>NC_135791.1:26032616-26725949 GCF_051106095.1 Pogona vitticeps
TGTTCTCAGAAGAAGATAGAAAAAGCCCAGCTGGCCAGCTAGACCAAGAGTCCACCTAGAATTTGGAAAAGTTACTTTTATCTCCCCTACGACTTGCAGAGACTCCCGGTCAGTCTGTCTGCCAGGAACTGCAGTGCAGAAAAGCTGATTTTTCCCTGCCCCCAGCTTTGGGTACCCCCATGTTTTCAGTGTCCCGTTCCCAAAACGGGTGGAATGTATACATTTGGGAAGCAGGATGAGGAAGAAAAATCTGGATCCCCCCCGTGTAGTGTGTCCAGACTGCTTGGCCTTCAAGGGTAGACTGCTTCTGGACCAGGAGGATCTCTTTTTCTCCAGTGGTCAACCCATTTATAAAGAGCCAAAAAACAAAACAAAACACTAAAACAGGTCTCCCAAGGAAAAAAGAAAAGAAAAGCTGCAGAATGCTCATATAAAATACAAATAAACCAGTACAGCACTGCAGCAAAATGTTGCAGCATAGATGCCTTTCAGTCCGTTTTTTCTCCCTTCCCCATTTTCCTGTTACAACCCCCCACCCAAACAATAGTGCACTCTCTATCCCTCCCTCTCTGTCCCTCCCCCCTCCCTCTCCCCTGTTTGTTTCTGGGCTGCTCCCTGATCTGTTCCTGGGGCCCTTCTAAATAGCTTCCCAGCGTGACCCAGGAACTGAGCCATCCAGACAAAAGTCTGGTCTCATTGAGATGGAAATGTGGACCCTGTCTTCTCTTTTCAGCCACTCCTCCGTCCCTCCACCCAAACCCCATTGCCAGGGGGGTTCCTTGCCCTCTTGTTCAATCAACCAACATCCCACACTGATCAATTATAGGAGGGCTGCTTGAAGTGTACCCCCTGCCCCAATACTCTTTAGAGCTTTGTTCTAGAGATATTTTTAAGCCACATGCAAACCTCGGGCAACTCCGAAGTGTCTAGGTTTAGGTCTTTCTCGGGCATGGTGGTGGCTACCCCTTTGGCTATGCCAGCACGAGCTTGCAATGATTTGAATCAGCATTGCAACTGGAATTATGATTTATTCTGTTCTGGTAAAATGTCAGAAGAGATCAGAATCAGAATGGAGAGGATCCAGGGCAGCCTCTCTGAGTCGAAGGTTGTCATGCCCAGCAAAAATGGAAAATGAGTGTTGTAAATACACACCTTGTATGATGCCATGCGTAGCCGATTCTAACATCTGGCAAGGAACTGTGGACTTCAAGAGAGGCTACGGTAAAGATAAGACAAGTATGGGAGATGTGGCTTTATCCCGGATAAATGGCTAAGATTTTCTTGTATTGAGAAGGCGAGGAAGGGAATAAAGAAAGGAGGAGAACTCATAAAACATAGGGCATACAGGAAATGGGAATGCTTCAGCTCCATATCGAGAAATAAAAAGCCCAGGTCCTTATACCAGGTCATCTGAAGTAAAATAAGTCAAAAAAGAAGCACAGGGAAGGGGAAGACTTTTTAACTGAACAATTTGGGAAACAACCTCTGTTGAAAGTCAAGATATATAATGTCCAGCCTCTGGTAAAAGAGTAAAAACAGGAAGATGAAATTAACTCTTTCTCAACTGCAAGACAACAGAATCACTTTTTCCCATAGAGTTTTGATACCCCCCCCCTTGAATCCTTTGACAGATTCATTGCTGTCGAGATAGATCCCATTAAAGTGTGTTTGAAATTATATATATTTGTATATGCACACACACACACACACACACATGCAGGTGTGGCCACATTTCCCATCTTGGGGAAGTCCTCCTTTTGCTAAGAACAGTGTCTCATACTGGAAAGTGGGGCATTTCACCGCCCGTTGTCTCCTAGATCTGTCGGGCTCCCGGGCGGCAGAGGGAGAGGCCCCCGAACGCTCCTTCTTCATCCGCCTCAAATCCACCTTGACCAAGCGGGGGCTTCACGTGAAGACGTCTGGCTATAAGGTAAAGCAGCGACCTGGCTGAGCATCCTTCCCCACCCCCCCGGGGAAACCCTGTCCCTTTTTCCTTGCCCCATCTAGATTTTTGAGTACGACCAGCAGGACCGTCTGGCTTGAAAAAGGGATTGCAATGCGGGAAATGTAGAAACGTTTGGAGCCTTTTGTCCTTCCTCCCGCTGGCCTGATCCTTGCGCTCTTCCTCCTCCTCCACAGGTGATACACATCACCGGCCGCCTCCGCCCTCGGCTACCGTCCTTCTCCCACACCCACGCGGGGCCGGGCCGCGCGATGGGGCTGGTGGCGCTGGCCCACACCCTTCCCCCGTCCACCCTCAGCGAGGTGCGCATTGAGTGCCACATGTTTGTCTTCCGGGTCAACATGGACTTGCAGATCATGTACTGCGAGAGCAGGTGGGTTGTGGGTTGGTCCGGCCGGCCTGGGGCCTCTTTTTGGGGAGTGGGGCAATGCGCAGGTGGGTCTCCGGGCACCTGAAATCTCTGTCCGTTCATCCATCCATTCATTTCTTAGACCTGTTCTCTGGTTTGGCCTTTAATGAGCTCAAGGCAACACACGTGGTTCTGTTCTCCCTGCTTTAGCCTAACAACAAGCCTGCCAGGTGGGCCAGACTGAGACAGTGTCAGAGGTCCACAATGACCCCATAAACTGCATGCAAAGGATGTCTTGAACCCAGGCCCCTTCAGTCTTTAACCAACACTCTAGTCCATTGGTTCTAAACCTTTTCCAAGTCTTGACCCCCTTTTATTATAGCAAGTAACTGGCAATCTCCCGGCCACATTTGCATGAAAAGTCATTTTTAATGGGATAAAGTCATCTCAATTGAACAAAAACACTTACGAAATGAGGAAACAGGAAATGCAACTCAGAGACACCAAACTCCACAGAGTACCTGGAGTGTATATAAGCATTTTATTTATTTATTATTTAACTTATATGCCGCCCACACTACCCAAAGGTCTCTGGGTGGCTTACAACAACTTAAATACAATAAAAAGATAATATAATTAAAATATAATTAAATATACATTACTCTGAAGTTGCCATCAGGACCCACAGTTGACATTATTTCAACTAAAACATCTTCTGGAACAGGAAGTTTTTGACCTGGCGCCAAAACACGTGTATGTTGTTTTTATGTGTCTGGAAGCCGCCTAGAGTGGTCGTAAGAACAGATAGGCGGGATATAAATAAAATAAAATAAACAAACATCATCCATGTCGGCGCCAGATGAATCTCACTTGGGATGACGTTCCATAGTCTGGGGGTGGCTCCTGAAAATTTTCCCATGTGGTCTTCTCCTTTCGAGGTGAGGGAGGCAGCCGGCGGCTTCTTAAGTCATCCTGCCTTTCTGCTCCGTCTCCTTACCGGCCTCGCTCATAACTTGCCTTGGCCTTCCTCTCTTTCAGGATCAGTGATTATATGGACCTGTGCCCCTCGGAGCTGGTGGGCAAGAGCTGCTACCGGTTTATTCATGGCGAGGATGTGGAGGGAATCCGACAGAGCCATCTGGACTGTACGTTGGCCTGGCGGGAGTGGGGGGGGGGTTTGGGTGTCCAGGGCTGAGCATCTTGCCGGTTCACACCAGAGAGCCGTCCGCTTTTCAGAGTCCTCACAAATCTCTGGAATTGCAGCTGCCAGATTGCCCACAGCCAGGCTTGGCTAAAGAAAAGGGGGGGGGGGGAAAGAGGCAAAATTTTGTTCCATTCAAAAGGCTTTCACTTTTGCCACTATATTTTGCCTCTTTCCTCCCCCCCCACACCTTTGTTCCCTTTTGCCAACATGCTGAGGCAAACTAACCTAGCTGCCTCTTCGGAAATAGTTTGAAAAGGGACCCCCGAGTTCTGGTTCCCAGTGTTCTGGTTGACTGCTCCTGTGCATGGAGGCTCACTAAGCCATCAAGGCTAATGCCTGTTGGGAGACTTCTGCGCCTTGAGAACGATGGGTGTCTAGATGCGCTTCCTTTGGCTCCAAAAAGTGATGGCCGTGAATGCATATGGACATTTGCCACCCATTCTCCCACCCACCCACCCCCATAGAATTCCTCCAAGCGTCCCCCTCCAAGCATGGATTCTTCTGACAGCTCCAGCTGGGAAAGTCACATTTCCAAGCGCTGCCTATCCGTCTGGTCCCCTTTAATCTCCTTGTCTCACTGACCCCCTTGCTCCAGTTTTATCCACCTGCTTCTTCTGGAGGCCCCCCCTTTTCAGCTCCTCCCACTGCCTGTCACCCCAGCTCTGCCCTTTCAGCGATTCTTTTCTGTCGAGACCAAGACTTGCAAAGAAGCAGCCTCTCAGCTGGTTTGCCCTGTTTCCTGGGCTGTGCGATTCCAGGCTGTCGAGAGAGGATGGCTTTCATTAAAATAAATAAATAAATAAAAGCCCCAAGCAATAATCAAGGTCTTTTAACGAATGTGACATACAAGGGTGAGGGATGCCCAGGGAGCCAGTGGACTAGTTTAATATCATTTTTTTTTTTAAAAAAATCATATTTACACCTCTTCTCCTTCCTCCCACACCTCCTTTAGTGTTAAACAAGGGGCAGGTGGTGACCCGGTATTACCGCTGGCTGCAGAAGAACGGGGGCTTCGTGTGGGTCCAGTCCTGCGCCACCATCTCGGTCAATGTCAAGAACCCAAGCGAGAAGAACATGGTTTGGGTGAACTACATCCTCAGGTGAGAGAGTCCCAGGCCTTCTCGTGCAAGGTTCACGGTGAACGACGTGGCCAGGCAGAGCCTGCAGTTGTTGCCATAAAGCACACAACGGTGTCTCTGGTGTGCAAAAGGCAACAACGAGGACTTTGGGGTTTGGTTTAAGGAAAAAGGGCCTGCGTCCGTTACATCCTGGCATCAGCAGAAGGCCTGTTCTGCTCAAACGATGGTGTTGATGTAGGATCTGACGCACTTTTGGTGATTGTGCTTGTGCTGTGTGCCAAGGGTGACGCAACCAGGCAGGCTTTTTAACGCATCTCTGAATGTCTTTTTTAAAGTGAAGATACTTTTAAATGTTTACTTGCTTTTACTTATTTAATCATATTTTAATTACTGGACAGTTGAATTGTTTTTTTTAAAATGTTTAACTTATTATGCTTTTGATTCTGTTCTTTTCATATTGTGTTAGCCCTCTTGGGTCCCCTTATGGGGAAAAGGTGGCCTATAAATAAAACAAATAGATAATAAAAATAAATAACCCGTTGCACAAGCATGCAAGAGTGCAGTCCCATGCACCGCTATCCCCTCGCAATTCAGAATGTTCAAAGGCCAGGCTGCACAGAAAAGAAGCTGTTCTCATGCCAGACACCCCAGTTTTTTGCACCCTGACCATCGGCCTCCTAGTGGCCCCTTCCTAGCCCGTGGGGGGGGGGTTGCATCCTTTCTCTTCTGCAATCAAGATGGGCCCTCCTGGGGTCTCCCCGCCCATCTGCAACATTCAAAGCCTACTTAAGAGCTACCAAAGGGCCCCCCCTCGCCCCAAACCCTCCCTCTCCCGCTGCCCACTCTTCTTCCAAACAGATAAAAGGAAGATATGAATGGGGACTGCAGATGGTTATTAATGCCAGCTTTCCCCCCCCAGTAAAGCAAAGGGAAGCATTATTATGCTAATCCTGTAAGCAGTTGCCGATACTAATGTATGATTTGTCAGGGTGATTAGTATTTTAGTTAATTAGTGCTGTAATTAGAGGCTAATTAACTTTCTTGCAGCCTTCATGCAATGGAAACTTGCTCAGCTCTTCTCTCGCCTCCCCCTCCCTCGCTTGCCAAATTGGGACAGAGGGGTGATGGAATGGATTCGTAGCCTGTTGAGGTCCATGGAGATTTTGTGGATGTGGAGGGTGGAGAGCGGGAGGGAGGGAAGGAGAAAGATATTTGGGGCTTCAAAGGCCCACATAAAACAGTGCTGAGTTGAAGTTACCCCTTTTATAAGTAGGAAGATCAGCAAGGGTTTGCTGGCATTCCAGATTTCAAACCTCGTTTTCACAACGGTGATGCAGCTAGAAGTAGCATCCAACCACCCATGGTTGGAGTGGGCCAGCTCTGGCGTAATTGGAGTAAAACCTGCCCGAGGGTGGACTCTGATTTTCAAAACACACACCCCTTCCTCCTCTCCCGTAGACACACTGTTTCAGATCGAACGCCTTCGTTGCTCTTTACTGTGGAGCCACGGATGGGTGCAATGCTTCCTGCTAGATGCTATTGGACTACAAACCCCATCAACGCCAGCCAGCCTAGCCAGGGGCTAAAGACACCGGAAGTTGTAGTCTCCTGGCAGACGTGCTTTGCCAGCCCCTTGACCTCGGGGTGCTTCTGAATTCAGAAAGTTTCATTTTCACCCTTCACGAAGGAGGCGTGTTTAGCCTAAGAAGCGGATTTCTTCCATGACTTACTTGATTTTCTAGGGGTCCAATAGAAGGCGTTGGCCACTCTTGCATTCGTGTAGTCTTGGGGAAGCACACGACGCTTAATCAGTGGGTGGCTTCCAATGTATTTGGATGGTACCTGGCTTGGTGGGTTGGATGATGGCCCTTCCTGGAAACTGGCCCAATTCCCACCCACAGGTACCTTTGCTTTATCAGTCAACCTTTCTGGAAAAAAGGAGATGTCCTTGGCATTTCAGGGAGCAGGATTGCCCCAGGGGTGGGATGGGTGGCTGCCTTCTGCAGCATCCACTCTCCGGTGACGATGGGTTCTTGGGGAGAGGGGAGGGGGGGGAGAAACAGACTCTTACTTGGGCCGGTTCCAACTTTGCTGGCTTGACAATAAAACCACCACTCGGCTGTTTTTGGCTTTTTTTTTCTTTTTTAAATGAGGGAGAGTTTGCGATTTCAATCTGTCCTCGCTTGTTCTTGGACAATGCCTCGCCGAGGGCCTTCTGCGGCTGTTCGGCTGATTCGAGCCTGCAGGTGGCTGGATGTGTCAGCCCGCATTCAAGATCCTTTTCGGCAAAGCTCTTCTGATGCACAAGAGGGGGGGGGGCGGGTGGGTGGGAGGAGGCGAGCAGGCCTGGCAGGGGGTGGGAGGGTGGTGGGGTCAGCGCACCGGTTTCTCTCCATCCTCGGCCTCGAAGCGGTTACTTGGGCTTGGCCTCCACACACCTCTTTCCTCTGGGGACAACTCCGATGCCTCCGAGGGGCGTTGGGACAGGATCCGACCAACCTGGGCCAGGATTTTTGATGGGTGCCTTCACTTGAAGAGTGGGGAAATTATTCTCATCCACACCAGAGTGAGGCATTTTCTGGGATTCTGAATGAGAGTTCTTGCATCAGCAAAAACATTTGTGTGTAGGTATGTGTGTGTGAACTTGTGTAGCTGCACCTGCTGCCTCGTTGTGTGGACCTTCAGGATTTAGAAGCATCTCTGGGAAACACGGTGCCTCTGGGGTGGAAAAATCTGCCACTCATTCTGCGCTTCCTGTCTGTGTGTGTTCTGAAAATCCACAGGTTTTGCACAGAAGCATTTTGATCAAATTGCAGCCAGCTTGACAGGCCAAAACACCCCCCCCCCAAAAAAAAAACAGTCCATGTTTCAATCTCCCCTGGAGGGGAGGGCTTTTTCTGGGCTTGGAAAATTCCTCCCAAAGGCCTTCTCCAATGTCAGGACAGCCTAAATCACGGGGAAAAGAGAATTTAACCAATTTCGCCTCTTTAGCCAGGATGCTTTGCAACCTTGTGAAAGGCGTTTGCCTGCTGGTCTGTCATGGCTGCAACATTATGCTTGTTGTGAGAGTAACACACCGGAGGGGGGAACCATGTGTGTTACTCTGCACATTGCCTTAAGTTGCCATCAGGATACTGGTTCCAGATAAGTTGCTTCTGGAAAATACCTATAAAAGTGCATCTTATAGCTTTGTCCTGATCTCACTGTATGTTTGCTTTCTACTCTCACCCGTACCTTCTAATTCCATTTGCATTTCGTTCCTTTCCAGCAAACCCGAGTATAAGAACACTGCGCTGGACGTCTTCCAGCTGCCGGGAGTCCCTACCCAGCAGAAGAAAGCTGGTGATGGAGGGCCGGAGTTCAAAGGTGAATAACCCCGAATTTCAACGGGTGACGGAGTAGCTGGTGGGCAAAGCGAACAGCACCTTCCTGGCCGTGACAGGCAGTAGCGAAGGAAGGTTATCCTGGTGGGAGCAGAAACAGAGTTTGGATAATCAAACCTTTTTTGACTACATGTCCCATAATCCATCAGCAAGCCATGCTCTGAGCAGGGGTGGCATCTGTGGGGATCTCTCCCTGTCACAGCTTGGCCGTCACCCATTCCAAGCCCTGTTGTTACAGCTTTACCTTTCAGAGTGTGAGCACCCTTGTTGGTTTTTACATTCCAAAATAACATTAAAAATGCAACCCAAGTCCCTCTACGGGTGTAACAGGTAACATTTCCGAGTTAGTTCCCAATGTTCCTTTGAAAGAACGTGCTTGCAAAGGCACCTGAACAGAATAATTTTTCAGTCTCGTAACCCTCTCTTTTTCATCTTAAACCTCCCCCCCCCCTTGCATCAAAAGGTCACCAAAAAATTTGTAAGCCGTGCTGCAAACCAGCATTCCAGGTCTCAAAGAGCGGGAAGAGCCTGCCGGAAGAGGCTGCTTTTCCAGCACCATAATTGAATAACAGGAAGCAATGGGCTTTTTGAGAGAGTTGGCGTCTCTAGGGTCCAGGCCCACGGAACGTATTGTGTAGGTCGCTGTGGTTGCCCCACAGGATCGGCCAGGGTGGCTGCAGGGCACAGAGCAGTACCAAATGCCCAAGTATTCTGCACGCCTCTTCCAACTTTCTAATGTGAAGTACAGTTTCGGATCCAAAGCTGGGAAACATCCTCTTTGGACTGTGATTGCCACTGGCCGTGCTGGAAGGGGGCGATCCGGGGAGCAGCGCGGCTCCTCCCTCCAGTATCTGCTCCCCGTGGAAGCCCTTTGATTTCCTCTGCAAGGGGCTTCTTTCTGGGTTTGGTGCTGGCTGCCACCTCGTTCCTTGCTCACAAGAAGGAAACAGGAAGAGGCGAGGGGAAAAAAAAGGCAAAACTGTTAATGGAATTTACTTTACCGTAAATCTGTGTGGGACTAGCTGGAGAGCTCAGTGGTTCAGGCTTCAGAGGTTGGGGGGTTCGATGCCCCACCGTGTGCCTCCTGGGAGTAGAGCCAGCCTGGGTTGCCTTGGGCCAGCTGCACAGTCGTCCCAGGGCACCCCTTGAAGGGAATGAGCGAACCTCTTCTGATCATTTCCTTCCCAGGAAACTCTGAAAAGTGTTGCTCGAAGTCAGAACTGACTTGACAGCACATTATTATAGCATCGCTCACCTGATGGTCTTACCCGCCAGTAAATATTGCAGTCCCTACCTTCTCTTGGGGCTTTTTAACACGCCAGTCTGCCCAGGTGCAGGGAGCTTTCTGCCTGCTCATAGGTGGCCCTGCTTTTTGCACAAGGCGCCTTCCTTGCATGTCTCCGCTCGGCCGCTGGGAGAGGATGTGAAGCTTCTCCCCAGTGGGTTCCTCCCTCGAAGCCAAAGGCTGGCGGTCTGAATTCCCCAACTCACTCTGGCGTTTAGCTGCTTTCTGTACCGCTGTGCCCTGCAGTGGCGATTATGAGCGAGGCTGCTTCTCGGATGCAGCCCGGCAACTCGATCTGAATCTCCCTCAAGCCAGCTCTGGATAAATATTTCATTCAACAAACTAAACCCGTCTATCTCTTAACCCACAGAAAGGGGTCTCCTCCCTTCTGCTCCCGCCCGGCTGATTCCTACCCCCCACCCCACCTTCTCCTTCTCTTTTATTTTTCAGGGAGTGGGCTCCCGAAGGAAGGGGGCCAGGCGAAGCTGCCCTCGCCCAACAAGACCTGCTCCCTGGCTGAGCCTTATGCACGGAGTGGGATGGAGAGCGGAGCCCACAGCCGCCTGGCGGAGACTGACTCCAGCGGCCCGGAAACGAGCTACCAGGATGACGAGGCCTCGGAGGACGTTGGGGGGAGCGACACGGAGGGGCCTCCGGGCAAGCGCATCAAACTGGAGTTCCCGCCGGAGAGCCCTCTGGCCGAGGCAAAAGAGGCCTCGCGGGCCAGCTCGGAGGACTCCGACAGCAGCGACAGCAGCAGTGGCAGCGAGTCGGAGCTGGGTCTCCTCGTGCAGCAGAGGGGCGGCCCGATCCGGAAAGCCAATGGCTGCCAGACCGGCAGGCGGAGGACCCTGGGGCCCACCCGGTCTACCGTGTCCGAGTTCACCTCGGTCATCCAAACTCAAAAGAGCTCCGCTCTGAAAGCCAGCGCGGCGCTGAGCATCAAGTCCGAGCAGGGGTCGAGGGCCCCCGGGCCCCCCTGGACCTGCCCCCGGGGCCACAAGGGCAGCCCTTACCCTGGGCACAAAGCCCTGGGCCTGGAGAAGCCCCCGGCCAGGCAGGGCTCCTCCCAGCTGTACGTCGCCATCCCGGACTCCGTGCTCACGCCGCCCGAGATGGAGGGTGGCACGGGAAAAGGGCCCTTCGGCGCCTCTCCCCGGGCGGCCCCCTCTTCGGCGGACACCCTCTCGCCCCCGCTGTCGGGCTCCCCCTGCGAGGAGGGGGCCGCCTCCACCCCGTTCACCCCCCTGGTCTACCCTGCCGAGATGGAGGTCCTCCAGCGCTTCCACACGGGCAACGTGGTTCTGCCCCTGGTGCACCAGCTCGGAAGCCCCCAGGCCGGCGCGGCGGGCTCCCAGGGCCTCTACGCCACCAGCACCATCCGGTACGCCCCCGCCGACATGACGCTAGCCGTGCAGGGCAACCTGTTGCCCCCGGCTCACCCTCTCAGCCTCATGGACATTGGCAGTGCTGAGGCCAAGACCTCCCGGGAACTCATGTACCACCACCTGCAGCGGCTGAACATGGTGGCGCCGTTTGGAAACTCTGCCAGCTTGGCCCAGATCTCTGGGGGAGCCTTTGCGGCTACGGACTCCTTCTTTCCTGCCCTGCCCTTCTCGGTGGCGGGTGGCGGGGTCCACAGTGCCTCGGCTTTGGAACGCAAGGAGGACTGAGCCCCCCGGGGGGACTTGGTGCCATCAAGGCGGGCATCTCCTTTTGGCCCCCAAACCGTAGCTAAAGTAGGCGCTGAGCAACGCGGCCGGTAAAAAAAATAATAATCCTGTGTCGGCGGTGACTGGAGTGCTCGGCCCCAGAGCGAGCGCTCCACCCATGGGGCGAAAACCAGGAGGGCAAATCTTGGGTCTCCCTGTCCAGCTATCCTCTTGCAACATCCCTTTCTAGGACGCTGGGCCAAGAGGGAGGGAGAGCACCCCAAGCTTTGCTTGGCAGGCCCCTGGGGCTACCCAGACCCTGATGTGGTTTGCGAACAGCAAGTTCAGCGGTTGGCCCTGTGTAAATGGAAGTGGAATCGGGTCTGTGCAGCCTTTCTGGGAAAGGTGCAAGCTGGAGGAAACAGGTGTGCCCCCCCCTCCTTGTCTGTCGTCCTGCTTTACTTCCTCCTCTGCTTTCATTTGTGTGTGTGTGTGTGTGGGGGGGGTTATGCTCGAGCCCTGCGGGGTGAATCAGTTGCCCGGACTCTCTCCCTGCTAGCCCTGGCAAATGTAATTCATGCAGAGCTGCAGAGGAAAGCTGGTTCCCATCCCTTCTCTAACAGTGAACCCTTTTTGCTTCGGTTTGGTCCCTTGCAATATTCATGGGATTCAGCCACACGTTCTGCTCCGCGTTACCGAGCCAAGAGAACTCGGAGTGGAGGTTCTGTGCCAACGGGGGCCCTCCGTGCCTTGCCTTTCAAATATCATGGCCCCTCCTCAGCTTGATCTGCCCGTTCCCCTTCTGCAAACAATGGATTAAGAGCTTATCCCTTGATCTCTTGTGCTCAGATCAGAGAGAGGGGGTCAAGGAGAGGGGCGGTGGCGGGGGGGGGGCTGCTGCAAGGGTCTTATGGCGATGAAGACTCAGGGTGGACAAAGTGGCAAATGAAACATTAGAGGAGCCCTTATGGATCAGACCGAAGCGAAGATGAGAAAGGTAGCAGAATCATAGAATTGCAGAGTTGGAATGGATCTCCCCAAAAGGTCATTGAATGTAACTCACTAGCTAATGTAGGAATTCACGCTGAACTGCTGGATGGCTCAGTGGCTTAGCTATGGCTGCGGAGTCGCAGGCTGGGAGTTCGATTCCCCCACTGGGCCTCCCTGAGAGGGGCTGGACTTGATGATCCCTGGGGGTCCCTTCCAGCTCTGCAGTTCTAAGATGATGATCATAACTCTTGCCTGAGAGCAACACCCCATTTGGTTGTGCCCCCCCCCCAGCAAAGGGCCATGAAATGCAATTGCCTCTGACAGAGGAGACACACAGCTAGAAGGACAAGTGGCCATTGCTAGCCACTTTGGGAAAGCTTTGAAGTTGGTGGCCATCAATGCATCTTGTGGTAGTGAGTTCCATAGTCCCACCATGTGCCATGTGTGACCTTCTCCCTTTGATCTTTCTTGAATGTTCAGCCAATGCCGCTTCAAGGGATGACTTCGTATCCTTCCCACTTTGGTACATCATGCACAGATCTGATCAATTTATCTTTGCCTCCAGATTGGACACGAACAACTTTTAAAACAACCAAAAATCGTTACTCCCAAACTATTAGAAAAGACCCAAGGGGGAAAGAGGGCACTGAAGGAGTTGCCCACGCCTTAGCTCTCCTCTTCATCAGTGTGCTTGTCTCTCGGCGGCCGATCGCCGTGGCCAGAGCCTGGAAGTTACCTTTCTAATTCGCAGCCTCTCTCCCAGTCCCGGAGGGCGAGAATAGGGCAACTCTCGCATTATGACCCGTTTGTGAGTTTCTGGAACTGCACGCCTGGCTTCGTCTACAGGGCGGGTCTGAGCCTTTAGTCCTCCCCTCTTGGTTCCCCTTCAGTCTGCTCTCCAGCGACAGAAACGTCTCGGTCGCAAGTGGCAAAATCCTGCTCACGTCTCTGCTGGAGCAAAACGGCAGGCGAGGAAAGCGGGATCAAGGAGCCTTTTTTGTGTACGTGTGTGTGTGTGTGATGACAGCACTTAAAAATGGTAAAAATGTATACCCTAACTTTCAGCACTTAAAAGGAAGACTTGTAGTTGTGGGAAGGAAAACCCACAGCAAGGCGGTAGCACTTCAAGCCTGCGATCTGTTCTGTATAACTAAAGATTGCTAAAGATCTTTCTCTCTCTGCGTGTGGGATTCCCTCCCTCTCCCCCCCCCGACCCCCTTTATTAACCTCCTGATCTCCTTGGATAGACAAATGTAGCTTCCACTGTTCACCTGTTGATGTTTTGCTGCTTCTTTGGGCATATGGGATTTCAGACAAAAATAAAAATAAATGGATACGTTTCCTGATTTGTAAAAGGACCTTGGCAGGGTTGGTAAATCCCTCTTGCAGTTTTAAGTCATGCCGTTAAAGCAATAGGATATTACGGCAATTAAGAGCTTACATATCCTCCATTCTGAGTTAATTAACAGGAAACGAAAATCTCTTCCAACTAAAAGCCTTTAATGCACCTGACAGTCCCTGGAAGAACACCACAGTTGTGTGTGTGTGTGTTTTTTTGAAAGCACACCAGGCCAAACCATCCAAGCAACTTTCCAACAGAAAGTGGTTTCCTCTAAAATGTCTGTCTGTCAGTGGCTTATAAGCAAAATCTTGAAATCTCTTAAATTTGCAACTGGAACAAAGGCAGAGAAAGCTGTAAATGCCTGGTGAGAAAGGCAAAACCACCTTGGTATATATAAGGCGCAATTCACGGAAAAAGAGGAAAACTCAGCACTGATAATAAGCAAGATGCCACAATATGCTCTCTGCCTGAACAACTGCCAGCCAAGAAGACGCCTTCCGGCCACACTCGCGGTGCAAGCCACCAGTCTGGGCAGGAGCGATGGGTGCAGATGCTCACATGCAGAAGATGCCACAGAAAGCAGGAAGGAACTGACCACACAGATTTCCCTATTAGCATCTTAATAGCAATGGTCTGTTTTCAAAGTATTGGACCCCTTCAAGGCATCGGAAGGAAAAAACCCTTTCTGGGAATGGAGAGATGACAAGAATCCTTCCCTTCAGGAGAATGGAGGCCCGGCTGGCATTGCCTTGATTCGCCTTTCCATCTAGGGAAGGTGGCCAATACAGGACGGGCCCTTGGCTACCACCTGTCTCCTCTTTTCCGAAGGCGGAGAAGGGCCGCGCTTCAGGAATACGTGGGTTGGAAAGCACAACCAAGAGACAGGTGCTGTACTGGGGGCAGGGTGGGGGGGCAATAGTTCTATGGTAGAGCCATAGAACGATCGCCCTTCTAGGGTCAGGCCCTGGTGGGAGCTCTAAGCAGAGCTCAGCAAAGATACGACCTGAATCTCTGGACAGCCGGATCAGAGCTTGAAAATGTGTGGAGAGATGGATCAGGGGTCTGGCACAGGAGAAGATGGCTCCTGTGCCCCTCAGGCATAAGTCCATGGCAGTGGACCTTTCCCAAGGAAGGCTTGGCCAAGCTTGTGTTGGAACTTCTTGCTGTGCCCTGGACAACTCAAGACAGTGTTACACTGGGGTATTCCCAGAAACTCAGATGGCTCCTTGCCATTTGAATTTCAGATCCACCACCCCCCCAGGAGAAATCTAGAACGGGCGCCAGTGCTGGACTGTGTCTAGGGTGTACGGGGTACCCTTCGGACTGTATCTGCAGGCTAGGAATGACTTCAGCAAGCCTGTAGATTCCACGCCTCATCTCACGAGCCTTCCTCACCCTTGGGGGTGGGGGGAAAGATGCCCCTCTCCTGCACTACCCACTGGCAGCAATGTGTGAAGTGTGCTGTGCGTGTGGAGAGAATAGACTGCCCCAGCTAAAGCCCGTTAACACCAGACGGAAATGTGCGCTTATATAGGACAACGGTGACTCTTAACCCACCCACCCCCATAAAAAGAGCGCGGAAGAGATGGGTTTTGGTAGCTTTAATAGAAGCATCAACTGATCTGAACAGGTGGAGACCGGAACCGGTGACCTGGTCGCAAAAGAGAGATGCTTCTGATAAAGAGGCCACACGTCTGGCGACCCGGAAGTTAAAGCAACACTGGAAAAGCGAAGGCCGGCTCTACAGGCAGTGCGAAGAGAGCCGCCTCTCAACTTGGGTATTTGCAGCAAACACAACTTTTATCACTTGCAAACCTGGCAGAAGCAGAGGGGGGGGCAGGCGGGGGGAGAGCACAGCCAAGGGCCGTTCACCGGTCAAAAGCGCAGGAGATCCCGGCCGAAGACATGAGCTGAGCAGAATGTCCTCTCCATGACCCTCCAATCGGGCTTTTTTTTTTTTTTTTTGCCTCAACCGCCTGCCTGGAGACTGGGAAATAAATACAAAGCTGCCCACGTTGCCCCTTCCCTCTTGTCTGCGTGGAAACCATCCCTCTTTCCTTGCCCTTTGGCCCAAGCAGCAGGAGAGGCCCCAGGCACGGCATGCGGGTGGCCTGACGGCGGAGACCGCGGGGCCCCGTCCCGGACGTCCCAAGGGCCCGTTTGGCCTTCACTTCTCCGACTTCCCGTTATCTTTCTTCTTGTCCAAGCTGGTGTCGTCCTGGATGATCTCCACCTCCAAGCGGCCAATGTAGAGGGAGATGGCGCATAGCCAGAATAGCGCCACTGTGGTGACCGCCGCGCCGTTCAGAAAAGCTACGGAGACAGACAGCATCATGGTCCGGCGGAGAAGGAAGAGGCTGGTCAGGTAGGAGATGCTGCCGTACGAGACGCAGATCCCGCCGAGGATGAAGAAACCTGGGAGGAAAGACAAAGGTCACCCTCTTCAGAAGAGCAGGGGCCAGGAAGGGGGGGGGGCTGCTTCTCCACAACCGGACCTGCCTAGAAGTCATCCGGTTGTAATGCCAGGCTCCGACCCATTCATGTCTAGGACGAACAGGAGACACCGATCCAGTTCTTCTGTGTTCTTTTTAGCTCAAACCCTACCATGGGACTCTGTATGGCCCATTGGGAGAGCTATGTCCGTGCCTACTGGCTCCTTCCTTGAAACTAAAAGCCAAGCAGAACTATCCTTTCCCTTGCCTCCTGTTCATCCACAGGTGTCCTTCTTTCCAAAGAAACATACAGGCTACAGGACTGCTTCAAGTGCGAGGAACCACTGCCTCGTTGTGGCAAAACTGAGAAACGCATTTTTGAGGCAGGACACAAATAAATGGGAGTTGGCAGGGCCAGCCTCCCCGGTCCCCTCCATGCTTCTTCAGAGGGCTTGGTTCCCAGACCCAGATCCCGGTCTCGATCCCCCTGCGGTGGCCACCTTCCCGACTGAAAAGAATCGACACGTTTCGGGAAGCACTTCTTCCCTCCCGCTGCTAACTGCAACACCTCCTGCTCCTTCCTCAGGGTTCAGGGCCAGCGAAGAATTTACACACAGCGCAGCAGACAGTCAGGGCCTCCCTCTCCAATGGCCACCACAGGCTGCCCTTTTGCAGAATCCCAGGCGGATTCTGGCCCTGCTGTTTTCCGAGGGACAAGCCACTGCCCGGAGGGTCACCATGCAAAGCCACTCCTTCCGCACGTCCTTGCCTGACTGTCTAGGCTGTAAAATCGCTGGCTCTCCTGGAGGCTGTTTACGGAAGATGACCTCACCGAGGCTATTAAGAGTCCGAAATGTTAGTGGAGCCTCTTTCAAGACGATTGACTTACTCCATTCAGAGGCTCTAATGGCCAATTAGCTCATAAAACTTTACAAGAATGACTCTTCCCCACAGCGCTACAAGGTCAACAGACCACTGATGCAGAAACGGCTTCAAAACCTCTTTGTAGGTCTTTTGCTACACAGCAACCGGCTGGAGAAGGGGGCCCGTGCTCCCCCAGCGGGCCGGGACATCTCAGTCCAGTCGGCAGAAGCCATTTTCGCTCCCTGCGAGGCAGGTCAGATTTAATACTCCTGCTACGCCTAAGCCCCACAGGCTGCTAAAGCTTCGCCGATGGTGGGAAACCTGCTGTATTTCAGAGTCAAAAGAAACTGTTTGACTAAAAATGGTAAAAACGAGGCACGGGGTCTCCCTGCTCGGCTATACAAGCCATAACAGCTGGTGGGCTGGGACCCTCCTCTGGCACAACAGATGGGGGGGTGGAGACTACAGTGGGCCTCCTGACCCAATTGACAGATTAGAAGAGTTTGGCTGATTCTCAAGCACAGGCTCTGGAGGTAAACCCTTGGTCTGGAGAAGGCTGACACCAGCCCTGAGAGGCAGGCCGGTGGCCTTCTATATTAAAAGGGAGAGGCCGAGGCAACAGAGGTTTTGTCTACATCTGTTTATCAATTTCCTGACTGAACTGAAGAATGGACTAGGAATGGCCAGGAGAGGTGAGCACAAACCTTGGTTCGCAGCAACGTACCCTCTAACTTGCAGCTCCGCCTCTCACAAACGTGACTCCGCCCCTCCTGTGTGTGCATATGACTCACCCCCCCTTGCACAGGGTTCCATCATGACCAGAACCTAATGAGATCACTGTGCAGAGGAGGAAGAGAGCTGCGCGGAGGGAGGCAGAGGCACACCTCAGCTTAGAGGGAACCTTGATTCGGACGTCGGGCCCAAATCATTGCCACACTCGCACGGGTATTGCGTGGGCACAGCGCCTTCCCTCTTCTGCGCCTTTAACCATTCCTTTGGAGATGATGCTTCCGACCGTGACTACCCGCTCCCTGTTGCAGTGTGCTCTTCCCTCTTCCGCCTTCTCCATCCGCGGCCCACTCAAAAGGAATGTTGCAGGAATTCCTGCCCTGCCTCCACATCTGAGTGGGTGGCTGACAGGGGAGGCAGAAGAGGGACGAGCATGCTGCAAAAGGTGGGCAGACTGTTGCACTGGGAAGGCAGGGAGGGAAGTGCGCCTCACCTGAGGAATGGGTGTGTGCAGGAGAGCGCAGTGCCCTCACAATACCTGTGCAAGCGCAGTGACAAATTGGGCTGAACCTCCAAACTAAGGCTCATGCCCATCTCTAATTGAAAGCCACCCCGTGGGGCTGCATCAGGTGTTGCTGGGATGGCCCGGGTAAACGACGCTGTGAAAGGGATTCTGTTCTACTGAGGGAGTGTTTTAGCTCCAGAAGCCAACCCTAAGACTACCTTTTGGTGTCCTCCACCCATAACCCCTTGTCTGTTACCCACCATAAGCCGCTTCTCGCCCCATGTCACTCTGCACGTAAGATATGACTCCAACGCCGGTAGCCAGCAAGCCGTTTCGGAACCAGGAAAGGAAGCCTAGGGGGAAAGAAGAACAGAAAAGAGCGGTAACTTCTCTGTCCATCAGCCGTTGTGGCTTTATCACCTTCAAGCAACAAGGCACATTCGCTGCACGTCCTGCTCCCCAAAGGCAGCTTTGGGCCAAGGAAAAGGACCCAGGAGAGTGAGTCCCTGGCGGGTTCTGGTGGACCTCTCGGGGTGGCTTTTGACATCACCAACCAAGACAGCCTTCATTCTGGTTTCCGTCTCTCCGGGACGGGTCTTGGGGGCCACTGTTTTAGGACAGCCCTGGCCCTTCCTGGAGGAGAGAACTCAGCCGGGGGGGGGGCTCCTGCTCGACAAAACAATGAAACATGAAACTGCTTCAGGAGAGACGGTCCAGGTTTTGGGGGCTCACGGTCATCATCAGCACGCCCGGCTCCCTTTTGACCTTTCCGCCTCATTCCAAGGAAGCCTCCTCGGTTCTCAGCCGGTGCCCGGGGTCAGTCATGGGTGGGAGGAAGGTAAACGAGCTGAAGTCTACGCCAGACAGAGTCGGAGGTACTCCTGGGCTGTCGAAAGGCGGAGCGAGGAACGGGGATGGCGCTCTCTCGGAAGACACCCCGCCGGGCAGCTTGGGGGGGAGGGGAGGGCGTTCCCGGATCTGCCCCTGAGCCTGGATGCCCGGGCTTCGGCAGGAGCGCCACCGGTGCCGTCGAAAGGAGTGTTTTAGATCCCGGGGCGGGGGGGGGGGGTTGACCTGATCCGGGCCCTGGTGACGACGCCTGCTCGGGTTTCATCCCGTCTGGAGGACTGCCGGGCGCGTCCCTTGGGGCTGCCCTTGGAGAGGGTCCAGAAGCTGGCCTTTCATTTAAGGAGCACAAAGGGCTGGTTTTCTGAAAGGGGAGCCTTGCCCAAAAGAAGCCGCCTTCTGACCTTCCCTTGCCAGCAACGCCTTAAATCTTGGAAACGTTACTTTTTTTCCCTTCTGTTTTTGGAGTGAAATAACCTGGAATTGTAGGGGTTCTTTTTTTTTTAATTTCAGTAACGGTTCAAACCTTTCCTGTTTGCCTTTTCCCAAACCTCTAGATTTGGACTACAAGTCCCACCATCCCCTGGTGGCCGGGATGATGGGAGCGGTAGTTCGATGCGGTCGAGAAGCTGACCGCACTGGCCTCCGGTCCCCGCCCACCCCTGGCCCCGCCCCCTTCCCCGCTCTGGCCCCGCCCCCTGCTCGCACGGCCCCCGCCCTTTCCCTGCCTGGCCCCGCCCCCCGGCTGGCCCCGCCCCTCCGCCCCGCTCACCGGTCTCGTGAGCCTTCCGGAGGAGCCAGGCGTCCGCCTTGTCGATCTCGGAGACGGGCGGGGGCGCCGGGCCTCCTCGCCCGAAGCTGTACTTGGCCGGCCCGCGGCCTCTCCGCGGCCATCCCTCTCCCCTCAGGAAGGCCCCGGCCCCTCGGGCACGCGCGGCCAGCCGGCCCCACCAACCGCCGGCCAGCAGCGCCATGGCGGCCAAGGAGGGCCGCTCTGGGCAGAACTCGCCTCCCAGCGCGGCCCGCGGAGGCGGGGACAGCGCCCATTGGCTGCCTGCGCTGCCGCTCCTCGCGACCGCCGCCCTCTCGCCGGAGGTGATTGGTCGGTGGCCTTGTCGATGCAGAGGAGGCGAGGATAATGGTCCAGGTTTCTCATGCTTATTGGCTCACTGGCCGGCTGTCAGTCATTGCGCGGCTTACGCCCCTGACTCCTGTAGGAGGGGCTACTTCTGATTGGTCTGGCTGGGGCAGCTTTACATTCTGGGGCATGGAGTGTCCCTTAATTTAAATCCAGGCAGAGAACGGCGGGGTTTTTTAGTCTCAAAGATCCCGTCTCAAGAGTCTTTGGGGGGGTTGCTGAGTCATTGGTTTGCCATAAACCGGAAGCAACTTGGCAGGAGGTTGTAAGGAGACGTTTCCTTCCGGATCCTTTTAGGGCTTTATTTCCCTGCATGCTGGGAGTTGTAGTTTCTGTGTAGTGTAACGATAGAGATAGAAATGAAAGAGTGACCCCACTGGTCGCGGTTGAATTTCTGCGTGGTGGCCAGCATTGCCAATTTAATTAGCTCATTGATTAATTAATTTGTTTAAAATATTTTTTGCCCTGTCTTTCTCCTTAAAAGGTGACTTACAACAATTCAAAGACAATATTTAAAAGCTAAAAACAGTAAATGTACAAATATTTACAAAGGAATTGAACAAGTGAGCAGTACAAAAATGTTATATCTGGAGAGTTCAAAGCAGTCGACAGTGTTTTTTTTTAATGCAGTGATTTTAGATACTTGCAGTTTGTGATTTTAAATCTTCATCGCCGTAAAACATCATTATCGTGTTGTGCAAATATTTGTTCCCTCTGCTCGCTGTCTTGCAGAAGGACGAGGTGTAAACCAAGCGGACAAGAGTACTAGTAGAAGCGTGCAAAACTTTCTTGGTGGGAGTTGTGAAAGGGCTCATCTGCGAGGGTTCGCATACCTGCTTCCCTCTGGGAGGCCAAGCCTGAGCCGTGCTTCACAGGCAGAACCGAGACTACCGCCAAGTCGAAATTGCTGGAAGATGTCCGTGGTGGTTATTTTCTTTTTTGCAAGAAAAAAATGGGGGTTGTGGGTTGTGTGAATATCACCCCATGTTGCATAGTGGATAGTGTGATGGACTCAGAAGACCTGGGTTTGAATCCCCTCTTGCCGACTGAAAACTTACCAGGTGATGGTGGGTGGAGCGGGTAAGACCACGTCTTGCTTTAGGTCTTGACGGCATGCAGAAGAGGTCGTCGGAGGGCTGGTGGCCTTCCCAGCGGCAAGTAGGAGCAAATCCTTAATTCATATTCGTTAGAAGCCTAGCCCATTAATTACATTTGGATTTATTATAAAAAACAACAACTCAGTCCTATCTTCCTCCTTCACCCCCATCACCCTCTACCTTCTTCCATGACCATTGCCTTTTTAAGGCCCCTGTGATAATCCCACTGGGGTGGGGGGTGGGGGGAGGAGGATATGGGAATGAACTGTTCATAGACACCAGGCTACAGTTCTACATATACGCTGTATTTTTTGCTTTCAGATGCTAGCATTTGGGAGTAAATCTATTGACCTTTTTCACCTCACTTAATTGCGCTGCTGGGATAAAAATGGGCTCTTTCCCTTCCTTCCTGTTTTGAAAGCAGTTGTTTTCTCTTGATGGTTTCCCTTTTTCTGGCTTCTGGAATTTAGCAAGACGTCCCTACGAGAAACCAAATTGTCCAGCATTTGTGATGTAAATTGAGATTTCTTCATGGAGCAGAGAAGGGTGTGTTAAAGTCTTAAGATCTTATTGTCCTGCAGAAGGGCATCCGTGAATTTTGGCACCTTAAATGCCCAGGGAGATGTGCCAGTTGTCTTATACCTGAAGTATGGCCATTTGCTGCTTCCCGAAGGCACCACTGTTAGCAACATGTTTTGTGTCACACATTTGGCTTTGCTGATTTTCCAGCAATGCTTAAGTCCAAGATTGTGGCCCTTGGTACAGCAGGCTTCAAAATCAATGGAACCCTGGCCTCTTATTCCTTCTCCCTCTCTTAGTCTCCAAGTTCCTGCAGGCCTTCTTCTGCTCCAACATCCTTTCCCTGCCTCGTCCCATTTTAGGACGAGAAACTCACCTGATGACAGGAGAAGCATTTTCTTGGTTCTTCAGCCACCTTCCCGTAGGAAGGTACTGATTTGTCAGGATGGAATTAACTTGTTATCTTAGAGGTTTTATGGCATGTGTGTACCAATGCTTATCTTTTCATTCTTCCACCACCGGCTGGAAAAAAAATTCATTCACCGGATAAAGGAGGCATCTTTGGATACAGAATTTGGCTTCGGGTAAGCATTTATTTTCGGTAGTCAAGTGGCTTTCAAATAGCCTTCAGCTTATTCTGGTTGATTAGATCCAAGTAATTTTCATTTCATGGATCCAGATTTCTACCTTGAAATAGGTTTCCAAGGGAAGACACAGCAGTGCAACACAGGAAAATGACTTCTGCACCCCTCCTGGCATAACTAGCCATCCTCCAATTTATCTCGAAGGCTTTCACGGCTGGGATCCAATGGTTGTTGTAGGTTTTTCGGGCTGTTTGGCCGTGTTCGGGAGGTTTTTCTTCCTATCATTTTGCCAGTCTCTGTGGCCGGCATCTTCAGAGGATAGGAGTTAAAACTCTGTCTGTGTTTGGGTGTAGTGAGTGGGATAGTTGAGTATTTGTAGCTGTGGGATCAGCTTTTTGTTCTCAGCATGGCTCCTAGCACTGAAAAATACAGCCTGCAAAAAGGTCGATGAAGTCTACCCAGCCACAAGGACCGGTGATCACTGCACACAAAAGACTAGCTAACAACACCCATCAATCACAGTGACAGATCATCTCCCCCCCCCTTATCCCAACAATACACCCATAACAAAAAACACACTGATCACCATAATCATCCGGTCTCCTGAAAAGGACAAAAAGCTGATCCCATAGATACAAATACTCAACTATCCCACACACTACATCAGAACACAGAGCCCTACCTCCTGTCCTCTGAAGATGCCGGCCACAGAGAAATGTTAGGAAGAAAGACCTCCAGAACACGGCCAAAGAGCCTGAAAAACCTACAACAACCACCCTCCAATTCTTTATTAAAATGGGACCTCTTGCAGTGTGGTTTGCAGCTGGTCTCCATTTGGTCCCACCCGGTTATGAAGCGAGCTCCCCCTTTGTGATCCAGGGTTCTAAGGAAGATGGAAAAAAAGAGGCATGGGCCATATTAATGGGAGGTGTTTATTTAACATAACCCGAGAGACCTGTCCAAAAGCTGACGAGAACCCACGGGTGCATGGGATTCCCCTGCCGGTGTGTTTATCTTGTTGCTAAAGGGGGTCCCAGATGCTCGCCCTCCAGCAGAAAACGCCCTCCTTCCTGCCAAGAGCATTGTTCCCACCAGGACCAGTTGCGAAACAAATGGAAAGAAGGGGGTGGAAAGTCATGGTTCCAGGTGGGTGGAGGAACAAAAGAGGCCAAGCTTCAAGCGTTATTCTTGCGCAGGTCATCTTGCCTGGCTATAATCCTAAAGGTGAAGGTGGTGGGATCTCAGTGGGGACTGAAGGGTCCGACTCCCTAATAAGCTACTCCAGAGGAGTAGGCCACAACCTCTGGCTCCAGTTCCATACATGCCAGCCTGGTGGGAAGGAAGTCCCCCCCCCGATGCTGAAGGGACCCCCCCTCCCGGTCTCTCCTGAACTGGGCCGATATGTACTAGGGGGCGAATTGCCCCAACCGAGGCTGTCGTCAGGACCTGTTTGCACCCGACAGCAGGCGTTACTGTGTAAAAACAAATAAAAAATCCTTGGAAATCACACACTTTATATTTAATATAGTGCAACAAAAATAGTTAAGAATGCAGGACCTTTTACAGATTAAAAAAATAGTTTTTTTTAAACCATCTGATCTTAAAAATAGACAATAGTAGTGGAGCTTAAAATACAACCCCATCAGTTCTTGCACGGCACCCCGGGGGGTGGGGGGGAGGCTCAGTGCGCCTCTTGGAGGAAGCCTTCGCTTCTCGAAACGGCCGCGTCCGTGGGTGCCGCTCGCTCGCACTCCAAGCTGAGCAGGCTTTTGCCTCTGAGGGGCAGCCCCTGTGGACATTCCTGCGACTGGAGCCCTTCGGCCGTTTTGGATCCAGCGTGGGCCACCGAGCCGCCGTGGCCGCCGCCGTTCGTCTGGGAGCAGACGTGGCTCATTTTCGTGCTTTTGTTTTTGTGGTGGCTGGCGTAAACTTTGTATTTCATCAGGAGGATGAAGATGAACACGAGCACCGAAGCCACGATGATGCCTCCGATGATGATGATCATGGTCCCGCCCAGGAACTGGGCGTGGAGGGATCGGCACTGCCGGTATTCCTCCTCCGTGGTGAACTGCACGCACCCGACCACCATGGTGGCCGTCAGGGAGGTCATCCCGTCGTCATAAACGGCAAGGACGCAAAGGTCGTAGTCCCGCCCGGCCACCAGATCGGTCAGGAAGAAGGACTTGCTGGCCGCCGGAATCATCCTGCAAGGGAGCACAGCGTCAGTGCAGAGAAGCGGAAGGACGAGGCAGGGAACGCTTGTTTGCTCCCAGACCCTTTGGGAAAAAGGGCTGAAGCCGTGAACGAGGTGGCCAAAGGCTTGCCTAGTCATGTGCCAGCTATCTGGCTGGTGAGGCGGTGGCCCACCTTCCTCTCAACCCCGGCAGTGGGTTTCCCCCCCTCCGCCCCCCCAGAAACAGGCATCAAACAGCCAGGAAGGGCCTGACTCTTGCCCCAAGAGGGGCAAAATCTTCTCTCGCCCTCGCTGCTTGGGTGACATTAACTGCATGGAAACTTTACAAAAGGTTAAGACCTTTACAAAAGGTTATGAGCTGCTACAGTGGCGGATGAACAGAGTTGTGGTAGCCAGGGAGGCATTAATGCTTTCTACCCTGGTCTTTGTCAAAACTATCCATGCCGCACAGAAGCATCCATAAAACGCTTGAAAACTTTTATTTTTCTTTCTTTAACTTCCTGTGGTTTTTTTTTTGTATTGTGTGTCGATTGTATTGGCCGATGTGTATTGGAACAGGTCATATGACCCTGATAGACTTACTACTTACTTTTTGGGCTGTTAGCGTTAATGTTGGGAAGGAGAGTTAAAAACCTTCCATCCCTCCCGGTGCTGCTCTGCCCTCCTGCAGTGGCTGCTTACGTTCTTTCTTGTTCATACATTAGTCAATTTCATATAAGAAAAGTTAGGTGAGATTCACCTGCCAGGCCAGATTGGAATCGACCCATTGAGTCAGTTGCCAAGTGGCCAGTGCTGCCTGCTTACCTGGATTCCTCTGATTCAATGAATCTGATCCACTTAAAGTTTACAGCTTAGTTCGGACTGTAATGTCTAGTTGGGCCTTCAATCAAATACTTCGTTTGTAGTTCAGATTTCAAGAAGAAAGACACAGTTCGGGTTTAAGAACTATATTCTTGCCCTCTTGGGATTTTTAAAGGTAGAACCTCCCCTGCTTCCCTTTTTAAGATTTCTTCGTATGGGAAAAGGCACCATGAATCCCAACGCTGCTTCCTCAGAGGAGGAGGAGGAGGCATCCACTAAGAAAAGGGGTGATGTTCACAGACACAGTCAAAACAAAAACAAACCAGCTGTTTGACCAGCGAAAAGGCCAGGATTACCTGTACACCAGGATCTCATCAGCTGAGGTGTTGTACTGGATCTGGAACATCCGGATTCCCGGAAGGTGGAGCTGAGAAGGCCACTGGATGAGAGCGGAGGAAGAGGTCAGCTCGGCCACCACAACCTTCCTCTCGGGCAGAGATTTGGTTTCATTCGGGAAGCTTGACTTGGCCGAAATAAGGATGTCCGAGGGGGCCGGATCCGCTTCCTTCTCGCAGTTTGTGCTGTTAGCCAGCTGAGGGTACGGCTTGACCATGAGTTCGACCGGGGCGGTGGACACACCTGCTGCGTTGGATGCGATGCACGTGAATTCCCCTTTCTCCTCCACGGAAGCCACCAAAATATCCAAGGTCCCGTTCTCGTAGGAGACAGTTCGGGAAGTGTTGGAGACCAGCTTCCCCCCGGGCGAGATCCAGCGGACGTACGGCTCGGGGTCGCCCACGGCTTTGCACTTCAAGGAGACGCTCTGCCCTTCCAGGACCACCTGTTTGGGGGTTCGGTGTGTGATCATGGGGGGATCGCAAACAAACTCCTCCTCTCGAATCGTCCAGAAGTACTTACCCGACAACTCCGGCGGCGAGGCGCAGGTCTCCAGGTCGTCCTCCCGGGTGAGCCTCCGGAGCCATACGAGTTCACAGTTGCAATGGAGGGGGTTGCCCCCAAAGCTCAGCACCAGGGAGGAAAGAGGGGAGCCCTTGGGCTTGGCGTAGACGGGGATTCGGGAGAAAAGGGGGTCCGGCGGGATCTTTTTCAGTTTGTTGGAGGTCATGTCTAGCCGGGCCAGTTTGTGGAGGTCGGAGAAGACCCCTTCCGGTACAAAATCAATGAGGTTATGATCCAGGCTGATGGTGTTGGCATTCGAAAGCCTCCCGATTGTGTCCCAGGGAATGTGAACAAGATTATTATAGGATAGGTCCAAGTCCTCAATGGTTTCAATGAAATCATCCAGAGCGCCCGGCGAGATGTAGTGGAGTTGGTTATTACTCAGGATTAAGTGGCGAAGATTGATCAACCCCTTGAAGTGATCCTCGCTGATGTAGGTGAGTCGGTTACTGTCCAGGTGTAACGCGTGAAGGCCTTTGAGATCAAAAAAGGTGTAAGGCATTATCTGGCTGATTGTATTCCGGGACAATGTCAAGTGGATCAGGTTCGTCATGTTGGCAAAGTCCTTCCGCCGCAGGCTGGTAATGAAGTTGTCCATCAGGCGGAGCTCGGCCGTGCGCCGGTCAATGCCCGGGGGCACAAACAGCAGCCCGGTCTTGGTGCAGAGGATGGTGAAGGAAGGGGAGAGGGTCTGGCACCGGCACCGCGGGGGGCACATCATGGCCTTGACCGCAACGCCCATCGCCAGCAGGGAGAGGACCAGCCTTTCCATGGTAAGGTGTACGGGGCACCTGGAAGAGAACAGAGGTGGTGGTGGTGGTGGGGAAGAGACATCCAGAGAAAGGCTGTGAGAAGCAATGCTATAATGAAGGCCACGTGACAGAAGAGAGATCCCAGTCGCTCCCCTGAGCTTGGATTTGATGGACTGATTAATGGATTTGGAGTACAAGGCCCAGCATCCCCCAGCCAGCCTCTGAAAAAGTAGCTTTACCGTATTCTGGTTGCTACATGCCTAGCGTGTTTTAGCCATTCTGACCGCACCTCGGCCTTCATGAGGATAGAGCCTGGCCCGATCCACGTCTTGCCAAACTCCTGTTTAGATTACTGCCACGCATGGTGGCTGGGGCTGCCCTTGAAGACCATTCATAAGCATCATTGAGCAAGACAGCGAGCGCTGTACTGACTGGAGCTGGGCTTTGTTGTCCCTGGGTCCCAGCAGTGGACCACATCCGCTGGCTTCAGCTCTAGGATTGGGCTCACTCCAAAGCGGTCATTCTAACATTTTATAACGTAGGGACAGAGCAGCGCAAGGCTGAGCCGCCTCTTCTCTTCCCTCTGCTTCCCTTCCTCTGTGCCCCGAATCCTGCTCAGAGAGTGTCTGTTTGTGCAGGATGAGATCTGGTGGGTCGCTATCCGCCAGCAGGCTTTTCCTTCATTGAGAAGCCCATAAGGATGGAATGACCTTCTTAACGGGGCCTGCTTTGCAACTAACTTGTCATATATATATATATATATATATATATATATATATATAATTTGTGCATTGCAAATACCTCTTTATTCTATCAGAGCTTATGAATTCTTAAACACTCTGTTGCCCAGATTTGTCTCAGAGCTGTTTTCACCTCTGTGAAATCAAAAATCCCTTTGATATTTTAACAGTGTTTATTTTTAGAGTTAACGAGGTTTTATTGATTTTACTGTGTTTTATGCATTTATGCATGCCGTCCTGACTGCTTTGGGTAACTCACAGTTTGAATGAACGGATGATTAAGGAAAACAGAAACAAACAAAGAGACAAAAATAAAAAAAACCCACCCAAATCAGCAATGTGGTTTATTTCCAGACAGTTGGCTCATGACCTCAGTGGTCTCTCCATCGTTCGCTCTAGCCATGCACTTCCTCTGTACATCATCATTTGGATACATAGCCATGCTAGAGGAAGAGAGATGACCTGAAAAAACAGAGGCAGGATATCCGGAGCAAGAAAAAAACAGCTCATGTACACAGATGGCTTACAAAGAAAGCCAATATTCAACCGAAGATATCAGGAACAAGAAAACCCAACTAGTTAAGCTTCTTGTGTAATTTGGTAGATTCCACAGGCCATTCCATAAATGCCATCGCTTGGCTTTAATGAACACAGATTTCATATCCATTCATGAAAAACAACGACAAAAAACACACACCACACAGCCTGTTCCGAGTGTTTACCAGCATTGTGTGGCCCCTCTGTGTAATCACAGAGAGTCATAATCTAATTATATAAATTATCTTCCTTATTATTAACCTTGTCACAATCAGGGAGACATTGTGTCTAATTGCAATCACTCCCTTTAACCATGTGTAATGATGCTCATTAAAAAGAAGAAAGCTCTTTAAAAATATTTACTACAGCACTTTAGGAAGCTAAACACCACCATTGAGCCTCACTATTCAGATTTTCCTGAATGGGTCTGGGTTGGTTGGTTGGTTGGTTTCGCCTGTGTCAGGAGTAACGGATTCCTTGCTCTTGGCTCTGATGGGGACTTGGAGCAGAGAGTGACCAACTGCAGCAAGGACTTTCGGGCTTGAATGGAGATCTCCCTGAAAAGGTCAGGGCAGTGCCTGAAGTGAGGGGGCAAGAGTTGTTTCTGCACTGGGGATAATTAGGAAAAGGATCAGAAATGAAACCTTCTCCTGCTGCCCTCTTACAAATCTCTGCGCAGACCAAGAGGGAAAGGATCCCACAGGACGGCTGAGCTGTTTCCAGGTTGGCCAGGATCTGACACCCGCGCCCCAGTCACAGGTGTTCCTCTGGTAAAGGTAAAGGTAAAGGTTCCCCTTGACAATTTTTGTCCAGTCGTGTTCGACTCTAGGGGGCGGTGCTCATCCCCGTTTCCAAGCCATAGAGCCAGCGTTTTGTCAGAAGACAATCTTCCATGGTCACATGGCCAGTGCGACTTAGACACGGAACGCTGTTACCTTCCCACCGAGGTGGTCCCTATTTATCTACTCGCATTTGCGTGCTTTCGAAACGCTAGGTTGGTGGGAGCTGGGACAAGCGACGGGTGCTCACTCCGTCACGTGGATTCGATCTTACGACTGCTTGGTCTTCTGACCCTGCAGCACAGAGGCTTCTGCGGTTTAGCCCGCAGTGCCACCACGTCCCTGTTCCTCTGGTAGTGCTACCAAAATGCCAGTGGGGAAAAAAATGGGGGCGGAGGGAGGCTTCATGGCCAAATATTGGAGCATTTGTATTATGTGCCATTGTTTATTCATAGTAAAATGAATGATTAAGTAATGCTTCCCCTCTATACGGACCCCCCACACACACACATGCAATTTTTTCTTGGTCCTCTAGGTGGCAGGAGCAGCATCCATACTGGGTCTTGTGAGGCATACTTGCACGGTGTCAGCTGTGCCAGGAGGGGGCACTCCTAGCAGCAAAGAATCCCCTCGCCGTGTTGCAAAAGGAGGAGACCCCTGCTTCATAGAGGGCTGCTTGGGGTCCCGTCCTCCCCTGTGTGAGTCCAGGAGAGACCGATTCAGAGATGTGGGTGTAGAGCTGGTGCCAGATCTCCACGCTCCGAGGCTACCACCGCGCATACCCTCCTACAGGGAGACATTTTCTCCATTTAATAAATATTGTAAGATAGGAGGCAATGTGCCTGTTTCTTAGGTTTATGGCTTAAAAGAGAGACTTCCGGTGTCTGAAGCCTTGCGTGGCACCTGGAAGCCCAGAAACCCTCTCCCAAGAAATGGCAAGGAAGCCGGCAGGCATGTTAGTCCAGAGAAGGGCCAACAGGGGGCAGCAAAGAACCACTTTTCATTGAGTCCCTAGCAGTCAAGAAGAGAGCCCTACAGGACCAACCACAGAGGAAGAGGCAAAGTCCTTGGCCTGCTTAGCCATCCGGGCGACTCTGCGCTGCCCGGTCGGTGCCGGAGCATCTCCATAAGGAGGGAACTCTGGAAGGGAATCCTTTGGAGCCTCGGGCCTTTTTCTTTACCCAAGTCACTTAGTTTTCTAGCCAGAGAGTTGCCTGCAGGGGAGAAGAGCATCTCCCAAACCCTTTCATCTGCAGACGTCCCGCTGGAACTCATTTTAAAAAGAGAGAGAAAGAAAGGAAAGAGAAAGGCTGGGAAGATTCCAACGCCATGGAGCCACCACTAAAAAGCCCTTGTTCCGGGTAGTTGCGGTTCTCTGATCCAAAAAGCACGGGCTTAGAAGCCATTGTGCCCGCCTCCAGCTGCAATTTAGGCGTCCGGTGGTCTCTCTCTGCCTCCCCTTCCTTGCACAGGAATCGGAATACCGTCCTCCAGCTTCTGAGTTCAATTGTGAGAAAGTGGACACCCAGCCTTTTCTGAACACCTCCAAATCACCCAGCCACTCCCTGCTCCCAGTCAGGGACAGGGTCCCATGGAGTCCAAGCAGAGCCAGGAAATGTACAGCTGGCCTCACTGTGGCATAGAGGAAGTGGGATTACGTCCGTCACAATGACCCGGGAATCTGGCTTGGCAGGGTCGGGGCCTGGCTTCATCTAGCACAGTATACTGCCAAGGCTTGACTTTCAGCCGCAACAGCCGCTCTGCATAACAGGGTGTTACACAGAAGTCAGTTTTTCCCCAGCCCTGCCTGGAAATCTTCACCAAACTCCTGTTCTCGCTCAACTTCTGAACGAAACTGAGATTGTAATGCGTTGAGGGTGGTGCCACTCCTGCAGAAGCTTTGCAAGAAGGTCGGAAAGGATCTCATCCTGAGCTCTGGTTTACTCTGTTCTCCACTCCTGTATGGGTCCTGTTAAATGTAGGCTGAGAGCAGGAATTCAGATGGCTTCAATCTGAGGCTAAAGTCATACAGGGAAGGGAGTCCACCTAAAACATGCATTCTAATAATGAGAGACAATCGCGTCTTCCTTCTGGCCTCAGCTGGTTCCCAGATTAAATGAATGAATGAATGAATGAATGAATGAATGAATGAATGAATGAATGAATGAATGAATGAATGAATCAATCAATCAATCAATCAATCAATCAATCAATCAATCAATCAATACCACACACCTCTAAACAATAAAACAAAGCAAACTATAAACCTTGTGGCAGCTTTGTGGAGGAGAGACAAGTAAGAAGGGCTTCCAAACCCCATACCTACGTCTTACTAAATGTGTGGCCTGACCCTTTCTTGTTTTGCTGCCACCTCCCGGCATCGCTGCCGCCCTTAAGATCATGCAAGAGACTTCAGGAAGAGACGACACACCTGGGCAGGAGCCTCCTGGCTCGGGGCCAAGTAGCCTTTCGCCCTGGTGTAGTAAAAGATTTCCGAAGCACAACTGGCAGGTCCGTGTACGGTGTGGTGGGTGGGGGAGTGTCAGGCGAGGGCGTCGGATGGAGTTTAAGCCTCCGCCTGCCGTTTGTCGGAGGAGAGGCCCCTCTGGAAGCAGCGCAGGCCGAGAGGGACCCCCTTTCCTCCGGTTGACCTGCTCGGTTCTCCTGGGCTCACGTCCCTTCCTTCTGTCTCCTTGCTTCACTTCCAAGAAGCAGAAACACACAGCAGAGGAAGCTGCGAATCTAGCATTGTCGAGAGGCCTTTGGCCTCCACCTTCTCAGCTGGCGTCTCCTTTTCCATCAAGCCAAATGCTTTTTGTGTAGAACAAAGACCTGACCCGCTGCCCCCTCGACCAACAAGGGAACACTTGGCCACAATCTCTCTCTCTCTCTCTCTCTCTCTCTCTCTCTCTCTCACACACACACACACACAAGGCATTCTCTGTCTCTCTCTGTGGGACATCCATCACCTCTCCTGCTCTAAAATTCAGCACTCTCACCATAAATAGTGGCTCATGTCATTCTTAACCTTTAAAGCAAGGATTTTTAGAAACTTAGAAAATCCAGGAAGAAAGAAAGAAAAGCAAAGAATAAAGTCAGCTCAGTCCACGGCTGCATTATTGGAACGTTCTAAAGCAATTTTCTTTAACCTTTCTCTGCTGTGTCCTAAATTTAAGGGAAGGATGAAGAACACTACATGCTTCATCAGGGTGATTACTCAGCTAATTCATTAATCACTGATGAGAAACGTTCCAGATTCATCAGAGCGTCTACCGCCTGTATAATGCCAATGGGGCTAGAAGGCATGTCGTAAGGGGCTATTACTCTTCTGAGTTGGGCACCTGAAGTGGTGGGTGCACCTCATATCCCTCTCCCCTTTGAAATAATTGAGAGTTTTGGAAGCAGAAAATATCAAATGTTTGATCTTCCCCTGCTCCCCTCTTCTCAATTCGAAGGATTATTTAGTGCATAATAAGATGTTAACGTGTACATTATTTTTCTCTTATTTTTATCAAGTCTAATCCTCATTAAGCAGGGAATATTTATTTATTAAAAACATTTTCCCCGCCTTTCTCCTTTAAAAAAGGACTCAAGATGGCTTACATCCTTGAAAGACAACGTGTAAAGCTGAAAGCAATGAGTGGTTTACATCATTAAAAGAATATTTAAAGCTAAGAACAATGAGTATAAAGAGGCAGCTTACATCGTTAAAAGACAATATTAAAGCCAAAACAATAAGTATGCAAATACTAAAAAAGGAAGAAACAAATACCGCTTTGAGAGATGGTGAACTCAAGTTGCGCTAATGATCCAGTTAGAGCAGCGATGCATAGCAACCCATCTAAAAGTCACTCATGTAACCAGTCCCTGAGGGAAAGCTTGCCAGAAGAGAAAGATCTTCACCTGGTTGTGGAAGGCCAGCAAAGAGGGGGCCAGCCTGGCCTCCAGTGGGAGGGAGTTCCAAAGTCCGGGAACAGCCACAGAGAAGGCCCTCTCCCATGTTGCTGTCAAATGCATCTGTGAAGGGAACAGAATCCGAGCTGGCTCATAATGAGAGATAGCAGTCTTTGAGATAGCTTGGACCCAAGCCATGGAGGGCTTTATAGGTTAAAACCAGCACTTTGAATTCTGCCCAGAAACAGTTCAGTAGCCAGCGGAGCTGCTGTAACGGGGTCGGGGGGGGGGAAGGCAGGGAGGGATGTGATTCCTGTGACCAGCCTCAGTCAGCAATCTGGCCGCTGCATTTTGGACCCCCTAAAGCTTCCTGCCACTTTCCCTTGGCAGCCCCACACAGAGCGCATTACAAAGGCGCAGCCTGCAGATTGGCTAAAAGTGCCATCTACAGAAGTATGCTATGCAAATCTAATAACCGGCCAGAGTCACAAACAACCTCTCTCTCTCGCTTTCTCTCGCTCTGCTGTAGTCCCCTGTGTTCCCCAGCACTTTCTATTTATTTGTATATAAAACACACAAACTGCCCACTCAATGAAGTTGTAACTATTTTTTAAAGCTTGCAGAAGGCATATAAAATCAGCCGGGCAGCAGAGGCAGGAGCAGCAAATTTATACCGAAGAAGCCCAAGGACTCGGCCTGTTAAAACGGCCCTTCTCGACAGGCTGAACGGCAATGAGAAAACGCCCCCCCCTCCTGTAGCCTTCAGTGGAGGTCTGTTAGAACAGGGCAGCCCCAGGGACGGCATGTTTTCCAGGTGACGGTTTTGGCTTTCCAATCCCCTGTAGTGTTGGTGTTTTTTAACTGAGCTACAATCATGCTTGGGTGATATGTGGATGAGAAAGAGGTGCCCCCCCCATGACCGCTGGTCTTCTCCAGGGTGACAAGATGGCCTGTCTTTGAGCGAACAGATAGGGTGCTCCTGGCCACGAGGGCTTCCCTCTGGAGCGCCTGGTTGACCCGTATAAGAAACAGGAATCTGGAGCAGACAGCTTCAGATGTACTGTAGACTAAACCTGCCAGGGAAGGGTTGAGCTTTTAACCCAGTGATCAATCTGAGCCCTGTTTTAGTCAGTGGGTGTAGCTTGAAAGGTTGGAGCCCCTGGCTGTGGAGTTGGGGATTGTGAATTCAAATCTCCTCTGTGCCTCCCGCCCCAGGTAGGTGGGACTCATTAGCCTGGGAAGGCAGCCCATCGAGGAGAAGGAAAACTCCAATTTCAAACCTCCACTGCCTTGTGGCTCTATCTACCTTTGGAAAAGGCTTCAGGAGTTAACCTCAAGGCAAAATCTGGAGCTGGAGTCCCGGAGGCAGTTTGTGTCATTCTGACAACTCCTGCGACGTCGCTGAAACCAGTTGTATTGGCTCTTGCCTTTCCATTGGACTATTTCAGTGATGTGGAGAGGGGGGATTTGCTGCTTGGGTAACAGCCTATCCTCCATATTATTCTACCCATCCTCCATATAGAGCACGTCACCATAGTCTCTCGAGACCGAAGGATGCCTATGTCTATGTGCGTCCCGAGATTGGAGTCAGTTAAGATCACCCAGAGGGTGTGCAGCTGATGGGTTTGTGTGCCTTGCTCACACAGAGCACCACCAGTAGGAGGGACTGGGAAGCCATATTTGAATACTTTATATCTAGAAATCTCTGGAAAGAGTTGCCATAAGTTGGAATCGATTTGATGGCCGCTTCTTCAACGCTACAAGTCTCTGGGCAAGGACACCCAGCGTCTGTATGCTGCTGTCCATTGCCTTTGGTGCTGAAGCCGTGGTTGATGGCTCTGACCTGCAGTAGCTGCAGCGGTTGTCACATGGGTGGCAAAATGGGCGATTGGGGGGGGGGAGCCTACCAAACCACATGTCATCCTATATAAACTGCAAGAGGACTAGACATCGGGATCAGGGTAAACCTCCTTGGGAAATCCTCACAGGTTCTTCTGCTTAACAGCTGCTTTAAGCACTCAGGCATATTTAGATAATCAGCTCTCAGAGGTTTGATCTTTTGAAGGCTCACTTTTCAAATGCAAAGCTTATTGCAATAAGCTGTAAAAGCAAAGCCGTGGCACCGATCCAGGACCAAAGAACCAGGCAGATGGCATCCGGTTCCCAGGCATCGGGGCAACCTTCTCTTAGGAGTTCACTCCCCTTGGTATAGGAGCTTTTATGCAGGTATGGAGAATACACTGAAGAACCCTCAGTTTAAAAATCTCCAGATTCAGCCCATCAGGGCAGAGATCGAAACACTAAAATCATATCCTTCCAAGATTTGGAAATGCTGCTCTTTTTTTTTGAACAATGGGGACAGGAAAGGAAAGACTTCACCATCTCATGGACATCAGAACCATGGCCAGCTCCCTTTGGCAAAGGAAGCAAAGCCAGTAAGGGATGTAGAATCCCCCCCACTTCTCTCCCCCCCAAGAGTGGCAATGGACTGACTTTTAAGGCACCGTGTGCAGAGCCCCAGTTTATCAACTTACATGACTTGTGCAGCCCCAAAGAGGGTCCGAGGAAGAGGGTTCCCCCCAATATGATGCAGGGAGCATCCTTTGGAAGACTCCAAGGCCAGTCCTGGGTGGGGGCCACACCTGGGGCAGACCCAGTGAAAGCCACCCCAGTTGGGTTCATGATAAATGAGAGGTAGCACCGCCGCCCTTGCTTTTCCAAGGCAGGCTACGTGTATTTAATGCAAAGCAATCAAGAATAAATGGTTTATGAGCACACTTCATAGAGATGCTAAAATCTTGCTAATTGGAAAGAGCTGGGCCCACCACAGGATACCGGGCGTCTTGGAAGCCTCTCATGATGCCAGTTCTTCAAAGCTGCCAGGGTGAGACTATTCCCTCCTTGTAAAAGATCTTGGCCGTATTTGAGCTGGTTGCTACGCAGCCGCTTCACACAAGGGGCAACCACACCTTGCACGTGCGTGCGCACACACACACACATTTCACTTCGAAAACCAATTTCCTAATTGTAATAGGAATTAATTATGACTCAACAAGCAGAGTTTTGCCACATGGTTAAACCTGAGGAAAAGGAATCTCTCTTCTATTTTTGAACATCGTGTTTTATTTATTTAGACACAAGTGAAAGCCCTCAAGCACACACACACACATATACCTCACTGAAATAAGAAGTGCACGCACGCATGCACGCATGCACGCACGCACCCCCCCTTCTCCCAGCCATCGTAATACAGATGTTAGAATCATGCCTTTGGAAGGGAAGCTCAAGGTCCTTCCCTGCCCAGTGCAGGAATATCCTCTTGCAAATGCATGAGTAACAGGGATGAGTACAAAGCCGTCCCGTGTCCCATCCCGTCTCGATCCAAGTGGCTGGGTGGTTTTTGTGCCTGCCTTTACCCCGAACCACCTCCTCTGTGAGCCAGTTGGGAGGGAAGGCGTGGGCAGAGAGTCAGCAGGTAAGTGGCTGACTGCCCACGGTGTGCCCTCTTTCTTAGCCCTTCCCGTTCTTTCAGGAAACAGGGCATGTGAGGAGAGCTCTCCGATATGCTCCATTTGGCAGCAGAGCGTGAGTCCTGCCAAAGGCCCACAAAGCTGCTTGGCAAGCTGACCTGGAGCCTCATTCTGTTGTGAACAGGGGCACCTTAGGCTGACTTTCTCTTTGGGCTCCAAGGTGGTGACAGAAGCAAGGATGGGGGACCGGCCAGGACCCCCTTAGGGCAGCCTCTGAGGGCCACGGGGGCCTTGCTGGTTGCCCAGCCTTGTATCAAATCATTCCAACTTGGCCTAAGATAAGTATAAAAGTGACAGATTCAGGTAAATATCCATGGAGAGGACACGTACCGGTGACACTGCAGCCTAAACCTGCGCAGAGCTTTTCCCATCAGCCTCATGTAGGAGTTGGACAGCCTGGTGAGAGGAAATGAGATGAACTCTTATGGCATCCCCTAAGCCTCTGGTTCCCAACCTTGGGTGGCTTGGGTCTTCTTGGACTGCAACACCGAGACACCAGCACCACTCCCTGTGCTGGCAAAGGCTTCTGGGAACTGTAGTCCAAGGGCACGTGGGGACCCAAGACCGCAGCCCTGAGCCAAAGGCTGGAAGAGAGTGTCCCCAGAACCACGTTCTTGGACCAACTTTCAGGGACAGCCCCAAAGGGGGCTTCTGGAATAATAACGTGTCTCATGATATCAAAAGCCACGGAGACGTCCAGGGGGACCGACAGGGATTTACCCCTCCATCTGCTCCCAGTTGAAAGCGAGGTCATGCGCCACCCAATGGGCTTCCAGAGAGGAAGGAGCCATCAAGAGGCAAGCAGTTTTCCCCATCCCCCCAAAGTGCCTCAAGGCCAGCAGCTGGAGAGCCCCTGCCGAGGGCTGGAAATGGGGGGGAAATCCAAAGGGGGAACATCGCAAGGGGCCACCTGAAGAGAAACAAGGAAAGAGGCCAGCCCCCCCCCCCGAAGAATCAGACGGGAGATGCTCATGTTTTGTACGTTTTGAAACTCGATTATTAAAGCGCAGAATGCATGATGGCAACCCCAGCCGATACTGCGGGAGAAGGTGCCATCAGGAAAAAAAGCAGAATATTTATGAGGACCAATTACTCTTGCTTTGTTGCTTGTCTTGAGTCACGCAGCTAAGAACGGCAGCCTCTTAATAATGAAGTAGCTGTCTTAGGATTGAAGAGCAAGGACAATCAATCTGAGGGAAAGCTAACAAAGGGCAGGAGAGCACACAAATATTGCCAGCTGGAGAAAGTGATCCTTCATTTCGAAAGCCAGCAAAGCAGAATTTTTCAGATGCATTTAAAACTCGGCTTGTGGGGACATGTTTTTTCGAGTGTCCACCTTTTATTGCCTTGTTGGGGTTTCATGCGTTGCGGCCGACTGCGCTAGGTATTTTCATTTGGAACCTGGTGCAGAAATGCCCAGAAGTGGCCAACGTGAATGAGGTTAAGCACAGCAAGAAAGTGGATCAGGCCAAGTGGGTTGTATCCAGCCCCAGCATCTTCCTGCTGACTTCTTCCAATAGTGAACGAGATCCCTTCTGTGATGTGCAGAAGTTGAGCAGGGAAGTGGCAAAAAGGAAGTGGCGGTCAAAGGGAGAGGGCCTTGACCCAGAGGTTCAGCTCTTATCATCCACAGTGGCAGGTATCAGTCCCAGGCGCCCATCTGTTCATCTTGACAAGCCACCTACGGTCAACCCAGTAGCAGGAAAGTTGGACAGGAGTTTCTCTAGGGAGTTTCTGTGGCTGAGCAGGAATTTGAACCCAGATCTCCAGAGTCCTAGCATGAATCTACTTAAACCATGGCTCTCTCACCCTCATTCTTAATGATCTAGGGTGAAGGAAGTAGAGACCACAGTGGCCATAAAAACGGTGGCAGCCCCGGGGAGTCCTGACGTTTCACTGGAGGATTCAGAATGAACCGTTGTGTCAACAGACAAATCCTGTGAAATTGCTAAAAAGCATACCATGCGGGGGGGGGGCATCTTCATTTAGTTTATTTGGAGTTGTATGCCTCCTGGCAAACTTCATCTTGATTTACACATTTGCAACATTGGACTATTTACAACACTCCGGGCGGTTTGTTCTCTTCATTTCATCCCCAAGGCAATTGGCTCTTCTGGAGCTCACAGGAGGTGTGCATCCATAGTGCCAGTGGTCACGCTGCCTGGATGATTTTGGGAGTTGCGGTCCATAAACCACAATAGGTACCTCAGAGGGTTGTCTGGACTTCCTATACAAAGCCCTTGGTGCCCTCTGTTTGGTGATAACCACTCAAGTGTTCCAGGGATGCATGGAAAGAGAATTCCACTGAGCACCTCTTCCTACTTCAGGAATACTCTGCACCACACAGAGAGGAACACAATGGCTTTACCACCCCTGCCAGTTTGGAAGGCACTGCCTTTGCCCACCTGATCTGTGCCTTTGAGTGTTATCTGGGATCTGAGCAGAGAGGAAGCAGAGACGGAGGATTGACTCTCTCCCATCAACTGATCACAGTGACCCAGAGAAAACGAACTACACACAGCCAGGAGAAAAATGACCCACTTCATCTCATGAATCTGACCATGGAGGAGGCTGCAGCTGCTTGCTCTCCCCTTGGCAAGCATGGTGGAGGAGGCAATCAAAGCAACGAAGCCCCATCTTGAGCTGGCCTTTTATTCTGTAGCCTCAAGACCTGTCAGAAGCTCATCCTTCAGTACAGTGTGGAAAACCCAGTGGCTGCAGCTAGATCACACTTCTGTTATTTATACACTAAATGACTACCCAACCCTGGCCAACTCCATCCGCCAATGAAGTGAGGAAGATCCTCCTGCCTTCTGCTTATTTAAAACATGAGGGTCAGTGTGGCAAGCCGCATTAAGAACACCTCCCGCCCATTCTACCATTAACATCCATTTGAGCATGATGGGGTGGGGTGGGGATGTTAATGGGAAGCCACATTTGGAAGCAGCATCCCTTACCTGGCTTTGCTTCCTGTTCCAGTGGGAGCTGTCCGTGGTGCTGATATCCGCAAGATAACAGCTTTTCCTTCTTTTCCCCCTTGTTCAAAAGGGTTCCCCTTGATTCGGTCCTGGTTATGCCTCATCTTGAGTTCTATGTCCAATTTCTGGACACCGCCCTTCAAGAAGGGTGCCAACAAACTGTAGCACATTCAGAAGTGGGCAACGAGGATGATTGGGGTAGTGGAAACCAAGCCCTAAGAGGAAAGACTGAAAGAACTGGGAGTGTTTTGCCTTGAGAAAAGAAGAGGGAGGGGAGATAGGATAGTACTTTGCAAATACTTGAAAGGCTGTGCTACAGATGAGGGGCAGGATCTGTTCTTGATAATCCCACAGTGCAGGATACGCAACTATGAGATGAAGCTAAAGGAAGCCAGATTTCCGTTGAATACCAGGAAAAACTTCTCAACTGTTAGAGCAATACAATAATAAAACCAATGACCTTGAATGGTGGTTGAGTGCTCCAACAGTGGTGGCATTGAAAAAAAATTTAGACAGCCACCTGGCAGATCTCCTTTTATTCACATTCCTGTCTTGATCAGGGGGCTGGACTTGATGGCCTTAGAGGCCCCTTCCAACGTCATGCTCCTCTGCTTCTCTGAATAAACTACAGAAGTGCTTTTGAACGCTCTCTCTCCCTGGCTGCCATGATGAAGTTGTTTTACTGCCATGAACGCTCTCCATGAATGGCTACCCTCTATATGCCGGCCGTGGTCCCTGGAAGCGTTTTAAGCCATTTGTTTGACATTAATCGTGTTTTAGCTGCCGCCTCACGAACCTTGTTTCCTGGAAGATAACAAACAGCGGCTCATCTGACCTCTGCGGCATTCTGCTGTTTGATCACCAGGACGGGAGCGGCTTGCTACAAGCTGGCGAGCCTCACCTGCTGCTGACCCCGACGGATGCTCGGCCTCTCTGATATTTGCTGGAGAGCACCTTCCAGCCGACCCGAGCATATCCTGGAGAAACCGCTCGCCTCTGTGTTCCAGAAAAAGGCTCTGGTTTCATTTGTGACGATAACAGGGCAGGGAAGACAAAGCTCAGAATGTTTTCAGCCAGAAGCCCCTACAGAAGGCGCAGAGAGAGAGAGAGACGCCCTCCCGCCTCTCTGCAACGGGACCTGTGTAACAGGGAGTGCGGGTCGCTTGGATCTCACCAAGGCTGTGAACCTCTCTGGGTTTTGGTCTGACTTTTACAGCGGCTTTCCAAGGTGCTAAACCCCAATCTCCTCAGAGCCGGCATGCCCTGGATAGCTCCTCTAAAGACTGGACTAAAACCCAGAGCGGATTCACTTCCTCAAAGCCCTGGAGTCCTCAAGCTCCTTGGGTTAGTGGTGAAACTATGCAGGTGCTGCCATGTACGCTTAGAAGTGGGCTGGGAGGACAAAATCTGCTTCCTGCCTCTGTGTTCAGGCCGGTATAGCCGTACATGCAGCGGCGGAGTGATCAAACAGCCTGTCCCAAATTCACAGAACACATGGAAGCTGCCAGCACGGGACATGTCCCAGGAAAAACGAGAAGAAAGAGGAGCGCCTGCACTTCTTCTGGCCGCCCTGTGCCACTGACACAGCACCCAGCGTTTCTCGTTAACATCAGTGGAAGCCCTTTGAAGGGGAGACCAGACCTTGGAGGTGACGTACACTTTCATCCAAAGAGAGGCTCATTATCTGAGACAAGCCTCTGTGTCTGCCACATGCTGATGAAGGTGTAACAACACCGACAGCCCTGGATGCCATCGCCTTGAAGTTGGTCTTCTGCATGCATGCACGCATGCATTATCAGCTCGCTGCCTCCTCACCCCCGCCTGTTTTTTAAAAAAATTACCTCCTTTGAGCTGGTGACAAACCCCAGCCCACCCATTGATAGCAACTTCTCCTGAATGATTTCATTTCTCAATATGTATTTATTGGCCATTAAGCTAGTCTCCTTTAGCTCCAGGGTAATGACCCATTAGCAAGGCATATATAGGTCCATCTCAGTCAATCCATGCTTAGAAACATCTGATTCCAATTAATATAGCCTGGGTAAGCTGATAACCATTTAACATTTCTCTGCTAATTAAATCCTGTCAAGTACATCCTCTTTTATTTCACCATGCCCCGGGTGCGAGAATCGAACAGAAATAGGGGTGAGATACTGCCTTTTAAAAACTCTTTTCTTCTTCTTCTTTACTTAAGGTACTGAGAGTGGAAGATGTTTCCAATGTGAAATGATTTTCGCCTGGGCAAAATGGCAGTTGCAAACATTGGAGGAATTCGTTTTCCAGATGGAATGATGGTCTTCAGAGCTTAAGGCAGAAATGCATGGTCAAAAGCAGTGGGAGATGCTGGGGAAAAGAACTGGAGATGATGAACTTTGTCTTGGCTGTTAAAGGGGTAACATGAAGCTCATGGAAGCCTCAACAAATCTGATAAACGATCAATTGATGAATTAGCTCCAAGTGTGGAGAGCAAGATGCTGTGGGTAGGGATGCAAAGGCTGGGAGGTAGAAAATGAGGAGGGAGAAAAGGCAGGTGCAAAAGGTGCAAAAGGGAGGTACAAAAGGTGTTACACCTGCTGGGCTTGGCTACCCATGACTCTCAGCTGGGTCCACCACTAGGCGCCTACGATTTGGCACAGCAAGACTCCAGCAGGACGGTAGGACGGCTAGGTCCTCGCTGGGTGAGCTGAGACACGGGGATTATTTTCTGCGTGACCAAGTCACAAACCAGGCCTGGACCCTTCCTTATCTGCAACTTGAGTTCACAAAGAGCTGGAAGATTTCTGAAGGAGAGGGAGGGAGAAGAAGAGGTACATGAAGCGACATCTCGAGGAGGAACATGGCTCAAGGGAATGGGTATTTTGAACACCCCTGCAGTGGGCCTGCACTGCGGCTGCCGGATCACAGATCTGCAAACCAGCACATTTCTAGCTTATTCTACTCTACACTTTGTTATCTCCATGGGCAGGGAAGAGCCAGGCAGTCTGGGGCATGCTTGCCTTTGTCCTCTCCCTCCAAACCCCATCCTCTCCTCATCCAGGCAAGCGTTGCTGCTTCCAACCCCAGCAGGTCAGTTCCTCAGAGAATCGGTGGGGGAGCAGAAGAGGGATGGGCAAAGTCCCTGTTCAAACATTGCCCCTTCCTGCACCCTATGAGGAGATGAGCCCTATCCGGGGAGGTGACACCCAGGAAGCTTTCACCAGGAAGAGCGGGGCATGACGATAAAGGCGGCAGCCCCTTCGAATGGATCCCTGGGGTTCCTGCTCCTCTCCAGGGCCAAGAAAGAGTCCTCAGATTGAGAAGCCGAACCGGAGATTCAGGCGGTCTTTCCACTGTTTGAGAAATCCAACTTGAAAGGAATCCCCTGCATAAATCCTGAGGATCAAGTCAGGAAACAAAGCAAGCTAATTTGCAACTCCCAGGAGGTGGGAGGGGCTCCTGCTGTGATACTCAACAGGCAGTCAGCCATAAGGAATCTCCTCTTTTAATTATGAGCTATCCATAACACTTCTTTCTGCCTTCCATCTCTGAACAACATCCTGGACTGAGAAAAACCTTAACACGTTGGTTTCCTCGTGTAGCTTCCGGAAGAATTTCTTTGGCTTCCTGGGCTCTTCAAAGCTGTCGGGCTCCTGATCAGGCAAAGCAGGACCTCCCTGGTCTCCACTCATCCTGTTCCAGGGTGGAAGCTGATAATTTGGGCTATTGTCTGGTTTAAGGTACATCCCCTTTTGGGACCCAGATGGTAAGTCCAGTTTTGGTTGTCTGAAGCCCAGGAAGAACAAGGACAGTGATATGATCTCTCTCAGTTTTCCAGGAGATGGTTCAATCCCTGCCTACATGCATCTCTGGAGGCGTTCGTCTCTAATGTCAGAGTTATCATGTCCAAGTCAGTGCGAATGCCAGGGACTTCACAGATGGATCCCAGCAAGCCTTCAAAGGGTGGGGGCTCTCCACCTTACACACAAAAAGCTCTTTGCTGCTGGAGAAGACTTTTCTGCCCATGGGCGACCATTCAGGAATTCCCCCCCCCCTTTTCAGCTAACCAAGTTAACCCCTCCGTCTGCTGCTGAAGAGCTGTGGTGTCTTGTGGACAGCAAGGAAGTCAGAGGAAGAAGACCTTCTGGAATGACGAGAACAGGCACTGCATGACCTCCATCCATTGGCCAAATGCTGCAGGACGGTCAGTCAAGTGCACGGCATAAATAATGAAGAGGCTCATGGCTTCACCAGAAATGCCTCGTCATCAGAGACAGACCACAAACATCCAAATGGATTCAGCAGACTAGGTCTGCGTGCCAAGCGAGAGTAGCTAAAAATGTTGCCCAAAATTCTGCGTATTTGAATATGATCTTCTGAGTCAAGGGAGGCTGAACAGGAAGCCATCCCTCCCCTCAAACACACAGGAAGGTCTGGAGGCTGCTCAAACACAGCGCGAGGCTTGCCATGTGCCTATAGGAGCCCTTTCCTTCCACAGATACCAAGGGATACCCTGCAAACCGCCTAGAGTGGTCGAAATGACTAGATAGGCGGGGTATAAATACAATAAATAAATAAAAATAAAAAAACCTAATGGGGAATCCCAAATATTTCGTTCGTCCTGTAGGATCTCTCTCTCTCTCTCTCTCTCTCTCTCTCTCATACAGGACTGGAATTAGGGCAGCCATGATGAAGCCTGGAGGAGACATGTCCCTGCAGTTTAGAACTGACATGGGCAAGAAAGAGAGGAGCGTGGCCTAGACAATTTGAGCCTTAGGGTTTTCAGGGATGTGAAGGTATCTAAGGAACACAGAACCGGAGTTTGAGACATCATCCTTTATACAAAAGTCTTTATGCAACTCACTACTGTGTGGTGGGCTGGCTGTTGTTAGAATCGCTCCAGACATGGAAGTTGCTTTGCTTTGCTGCCTGTTGTTTTTGGAAAAATACTAGAAAATGCTCTCCATTTCCCTCTAGTGGCCGCTTTTGATACTGAACAAAATAATAATTTCACTGGCACTTAGGATCAAGGACAGAATAGGGTAAGTTTCAATGTGCCCTAACATGACCTTTTGAAAACCACAAGGGAAGAAATTGTTGGAATACTCATCATTTTGCTTCTCAGATGTTACTCAGTAACGCTGTCATTACTGCCCAAATGAATGAATGAATGAATGAATGAATCCCCTCAACCGCACGTCTGCCTGCCTGCCAGCTGCCCATCTCATAGAGGACTACATAACATGCGCCACAGCAGTGTGTCTGTAAATGCAACCTTTTGCATTATTACTTCCAGACAAATGACAGGTTACCCATCTGTAATTGTAGTTCTTCAAGTGGACATCTGTGATTCACACCCTCGGTGATTTGTGCCTGCGCGCACCCAGGGTGTGATTCACAGAGGCCACAAAGAAGAATTCTTACCGTTTCAAGACCTGTTTACTTTTGCCAATAATTTGCATAAAAACATAAACACTGCGTCCCTTTTCTCTCTCTCTCTCTCTCTCTCTCTCTCTTTGTGTCTGTCTGTCTGTCTGTCTGTCTGTCTCTCTCACACACATTTGCATGCATGCACACACACAGTCACCAAAGTCAGCAGACCTGATCTCTGCTGAACGTTAAAAAAAACACAACTTTTTCTTTTCCTGCATCTTGGACTGATAGAACCTGTTTCATCTTTGTTTGCTAGAAGACAATACACTTGGGTTCCACCCCACCAATTGCTATAGGTTTTGTAATTGTTCCTGCTGCCGTTTTCTGAATCATAAAATGGGCTAATGGCTTAATTGAAATTGAGAATATAAAACCAAATCAAGCTGTGAGCATGAAGAATTGCAAGACGTGGCATCTCCCACCTACAGTAATTGCTCGTTGACCAACAGGCTTGGTGCCCTGCTGGAGAGTGAGTCCTAGAAGCTGAAAATGCGAACTGACTTGCCTGCAAAGTTATCCTGGCCGTGCCCCCCCCACCAGATTTCATCCTGAATGCTATGACCTTTCCCTGCCCCCAAGTTCGCTGGTGCATTTGACTTTAAAGCCATTTCCTCTCCTGCCTTTAATTCCAGAAACTGGAATAATACGGTTGTGCTTTCACGGGCAAAATTAATTTGGCCACGGACCTGGCGGGAATCTGGGCTGCAGGCCACCGGTTGGGGGAAAAGGGGGGCGGGGGAAACGTTGCACTCCATAACCTGACCCTTCTGGAGCAACCCAAATGGCAAATTGACCCAGGGACTTGAAGGCGAGGGGGGGGCAGCTGGAAAGAGGCCAAGCCGACCCGCGGAAAGAGGCGAGAAGATGCTGACTTACTTTCAACCAGCCTTCAAGCTTGCTGTCCGTCGTGTCTCAGCTTCCCACTTCCACCTGGACCTCGTTGGCGTCGCTCCCTGCCCTTGACCTCACAGACCGGGCTCTCGGATCCGCCATGCCTCCAATCAATGTCGCAGCCCTGGTTCAGCGTCAGCTCCGAGAAGGCAGCCATCCCACTGAAACGAAAGAGACCATCTCTGGGCTTGGATTTCAGGCATTCCTCCCGCAGGCCTCTCTCTGGATGGCCAAGAGAGGCCAACAATGTTTATTTATGATCTTCCGATGAGGTCAAGGCTAGTTATGGGGTTCTCCCTGCTCCTTAATCCTCAAAGGAACAGGCCTATGTGGCTGAGTCAGAAAGGTCTGCCCTGAGATCACTCCATCAATCCGTGGCGCTAGAACCCAGAACTTCCAAAACACCATGCCTGGCTATCAATGGGTGGAGCTGAGCCCTGTCTTCCAACAAGGGAGATGCCTCATCCTGGCCATTTCCTCCAAGACTCCTTCCTGTCCATTGGCCACACCAAGGGGGATTCATTCCTTATGGCAGGGTCCATAGCTGGTCTCACCCCAGGGTGGTCTGAATTCTATCCACACCCCTTCTAGGACCCCTTCTCTCACCCAGAGCCCAACACCAGTGGGTGCACCAAAGCACTGAAGGGTGTTTCTGCTCTCCCCTGTCCTTCTACTCTGTGCTTCAGCTGCAGGATCCCAGCCAGATTCATGGATTAAGCACCTTATGAAACCAAGCAGAAGAATCCTAGCCCTCTCCTTGGGCCACCTCTTGCTACCATGGGAAGTGAGCCAACTGGGAGAGGAAGCACTCAGGGGCGGAAGGGAGGGCACAGCTACCCTGAGTGGGGTTCAAACCAAAGGGGGCCCATGGACAGCCAGATGGGGTTCGGCCTCTGCCTTATGCCAGCTGGGGGAAAAGGAAGCCCCAGCAACAGACATCAGTGCCACAGCGACATCAGACACAGTGTGCTGCTCATTCAAACCACAGAACTCTACGTCTCCCAGAACTGTTGGCCCTGAATGCACTAACAATTCTTTGGTGTGTGTGTGTCTGAGCAGATGCTTTCTTAGCTCTTCCTGGAGTTCCCCAGTGGTCACTCATCCAACTGCTAACCAAGCCCAAACCTGGTTAGCTTCTGAAACCAGACAAGATACCTTCAAGGTAGTATGGCGGAGTCCTTTGGGAAAACACTGGGGTGATTTTTGAACCTAGCACTGCTTACTCCATGCTTTTGGAGAAGTGTTTTCCATCAGAGATGGTCTGAACGTTCCTTCAATATTCCAACTCAAGAGAACCGTCAAGTCTTGAGCTGGGAAATCTGCTTCAGATTTTAGTCTGAACTTTAGACATTAATCAAAGGTGTGGAACCTAGTTTTGGAGACACAGCTCAGCCTGTTAGAGAGCACCTGTAAAGTTCAGGTCAAAACCCGGAGCGGGCTGACTGCCCTCTTGCGCTTCACGTTAACATCCTCCAACCGGGCGAGGTCTCCCAGGGAGCATGGTGTCTGTTGCCAGATCCATCCTCTTCTACCAGCAGGAACTAACAGCCTGAACTACTCTTTGGCAGAGGGGAGGAAATGGCCCACTTGTCAGGGGGAAAAATCCATTTACCACATGAGAGTGAAACAGGAAAATGGGATGAGGCAACCAACCCAACAAGCTGTTTGCTCACTGCCACTTATACTGGCTCTCTGCGTGGCACACGGGCTATTTACTATGCAAAATCAGCCATCTATGCCATCAGAGAAATGGATTGTGCTGCAGGGGGAGAGCGGCATAAACAGGAGGAGAGGGAAAAGGGGAAATAAATAATCCATGCCCCTTCTTTCTTCCTCCATCAGGCAAATGGAGGCAGCCCAGGTGAAGCACTCTGTTGTTGTCTGTTTATAAGCCCTAATGTTTCCGGGTGATTTCCCACCCTTGAAACGCACAGAAGCTGCCTTTAGCTTAGCTGCAAAGATGGGAAGGGGGCCGGAAGGTGGGAAAGCCCAGGGCTCCTGCCCTGACTGGGCTTCTGGGGAGGGAATAGCAGCATACACCTCGGACGGAGGGGTAGGAGAACCCGACATAAGAGGTTCGGTGCTCTCTGCACACATCCTGGTCTTCCACCCTCATCGGGGGCTGAGCAGAGTCAACCAAAATCTACTTCCCAGCCAACAAGCTGTCACGCCAGGCCAGACATGAAAGGAGCGATGGGCAAAACAGCCCAGCGCTGCTGGGCTGCCTGATCTGTTCAAGCTGCTAAGCACCCGTGTTGTTCAAGGACTGGACATTCTGACCGACCCCCGGGACCTTTTGCAGGAAAAACGGGAGGCAGGAGGTTAGCAGGGGAAGCTGTGATGGAGGGGTGTGGGGGGGGGAAGAGGCTCTCCCCACCTAGCAGACCTTTTGAATCTGATGGGACAAGCCTTTAGGGATGCCTCGGACAGGGCAGAGGCGCCGGGACAGAGCAGAGGCGCTGTATCTCTTCTGCCTCTTCCTCCCCCCTGCTGCTACTTGACAGACCAACCCAGGGACAGGAGGGAGACTCCTTGTGCAAGGAAAGAAGCGACGACCTTCCAGCTAATGAAAAATCAAATTCCGCTTTACTGCAAACAGACCTTTCCAAGGTGAGCAGCCTTGGGAAAATGTTCACTACCATCACCACCGCTCTTCTGGGACAGCAAATCCAACTGAAGAGACCTGTGGCACCCTGATATCTTTTACTGTGCTCACCCTTTCATGGACTGTAGCCGCCTGCTTTAGCTGCACAGAGGAGATGGACGTTTAGAAGGGCGTTTGCCATCCCCTGTTTTCTGGGTCTGGACAAATGTCCGTCTGCTGAGACTATGCTCTACCCCTCTGAAGACGCAGGCCCCAGTCTTTGCATAACAAAACATGCTAGTCCTTAAAATGCCACAGGACTCCTCCTCACTGGGACTTCCAACACTTTGCGGCACAGACATCTGAGGCAACAGGCTGACAAAACACATTCTCCTCATGGCCGTGACTTTTTCTATCCTTGCAGATCCTTGCAACCAACCCTCCATTTGGGTCTCTCACGTCCAGACCACCAGTGTGTTTTAGATTGGTTTCCGGGTAAGCGCTTTGATCAAGTTAACTTTATTTACTGTTGACAGATATTTCTCAGAGCCGAGCTGATTCTTAAGCAAATCACCTTGGTTACTGGCCCAAAGTACGCAGCACGCCCGAGTATAAACCTCGGCTACCCTTCGAATCCCAATTTTTGGAACGGTAGCTCTCAACAGGGTAAAATAAATCCACAGGGGGGGGGAGATGCCTGAATCGTTGGTTCAGTCCTCTATCCATGTGGGGTTTGTTTGGCCAAGCTTCCTTTGCGACTGCTCCATAGAAAAGATTTTGTAAGTCCTGTTCTCGAACGTGTCCGATAGTTGCGTCTGACTGTTGAATAAAGGTAAATGCACTTTGAATTCCTTGTACAATAAACCTGCCTTGAATTTCAAAGCAAACAAACAACAGAAACGAAAAGATGGGCTTCTGGGATTCCATAGAAGGGGTCCTGGAACAATGCAAGGTCTGTGGGCTCCCAGGTCTCAGCTCCACAGAATACTTGATGTGACCGCAGTTGGTCGCACACATATTTAGCATGAGGGCAAAGCTGTTTTCCTTGATAAATCCTGCAGAGCCTTAGAATGCCTCTGGGTAACTGTTCCATTTTCAGTGGATGCAGCAAGGAGATGGCTTTCAGACGAAGTCAATCTTGGTCTCATGGAACCACTTTTGCTTAACTACCTTTCAGCTAAAGAGTGTCACGTTGGTTTTGTCATCGTAGACGTTTGGCAGATCCCGATGATAAGGCATCCCTCAACATGACAGCATGTCACGCAAACCCATCTGGTTCTCTCTTTCTGTATCTCTGACAGCAGCCCCGTCTCATCTGCATGAAGGCAAAATCTCTCTGGTCCTGAGTGTGGGAGGGAACACTGTGCCCATCCTATCATTAAGCTCAAATGAAATCTGCCGTTCATAAAGATGTCGAGCCATCCAGGGCTGCAGATGATGTTGGGGAGGTTTCCAGAAAAGTGCAACATATAAATACTTTGCATTGCACTTCTCTCTCCAACAATACTGGGGTTAGGAGCGCCGGACCCTGGACTAGTTCAAACTCTTATGCTCCCCCCAAAATCTAACTACAAAGAATAAGCAGTAGATTAACACAAACACACACACACATATATAGATCTCCCGTGACCTGCCACAGCCTCTCAACAAGCCCAGCACACACACCCCTGCTGCCATGTGGCACCACCATGCCACGAAAGAGGGTCAGCTGGGCTACCCCATTCAGACTGGGGGCCACCACCAACAAGGTAAGTCTACCGTTATCACGCCACTTCCTAGAGACAAATAGCAGCACAGTATTGGATTGAATATTTATTGATTGAATATCCAATTATTGAAAAAAAATCAATGTATAACTAAAACAATGCTGGTCGGACCCATGCAATTAAAGGGAGAATTGTAGAAGAATATACCGCTACCTCTCCTTCCTTCCTTCCTTCCTTCCTTCCTTCCTTCCTTCCTTCCTTCCTTCCTTCCTTCCTTCCTTCCTTCCTTCCTTCCTTCCTTCCTTCCTTCCTTCCTTCCTTCCTTCCTTCCTCATGTAGCTGTGTTAGCCTGCTGCAAATATATAAGCCTAGGCCAGAAAGCGCTGGGATGAACTTTAGAAACTGTTTATTCTGGTGGAGCAGACTAAAGCTTACCTCATCAGGTGTAACAAAAGTGAAGATGTTCTGGCACCAAACATACAGAATTATTCAGCGCGAGTTCTCATGGGTTGCAATCCACCTCTCTAGATGTGCTTCACACCTTGGCTGAGTCTGTGTCTGAAGAAGTGGAATATAACCCACGAAAGCTGACCCTGAAAGGGAGATGCAAGTCCTAAAGGGCCAGGAGACCCTACTTTCTGTTGAGGCGGCGCTGGATGGAGATGGCTACCCTTCCAGATACTCATCAGGGGTGTTGATCTGGCTGGCTCAGGTTCCACTATTAATTTAGGAGTTCCTTTTCCCACTGAGGATCTTGCTTTTGTTGTGTGAGGACTGCATGTGTGGTTCAAGTAAGCTCAGCCCCTTGAGGACTTTCCGCACCCTCAGAGCCAGGAGGCAGGCGGTTCTAAAATAGACAGAAGACTGATAAAAAAAAGGAGGAGGAGGAGAAGCAGTGACCCAAATTAGAGAACAGGAACCTCCCCCAAAACTTCCCTGTCTCTGGAGGGAAATGCCGTCTTCAAGCAGAGATGGAGGCAGCATACAAACACCCCTTTTATCATGCCAGGTATTTATAAATGGAGAACAAAAGGAAGCAAGAAGCCATTATCTCTGATGAAGGACCCAGCTTTGGTGTAGTGGCTGCAAAGTGATCCTGAGAAATTGGAGGATGCTAATGCGATCTCTTTAAAGAGCTGAGTTGCAACAGATTTCCCAGACCTGAGCAAGGACCTCTGTCAGCCTGGAGCTTCTCTCCCAGATAATGGGCCTCGTGTAAAAGGCTGGCTATAAATGTGATGTCTCTCTCTCTCCCCCCCCCCCACACGCACACAGGTGCACCCACATGAACACAGCCCTGCCCAGAAGACCTCCCTAGAACACCAAGCACACTGCAGGTTGGTCACCGGGTGTCATGGCACATCTGGACATGCAGGTACTCATCAGCTGCCATATTCAGCCCCCCCCTCACAATAAGGAGAGTTTAAAAATTCAGGCAGTTGCATTGGTCTAGAGGGGAAACAAGGAGCATGTCTTTTGTGAAGTCAACAGTTCTTGATTGCTCATGGGAGAAACCACAGCTACTTTGTCTTACAACAGGAAGAGCTTGCAGGACTGAAGTCTAGGAAGCTTCATTTCTCTCTAATGAGAGAGTCACAGTTGGAGGGAAGAGGGTAGCTTTGGAGGAGGGGAAGGAGAGAGAGGCAGGTGATGCTCAGGTCCCTGCAACTCTGCACGGCCAGGCTCCATTATACACCTCTGGATGATGACGGGGTGAGATAACATTATACTCACGGCCAGCCGTAGAAAAGCCCCCCTGCCCCCCTCTGTGTAGTGGATATGGGCAAGACGACAGGGGTGCAAAGGATCCTGTTCATGCTAAATACTGGGGAAGGGGGAAAGTGTCTGGCCCCTGCAATCTTCTAAAGCAGGGGTGGGGAAAGTGCTCCCTTAAGAAGCCACCAAGCACACGTGGCTGTCCTTAAGATTCTCTCCGGCACGGGGGGGGGGGACCCAGCTGACGGCTGGTCGAGTGGAACTCCCTGGGACCCAGCCGGCCACGGACTCTCACTCAAGTGGATGATGTGTCCTTCATGATCACACAAGCGAGGAACAGCGTGACTCCGGTAGCATCATGAAATGCAAGTTGAGGGGACAGGCGGGAGCTTCCTGGGCACCTCAAGAAGGGGGCCTTCCGCCGCCCTGTATGGGCAGATTTGCATTTCAGAGGACGCGCACGCTCCCGCAAGCTGTGAGCACCCTGGGCCTTCTCCCGTTCCAGGCAGATTCGCTTTCGAGCCGGTCTGGCAGGTTTCCATTTTGCTCAGGCATGGATCCTCAAATTGCCGATCAAAACAGCCCCTCCTTGCCTGGCTCCCTCGCATTGTCTGTCTCTGAACTTGAGGCGGCTGCATGGAGCGAGCTCAGGAGGAATCAGAAAGGAAAGCAGAAAAAGGGGGAATGTGACTTGCAAGAGCTACACGGAGTTTGACAGAACCGGCTCCCTGTTTCTCCCTTCTCTGCCTTTTATTTTAGGTGAAGTACAACATGAAGCTCCTAATCCCTAGACAATGGCAAACTCTAAAAGCCACGCCGCGCAACCATACACGCATGGCGGGCTCCCAGGAGAGGAACAAAAGAGGCGGATGCGAATGCTCTCACGATGGCGGCACAAAGGCCTTGATTGTGTCCCTGACACGGTTCTCCGGGCGGCGGGATTATGGGAGGCAACTTGGAGGCTCAATTAATAATGCAGCACCGGCAGCAATTTACATGCCATGGCAAGGCCTTTCTGCGGCTGCCCAGGTGCCCTGGAGCCACCTAACACAAAGCCATCCGGAGGCGGCTAAGAAGGGCCACTGCTGAAAGATGGGGAGATGGAGACACGGCTGCCAGTGAGGCAGATGGAGAGGTGTCCCTGATGGGTGCTGTAGTCCTGCTTCTCCCAGATAAGCTACAGCCCACCTCCCCTCCTGACTGGGAGCCAAGCATGCCCACGGGAAGGTCTGGCTGACCCCGCAAGGCCCATGAGTGTAAGTCTCATCTCACGGGACCTTCTACCAGATGGGCTCCTCAAGACTTCACAAGCTGCTGCCATTCCTCAGACCCGGGTGACCTTCATGAGACGGGGGTGTGTGTGTGTCTCACACTTGAGAGCACCATCAAATCTTAGAATCATGGCGTTGGAAGGCCCCTATAAGGCCAGGGAGTCCAACCCGCTGCTCAAGGCAGGAGCCCAAGTCAAAGTAGATCATCGTGTAGGAGATGACTTTGGTGCCCGAATCCTGCCGCCTTAAATGGACTCGGGCCGTTGGTCCACGTAACCCAGCAATGCCAACGTTGGCTGGCACCAGCGGCTCTCACAGCTTTATTTTATTTTATTTTTATACTTCTGGACCGCCCCTCTGGTGAAATGGTCACTTTGGTGGTGTGCCATAATCAGACAATAGACCAAACATTGCACGCAAGATACGAGAAACCTAGACTAAGATATACTATATAGAGACTAAAGCTAAAATTAATCGGAGGGCTGCAGATGTAAAAAAATAAAAAAAAAATGAACACCCTCAAAAATGGATCATCTAAAGGTGACGTCATTTTCTAAAGCCTTAAAAACAGCTTTTGAGGACCTCTTAAAATTTTCAGGACTCCTTCAAGGTTTCAGGAAGGAGAGGTGTCTCCCCACCACCACCCCAGAGATGCAGGCAAATAACCCTGGGGAGTTTTGCATGCAAAGGAGAAATTCTGCCATGGAGCCACAACCCCTCAAGAGTCACACGCAGGCCTTGCCAGTTAATATAAAGAAGACGAGCAAACCTTTTCATAGCATTTGCAAGGGTCGGCTCTCTTGCAAAGCATGGAACGGGAGCCACCAACAGGTTCACTGCTTGGAAACACATGGCGTCTATTTATATGGCAGAGTTACAGCCCTTTGATCCCAGTGTAGCTGCCAGGCTCAGCACCAGGCTGGGGAAGGCTGGGAGATGTCATTTGGCGGGGGCCTCGGGCTGCTCTGCTCACGAGCTCTCCCGCCTTCTTCACAAAGAATGGTAAGTCCCTCCCAAAACTATAAACAGCCGGATCCCATAAGACGGAGCCGTACCATTTCATGTGGAATCAACATGCTGTAACTGTGCAGCCCATGCACACTCTAAAGGTCTGGAGTCAACCAAGCCCCACCCGTAGATTGCTTCCTCCCTGGACAGTCTCCCTTAAGAAGTTGTGCTAATGGCTTAGAAGCAGGGCTGGAGTCCATGGATGAGATCCGCTCAGAGTGAAGCACACTTAAGCCTTATTGGGGAAAAATATGCCCATGTGCTTAAGTCTCATAGAAGGGACAAGGGCTGTGCCCTGGCTGGTTGTCCTTGGAGCATTTGATAGAGGGTCACGGGTCCACCTTCAAGAGGTGCTCTGAATGAACTCTAATTATTATGTACACATACGTTCCATTTAGGTATCATCTTAAATCAGCTTAATTTTACAAGATACTTAATATAATTGCAGGTTGTTTTTTTTAAATGTAAGCTTGCAAAAGCTGGTTTTTAAACACCCCTACTTGTAAGGAGAGCTTTCCATGTTAATTGCACCTGACAGGAGCTACGTTCCGCTTCCACTTCATTGGGTGGCAAAGGTAAGATCCAGAAGAAGGGAGAGCAGATGCCTCACGGGGGCTCCTTGAGTGAGCCAGGATGCATCTGTTCCCCATCACCCCATTTGGTTCCATAGTCAGGTGGCCCGGAAGGGAGGGGAGCCTCCCCCCCTCCTCTGCTTCAGCACTTTGCAAAGAGCCGTGCAGAATTCAGCCCATGCAACCGAAGCTGCAAGCAGGCGTATCCCACAGTTGAGTCAGGCCAGACGAACCTGCCCCTTTTTTCCAGCCTGCATCCCAAGATACCAGAGAGATAAATTGCAGGAGGCTTTGCCTAACATGTCTGTGCCACCCCAAGGCTCCACGTCACCTTGAGAAGGACTGAGGTGGGCAGGGAACCCCCGGGTTCTCGACATCAAGAAGCCCCCCCCACGGCATCTCCCTCGGTTCTAGGCCTGAGGAGGTAGCTCCCTCCTCAATGCCAGGCTCCAGCATCTCCTTTTCCACAGGCGTCCAGGAACATCAGCAATAGCGGGTTCCCCTGACCTCATACCCTCCAGATGCTTTGGACCACCGGTCTCTGGAGAACCGTCAGGAATGGAAGTCGTGGGGCTTCCAGGCTGGAAAAGGCTGGGCTGCAGAAACCACCAGCCACCTTTGAGAACGGGATTCCTGACTCTGTGGGGTGAGGCCTCTGAACAGGCTGGCCTCGCCCGCCTTCTTAGGACGTCCTCCCTTGCCTGCAGGCCCTCGCTAGGGACCAGGGTTTTCCCCTTGTGTTGCCCTCAGTACGCTGTCCAAGGTGCTGATCATCCTAGGCATGGTGGTGGCCTTTGCCGTTTCACTGCCGTGATGCCCCTCTACTGAGCCATTGTCAGGATTCAGGAACACCTCCGGAGGATGTTTATGCTGTGCGTGGATGGACTTCAAACCTGGCCAACCTCCCGTCGGGCCACCTGTCCCTTTGGCCACTGCCCTGCGCCCTGCAGAATTCTCTTCTCTCTGTGCCACTGGCATCTCCCCCCTGCCTGCGACGCAGCAGGGGTTATTTTTGGAAGCAAACACTTAGCTGCGTGGGGTGAGGCTGATCAATACCCAAAGCTCAGCAGGATGCAGCATTTCCCCAGCTAAATGCAGTGCGCCTCCTCTGCCAGGATACTGAGAGCCAACTCAGTGCCATAAATAATGGAGCGTGAGTGAGCTCAAGGCCCAGCTAATCTGTTGTCTGGTTATCACGCTCATGGAGTGGTGCTCACAGCCTCCCGAGGGCAAGGTGACCACCGCCTCCAGCACAGCAACCCTCCGCTCTGTTTCTCCCTCCCAGCTCCCATTTCCAGTAGTTGGATCCTTCTCTCCGCTCCTTGTTGTTGACACTGGAGGCAGAGATGGAAGGGTGCCCGGCTCTGCCCTGCACCTGCTCTCTGCCCAGGCTGGATCTTCCTGGATGCCAGGCCTTCAGCATCCCCTCCCTGCTACAGCTTCCAGGAGCCTGTGGTTTGGTGCCATCCAGCCTGGAAAAATGGAGAGAAGGCAAGGAGGAGCAGGGCTGGCTCCGGAGGGAACCCTCCTCAAGGTCACCTTGTCTTGCAGAAAAGAGGGCCACACCCAGGGGCTTACTTTAGAGGGTGCTCCTGGCTGCATCGCCATCAAAACAGAACAGCCCCTTTCACATCTCAGACAGTTATGCCATTGTTGACTTGATAAGGACAAATATTACTACCTGATGACATGCATTTGTGCTCCCACCTGGAGAACTGCAAGCTGTTCTAGGCGAGGCTGCCCTCCAAAAGAATTTAAGAAGGGGACTGGTCGGTGTGAACCACATAGTGCCAGTACTAGGCACTGTTTCCTGGTCAGTTCTTGGTCTCATCCTGATGCTTTTGACCTTTTAAGCCTTAGATAGCATGAGCTGGACTTGCTGAAGTCTCCCCTATATGCCTGCTCTACTGAAACCTCCCCCTCCCAAATGCTAAGGGCCAGAATCTTATTGTGATTTTTACTCCACAGTAAGTGAACTCCCATAAACCATGGCAAAATTGCTAATTGAGCCAATTAACGAGTTGCTGGTAATGTGCCAGTCATGCAACCAGGGGCATGGCCAAGCATGTGGCTGTCACCTCGTTAATCCCTTACAGTACATGACTGTCACTTACGCAATTTCACTTACTGCTAGTAGGATTCTGGCCAAAAAGTATTTCTTTGTACCTACATTTTGGGTGCTGGACAATACCCTCCCCTCCTCCAGGCATTTTAGGCAGCATTTCAGTCCCCTAAGGCCCTTTTTAAAATAAAAGATTGATGGACTGACTGATTGATTCATTGAATATGTACCCCACTTCTTTACCAAAGAATACAAATCAAGACTACCAGTTTTATTCTCGTCGCTATCTTTATTTTTGGCTTTATTTTGTGCTGCAGCTGGTTTTATCTTGCTGGCAGCAGAATGTATTTTATTATTGTTTTATTGTTAACCCACATTTTTTATGAGTTCAGTTTGTACATCACACAGGCAACTTCTATTATTTAGCTGCTTGGAAATACAAGAGATAAATATATAAGCAAACCAGTAAATAATGGCCCCCGTGGAAGAGTAAGATATGAGTCCATAACTGAGTTTTTGCTCCCTAGGCTTTGAGGCAGTGATAGAAAAACAACACCCAAATGATGGCTTGGCATCAGTCATACCACCTTCTCCCCCTCAAGGGGTAACTCTTCTACCAAAGATTTTAAGAAGTGCACGGTCCTGTGACTGGCAGGCAAATAGCCATGCACAGGACCCCCCACCCCTCAAAAGGAAAAAAAAAAGAGGTGGAGAGGGGAAAAGTCCCTGTTTCCATTTTCTTATTTCCTCCAGGAATTCTGAGAAGTTGTCCTATGTCCAAAAAAAGATCACTAATAAGGATGGTGCTTCTGGATTATATTGACTACTGTTTTCCCTTCTGGGAGTTTTACCTGAGAGGCAAGACATCTTAACAGACAATTTGGCTCACCCAGGAGAAAGGAAGGCTCTGAGGTCTAGCTAGGCCTTGCTCCACCTAGCTTCCTGTTCTGAGAGAAAGCTCCGAGGACAAGAACAGGAAGTTTGGGCCGAACTAGGCCTAGCTGGGCCTCGAGGTCTTGCAGTTGAGGCCTTTCCCCCAGGTGAGCCACATTTCAGTGCCTGTACGGTTTCTTGTCTCTTAGGCTGAGTTCCCAGAATAGAGAAGGATGGGATTTGTGGTCTTAAAAAAATAATAATCCAAAAATCCCATCCCTAATCACTAATGTAACAAAAAGACTGGAAAGAAAGCCCTCTGTGGAACATTGAAGGGAAGTGGAAATGTTTAGCCTGGAAAAGAAGAGACCGAGAGGCGCCAAGATGGTTTGTCCTGCACTTCTTCTCTTGGGCTGCACAGCAGAGGTCACACACGGGGAGAACATGCTGGCACACAGTCTGCTACAAGACACAAGATAGTTGATTCACAAGAGAAAGGAAGGAGAAAAGAGGAGAGGCTCGTTAACTGTAAAAGCCTGTCAGTTAACCAATATCTTTGGCAAAGGGAAGTGCCGGGTGTAAAACCACACATGTTTCACGGCTTTAGAACAAGGACTTGGCAGGCCAGGAAATGACAGACGGAGAGCTGGAGGGAGGAAAAGCCCTCACAAGTGCAAACACAGAGATTGCACACCCCCAGGAGCCCTGTGGTAGGAGCGTACAAAAGAGTCCGAGAGATGAAGGGGCCTTGCCTCGGATCTGCCTGCAACCCGCCCCAAGCATAGGGCAGGGAAGCTGACCCACCGTCTGGCAGGGCAGAGTCAGGGGCTATCATTGCCATGAGCTCAGAACGGTGTGAAAGAGACCGACCAAAGCAGAAGATGCATGACCGGGTGCTATGGGGGAAGAAAGCATCATGCACATCACCATTAAATGCCCGGCCCAAAACAGTCCCTGTCAACACAGACAAGGCAGGCGGAGTGACCGATACTGAGTTAGAATAGTTAAAGAATAGTATGTTCCTCGATCGCAGACCTCGATCCGCGGAGTGGAACTCCAGGGCTTAGCCTACCCCTGGTCCTCTAAGCAAACAGACTCTGCAGACGTCCCGTATCCCTGCCCTCTTTCTCATGGGGGTGACAAGGGGCCCAGAGTCTCCCCCAGGCAGGGGATCCCTAAGATGGAGGGGCAAACGCCTGCCTCAAGGAGAAGCCCCAGAATTGGACAGTGCGTCCAGTGGCTTTCCGGCAGGCAGCTGCCTTTGCAGTCCGATTTCCCCCGGGGCTAATTTCTCTCCTGACCCACTGGCCCCACAACACCGAGGCAGCCAGCTAGCCTCAGCAGGCTTCCGGCAGAGGTAGCGCGCCTCTCCTCGTTGTGTCTCGCTGCGTTTCCCACCTCTGCCGCCTTGGCTCAGCAGGACCAGGACAACACACAGTCCTGAGCATAGGCCAGTGATTAGGCAATGACTGAATGTCATCATGGTTTCTATGACTCAGGTTAAATAAGTGCTTTAGATTATATATATATTTTCATAAGACACTAAGTGGTTTTATTGAGCCTTCTAGGATTTGCTGCTCTGGGCAAATGGTGTCTTTATGAAACACGGAATGCTGGTCTCCTTGTAAACTTGCAGCCCCTTCAGATGCCGTCAAACCTACAGAGGGAAGGCACTGCTGGTTTCCCCACCCCCACCCCCACGACATCTTCCATGACTGGAGGACAAGAAAGGTGGGCAGGCACTTTCTGTAGGAGAATCAGACCCAGGCAGGATAAGAAATATGAAGCCACTGCAAATAGTTGGGTTGTTGGGCTGGGACTCAGGAGACCTGGGTTTGAATTCTCCCCCTCGGCCATGAAACTCACTGGTTGACTTTGGGACAGCCCCATCACTGAGACTGGCCTGCCCTCGTCAGGTTCTTGTGAGGGTCAACTGAAGAAGAGAGTAGAACTGCCTGCGTTGCCTTGAGCTCATGGAAGGAAACACACAATTAGCATCTGAGCAAATAAAGAATAATACAATACATCAGGTAGCTAAGCCCGCTAGGCAAGGTAGCGGGTATAACCTGGTGCTCACGGAAAAGGGGGCATCAGAGACACAACCCACCATGAAGGCACAAAACACTCCAAAACTGACACACTGAGACTAGTTACACTTATGGGTGCCATCTAATTCATACAACCCCTCCACCAGGAACAGGAAGCACCTGAATCTGTTGTGGGACCCACTGGAGAGCGTCAATGGCTCAAATGGGTTCGGGTCTACTTTCAGGCAAGGCGGTCCTTTTCTATGAAGCACACATTCAGAGCGAGGCCGTTGGCTCCCTCTGGGCCTCCCCCTCCACGCGCTGATGCCAGAAAACTGGGTGGTGGACAGATCTGAAGCCGTGAAGGTTGAAGTGGCCTTAGACGGCTGTCCTTGTTTAGAGGACCTATGCTTTCAGTCTTGGGTGGATGATATGAAATCAACCTATCAATTCTTCCTGAATAGCCGGTGAGAGAAACAAGCCCAACTCAAGGGCACACGATCTAGAAGAAGGCAGGATAACTGGACGCAGTCCCTGGCACTGTGCAGTGAGCTCATCCTAGCTGTTGCAATAATGCCCTTTTTTACACACAGAGATAGATAGAGATAGAGAGAGAAACCAGCATTCTGCCAAATTCATTACACTGATCGTGCCATTTCCAGGTCTACTGAGAGTCGGGGGAAGGCACACAGAACTGGGAGCAGGGCGCAGGCTGCCAGCCAAAGGGGGCTGTTGCCAGCTGCCTGCCCGCCTCCCGAGAACATTCTGCTTGCGAGTCACCAGTTCCTGCCACTCCCGGTGCTGAGGTGACTCATCCAGCTGGCAAGGAAAGCTGGAAGCTCAGGCAGACAGAGTACTCTCAGGAAGGGCCACGATCCCTAGCGAGATGCTGCCAGAACTGAACAGGCTAGGAGAGAGACGGAGTGAGAAAAAAGAGGGCATGCACGCACAGATTTTAAAATGGTCCTTGCCCGTTCCCTCTCCTTAGCAACAGGTGGATGCCTGAAAGCCCTTTCTCGCTCAGGAAGAAGGGACGGCTTATCCACCTCTTCAAAACTGGTTAGAGACCTTGTCATGTAGAAACAGCAGAGATCTTCTTGATGGCGCCACCCACCCGTGGCATGCTTTCCACAGGGCATCTTCCCTGGCACCGTCCCAAACGCCAGTGGCAAGATGGTTTCATTTCCCAACTTCCTCTTCTTTCTTGTTTTGCAATTTTTACAGATTGTGCTGCTGGTTGTCTTGGAGGGAGGGGGTGGTATTTATCATATCTGTTTTTTACAAAGCTAGTTTGGGGCAGGGAGGGGTTACAGGAGCAGCTGCATTTGTCACAGAACGGCCAAGCTATCCTGTTGTGCAATGTAAGCAGATTCATAAGTTTTGATCCATTCCTCCGCTGTGATTTGTGGTGCGCACACACAAAGCCTGCGTGCGTGTATCTGCATGAATGCGTGCATGCACATGCCCCTGAGAATCACAGTAGTGGCTCTTTATTTGCTGTGGAGGAGAGGACCGAAACTTATATTTGCACACATTATGCTATAGGCATCTGGCCAAAGTGTACTTTTTATGCAAACTGATTTGAGTACCCATCTCTTGTTTCACTTGATCTTTTCTGTCTAGATCCTGACATGATTGCCATTTTTTAAAAATACCTGAGCACTTTACTGCTGATTTAGAGACCAAACGTTAGCATTTATCGAAAGGATGCTCTTCTGTTTATTGAAAGATCTGCTATTAAAACATTTCCTGGACAATTGGGTATTGGGATGGATGGCTCCTCCTGTACGCCTGTTTGCTTGCGATTGAGAGATACTCTGGGTAGATATTTTGTAAAGGACCCTAAAGGGTCCCGTCTACACCCTTGGGTGGTTTCTTTTGGAGGTGGTGTAACAGCCCCCATGCTGTTTGAACGAAAACTGGAGGACAAGTGGGTAGTGTTGCCTAAGACTGGGACTTCCTTTGAGTGGCACATGGGTTTTGGAACACCAGATGGGCCAGAGAGGAGGCACTGCACCCCCTTCTGGCCTTCCTAGTGGTCCTTGGGACCCTCCCAAGAAGAGAGAGTTATTTCTGCAGGTTGCATCTGTGTTTATTGCTGCTTCATTGACTGTCGCGGAAACACATCATATGTTTGAACAAGTTTGTTTTAAATTACTGGTTTCATTTTACATTTTTTTCCTCCCTGGTAGACCTTTCATGGAAAAGGCAGTGTAAGAACAGTCAAATACATTTAGCTGATTGTTTGTGAGGGTGTTGGGGAGTGCAAATGCTTGAGACTACAGATTAAGGTTGTTGGTTCCCCCCTCCCACCCCCATCTACTGAGTTTCTGATGTCTTACTATAACAGTTAGGATCAAAATGAGGATGCAGAGACTCTAAAAGATGACATAGGATATTCTTCTAAAAATGAACAGAAGCTTTCATTGAATGAATGGTCATGAATGGCCTCATTTTACACTCAGAGGCTCAGAAAGTCAACTGTAAAGTTGTGATGATGAACGAGATGGCTTTACTTGGCACAGGTGATCAACCCAATTGGTCAACGGGCAGTCCTGAGCATATGGGGCAGAGCAGAGCAGAAGCGGCAGTGAGACTTGGTCCATTTCAGCCCAAACATCTTCCACCCAGCTGAGCAGGTTGAGAAGCACCCCCTCACTTCTCTGGCTGCAGGTGAAAGCCCAAGGCCCAGGCCAGACCGCTGGGGAACCATTTGGATTGTGGCATGTCAGAGGTGCCTCTGGATACCCCTCACCGTCTGTCCATGGGGATTTCAGAGGCCGAAATCCTTAGGTGATCTGTGCCACAAAGAAGACGGATATGTTGGCCGTAGGGCAGGACGCTGGGCATTATAGCTCAGCAGCCAGAATCCCTGAACCTGACCACTAATGGAGACCTTCTGAAGGTTCAAAATGCACATAATAACACAAAAGACCCTCCGCCTTCTTTTCTCAGGTCTACAGTTATACTTTTTTCTTCCCAAAATGAGTCCTCGGCAGTCCGCAAATGGAGTCTGCACATGGCTTCAGTGACTGATGTTCAAAGCTGGGTGGTTTTTTTAAATAGTTGGGCACAAGGCCCTTTCTGCTTCTAACACTTTCTTCAGATGAATGAATCTAGCAGGAAATTCCTTCTTCTGTGCTTCTTGTTTGGAATATATTTCAAACACACCTTAGTTATTCAGCTGAATAAGGATCCAGAATGCATATGTCCAGGCACCCCAAATCAAGCTTGTTACTACCACAGTATTGCATCTAGCCAAGACTGGAAAACTCTCCCCTTCAAGATGAAAAAGAACTATTTCCTGTAAGTATAGCCCTATTGGAGAAATGTGCATTAACGCATGATGGTCCCAGAGGACGAGGGCAAGCAGAGAACTCACCGTCTGCACCCCATAATAACCCCAAAGCTGTGCCAGCTCATGCCAGTCATTACAAAAATAGGCTAGAAGAATAAGGAATGGACAGCACACAGACCAGCATCATGACCATTGGAAAAACACACCCACTTATGTTGTATTCCCAGTTTATCTGCAGAAAGCTTTAGACAACTTATAGGTCAAGAGCTTGAAACGTTACAGGCCATTCACCCATTTACAGAACAGCTCTGAACATGAAAAGAACAGCAGAAAACAATGTGACAGCCACCCAAATACTTCAGATAAGCCCAAGAGAGCAATCAAATATCAAAACAGCAACTCCAAGTTTTCCTACAAAACCGCCTCTCAGGTTTTCCTACAAAATAGGGGATGGGAGCCTTTCCTAAGCAGCCCTTTTTCAGGAGCACAAACTGTCTGTGGATCCGCGGAGGCAGTTTGTCTTCCATTAAGCCGAGGGAACAGATCTGGGCACACACACCACAGTTCGAGGAGAAGGAGCCACGGAGACTCAGCCTGTGTGCAGGATAAGGCCCAGGAAGAGCATCTCGCCGCTGCCTCGGATCAGGGGTGTGAAGAGCAGCCTTCCTCCCGCACCCTCCCTTCTCCAGTCAAACAGCGTGGCGTATGGATCGAGATTGCCACTTAACTCAAACAGCAATTTTCCACTCCGTATCACTTATTACAACCCCTGTTTACTGTCAGGGGCGGCACTAGGTGGTCCCTCACAGCACTGCAAGCAGAGGACAGCTGAGAATTGACAAGGCCTGCCTGCCCCTCCTGGATCCAGGGAGGACTCCACCATCTCCGGCCCCTGATGGGGCCAGTCTGAGGACTGGCCATGAGCCCCTGGATCAGCATCTGACCCTCTGGGACAGCAGGATTGGGCCTGGAATGATCTGGCCACCCAGCCACACTGGGTGTTTGGACTTTTGCCCAGTTGGTGAGCTTCCCGTTGGGATATGTCGTTTGTCCCCGTGGGGTGCCAGGCCAGAGAGAGGCCAAGACAGAGGCGTGAGCCCGAGCAGCCAAACCTGGCTCTCCCTGCGCCCTCCCTACTGGGCCCCATTTTGGATTTCTGGGGAGTCGTCTCGGGAGACACTCCATTGACTCATTCATTGACAAAATTATACCCTGCTTTTGTCTTTCTTCACAGCATGTTCTAACTGATAACAAAACCAACGTTCTGTTCCCTTTTGGCTTTTCGTGGCAGGGAGGCTGAGGCAGAGAGGAGGAAGGCCACCGTCTCCAGCCAGGCTGCTGAAATACTGCAGCCAGGATTAAAAAGGAGGATGGAGAGAAGGCCCATCCTGGTCATGAGATCTGGAGCGATGGAGGACAGTGGCCCGAGGGGAACCTCTGCTCAGGCTCCAGCAAACAGACAACCAACACCTGCTTTCTCTGCCCCCCAAGGCCGACCAGCCACTGCTGCTTGACTGAGGCTATGCAGGGGATGGCATATAAGGTGTGTTCTCAACCCTAGAGTTGATTAGGGTTTCCCTTGGCTTCCGGCACTGTTGTGACGGTCCATCGAAATCTGTCAAGCCTTCCCCAGTCCTGACACACCCCAGCAGGTCAGAACCACAAAGCAGAAAGGATCAGATTGTAGAAAGTGCGCAGAATGGCTTTTATTGATCCATAAAATTGGGAATGCTGCTCCTTTCATAGGCTTTGGGCCCATAGCTTTCCACGGGAGGAATAAAGAAGGTTAGGGATAGACCTCAGAGTGGAGGAATCTGCTCCAAAAGAAGTTTCTGGTGCCTTCCTGTCCTTAGAGAGGAATTCAGTGCTCAAAATGCTGTGGAAAATTCATGCTTCTCCAGTCAGTAAATGAGTCCTTGGCAAGAAGCCTTGCAGGTGCAGGGCCAGGCAGGAAACACGCCGAATAAGTTGGCAGAACAATACAGTGGCAACAACACCCCCCCCCCTTGAGCTGGTCATGTGACTTGTCCCGCTGCCCTTTGGCCAAGGAAGCAGGAGATGCAGAGAGCATCTTCCCATCCAGGCCAGGATGGCCCTCTTTGCTGCCTCTCCCAAGGGCTGGCATTTTCAGCTGGCATCTTTGCCAGCACAGTTCCTGAGAGCCACAAGCATCCCTGCGGAGGATCCCTGCAGAGGAACATGCACATGGGGCGGAAATGTCCTGCCCCGACAGCCTCACTGCAGTCTCTGCCCTATCCTGCATTCGGGAGGTGGCCCAGGATCCGTGGGATCTGCACCCACTCCTTCCAAGGGGCGGAGCCACAGCTTAACCAAGCGAGAGGTTTGGAGCCAGCTATCGAGGGAAGGAAGTGCTCAGGAGCCAAATAAAGGCAAAAGAGCAAGGTTTCAGTTTGCAGGTAGGTGGGAAAGGAACAGCGCCACAGGTGCTGCCAGAAGGAAACACACCGGGCTGTCCCCGGAGGTGGCACAAAGGGGTCAGGAACGTGCTACTCAGGTAGAAAAGGAAAATACTCCTGCAACCCAAGGGGAGCAAGGGAACTGAGCAGTGGCAGGGCTCCCTGTGAGGAGCGGAGAGAGGAGAGGGGATTCCCTGCAGAGCAGAAGCAAGAGATGGATACTAGTTGGAAAGTTTCAGGTCCAAGACCAGGGCAGTCCAGCAGGAGCCTACAGAACAGGCTACACGGAGTGAAAAGCACCTCCCAGATCTTGAGGATGGTGGAAAATGGAGTCACGGCAGCTTTAGAAGGCCAGAAACTAAACCTTGAGGGCTGTCAAGGAGTCACAAGGACACAAGAAGCCAAGAAGAACCCTCAACTTCGATTAGATAGAGGCGGACTATCCGTCTGTTCTTGCAACAGCTGGTACTCGATACCTACGGTGGAAGTCCATGAGAAGGACATGATCTCCCCTTGGGCCCCTGAAAGTGGCTTTCAGAGGCATCTTAGCTCCTGTCCTGGAGGATCAGAGACCTAACTAGCGGTGCCCAACAGGCAAAGCTGCACGTAGCTGTCAGTTCCGAATATGAAAGTATCCGGCCCATCTGTTTGAGCACCAGCAAGCTTAGCACTTAAGAGTTGGATGCAAATCCATTGGGGACTGGATCGTCTGACAGTCACATTAGAGAAGGCAAGGTGACTCATTCCTGGGGTTTTGCTCCTTAGACAGCACAGAAAGGAAAATATATATATATATACATGGATACACCCACCCATCCCTCCAGATGCACAGAAGGATCCCTTTCTCCTTGAGTCCTAGACAATTCCACGTCTCTCCAGAGAATATCTCAAGGGCAAGCTGAAAAACAAAATCCAGGCTCTCTGGGGCAGAGGGGGGGGGGAAAGGGGAGGAAAAAGCACATGGCGCTGCTCTCTATAGGAGTAGCTTTCTGATGGAAAGAGAGAGAAATGGCCAGAGGCAGAAAGATCTGTTCAGTCTCCTTGTGGGTCTGTTCCAATATGAAAAGGATGATGTATGAAGGAGGGGGTTTCTTGGTCCTTCTCTTTGCTCCTCGCCCTGGAAGATCTACTTGGTCCTCGCCTTGATCTTTTTTCTCCATGGGTACACATGGAATATTATCAAGGGAAATCACGTTCTCAAGCTTCTGGGTCTGCAGAAAGAGTCGTAAACCTCCATTTCTTCTTGGTTAGTTGCTCTGGGGGGGGGGCTGGAAAGAGGGTCCCATCCCACATTTGGTTCCTCTTTGCACACCTTCTTGTTGTCTAATTAGATGGAGACACATAAAAGCATCTCTTGGGCTGTGCTGGCCCAGGAAAACTCTTGGACATTCTTCTGAGCCCCACAAATAAAGGGCAGTGATCCTTTTGAGCTGACCCACCATATGGAAGAACCTTGTGGACCCACAGCAAAAGTGGGGGCTGAGGGTCCTTGACTTCAGCACACAGTGGCTGCTGAGCCGATCCCAGGATGTTTTACATGGGTCTTAAGGAAAACTGCGTGTATCGGTCCAGTTACTCAAAGGGACATGGAAGCGCGGCATGCACCAATTCTGTGGAACACAATCCGAGCAAGGAATTGCATTGGTAAGCTTCCAGGGAGGGAGCAGAAGGTGGAGGAGAAAACGGGGGTGGGGGGATGATGATGGGTTCAGCAGCTCAAAACAGCAGCATGCAAGGTTCCAGGTGCAGGAAGAAGAATATTCTTCAAAAGCGAAAGAGATTGACGACCTCAGCATCCACTCAGAGGAAAGTCTATTCCGATGTTAAGAGCCTGCAATTTTCTAACTCAGAAATGGCTCCTAATTGATGTGGGTAAAGGAAGTGCCGAAAACACAGTCAGAGGGAGAAATGGCTTTTTCCTGAACGTTTGCCAAGGAAGGGGATGATTTGCAGTGAAATGCCAGCGCACCCAAAGAACGGCTTGTTCTTTTTCCTGAAAAGCAAAGTGGCATCGAAGAAAGAAGAAAGAAGAAAGGGGGGGAGGGGGGAGGCATTTTGCATTTCAGAAGCATTTCACTCTCCCAGTGGTGGGGTGGCCATGTGTGGGCAGCCGAGGCAGAGGCCCTATGGGACCCCTCGGTGTCCAGGCGGATTCCTGGCCACAGACTCAGCATGGCGGAAGGGTTAGCATGCTGGACTCTCAGGAGAGCCAAGCTAAAATCCCAGCTCAGCCATGACGCTCACTGGGTCACCTTGGGGCAGTCATTCCCTCTCTGTCGGACCTGCCTGGGAGGGCTGTTGTGAAGATAAAGTCGGGGGAAGATAGCTCTTTACGCTGCCTTGACCTGACTGTGCAGACTGGAAAGCATTTTGGGCAAGAAATGAGGATTGTAAGCGGACGTGCTCTAGTGGAACCCGGCAACTCCAATTTCACTAGTGGGCATGAATCTCTTTCTTGTGTTGAACCCTGTCCCCCAAACAGGTTCATCTCCTTGGATAGCCTATTTCAAAGTTTGGACTAAAATCTGGAGTGGAGATACTAATACCCCCCCTCCAAAGTCACACCCATTGAATGAGCAGAGAAAAAGCCTAAATTCCCATGAATGCAGGTATAAACTGCTGGTGTTTCTGGCAGCCTTGCCTATGAGTGCGAGCTGTTAGGCTAGTACCCTGTGACACAACACTAGCAATACTACTGCCTCCAAAGACAAACTGGCCAGAAGACGCTTCGGCTTGCTTCCCAGGTCTGGATTCAAAACATGCGGCTTTCCAATCTTCCTTCCTTCCATGAATTGCACTGCCACTTATTTCTGCTTAATGAGAATTAAGTGGGCATTCTGAACGCACAAGACCAGAAATATGGGGAGGCTGAGACACAGGTGAGGGTGTCCTGTTGGCCTCAGATAATCCCCAAAGCAATGCTTTTGCAGCGGGCACTGCTTCCTGCTGCAACCTTCTCATCTTGCTATTTCTCACTGTCCCAATTAAAGCTTTTATGGAGCTGAGGTCTAGGAGCTATTGCAGATTCTGGAACAACAGCAAGCTAATAGGTCACCTAGGATGGCTGCGTTTTTTTCGGGGAGGGGCATAAATCAGGAAGGCCAGGGCTGCCCTACTTCTGCCCCCCCACCCCACCCCTGTGCCTGACACTCTTCTGCAGGCAGGTAGCCCAATTCCAGACTCCTCTTCAGGGGTCTGGAAATGCGTTCCTTTCCACCCCGGTTCTTCTTGGCCCAACAGGCCGTTCTAACAGAGCTGCTGCTGGCTGAAAAAAAAGAAGGGCCCCGGGTGAGTAAGAAAGGAGCCCATTGCTTGTTAGGATGAATAAAACAGCCCCTATAGGGTCAGAAAAGTGACTCAGAGCCAGAATGGTTCAGGGGCTAGATTATATTAGAGTGTTAGATGCAGGCATTCGGTGTTAGATTACAAAATTCAGCAGAGGTGGGCTCAAGTCCCTGCTTCTCCAAGGGAACCCATTGGCGTTGGCGGGGTTGGCAATGATCCGCCATTCCCTGAACTTCTCCTGTGCCTCAGACCCTACGAGGGCGACTTCATGGAGCAGAACAGAACGAGTTTCTGGCACCATTCAAGAGATTTCTCCCTGAGCTAGCTTCAGCACCTTGGACAGCATCCTCTAAGGTCTTGACTAAAGTTTGGTTGGATTCCCTGTCCGCTGAGATTGGAGACATCAGACTGCCCGTTTTATATGAGTTCCTTGGGACCGCTCAGGGAGGGAGGCAGAGGACCTCCGCAGGCCACTCCAGAAGTCGGCTGCAGTTCTGTCTGGAGCTGTTTTTCAGGTGATCCTCCCGGTCCTTTCTAGAGATGAAATCCATCATCTGCTGGGGTGCCCCGCGTGCAGCACTGAGCTGGGTGGCCTCAAGCATCCTCTGCTCTCCTCCAAGTGACGCCCACGTCACCCACCTCCTGGTCTCTCTCTTTCTCTGCACAGACAATTAACCACGTATGTGAGAGGAAAGCATAAAAGGCAGGAAAGTCTGGAGGAAATGAGCTAAATCCTGGGAAGGGATCAATCAGATTTAGGTGTGTTTGGCAGGTGCAGCCATTAAAGGCCCACACAGGCAAGCAAGCGTGAGGTAGGGGCCTGCTCAATCCCCTGTGTTAAGAAGCAACCCCCAGGAAGAAAAACAGATGCGAAGGGGCAGCGGGCTCTAAGCACAGCCCTCCTGTCACATCCAGAGCGGACCATAGGAAACTGGAAGGAGGATCGGCAGGAGAAAGGAAGGCTGGCTTTCTGGACAGGAAGCAAGAGGCTTGGCTCCCCCACCCTCCTTTCAGAACGACTGTGGAAATCAGGGCTTCAAAGCCACAGAACAAGGTTTTTAAAGAAAAAGATTAAAAGGCAGCCACACACACCCTCAGATGGCTTTCTTTTATGCACCGTCTGGTTTGTAAGCATTTGTTTTAAGCTTGACAACAACATTAATGAATTCCAAGGTTGTGAGGTCTCAGTGTGACAGAAACAAACAGAAACATAACACAATGGGAAGGAAAAGAAGGAGGGAGAGAAAGAGACAGAGAGAGAGAGAGAAATGGAGGGAGGGGAGGGGAGAACTGGCTGTGCTGAACCCACGCTCTGTTGCATCTAGGGCAGCAGTTCCCAACCTTGGCTCCCCAGGTATTCTTGGACTAAAACTCCCAGGAGCCTTCACCACTAGCTGTGCTGACCGGGGCTTCTGGGAGTTGTAGTCCAAGAACATTTGGTGACGCAAGATTGGAAACAGCTGATCTAGGTGTAAAAGACCCTATATAGAGATGGCACACTTTCTTTACCTAAAAGCAGCTTTTCAAAGCCCTTCTTGCACCATGAAAATAGCATGGGGCTCTTTCCCCTTCTTTTCCAATAAGCCTCTCCAGGATGGACAGACCTTATCCCCCCAGCAACCATATTTGCAGGTGAGCATAGAATGAAAGGTTGGGGTTGTTCCCCCATTGCTTGCTAACTGGGGCAGAAGAGACAGGTCCTCCTTTAGATGCTTTGCAATCTTCCAGCTTCTCATTTAATGCAAGGACATATTTCCCCAAGGGTGGTCCTTTCCTTTCCCCTAGGTCAGGTTGGGAGCCTCACAGAATGACTGTGTAGGTCTGCTAGAATGAAGGCAACAGTCCTAGAAAGGTAGCAGAACATTTTGGATATAAGTAGGATGGACCATGAGCAGTGTCAAAGAGGCTGGGACTCTAGAAGGAACTTAGAACTCAAAAAAGAAAGGCAAGAATGCATTAAGGGATGCTAAAAGAGCTTTTGGGAAGCATAGCTCAAGGCTGCCAACAAAAGTCTGAGAACATTGGAAGCAGGCCAGGGAAGAAGATGGGCTATGGGAGTTTGAGAAGCACGGAGGAAGGATAAGGCAGTCACAGAGAGGCTGGAAGAATCCTTTGTGTGCAGAATCTTCACTGCAGAAGAGGAAGGACAGATAGACATCTTATCTGGAGCAATGTTTCCAATATGGGAGTTTGAAGAACAGTGGCAAAAAGTAGCAGTAAACTAAGATGATTAGGAGCAGGGAATGGAAGAGGTCTCTACAAGGAAGAAAGACTTCAGGGAGCCCATGTTTTGTTTTTTCATATGTATGTTTGTTTTTTGGGCACCGCCATGGACCAGCCTGGGTTGGCCGCTTGCTCTCTAAAAACCAGACCAACAAAAAGACTGGAGAAGCCAGGAGGTTTAAGACAAACATTTCACTGGCATCTTGGCAACACTACTTTGCAAGACTGAAATGACACTGTATGGTTAAAAAAAAAACCACACAAACTGGCATGCTTCCTTTAGGGTTTAGCAATATTTGTTTTACTCAACAATACATTATCATTACTGAGTCCCACATGTCAGCAATATATTAATAAACAGGGCACATTTTGCAATATAATTAATGAACGGCCAAATTAATGCCCGAAGTCTGGCAAGAATTCAGAAGGAAGTAGGAAATATTTCAGAATGAAACAGGCAAAGGCCATAAAGGGCTTAGCACTTCCTTTAAAAGTGTGTGTTGTAAACTGGCAAACAGGACCACAGGGGCCCCAGGGTTGGAGCAGTGTCTCTGTATGTGCATGTGTGTGCGGGGGAATGGGGGACGGACACCTGGCTGGCTAATCCTGGACAGCCCTTAGAAGCAGCCCCTGCTCAAACCCTAAGTCCCTCATTAAACAGGGGGCCTTTCTGAGATGCACACACATGGCATGGACGGTTCCTCGTGTGCAAGAACTGGGGACCTTCCTTCACCCCAGTGTCTCCAGCCGCTCCAGCAGGCAACTTGCCTTTGCATGGACTATGGGTTCCACCATGATTTAAACCAAGACCCTTACGGTCACCGCAAGCACCTTTATTCTCATGAAAGAGAGCAACACAAAGAAGCAGATGGCCATTTGTGTTGGAAATTTCTTCTGGAAGGGTTCCCTCTTTGCACCCATCTGTCACAAATGCCTGATGGGGCGTTTTGAAGTAAAGCAGTTGGCGTTTCTGCCCTTTTCATCAGCTGTTTCTCTGCTTCTCGGTTGCCCAAAAAAGAAACTAAAGATCTGCCACTTCCTCTCCCTCTGTCAGTCCACCTCACCTTTCCTGAAGACCCGTTAACACCTTTCTCTCTTGAGGATGCCTGCCTTCCCGGCTTGGCACAGGGCCATCTATCTAGATTAGGAACTGCGTTTCCCTCTAAATCTGTTTTCTACACAAATCTCAGTCACTATTTTTACTTGAAGCTCGGCTTCTGCCTGGTTTTATCGCTCCTGAGAAGAGAGAAGTGAAGTCGGTGTAAATATATAATTACCATCATTTTAGAACTGCAGAGCTGGAAAGGGACCCCTACGGATCATCGAGTCCATCCTGTGTCATGAAGACCCAGTGGGGGAATTGAACTCCCAACCTCAGACTCTGCAGCCAGAGGCCCAAACCACTGAGCTAATGCCTACAGGGAACATCACTGTAGCTACTTTGCTGAACAAGGGGATCCCTAACAGGGTTCTCCCTCCACCGTAAACCCCAAAAGACATAATAGCATGCAAGCAGTTCCTCTTATCCAGTAAAGGCCACCCACTGCAATGGAACTACCCTCTCTTCATGAAGATATGCCCAACCTTATAACAGTAATGAGACTACACAGCCCATCAGGTGCTGTTGGACGACCATACCCTCACCACTTGGCTCTGTTTTACTCTGATGGGAGTCACAGCTGCCCTCCCATTTGGGAGCCCTGTAAGTCTGTGCTCCTCACCGCCTCCTGCTGCAAGAAATCCCACCAGCCAAGGCGGCTCCGAGGTCTCCTTTTCTCCCGAGACCTCTCAAAGCAACAAGACTCCATGTGCCAAATCAAATATATGATTGCCCCTCCTATCAGGAGTGGGAGGGGGGATTGGAATCAGGAACCACCTTTTTGGTTTCTTGAAATGCCCATTTTGAACCGCCCTCTCTGTGCCTACTCTGGCAACACGATTAAAGGACCTTTGTCACAGCATTAAACATAGAACAAACAGTCCAGATTCAGCATGGATTGGCCACTATTCCGACCTCTGTACCAGTGATATTTAAAAGCACAGAAGGGGACCCTTTTTACCCAAGGTGGACATTCTTCGATGAAAGAACGTTCAAGGCAGGTTCTGATGCCCAGACACGAACCCGCCGGCCCCATCGCCAAGGCTCCCACCACCTCCAACGCACACTCAACATGTTAAACAGGTCATGAACCCAGAGAGAACAGCACACCGACGGTAAGCACTTTTGCAAATGGGCACTGGGGGGTCTGCTTCTGCCTTTCAGTTCTCTCTGACTCAGCGGATTATCATCCGCACTCACTCCCCACGGCACACATGTCTAACCATGTGCAAAAAGCCAGGCCAGGCATTCGACAAAACGAGCTGCAGTCCACAAAGCCTCGCGCAGCCGTCAACACGGAGTCTTCAAGATGCCCCGAGAGTCTCCTTAGTTTTGATTACAAATGTGGTTTTTTGGTTTTCGTTTTAATGGTGAAGGACACGGATTCTAGCCTTCTAGCTTCGGAGAGGCAGGTTCCCTGTGGCGAGACTCTGATGAATCCTTCCAGTTCAATTGATATCTAGGAGTAACATCAACCTGGGAGTAGGGAGTTGGGCAGTGCTGGATTAAGGTGGCTGCACGTGGGTGTGGGTGTGTGAATGATGGGAGTTGTAGTCTAGCAATAGGTGGAGGCCCACTGGTTGCCTGTCATTCTGCTTGGAAAGTGGAAACCCATTGGAAACCTCTGGGTTGCCCCCAACAGAGGGCCTGTGTGGTCCCTATCAAGACACATCTGTCCAGCTGTTGACTAGCCTCCCTTCTCCAGAGGCAGATACAACCTGCCCACCATTATTCTCAAATTCCCGGTGGGTCCTGATCCGCCGGCAAGAACATAATGTTTGCTCCAGCAAGGATGAAAAATCCCACGGGCAAAGGAAGAGAAAAGGCCGGCTTCCACAGGGCTGTTAAGAAGCTAGCCGGCACCTCCAAGAATCTGGGCAAGGGCAGCAGCCAGCGACCTGAAGGCTGGGGCGACCCACGGGGACCCCTCCGCTATGAAGGGAGAGGAGGGCACCCGCACAGCCTCCCCATCAGGAACGAACTGCTGCGGCTCCCGAGCGCCTCCCGGCGGCAGGCTAGCAAAGGGCAGCGCGCCAGGTCCGCCCCTTGGATACATCACCCGCCGGTCTTTTTAAGAAGGGGCGTCCGCCTTGGAGGCGCCCGGAAGCCAAGCGCCCGACGCGCTGACCCTGCCTGGGAAGAGCAGGCAAGCTTTCAGGCGCCCTCAACCGCCTGGCCTGGCCTGACTGGCACGGAGGAAATGGGGGCGCCCCCTCCCCGCGCTCTCTATGGAGCCCCACGAAGGGCCGAGGGGGGGGGGAAGGAGGAGGCTGGTCGCCAGCCGGGCCATCTTGTCTGCTGGAGGCTCCACGGCTGGGGACCGACGGCCAAAGGCGCTCGTCCCCCGCCGCCGGCCTCCTGGCCGCCTTTCCCTTCCGCCAGCCAGGGCGAGCGAGGGTCCTCCTCAGCCAGCCCACGCGCCTCAACGCGGGAAGGGGCGGCGGCAGCGCCCACCTGGTGGCCGCTCGCCTGCCTCCAGAGCGCGTCGTGAAGCCTCCTCGGCTTCTTCGGCACAGGAGCAAACCCCCTCCCCTCCCCGGCCAAGGGGTCCCGGGGGCTTCTCCCCGCAGCCGGAAGCCGGGCTTCTCCAGAGCCCCCAACGGACGCGGAGTTCTCGGCTCCGGCTCTCGCCCTATCCAAGCTTGGCCGCGAGGGCTGAAGCGGAGCCGCCGGAGCCGCCTGTCCATGGGGTGTGTGTGTGTGTGTGTGCGCGCGCGCGTGCATGCGTGTCAGGGGGGTTGCAAGGAGAAAAGCTTGGAACCACCCCCATCCCTCTTCTCCCGCGGTTCTTCCAGCGGGGAGAGACCCGTCAGCCAAACCTCCACCAGCCAGGAAGCACCGCGCGCGCCCGTTCAGGATCTCCTTCCCCCGGCGCTGCCACGGCTGCGGAAAGGGGCTGCTGCCTTCCCGGCTCTCCTTCCCCCGGCGCGGCTCGGACGGACGCGGGGCTGGCTCCGACCGCCGTCCCCCCGCGGCCGATGACGCTGCAATTTCGGGGCGCTCGGAGATCGAGGCTCGGCGGCCGCCCCCAGCCCGCCGGAGCGCGCGCAGCCGCGGCCAGCCGGGGGCTCCCGCCGGGCCGCGGGTCGGCACCCACCCCACCACCGCGCCCCGGCCGTCGGCTCCCGCCGGGATCGCCTTACCTGGCTCGACGGGCGCCGGCACGAGCGCCGCTCCGGTTCATCTGCTCCGGGGGGCTCGGCGGAAAGGCTGGCCATGCGCTCCGGGCCGGAGAGGCTGGCGAGGGGGCGAGCCGGCGCTCGGCTTCCCCATGCCGGCCTTCCGCCCAGCCGGCCTCGGCAACGGCGGCTTCCCTTCCAGCCGGCTCGCCAGGCTGCCGGGGAAGGCAGCGCCTCGCCCTCCTTCGCCGCCGCGCCTGCTGCTCCCCCGCGGCCGCCTGAGCCGAGCAGGCGCCGTAGCCCCGCCCGCCCGGCCGCCCCGCACATGCCCACTGGGGGAGCCCGCCTGTCCGTCCGCCCCCGCCGCCGCCCCCCCCCGCCCGGCTGCCGGAGAGGAGTGTGTGTGTGTGTGTGTGTGTGAAGGGACGACCGGGCCCTCCACCGGCCGACGGAGCGCCGCGGCCCCCTGCCCGGTTACAAAAGCAGCCGCCGGTGCTCGGCTGGGGGAAAGCCTCCTTCTCCCTTCCTCCCCGGCTCCCAGCAACGGGAGGTCCGTCCCCGCCTGCCCGCCCCCCGGGGATGATCTTGGCCCTTGGGGGGCCCTTGGTGCGGAACTCCTGCGCCGCGGGCTGGCCTCGGAATGCTCGGGGCGCGGGGCGCGGGAGGCGCTCCCCGTCGCCTGTCCTCTGCCAGGAGGACCGGAAAGGGACCGCCAGAATTTGGGCCACCCATTCTTTGCCCCAGGGACTGTGGGAGGGGAGGGGGCTGCCCAGACCACCAACAATGCCCAAAAGATGGAAAAGGGGGAAGCGAAAATGGCTAGAATTCCATCTCCAGCTTTCAAAAAACAGGTCTTGTGCGCTCGGTTAAAAGGTGCAAAGCGGGAGGCTTCTGTGTCTCCTGGAGGTGGTGAATTGCCACCCCAAGAAGCTTCTCTTGGGAAGCACAGATTCCTCTCTGTGTCCCCTCCTCCTCTTCCTGCCCACTGGGACCCCATTGGTTGTGCGCCCCCCCCCCACTAGCCCTTGGGTTGCAGATCATGGTTGGTGTGGCCTCCTCCTGCCTCCTCCTGGCTGCATTTGTTTGTTCATTTGTTTGGGCTTAACTTTATAACTATGGTATTTTCTTTTGCCATAATCATAAGATGTTTCTGGCTTTTGGCACATCACGGCTGTGCATCAAAAGCCATTCGTGGCTGCAGGTCTGTGAGATGTTGTACTTTTAGGACCGGCATGTCACCGCTTGGGTGCATGGACCAGTGCAAGCAAATCCACCTGGAAATCACACCCTGTGGAATATTGTGTACACACACACATACTCAGCACCTTAAGCTATAGCCCCCACTCCCAATCTGTCAAGAAACTGAGAAACCAGCTTGAACCCAAAGGGTCCATTGCACTGGGTATAAGCACAGTGGTGTCAACTGCCACGGGGAACTGCTAGTAGTTCATGAGCGGCTGCTTGTTTCCCACATGACACACAAACTCACATGACTGCAGGATAGCTCGGTGGTATAGAAACCGGAGGTTGGGAATTCGATTCTTCATTGTTCTTCCTTGTCAGGGACTGGATTCAAGGATCCGTATGGTCCCGATAATGACTGGTGTGCAATGGCAGGTGTGAGCAGAGCCCTATGAACCAGCTTCCCCTGAAGAGCTCAAAAGGATTCCCTCTTGGGAGTCCCAGCTAGAGATCCACTCTACACCCTCTTGCTTCAGGAAGGCCTCAAATGCAACGTTGTCGGATGAAGCCAAATATTGGGCAGCAACTGCACCCAACAGAATGGGGCCGCCTTTCTGTTGGGTCAAACTATGTCAACAAAACTCATAGTTCTGCTTGCTTTGGTTTATTTTGAAAACCTGCGCTAGAAGCTCTCTTAAGAAGCCCAAGGGGTGTTTGCCATTTGTGGGGCCTGAAGCTGGCCTGCATGTTCTTCACACTGGTGGGATGTGCAACACCAGCGGCATGGCTGGGCTCCCCTCTGCGGCACAACACATGTCTGATGTGCTGGGAATTTGTGTGCAATAAATGCTAATCCCTTGCCCCCCCTTTTTTTTTGGCTGGAGGCTTATCCAGAACAAGGCTGGAACTCATCGGTGTCAGCGCTGCCTAGATTTGAGGGGCTTGTTGATAGCCACGTAAACCCTGGTTAAACTCTCATTTCCTGTCAAGAATATTTGACAGGAGACATGCAGGAAGAAGCTGGTGGATGAGCAGGATCTGGTGCTGCTGATTTTGCCACCTGGCTGCCTAGAACTGGAGATGGCTGCCTAGCAACAAACAAGAGGAGAACAGGAGAAGCCGTCTCTCTCTCTCTGTGGAGCCTTGACAAGGGCAGGCTGGCTGAATGACAGGTAGTTGGAGAAAAGATGGATAGATGGGGAGGAGACTTCACTGAGAACGAAGGAGATGCCTGGGTTTCTCCGGATCGTTGCCTTTACTCCAGGGCAAGGCTGGGGACAGTGTCAGCCATGGGCATTTTTGGCTTTCATAGATGTTTTTCGCCTCCCTCTCAAGCATCACTTGTGTGAAAAAAGGAAGGAAAAAGACAGAAAAGGAGGATGAATGAAGGCTCCTGGAAGCTTCCAGGGTTGGCAAGTTATGTTCTGAATGTGTCATAAGGTTCCCCTGTGCTCTTGCAGGCTTCTTTCAGAAAGAGTAATGGATGTCTGGGTTCTGGTTTCATTTTCCAAAACTGATATGCAGTCCCAGGAGACTCCTTTGGGAGGGGGAACGAGGGGGAATGGCTCCCCATACTCACCAAGATTGCTTATCTCATTGTAGGGAACACTTACTGCCCCATGTTATGGGTGTATAAGAATGAACTCCCTCTCCAAGGTAGTTGGATTGGTTGCTGCAGGAGGTTGGGTTGGGGTGGAAGAGCATAAGCTCCATTCACCCCCTCCCCAGAAATGTTCTTTTATGTGCACCTACAGTCTATTATAGAAGGGGTAGTCATGTATATTAAACACCCATTGACTTTTTAACCAACCAACCAACCAACCAACCAACCAACCAACCAACCAACCAACCAACCAACCAACCAACCAACCAACCAACCAACCAACCAACCAACCAACCAACCAACCAACCAACATCTCTGTATTTTGATATCTATATTTTGATGCCATTTACAAATATTTGCTGTGCCAAATCTCTTTCTCTTATGTCTGATGAAGTAGACTTGTCCACAAAAGGTCACAGTGAAACATATAAATTTAGTCTTTAAGGTGCCACCCCATTTGTGTGTGTATGTGTGTGTTTACTTTTTATCTCAACTTTGTTTTTACCTACAGTATATTGCAGGCTAAGCGAGAAGATAAACTCTGGCCCAGGGAGGATATAAGGAAATTGGCCCTATTTGTGGCCATGGTGTGTCTTATCAACGGTGCAGACTTCTCCATTTGTCTTCAGAGGCTTTCCTGTTTTCCTATAGGAAGGTTTGCCCAAGAAGGCAAAATTAAAGGAGCTGTCCTTCAGGCGCATTCTCTTCCTGGGTTTCCTCACCGTGATGCCCTCTGGGAGGGCTTGAACAGCCACATCGCCTTCTTGGTCTCTTGCAGAGGGTTTCGGGAGCCACGCTGGGAGGACCCATGCCTTCAAACCATCAAAGCCAAAGCAGGCATCTTTGTTTTCAATCCTCCCCAAGGCTTCGCGATTCAAACATCATTTTGTGTAGTAACGACCCAAGCTTTGATCATGCCCTCCTTTCCTCTGTGGCCCTCCCTGCCTTCCTTGCACTGCCGTGTGCAGGTCTTACACCCCTCCTGCAAGCTTGAGCAGGGCCAGGAGGGCCTTGGCAGCAGCAACCACAGCAGTGATGAGCCCCCTGTGTTGCTCGGTGCGCTGGAACTGATGAAACATTCTCAGGGGAAAAGCAGGAGATGAGGGCAGCCGAGCAGGGAAACACGATGTCCGATGACACAGAAAATCTTGGTGAAAGTGCAGGGGACATGGGCTGAAAGGAAGGGAACAAAGGCTGCTTTCCTGACAGGTGTATATGAGGAGAGCAAGAGGCAAGTCAGGCCCCCTCCAGAATCCTGAATCTATTGGCTGTTTTAATCTGGACCAATGCATAGAGATGTATGTGAATTATGCTGACAGGCCATCTTGCAGATTTGCTCCCACGAGTGTCCTGCAGACGCTCACGCTTCTGACTCTTTAATCAGATGCAGGGAAAGCAGGACATTCGCATGCCAAAGCTGCTGCCGCCGGAGTGCCCTGATCAACCATTCCCAGGGTTTATGGGCCCTGTGTGTGATTTCAGATCTACCCAATTTCCTTGGAAATCACGGAGCTGGGCTTGAAAGGCTGAGGATTAGATATGGAGATGAGATGATGTATTAGGACATTTTTATTCACTTGGGCTGACACTGTTTAGGATGGACTGCAGGTTAGGCACTTCTAACATTTTTATTTCTTCTCTTCAGACTTTCCTGTTTCCATGTTCTCATTCCAAGATCATGTTGGCTCAGGCATGTCGTGAGAATGGCTGATGGTCGGATTCCAAAATATCTCCTGTATGGAGAATGAGTGCAGGGAAATCGCCCTAGAGGGAGACCATAGCTGCGATACAAGGATATCTGCAAGCGAGATCTGAAGGCCTTAGGAATGGACCTCAACAGATGGGAAACCTTTACCTCTGAGTGTTCATCTTGGAGGCAGGCGTTGCATCATGGCCTCTCCCAATTTGAAGAGACCCTTGTCCAGCAGGCCGAGGCCAAGAGGCAGTCCTGAAACCAGCAAAGCCAGAGAGCTGGACAGGGGGCAGCTTGCATTTGTCTTCAGTGTGGAAGGGTCACTCTTGAATTAGCCTTCTCAGCCACGCTAGACACTGCTCCAAGACCTCTATTCAGAGCACGTTACCATCGTCTCATGAGACTGAAGGATGCCTACACGCATTCCAAGATCTCAGACTGAGCTATGTCATACGCTAATTATGCCAAGAGTCAGGGGCTGCCATCACCTGAGAAAGGGAGAAAAAGAAGACACACAGACTGAAAATGGGGGGGGGGAGGAGAAGTGGGGAAATGGCAGAAACACACAGGAGAGAAAGAGTCCACCAAGGGTCCTGCGGGTCAGGGGTTACGGCTCTGCGTAGCTCTGCCTCGGGTGTCCGTTTCCATAGGTTTTCCTTTTGGAGTGTTTGGTTCTGCTTCTCTCCATCTTCCGGGTCTTCTGGCATTTTTGCAGATGAATAATCTATGAAGTAATTATGTCGCATAGGAATTGTGAAACAAGCCACCCCTGAATGTTTTATGAAGGTCATGGAAAACACAAGAATCTTGGGGCAACCCTCTTCCTCTTGGATGGCAAGTCCTCCTTTCCATGGCCTTTTCAGGCCTTACGCCGTGTCCCTTCTCCACCTGGGATCCTGGATGCCCGAGAGGGGTGGACGGAGGCTTATCCATAGAGGACACCTGTGTTCTTTTGTTTCTATCCCAGCACCAAATGCCCACCATGCCAGAACCCAAGCTGATACCTTTATTGTGTGCCTCTCTTAATCATCTCCCCCTGCCCCCAAATGACAAAGCCTTAAACATCACATCCTTTCACCATAAATAATCTTACACCTGCAGAGCTGGAAGGGACCCCAAAGATCATCCAGCCCATCCCCTGTCGGTCAAGGGAGCACACAGAGGGGGAATCAAACTCCCAACCTCTGGCTCTGCAGCCAGAGACCAAAACCCGCAAGCTATCCAGCAGTTCAAGGAATGTGTTGTTTTGAGTTGCCCTTTTCTGTGCATTTTCTGGCTTTGGAATAGCCTTCTTGGAGATGACCAGAATCCCACCTAGTACTCTTGGTGTTGTGCTTTTGCCTAAAAATCGTACGATGTTGCTATGATGATACTGGCAGACATTTTCAGTTCCTTTCCCAAGAGCTTCCGTGGGTCATTCGCTGCCAGGCCCAACCACATTGTGGGTATGTGGTTAGGCTTTTGTGCCACTGTCTACATCCTTTTCAACTTGCTTACACTGAAAAAATAAACTTCCTACCGGAAGGTGTCATCTAAGGACAGCGGTGTTTCACTCCAGGGAACCAGCTGAGCGCTGCCTGGTTGCCGATTGTGCTTGTTTGTGTGTTGCTGCAGGACATGTGGCCTTGTAAGCACCATGTATCCCTGCAGGCGGCTCATGGTTCCAGCAGTTCTCCGTGTTCGCACCTTTTCTGGCCTACGGGCACTTCTGCATCTTTATTTTGCTTCTCCACGAGAGCTTTCTAACCATTTTACTTATGAGCATAATTTCACAATTACAGTTGGAACAAATAAACCTTTAAAAATGAATGTGCCACTGTTCTAGCTACAAAACAAACACACACACACAAACACACAGAGAAGCCGGTTGTCAAGGTCTCCCTTTGCTTCCCCATCCCTTGTTAACAGGAACTTTACCATCTCAAAGTCACTGAACAGGAAGTAATTTTTAAGCTCATGGGTACGAAACCACAGGCCCTGGTGCAGAATTTGGCCCTCCTGCCATCCTAATCCAGCCTCCTGGGGCTTCCACAGAGTCCGCACCCTCTACCAGTCAGAGGTTTCCCACTTTCCTTGTAGGCCCCCCCTCCTTGAATGCTAGAAAGCCAAAATGCCTTTCCTGAGGCTTTGTTATAGGTGGTATGGGCTTTAGGCTAAGATGGGCTGGTGGTTTTACTTTTGGCCCTCCTCCTTTCTAAATGGCAGACGTCTCCTAAAAACATCTCCAGAATTAAACCTGACCTTTAAGTTAACCAAGATTTTCCAACCTTGCTTCAGCTAATTGGTGAAAAAGCAGTAGCAGGAGCTGCTTCCAATCCACGGGGCCTCCTTATCTGTTCCCTTGCTCTTTCCACAGCCATTGCTGGTCTAGAATGCCTTCTGCTGATGTCAATGGAAGACTTTTAAAGAAGTCTAATTGCGACAGGGAGGATGATGGGAGCAGGCACAGCTCATGATGTGTTAACTCTTCCTTCGTTGATGTGAGCCACCACCAACCCCCACCTCCCGAAATCCCCCTCCATGGCCATTAATCTTTAGAATAGCTTCCATTGGCACTTTGGTTGAGCGATGCAGCCAAGAAATGCTCTCTGGTGTCTCCTTCATACAAACAATGAGCCTTGCTTTTTATCCGAAGACAGCCTTTGGGCCCAGCGCTTGCGACCACATTCTCTCGTGTAGCAAAGGATGCCATGTTCTTTCGTGAGGCTCTTGAACACAATGAAAGGACTATCGCTCCCCCCTCCTTCTTCCCCCACTCTTCCCATCCAGCAACTTCTCAATGCAATAAATACAAGATTGGTTGGGGAGGGGGTATCCCTTGGAGGCGGGAGGGAGGGAGAGAGGAGGAATAAACCCAGAATCGCCAGGTTATTCATGCAACCAAGGCAAACCACTTCCCTCAAGGCTGCTGAGTGGGCGGAAGTGCCTGCTGTTCCTCCAGCATCTCATGTGAGAACGTCTGACCTTCAGCAGTGCACTTCAGAAGCAGAAGAATAGGATGCATGGACGCATGCAGGGGGAGGCGGGCTTGAACCTTCCAGAGAGTTTGCTTGTAGCAGCTTTTGTGGGGTTCATGGCCAGGAAGCAGAAGATTCATTCCCATCCTCATTCTTGAAACATCCTCTCAGCCTGGAGTTGGTCCTGTTCACTGTCCAATCCTCCTCCACAGACTCTGACCTTAACATCACCATGCTGTTCATGGCTTATGGAAATACCTGGGCAGTTATGACCTTGGAATCACCTCTGTTTCCCTCAAAGGGACGTGGTGGTGCTGTGGGTTAAACCACAGAAGCCTCTGTGCTGCAAGGTTGGAAGACCAGCCATCATAAGATCGAATCCACGTGACGGAGGGAGCTCCCGTCACTTGTCCCAGCTCCTGCCAAGCTAGCCATTCAAAAGCATGTAAAAATGCAAGTAGATAAATAGGTACCACCAGGGTGGGAAGGTAAAGGTGTTCTGTGTCTAGCCACACCGGCTAGACACTGACCATGGAAATTGTCTTCGGAGAAACGCTGGCTCTACGGCTTGGAAACAGGGATGAGCACCACCCCTTAGAGTTGGACACGACTGTACAAATTGTCAAGGGGAACCCTTTACCTGTTTCCCTCCAGGCAAGTTGCTCCCACTGCCTCACATAGGAAACATCAGTGGCTAAAGCCAGGTTGCTTGTGAGTTTCCCTCCTTGCTAATATTTGAAGCCGTCATTGATCTATGCCACCGTTACCACCATCAGGATGGCTGGAGAAGCCCTTCCTTCTCCCTTGAGACTCAAAAGGGCTTCACTTGGGTTGGTCAGCCATTCTTTTCTGGGTCTGCACCTCAGCCCCCAGTCCCCACCCTTCGGGATTGCCCCCCCCTTTAAAAAAAATGCTCACCAACGTTCTCCTCTCGGGGCCTTTTAAGTATCGGCCTCGACACATTGACCTGTCCAGCTGAGCCACGGACAAGGTAGCTCGGCACAGCTGAACATGCTGCCTGATTTTGGGGGGGAAGTCGGATGGCGTGTGGATAGAACATGCTTAGGAAACCCAGCCAGGACCGGGCATTCCAGGGTTCTCCAGGCAGGTCTGAGGACTGCACCTTGCCTGAAACCTGGAAGTGCTCATGTTGCTTGTCAGAGCTTGTAGTTACTCAGGCAGATGGACCTGATTCAGCGTCATGCCATACTGGGTCAAGTGATCATAAAAAGAGCCCTGATATATCCAACTTGGCCCAGGACTCTCATCGTCATGGTGGCCAGCCAGAGTCCTCCGAAGAAGCAAAGCTGGCAACCTCAACTACGGGAATCTTTTCCTCTCTGAAGCTGTAGCATGGTGGGCTTTCTAGGGCAAGCCTGGGATAGCGCGGTGGCCCATGCCACTTCCTCCTCCCTCTTCCACTTCCCAGGCCCTTGTGTCTTCTGCTTCCTGCTTCCTGGTTCCTTCCCCTTTCCTGATTCTCTCCTCCTGCAATTATCCCCTGAGGTGGAGCAGCTGCCTGCAGATCTAGGCTTGAAATTTCATTTCTGCATTGATACAAAAAGCCCTCTGAGGTTTTCTGACACAGGAGCTGTCTTTCCTTAAATTGCTTTTGCTGTTCCAGCAACACTGGGGCATTTTGTCTGCTTTGTTCATCTTGTCTGGCTTTGCTGGGAAGACTCACCCTTGGCTACCTGACTTAGTGTTGGCCACCCTAAGCAACCGCCTCCTGAGGTGCTTTGCAAAACCAACATGAGTTGCATGAGGCAAGGCTGATTTTTTTATGGTACTGAGCTAGGGCTGCCGAGTTAGTGGCTGTGGCGGTTTTGGAAGGATGTTTTGGCTTTCTAACTAGGCTACTTTTGGCTGCTGGTTCCTTCTTCCAGTTCTCTTTTATAGCAGCTATAGGGAAACCCTCAAACCAGATTGTTGTGCTGAGCTGGGCACAATCTCTATTGCCTAGGCTTGCTCCAGGAGAAGCAATACAGGACAGGATTGGAGCTGCTATTTAAATGGTATTTGCCCCTGTTTGCATTTCCAGAAACTCTCTGGATCGCAGGAACCCAAATGCCTATGGCTGTCTTCAAGGGTCACTGTATTCATTTTGTCATTCAAAATGAATATGAGTATGGCTCATACTCAGTAGCTAAAATCCTGTTGCTTCACATAGTCTGTCCAAACTGGAGTGGACTCATTGATTGAGTCAAGATTTGGTGAGTCAACTTCTCTGTGAGTTCCACTGATTCAACGTGCCTTCTCTAGTTGCAACTCTAGTTGCAAAAAGATTCGCCTTGCTCCCTCCCTCCTTCTCCTCCTCCTCCCGCCTGCTGGAAGACTCCTTTTGCCCCCTTGCAGGGGTTGCTGCCCTTCCACCCTCCTTTGGAACTCGGTTGCTCTTCTGAGCATGCGATGCATAACAGAAGGAGCCTTGCCAGAGAAATTGTGGATTCTTTTCATTAACCTCCCCATCTAACAGCAAATGGTAGAGAGAGTGTTCTTTATTCAATACTGATGGTGGGTTAGTGAATTCCATGGCTGAATAAGAGACCTGGTTTGTGTCAGAGTCCAGTTTCAGCTGCAGGAGTCCTTCTTTCCTCAACACCGACTTGCTTTTCTCTCTTCTCTGTTCATGACCTTTGAAACTACGTTTGCCCCACCACTCCAATTTTCAGAGCACTTCAGTCTTTCTGAACCGAAAGTCTTCAGAACTTGGAGGAGTCGAGGACATGCAGCAGGACACACACACAGTGCAAGTGAAGACTCCCTTTCTTGTTGGAAGTTGGTGTGGGCCAGAGCTCCAGATCTCTAGCTGCACAGTCCACCACAGTCACCATCCTCCAGCCATTTCTCTTTTGCAGCTTGCCGAGCTTCACATGAAATGGTTCCTGCAATGGAAATCTCTTAAGAAGAACAGTCTCCTGTTGGCGCTCCTCTCCCTCCCCGGAAACACTGTGTTTGTGGAACCCTCCAACCAGGTCGTTTCCAGAGATTTTTGGCAGACTGGGCTATCATTGTACTTTTGCTGCTCATGACTCCTTGTCCGTGATGGAAATCTGCAGGTAGGGAAAAAAATCCTCTCTGTGCAACAGAGGGTGGAGTGTGGTGGCCCACTGTGCTTGGCAAACACAGGCTCGGTGGAATGATGCACTTTTTGTCTCTGCTTAAAGGGAGTGGGGCAAGCACCATGTCCCGGCACTGTTCATTTATCCCGGGTGAACTCAATAGCTCTGTTGGCAAGAATCAGGTGCAGCTAATTTTTTCCTACAGAGAAAATGATGGAGGATGGCTCAGCCATTAACACTTTCCACTGTGAGCCCACCAGCCCCTCTTCTGACCCTAACAATGGTGGCTCCAGAGTGAGACATGCTACACCCCCCCCCCGGTGTGTGATCTGTGAGCAAGAGGGTCTCATGTGACCGGGGAGCAAAGAGACCATGTAGGAAAGAGTGCAAAAATTAGGAGGGTGGCCCTACCGACAGGGGGAACAGGCATGCCAGATTCCCCATGCTCTGGAGAGGTGCTGGCTGAGCCTTCAACACCCCGCCATGCCCTCCTGCCTATGGAGGGGAGCAGGGAGGAGTTAAAGGTTTCAGACCCACATCCTGGCTTTCACAAGGAAACAAACCTGTGGGGACAGCAACGGCGCTGTAAATTGCCCCATGCTTTGTGTGCAGAAAGAGACAAAGGCGGCCTGATGAGGGCAAAGAATTCCTCAGGCTTGAGGAGAGATGCCCCTTGTCCACCCTGTCTGAGATCCCCTGGGAGGCAGCTGGACAGCTGTGATGAATCCCCTCCTGGAGGCAACCTGGTTCTGGGGAGACCGGGTGGGAGGGCCGTCCTTCCATCCACTCTGGGATTTGCATGACCTGCTGGAATAAAGAGATAGGGACGATAATAATAGAACAAGAGAATGTGGGAAAGAAGCCATTAACTCCACTGATGTGAAAAGGAAAGCAAAAAGAAGCGAGGAGATTTCTCATCAGCTATGAATAACAATTAGGAGGACCGGTTTCTAGGCTAATTAGTTGGCTCCTGGATTATTACACAGCCTGTCCCTGCCCTCTTGCAACCCAGGAAGCTGGTTTCCTCCTCCCGGTCTTTGGCATAGCTGGAGATGCTTCTGCAGAGTCTCCCAGAGCAACTGAGAGCAGGGTGGGCTCTGCTGGGCAGCCGTCTAAGCCCTAGGGTGCTGCCAGATGTCTAAGGGGGAAGCGCTGTGCTTTTGAGTCTCCAGGTGTAGAGGCAAACTAAGGCATGTGGGGCTGGAGGAGGAGACTGCTGGATGTTCAGGTGGAAGGTGGCTTCTAAAAGCTGAGGTTTTCATCTCCACTCACTCCAGTAAGCACCAGGGCTTGCTGTCTCAATGTGAAGATGTGTTCAGTGTGAGGTGCTACAAATGGTGTGGTACCTTCACCAGTTTCTCCCTAATCCCTATCTCTCCAGTTTTACATTTTGGATGCACCTCCTTTGAGTCCGTTGTAGCAACTAGAGCAGTGGTTCTTAACCTTTGTTACTCGGATGCTTTTGAACTGCAACTCCCAGAAACCCCAGTCTGGACAGCTGGTGGTGAAGGCTTCTGGGAGTTGCAGTCCAAAACTCCTGAGTAGCCCAAGGTTAAGAACCAGTGATCTAGAGTAACAGAAGAGTGGAGCACCAGCATTCCAACTCACGAGCCTTCTTGATGTACAAAGCATGGTAGAAAACCTAGTAATGGGGGGGGGTCCACCTTCTCTTTTCCAATCCTTGCCTGTCCTGCCATCTGTAATATCCGAACGGCCCTCTTCCTGGTCTCTGTTTTGGGTTCTGAATTTTCAAGGAGTAGGATGTTGCTGACACAGCAGGCAACTGTATGCGGGAGTTTCGCTACCTCGGCAGGAAGCAGCTCTCCGGGGGCTCGTGCAGCCATGTGCGTCTGATCGGAGGGTGGTTGTGCAAGGGCCAGCAACTTTTGAGATTGCTCAGCAGGGCAAAGCTCTGCTTAACATCCTGGGGGTAGGGGAAGGGGAAGGGGATGTTCATAGTCTCCCAGAGGATAACAGTATCAACCTTAAATTTCCACATGGCAACAGAGAAGAGCCCGGAGGGCTTGCTCGCAGGATGGCAGGGGCATTGCCATTTTTTCTAAGGCACAAAAGAAACCCTGTAAGTGGCTTTCTGAAGCATTTTATCCCTTGTTGGTTTCTCAGGCATCCCCCAAAATCTGGGAGCTGCAAAAGTATCAGGATGTGACAGCATCAAAGGCGTAGGGATCGCTTCCTGTCTTCTGCTCATCAATCTACTTTATTTTTAGTGAGGATTTCAAAGATCGGCGTGACTCCCTTGCGGGAAGGAGCTGTCAAGTGGGATTGCGGGCCTTCCTGCAACTTACTTCATCTCTTATCCTGTCTGAGTTTGCCGTTCTATTAGCTTCCAGACCGGTGCATCCCTCTCTCTCCACCCTGCTTCTTATTTTCCTTTTTATTTGTCAGGTCTGGTTAGTGTTTTTCTCTTATCTCTTTCCTGCCTCGCGCTGCCATCCTCAATATTGAACTGTCAACTTCAAATATTAAAAATTTAACTGAGGTGCTACCAGGCTGGCTTTCCTTTGGGTGTGTGTATGTGTTGTTGTTGTTTTTAATTATTAAAAGAACTCAAAAGCTTGACATGAATACAAATGACAGGGTGCTTTGTGAGATGCAGATCCAGACCAAGGAATAATATGTTGCACTCCTCCAGTTTCTGGGCTTTATCATGTAGTAGTGATGGTGGCGGTGGCGGTGGGGAGGGCGCCCTGTGGATGCAATGGGCAGAAAAAGACAGAAGGTTAGTGCCAGGGCAGCATGACTGAACTGGCCAGGAAATAGGATGTTCCAGGATGTCTTGCCTTCCTTTGCTAGCATAGCAAGATTCCTGCTGTTCTGCTGTTCAGGTAAGAAACTCCATACTGGAGGATCAGGGGAGGCGGGCCCCCTCCAGCAGTGCAAGCGTCACAGAGGAGACCAGAGGAGACTTTTGCTAAAACAACTTCTTCGGAAAAAAGAAACACAGCCCGCCGGGTGGAAGCTTCTGGCCCTGATGTCAGAAGAACAGGAAATCCACCGGGGTGGGGTGGGGTGGGGGGTTTAACTCAGTGATGCAGGAGCTGTCCAAGTCCTGAACCCCAGATCCCAAACAGGTTCTGGAGCATAGACAGTTCTTTTCAAGTTCAAGCTAAAACACAGAATAGATTCGCCACTGACTCTGGCGCCGCCTGCCTTCACTTCTCCCACCTCCTGACAGCTTCAGGAAGCAGCCCCAGCCAAGAGTCATTTCTATGCACTGTGATAAAATTAAATTCCTCTAACACATTGCTCAGTCAAAGAGACAGGATTCCTTCTGATTAAGCCATTTATTGGAAAAGGAACATTTGCGTTGTTTCAGGAGAATTTTTGCTGACACCCTGACATAGTGATTAATTCCAGAAGATTACCAAGGTTCATCTGATGACAGAGCTGGGAGATGGTTACTCTTGCCTTCCCTTAGGCCTTCTGGCACTGCTAATGAGGAAGCAGAAGGAAAATGATGCCCACTGGCTGAGAGGAATGCAAGCTGACCGACGGAGTTGCTCTCATTGCTTCCTTCGGGAGGTCTCTGCAGGATGGATTTGCACATGCATCCCCCATCTTCACAGGGGGCCGGTGCCATGGAGGGTTCCTTTGCCCACAGAAGCCCTCATGGCAAGGCGTCCGGAGTGTGAAGGATGTACTCTGTGTGAACCAAGCCCTTGAGGTTTCCTCCCGCAAACTGTAGTACCTCCTACATCTTTCTTGAGCATCCTCTTAATAGAACGAAGCCTCTTGTAATTAGCTCAGGCTCTTCTTGATTTCCCTGACTGCTAGAGAAGTACTCATCTCTTGTGGTGGTTTGGCTTAAGTGAGCACCACTGAACGCCCATTCACATTTGAGAAGCTAGACCTGGTCAAATGACAGCAGCTGTGTAAAGCTACCAAGCTTTACCCTGGTTCCCCTCTGTTTTCCCTTTTGGCTCTTCTGCTCACCCACTGAGCCTGATCTTCCCATTTAGCAACACTGGAAGCCACCTTAGTTGTTGTCATTTGCCATCAAATCACCTCTGACTTATGGTGACCCTATGGATGAGAGAGCTCCACAATGTCCTGTCCTCAACAGCCCTCATCATAAAAAGTCTCATAAAAGAAGGACAAGTATAATATCTCCTCCATATGCTTCCAGCTTGTGGAAGTGGGAAGCTTTCCATCTGATTTAATGTCTCTCTTGGTTCTTTCTGCCTTTGCTTCCTCTCATCTGCTTTCAGCCTGGAGCTATTCCAGGACTTCAGACCCAAGAAGAGTTTCGGCTGTGGAAGGGGTGGTGGCTCCAGTTTCAAGAGTGATGTGAATCCATTCCAGGTGTTAGTCTGAACTTCACATGAGCTGTCATAGTTGCAGGACCTTGTCTCCCGGATAGGTTCAGTACCAAGGAGAGCTCCTCAGGAGTTCCAAGTAATGCCTGGAATGGACTCACAGCATGCCTGAAATGGGAGCCATCAGCTACCACTGGTTTCAGGATGGCCACCTTGGCTTGTTTAGCCTCCTTGTTGTAAAAACTTGGGTCAGGGGTATGATGAGAGAGCCAGGAACAGGTGTGGGATCTGGAAAGAACACCTAGCTGGATTCTGTGTGAGATTCTCCATAATACCTGCATCCTGTAAACCCACATGGAGTGAGGTGTAGTTATATTGACTTCTGTGGTGGTGATGATGATGATGATGCAAGTTAAAGCAACCCTTTCCCTCAGTTCCCATCTGGGTAGGTGTGCTGAACTAATAGATGGCTCCCAAAACTGTGGGAGTCACTCAATGATGAGCCCAGTTTATGGGATGTTCTCTGATTATGGTCTTTTTGATGTTGGGTTAAAGACCTATCTATTTTATTTCCCCTGACATTTTAGGAATCGTTGCTGTGCTTTTAGATCTTCACTGTGTTTTATCCCCGCTGCTGCTGCTACTGATTTTATCTCCTGCTTTTTCTTAATGCATAAAATTTTTTTGCCATCAATTCCTTGTTATCTCGTGTTTTATTAGAGGGCTAGCTGTGATCAACTGTTGTGATAAAAAAACAGCAAAGAAGACCTTGTGGCATCTCAAAGGGTAACGAGTTCTATTTGCTGAATTTGTGTGTGTGTGTGTGTGTGTGAACTGTTAACGCTCGTTTTCAAATGCAATAGAAAAAAGCCCCCAAACATAAATGCCAAATAAGGCTCCTTATTTCTCAAGGAACCACAAGGTTTCCTTGTTGGTTTTGTTACAGCACGACAGCAAACTGACATGCTTATCTCTCTGGCTGTTGACTTTATGCTGATTTGTTTTATCACTGTTTTGTGGACCTGAAAATGGCCCCTGAAGAAGGCCAGGACCTGCCGTTGGCTTCTGCAGTACCAAGATACATTGAGTGATGCTGCGGTTTCGCCTCCTTGGTCAGCTAAGAAGGAAAGGAAAATTCAGAGAGAGGAAAGGGGGGGGTAAGACAAACAGGGCACGAATCCTTCTGTCTCAACTGTGCAGGTGCATAAATCTCTCCCATCAGGGCTGAGCAGTGGTGGAAAGGTTGAATTTGTAGAATCTGATTCACTTGCAGGAAAGGGACTTTTTGTGGGATGGGGTCTAAGACCTTTTAGAGTTCTTGTAAAGTTTGGATTAAAATCCGGTTCAGGTTCACTGCCCTGCTGTCATCTGAGCCTCCCCCCCTCCACGGAAGGAGGTGGGAGAGGGGCACGAAGTGCCACGGCGGGGAATCTGCTTTGTCGTGAGCGGCGGAGCTGAAGCGATTACATCAGTGATGCTTGTAATCCCAAAAGTGACTGTCTGTGAGCTGGCTCACTAGGGGAACAGGCGGGTTCAGGAAGAGGCAGGGGTCCGCTGTGGGAGTGGAGGACTGAGTCCCCAGGGTCTCCAAGGTGGGGGGGCGTCTTCTCCGGACCGGATGGGAGAGCTGGGTTTATCTAGGGCACCAATTCCGAATTGCTTCCACTGAAGTGCGGCCTCTTGTTAAATGCTTGCAATCAGATCATTATTATTATTATTCTTGAGGTGCACACACTTGCATTTGAGTTCTTTCCCAGGATTGGTGCTCTAGGGCAGTGGTCTCCAACCTTGGGCCTCCAGGTTGGACTTCAACTCCCAGAAATCCTGGCCAGCAGAGGTGGTGGTGAAGGCTTCCGGGAGCTGTAGTCCAAGAACATCTGGAGGCCCAAGGTTGGGGACCACTGCTCTAGAGGGCACTGCAGGTGGTGGTGGGGAACAATATGAATCAGGTAGAGGGTCTTGATGTCCTAAACCTGGTGGGGAAGTTACTGATGCTTTATGGACCCTGTTGCTGAAACGAGCTTTACATCAGGGCCTCTTGCTTCCCAGGGCTGACCGCCTCAGGGAATTGTCAAGAGAGAGGGATATTGGCCCATCAGGTGCCATGGATGGGGATGAGGGTGATTTAAAGAAATTAAGGGGTTTCCCCCTTTTCTTTCTTTCTTTCTTTCTTTCTTTCTTTCTTTCTTTCTTTCTTTCTTTCTTTCTTTCTTTCTTTCTTTCTTTCTTTCTTTCTTTCTTTCTTTCTTTCTTTCTTTCTTTCTTTCTTTCTTTCTTTCTTTCTTTCTTTCTTTCTTTCTTTCTTTCTCTCTCTCTCTCTCTCTCTCTCTCTCTCTCTTTCTTTCTTTCTTTCTTTCTTTCTTTCTTTCTTTCTTTCTTTCTTTCTTTCTTTCTTTCTTTCTTTCTTTCTTTCTTTCTTTCCTTTCCTTTCCTTTCCTTTCCTTTCCTTTCTTTTCTCTCTCTTTTTCTTTTTGCCGAAATCGCATGGCAGACGCAGTTTCTGAGCAGAGTGTGCCTGAGAACTCAGCGTCTCATTGATATGACAGGCTTATCGCTGGATTATATCAGAGGCTACAAGGTCATTTCTTTTGATGTTAAAAAGGCAATAAAGAAAAAGATTCCCTGCCCAGCCTTGTGCATTAAGTCAAAAGTAATGTCCCTTTCCATATTCCGTGGGAAATGCAAGGAGTCTAGTCTCCGAATTGGCATCTCCTGTTTATAAAGAAACGTGCCTGGACTGGAAAGAGGCGTCGGTTTTTCGGCTGTGACGGCGCGGCAGGAGTTATGAGCCCAAAGGGTGTTGACTTCACTGCTGGTGGGTCTTACCCTGGTTGACTGCCTCTGCTCCACCAAGGGGCTAATGAGCGTCTAGTCTCAGGTGGCATGAGGAAGACAGGCTCTGAAAAGTCCTGGGATGGCTTTCAAACAATCTGCAGGTCTGAGCTCATGACGTTTCTCTTGCCCTGGGAGGCAGGCCTGTTTCTCAAGCAACTTTGAGACTCTTATCACCGTGTTAAAGGACCCTGCCCCACACCTTTTGTCTGGGGGAGAATGGGGAGGGGCTTTTGTCAGCAAGCCCCTCCAGTCCCATCAGAATTGTCCTTAGACATGGCAGGGAAAGTCTTTGGAAGCAGGAGGAAAGAGAGAACCCGCAGTCCGGAGCAGAAGGCCCATGGCTTTAGAGGCTGTGCTGGATGTAAAATGGAGGGGGGGGCAGGGTGAAGGTCGCTTCTAGGATGGCTGCTGAGGAAAGGGCCAAGCCATGTAACTTAATGCCAGAAGGAGGAGTGAACAGTGAAGTGATAAAATTTGTAGGCGATGAGAAATTATTCAGAGTGTCTGAGCAGGGAGCCGTGATGGAAGAGCTGCCAAATAATCTCGCAAAAACGGGTGATTGGGCAATAAAATGGCTGATGAAATTCAATTTGGATAAGCACAAAGTGATGTTCCTTGGCGGAAAATAATCCTAACTCTGCATATGCGGTGTTGGCTTTTAAATCAGCTGCCGCTGTTGAGGAAAGAGAGAGTGTGTCGAAACGCTGGAGAAAGTTGGTCCAGGCAGAGTCTAAGATGGGACGAGAGCTTTCTAGAGTGGCGGCAGGAGGAGATGATGGTTCATCCTTGTTATGATGGAGGATCCACCCCCTTACCTGTTTCAGGGGAGAAGAGGAAAGGGACTGAATTACCAAGGAAGAGGGGAGAGCAGAAGGACCTGCCAGCAGCCAGGAGGGTTGTTACGCGCTGTGGAGCTAGAACAGGACTCAGCTGCTGGCCTTCAAATGACAAAGGGGAGATGCATCACACTCTCTAACTGGTTTCTCTCACTCTCTTGGCGTATGCACTTCCCTGGGCTTGCTGAGGCTGATCCCTGTCATCTTTCAGCAGCAAACGGCTGACAGGGGAAAGGAAGGAAGACTTGGAGTGTGTTAGGAAGGATCCTGGTGGAAATCAGGTGATGCTCTTCCATCAAAAGGGTGGCCTCAAGAGACAAGCCCTGGACGGGCATCTGACTCTTCCCCCTCAAGGGTTGCTCTCCCCTCCCATCCCTTCTTCAGAATGAAACAGGATTCCATTATTAGTCCAAAGTAAAACAAAATAAAACCCAGAAACAACCATGCATCGATTTTGGGAAGGCTCACTCCCAAGATTTCCAGATGTCAGGACATTTCAGGGAACTGCTGGGTTGATCACGTTCTCCAGGCAGAGATCTCAGTCTCAGGGTGATCACTCAGAGCCAGGAGAGATGAAATGTGGCTTTTCTCATGCACAGGGACTCTAATGCATGGGCACCCCTCTTCTCCTTGCTCCCCATGGGTAGCACAGCTTACTGGCTCTGCAGGAAGGTGTTTGAATGTGTACCATGCACACAACATTTGTTTAAGAGGGAGTGCAGGAGAGCCATGTTGCCTGTCTCCTTCCCCCTAAGCACACTTGCCCACACATTATTTCTCAGTTGTTCCACTGGAGCCTGCCTCCTGATCTTAGGTCCTCTTTCAGGAATCTCAGGAAACGGGAAGCTGCTGATACGGCAACTGACATGGCCACAGAGTTAGGAAGGAAGGAAGGAAGGAAGGAAGGAAGGAAGGAAGGAAGGAAGGAAGGAAGGAAGGAAGGAAGGAAGGAAGGAAGGAAGGAAGGAAGGAAGGAAGGAAGGAAGGAAGGAAGGAAGGAAGGAAGGAAGGAAGGAAGGAAGGAAGGAAGGAAGGACAAACCATGAAAAACAGTCCAAGTCAGCAGAAGTCTGAGGTGAAAGCTCTTTCTGTTTACGAGACATAATTTCAAAACACTGTTTTGCTCCAATAGGCCCCCTTGAAGTCTTAATAAATCTGTATTCTTATTCTTTTTCTTGTTTTTTTAATAGGCATTTTCAAGAAACAGTTTCATGTTAATATTGCAGTTACTGCTGCTTTATTGTGCAGGTTAATAAGTGGCATTTATAAGAAGCAGTCATTTCCACTGTACCTGCCAGGGCAGCCTACGATATCCGAGGTGGGGGCCATTCCCATCTGATGTCTCTACCTGTTGGAATGGTCACAGGACATTTTCCTGACTCCATGAGCTGCTGGTTGCCATGCAAAGTCCACCAATCATTATTCACAGGCTTTTGGATCTGCTGCACCTCCCTTTGCCATGAGGATGCTCAGATGGCCAGCATCCAAGGAAGGAAGACCAGTGGAGCTTCTAATCAATAGCCATGTGTGGCTGAGGCAACATTCTGTAACCTAGAAGGAATGAAACTGGGGAAAGGAGCTATATTTCATTGGGGGGGGGGTCCTCCCCCTGGTTGCCACCTCCCTCATCCCCCACAGCCCTGTTTGTCTTCAGCAAATGCTAGGTGGGGACAGAAATTGATCAGGTTATCACTCCCCCCCCCCACAAATCAAGTCCCCTTCGCGTGATGGATGGGTGCCCACCACCTGCAGCCTCGTCTGCGGTCTCTCTTTTTTATTATTATTATTAACACCTCACCTTTCGCCATTTCTCCTTGGGCATAGATCACCCGGAGCGTTTTCCACTCTGCAGGAGTCTGATGGGTTTTAGCAATCCTGAGACAAAACAATGGGAAGGAACGGAGTCTTGAATGGTTTTAATCTCTGTTTACGCCATAAAAACAGTCCCAACTGCTATCCGTTACTCACCGAAGGAGCTGCTTTACAGGCTATAAAGAGGAAAGGGGGGGGGCGGGGGAATTGTATTGTGTATTAAAGATTTCCATGTGGCAGCCTAAACTTGTGCAGGAAAGATTTACAAATCGCTGAAAGGAGACCAGGAGCATTAGTAAGACAAAAAGCTGTGCGGGCCATTACAAATCCAGGATTGGCAGGGAATGAGGGCCTTGTCTCAGAGCCGAGCTGCACCTGAACTGTGTGTAAACAAGCGGTCGATCCGTTGTCACCCCAGAAGAGTTCATTGTGGCATTAGGGTGGCTAAGGAGCCCACTATGGCCGCGGCCACTTGCCTCCTTTGTCTCCCTCTCTGTTTCTGAATATCTCCATGGGAGGTTCTGCAGGACGCCGGAAGACATCAGTATATTGTAGATTCATGAAGCTGGAAGGGGGCTCAAAGGCCATCAAGTCCAACCCTCCGCTCAGTGCAGGAACACAAATCAAAAGATATCCGATATCTAAGTTCCTCTTGAAGGGCTCCAGTCTTAGAGCACTCACCACCTCCCGAGGTCATCGGCTCCCTTGTCGTACTGCTCTAACAGTTAAGAACTTTTTCCTGATATTCAATCGAAACTTGGCTTCCTGTAACTTGAGCCCATTGTTACATGCCCTGCACTCTGGGATGACTGAGGACAGATCCTGCCCCTCTTCTGAACGACAGCCTTCCAAGTCTTTGAAAAGTGCTACCTTATCACCCCTTAGTCTTCTTTTCTCAAGGCTAAAGATGCCAAATTCTTTCCTCCTTTCTTCCTTGGGCTTGCTTTCCAGCCTCCTGATCCTCCTGGTCGCTCTCCTCTGAAATTCTTCCAGTTCGTCAGTGTCCTTCTTGAAGGGCGGTGTCCAGAACTGAACACAGAACTCAAGATGAGGCCTCACCAGTGCTAAATAGAGGGTGACTAGTACCTCGTGAGATTTGGAGACTACAATTCTGTTGATGCAGCCTAAAATAGCATTTGCCTTTTTTTTGTAGCCACATCACAAGGTTGGCTCATGTTCAGCTTGTGATCTACGACGGCTCCAAGACCACTATTGGGCTTCCTCTATGTTGGATCCAGTCATGAAGGCAAAAGAGTTATTTCCCCCCCCCCCAATTGATTATCACACTGTTGTCCACCTTATCCTCACAACCACCCTATAAGGTAGGCCAAGCTGAGACAGTACGAGTGGTCCATTGAGCTTCCTGGCCAAATGGACGTTTGTAGCCAGGTCTGTCGATATGGCATATTTTAATTGATTTTATTGACCATTTCATTTATTTTTATTGGTTTCCCACTGCCAAGCCCCCCCCCCAAAACCCCTCTGTGTTTCACCCACGTCCTGAACTGTGTGTTCTTTGGGTTTGATTTTTAAAAGCTTCTAAGCACAGTTGTTACTTTCTTCTCCACGATTCAAAAGGGACATTTTGAGGCTGCACTTATAAGGCCTCTTTTCGCTGCCTTCTGTTGAGTTGCAGGATTGGATTAGATTCGCGATACAGCACTCAGAGAACACACAGTCATGCATGGCCCTATAAAGATGGCAGATTTAAATAAATAATAAAGTGGCCGGACACCACTATAGCTCTGTTTGTTGATGATAACTTTAATAGGTTTTAATTAGGGTGCACTTCGGAGCATATGGTCCTATTTATTACAAGCTAATTTAATTTCCCTAATAATGATGAAAATGGATAGGTAAGCTTGCCGTTCTGCCCATGAGAGGAGAGAAGCACTCAGCTTCTGAACAGCCAAAGTGGCCGCACTCTGTTTCCTTGTGGGGTTTGTTATTCGCAAACAGTTTGGCCTCGGGTTCAGCCTGCTTCTGATCTTATTTTCCTGGAGGCAGAAAGAGACTTCGTCAGGCTTTGATCTTCTCACAAATGCTGATGTGGACGTGATAGGGATTTTTAATTATAATTAAATAACACATCATATTGCTGTAAAGCTGCATGATGGATTTACCCTTCCCCTTCTCGTGTTTGGTTTTCAGTAGCCTAGGGGAAGAGCAGTGGGGTAGTGGAGCCGGGGCACAAAGGGTCAAAGCTGTGGGATTTTCTAATTATACGGAGCGATCACATCGTCTGCCCCACCCACTGCTTCCTCCGGCTCCCCTCTGAGCTTCGCTGCAATCCACAGCAGCCGCAGGAGAAAGAGAGTTTCTTTGCAACCCTCTCTTGTTGCCAGCAGTCTCTGTTCTAGTGCAAAAGACTGGAAGGTGGTTTGGCCTTGAATGGGCAATTAGAAGCCATTAGCTTTGCAAAAGACCCATGCCTAGGGGAAGCAAAAACTAGTAGAGCCCATGGGTTGATATTCTGGATGGATCCTGTGGTTTGTGTTTTAAGACTCTCCCTGCAGGTTGGGGGGTGGCGGCTGTGGGAATGCTCCTGATGTGGGTGGTGGTTGCTGTGGGAACTCTCTTCGAAATTGACAACGACATGGCAAAGAGAGAGGTATTAGAAGCAGGAGAGCCCAAGCGGCTCTCTGAGTAAGACAAGGAAACCAGAGTCTGGGTGAGCGATTTGAGTCTAGGCAGGTGAGGAAATTTCTTTGCATGGAGGGGGGAGGGAAAGGGGGAGAAGTAGGGGAGGTGTTGGTAATTAGAATGATGGACTTGTGAAATCTGAGTTGAATGCTCCACAACCACAAAACTCACTAAGTGAACAACTCAGGCCGACCACTGTTGCTCAACCTGACCTACCTCTCATGGTTGCTGTGAGAATAAAGTCGGGAGAAGGAGAGCCAGGTGGTAAACATTCCCTGTACATCTCCGGGTTGTGACCCTTTCTTTTTCTTCCCCTGTATTTTTCCACTGAGGACTCAACTGATAGCCTGTGCTGATGAAGATTTTGTGCAATATTTCTTTCAGCATCTCCTAATCAAGGTGTTGTACTGAGGTTTCGGTAATCATCATCACCCTAATGATTATTATGCGCTGTCAAGCTGATTTCAGCTTATGGCGGCTGTTCCAAGCACTCCGACATGTATATTTACATCCAATCAATGTTTCAACAAGGAATAATTCTGGAGCTGCCCAACAGCCATAAATTTCTCCCAGGTATGCACAGGTTTGATCCGAAGGTTTTTCTTTTGCTTGGCTGGGAAGGGAAGCCGAATGCATGGACCCATCGCTCTCCAATGGTCCGAGCCAAGGGCCCCTCTCAACCCTTCCTTTTGTATTGACACACATGTCCCGCAGGTGAGATCATGAGCTACCTGTGCAGGGAACAGTCCTGCTGCTGAAGCTAAGCTGTTCCACCCTTGAGAGCACCAGAATAAGGTTGTGTGTGAAGAGCAGGGATCGGCCCCATTCAAAGAAGAGGTCCACGTTGCCGCTAGGCCACACCTGTGCACTCACCGACACAGCTATAGCACTCTTCCAAATACAGGTACTTGCGAAGTATTTTCGCACACACCGAATTTCTTGACTCCAAGGCTTTATAGAGCTCTTCCCCTACCGTCTGCTTAAATGCTCCGGTGAGAGAAGTCTGATGATTCACCTCCTGCAGTTCCAGGTCTCTCAGAGGCTGATGGCTCTGCCCGAAGCTCTTAAATCCAGAAAACTCCAAGAGTTTCCATTTCTTACACTCAGCAAATGGAAGTGACTTGTCTGGCCTCTCATCAATGGTCCCTTTCTAAGTGCTGTGAGTGGGAAGGAGCCGGGCTGACTGTGAAAGCCGCCTTATCTGCAGCAGCCGTTAAGTAAGGAGGTTGTGCGTGAACCCCCTTTCTCGCCGGGATGAACTTATTTATTTATTTATTTGATTTGTATCCTGTCCATCTGGTCTATACGACCACTCTAGGCGGCTAGAGGGAGAGTCTAGTTCTAATTGGACAGCGGCTGTGACGTAGTGGCAGGGATGTCAGGTTAAGACTCTGGAGATCTGGATTCAAATCCCCGTGTGGCCCACGGAAACTCCCAGGTGGTGGAAAGAGTAAATCACTTCTTGGTAACACATACCTTGAAAAATAGGTTCCAACGGCGGCCAGTCAGAAGCAGCTGGGCAGCACGGAACAAACCACTAAATCTATAGGCAGTAAGAAGGAGCTCCTGGTGGCAGGTCGATATTTTGGCATATGGAAAAATTAAAAAAAAAGAGATGCCTTTGTCTGTGTTTGTGTATCACACATGTCTACTCACAAAATTATTCCAAAACACATAAACCAGCCACAGCGGCTCATACAGTTGGACAACGTTTGGCCCACATTATTGCTTCTTTGGTTAAAAGAAGCCTAAAGGAAGTAAAAATAAAATAAATTAAAATGAAATGGAGAGTTAATTCCTTCCAAACGGCAGGGAACCCCATATTCCCACCCGTTTCTTTTGATGTGAGAGATTTCAGCTCCCTGTTAACAATGCTCCAGCTTTGAAGCATCTTTCCCCCCCCCTTCTACTTAATTGATGGCAAGATGAAAGATTAACAGGAATAGAAGGCGAGAGGGAGCCATAGGGTTCCTGCCTGACGCTGGGTGGGTGGGTTAGAGGTGTCGAGAGAGCAGAAGACATCTCGGTTTGGCTTTGGTAGGAACTCAAATACAGAGCAGGGAGGTAGCCCTCTTTCTTTCTTTGTTCGTAAGTTAGCTCTGAACTGGAATCCGGGGGTCTAAATCTGAGCTCCCAGACTGTGCCCCCCCCCGTGTGTGTGTGTGTGTGTGTGTGTGTGAGGCACTTCTGCTCCCTCCTATTCACTCCCCATGAGGCACTGATATGGACACTTGTCTTCCAGTCTCGTATTTCGTTCCCTTTTTAAATGAGCGTCAAGCTTTTCCCCTTGAAGACTGGGTTTGGCGGAGCTAAAAATAAAAGAGGATGTAATTAGGATAGGTTTTTTTTAAAAAAAAAATGATTAATTTAACCATTGGAGTAGAGCAGGCAAGGCATGGCATGGATTAGAGTAAAAGACCCTGGCGGTGCCTCATGTTTCTTGGAAGGCTGCCTTTGGACCCATGAGTGGGACACATTCAGGGTGCGATCGGCCAGTTGGAAAGGCACACCCTTGGGTGCCCCAGAGTCACTTTGCACAGAAGGATCGTCCTTAAAACAACCTCCCATCTGCGGAGGAATGGTCCCTAAAGTCGCAGCTCTACGGCTGGACCAAAAAGGTTCAGCTTGGACATCGAATGGGGTCAGGCTGGAGTGAATTTCCCGGGGTTGTTGTGCAATTGCTGAGGATTGCTTGACAAGCAGTCCAACAGGCAATCTATTTCTCTGTGGGATCACACCCTCCATCTCACTGCCTCAGCCTCTTCTCACATGGCTCAGCTGGCAATCCGAGCCCAGCTTCTCTGCTTCCAGCAAAAACGTTTTCCGTCCTGCCAGCCCGACACGTCTCCTTCCCTCTTGTTGCCGGCTTCCTCTGTGTGCTACCCCGGGGACCTGCCCCCAGATGTCCAGGGTTTTGACCTGACTTCTCAGGGAATTGGAAGCTACTGATCTGGCAACCCTAATGACCAGCTTCCCTTGGGAGACAACAGCTTTGAAAGGGGGCTAAGAAATCAATTGAATTAAATTAAGGAAAGCCTTCATTCGGCCAAACCTCTCCAAGGCTGATTAAGAAGGTGTCCGTCTGCCTCTCTCACTCTGCCTGCTGGCCTGTCTCTGTGAGCCTCTGTGATTGTTTTCCATTTCCCAGCATTTCCTTGTAAAAAAGTCCAGGATTCTTTCAGGGTGGAGAGAGAAAAAGATTTTGACTTGGCTGTCCCTAAAATGTCAGTGGCCCCACTTGGGCGCCCGGCTTGCTTTGCCCTGAAGCAGCCTTGATGATTCTGTTTCACAGCAATGGAAGAGGCTGAGACGGGTTCACTTGATGAAATTCTACACTGGAGAAGGCAAGAAAGGCTCCCTTTGCTGGGCCAGACCTGGAGAGAGCAGCTGTGATGGGCATGCCTGAAATGAATTCTTCCTGAAGAAGCAGGATGGTTTTCTGAAGCATGCTTGTGTGCAGAGTCTCTCTCCCCTCCTGCCTCTCTCTCTCTCTCCCCCCCCCCCCCCGGTTGTCAAATAAGATTTGCATTCCAACTAGGGAGAGATGGGACACTTGATATTCCAAGCAGCAGCACCTTGATACATGGCAAGGACATCCTGATTGTTCCTTGATGTATCCAGTGAGGCCTCAGCAATCGTCATCAAGGTACCAACAAGAAGAGCAGTAGAGGCTGAGTTTCCACCTCCTCTTTTACCTGGCTGGTTTGCAGATGGAGAAGAAAAGAATCCAACAGACCTGTGTCCCTGAGAAGGCTCCACTCCCATCCTAAGTGGGTTGTTATGCCTCTTCTCTTCCTGATGCCCATCATCCCCACCACCATTATGATCTGTTAGAACAGTGGTTCCCAACCTGGAGTTGTTACATGCAGCACTGATGTTACCTGTCTGTCATGGGTTTGGAGGGAAAGTTCCATCCTATGGGGAGTGGAAGGCGGGACATCAGGAGGAGGGGCTGTACTGTATAAATATGTGATGCGTGTGTGGAGAAGCTAAGCAGACGAAGCAGCAGCTGGGAAGAAGGAGTTGGTGTGGGAGTCTGTGTGTCAGACAGGGTACTACTGTGTGTCAGAGTACCAACCTGATAGGTTCAGGTGTCTGTTGGTTAGCCAGAACTGATAGGTTCAGGGTCTGTGCTTCAAGTTAAGGGTTCTGGGTGAACCAAACTGTATGCTTGTATGAGTGAGAATAAGCCACGTTACTTTATCCTATTCACCTGATTGTTTATTTTTCCCTGTGTGTATTTAAAATAAACCTTATTCTTTTTATTGTTTAAAAATCCATCCCTGGTCTGTGTGACTTCTTACAGGGAATGGTTGGTGGCAGCTTAGTGTAACTGTGTGACATATCCCAGTAGGTCTGGGTTTGTCACATTGATTGGTGTCCAGCGTGTGGGATACGACTGGTCCAGTTGTCCAGTGGTCCAGCAAAGCCTTGGCAGGTGTGCCCAGAGCAAGGGGGGTCTAGTCAGGGACAGTCTGAGGCGCGTAGGTAATCTTCTAGGTGTACCTCACGGGGAGGTGCGCTAGTAGAAGAACGTGCCAACTGGGGAGACTTAGATTAAGGTGCTCTGAGGCAGCCGAGTTTTGGCGGGAAAAAGCTGAGGCAAAACTGCGTAGCAACAGTGAGATAGCTTGCCAGCTGAGAGGCCCAGCAGAGGGGGGTAGGCTCTGACTCGATACTGTTGCAAGTTAGTGCTGAAGAACAGCAGCAATCTCTAGGGAGAGCTGGTTCTGAGGCAAGAAGGAAAAAAGTGGTCGTTTTATTTTGAGGCTTGACTTTTTAAAGCAGCCTGTTCTGAGGGGGGATTATGCCCTTGACTCGAAGCAAAGTAGCAGACATGAGTGAAGTGAAAGACCCCCAGATTGACCAAGGTTCTGAGGATGAATTTGGCTCAGTGCAAGGTGACAGCACAGGAGAGCAAGACCCAGAACTCAGAAAATTGCTCATAGCCCAACAGCATGAACTGAGGATGAGGCAATTTGAAGTGGAGGAAAGGTTAGAGAGAGAAAAAATGGAGGAAAGGGAAAGAGAGAAACAAAGGCAATTTGAAATAGAGAGATTGGAAAGAGAAGAAAGATTGGAGAGAGAGAGAATGGAAATGGAGAGGGAGAGAGAGAAAATTGCTCTGGAAAAAGAAAGAATGGCGTTTGAATTAAGAAAACTGGAAATGATGAACCAGAACAATAATAACAATAGGGATTCTGAGGGAGGCCAATTGTCTAAGGCTGACCTGAAGAAATTCCCTGTGTACCACAAGGGAGATTGTCCTGAGGTGTTCTTTTCCTTAGTGGAAAGAGCGTTTGTGGACTTCTCAGTGAGGGAAACTGAGAAGATGACCATCATGCGATCTTTAATCAGTGGTAGCCTGGCTGAGGTTTATGCCGAGATGCCTGAGGAACTGATGAAAGATTTTGCAGAGTTTAAAAAACTGGTGTTTGCCAGACATGGGATAAATGCAGAGCAGCTGAGACAAAGATTCAGGTCCCTAACCAAGAAGCCAGAACAGACTTTTACCCAAGTGGGGGCCCAATTGGTGAGGCTGCTTGAGAAATGGCTATCGCAGGAGGGGACAGAGACCTATGAGCAGCTTAAAGACTTGATAGCACTGGAACAATTCTATTCAGTCCTGCATGGGGAATTGAAATTCCAGGTGAGGGAAAGGAAACCGAAATCTGTGGCAGCAGCCGCAGAGATCGCAGATTTTATCTCCCAAATAAGAAAGCCCTTGGGTGAGGGGAAATCTGTAGGTAAACCCAAAGAAACCTACAGCAAGTACTCTCAGGGACCAGGGAAAAGCCAGCAAGGGGGAGGGGCCCATGGTGAAGGGAAGCCCTCAGACATGAAACCAAGACCTCAGATTTTGGAGGGAAAACCAAAACAAGATGAGAGAGAATCAAAATACACCAGAAAATGCTATTTCTGTCAGGGAAAGGGTCATCTAATCTCAGAATGTGAGAAATTAAAGCAGCTAAAAGGAATGGTGCCTCAGAATTCTAGTGGGACCAAGCCAAAAGCTGTGTTCTGTGTCCAGAAAGAGCAAGGCTCAGTGTCACAGAGGGAGCCTGTTGCCATGGCTACTCAGTCTGGAACAGCTACCGCTGCTGATCAGGCTGAGGAAACTGGTCCTCTTATAGAGGTAAAGCGCTGCTTGCTGATAAAAACAGATTCTCAGTTGTTTGAGACAGCAGGGGTGGACGTAGGAATACTTGACCGTCAGTATAGGGGGCTGCGGGACACTTGTTCCCAGGTAACCCTGTGCCATCCAGATATTATTCCTAGGGAGTTTATAATCCCAAATGAGAGCATGAAGGTAGCAGGGATTGAGGGGCAGGTAATCTCTCTGCCAGTAGCAGAGGTACCTGTCAACTTTCAAGGCTGGAGGGGAGATTGGCGGATAGCGATTTCATCAACTCTGCCAGCAGCCGTGCTCGTGGGAAATGACCTGGCTGAACATGTGAAACGGGTGCTAGTGATTACACGCTCACAAGCCACCACGGGGGCAGTTCAGGGGGGTAGTGGTGAGCCAGAGACGGAAGCAGAGGGGAGTTCAGAAGCGGTGGTGGAAACCTTAACCACAGACAGCAGATTTGGACAGGAGCAAAAGGCAGACGCCACTCTCCAAAAGTGTTTTGAACAGGTGACTGACGCCCAGCTAACACCTGAAACCCCAGTGAGATTTCTGGAGAAAAAGGGGATTTTATATAGAGAAACCCTGAGGAATATCTCAAAAGGGGGAGATGGGATCAGAAGTCAGCTGGTGGTACCTGAAAAGTATCGCCCCATGATCTTACAAAGGGGGCACTCTGGCATGTCTGCTGCACACTTAGGGGTGAAAGGGCCCCTTGATTTGATCAAACAAAATTGGGAGCAGATCACCCAGGATGACCCACAAGACGTTGTGACTTACATAGACACCTTGATGAATGACCTAAGGAGAAATCTAGAGCTGGCAGCAGAAAACCTGCAAGCTCAGAAGGTCAGACAGAAAACATGGTATGACCACAAAGCTAGAGAGAGGCACTTTGACCCAGGGGAGGAAGTGCTTTGGCTTAGGCCCTGCAGAGAGAATAAACTGCAGCTCAAATGGGCAGGACCATATAGGGTCATTTCCAAGATGTCAGACCTGAACTACCTAATAGAGCAGGAGGAGAACCAAGCAAGGAGGGTGGTTCATGTGAATGCCCTAAAACCCTACTACAGAGGGGAACAGAGGGTTTTGTTCGCGATAAAAGCAGCTGAGAGTGAGGAAGCTGAATTACCCTTCTGGGAGGGTAGAGGGGAAGTAAAATACAACCCAGAGGAGGTAGAGATCAGTCCTGCACTCACCCAAGACCAGCAGCAAGAACTAAAAATGCTGCTTAGTAAATATCAACAGGTGTTTTCCAACAAACCGGGGATAGTGAAGGGAGTGATGCATCGGATCCACACAGGGGATGCACCCCCGCAGGCAGTATCCCCATACCGAGTAACGGGACCCTATAGGGACAAGGTGCGGAAGGAGCTGGACGAAATGCTGAGGGAGAACATAATCGTCCCCTCTTCTAGTCCTTGGTCCTCTCCGATAGTCCTTGTGGACAAGCCTGATGGGAGCATTAGGTTTTGTGTTGATTACAGGAAATTAAACCGTGTAACCACTCCTGATGCCTACCCAATGCCCAGGCTAGACAACCTGATTGAAACCATAGGGGGTTGTCGGTTCATCTCATCATTGGACCTGGTAAAGGGATATTGGCAATTAAGAATTGATCCCAGGGATCAAGAAAAGACTGCCTTTTGCAGCCCTTTTGGTCTCTATGAGTTTCGAGTCCTGAGCTTTGGTCTCAGAAATGCACCAGCCACATTCCAAAGGCTGATGGACCAGACCTTGGCAGGGCTCAGTGACTTTACAGTGGCCTACATTGACGACATAGGGATCTTCAGTAATACCTGGGAAGATCACCTGTTACACCTGGAGTTAGTGCTGCAGAGGTTAAGTGCAGCAGGGCTAACAGTAAAGGCCAGCAAGTGTCAGCTGGGTAGCCCAGAAATAAAATACTTGGGTCACATGGTAGGGGGAGGAGTGATAAAACCCCTGGAGGCCAAAATAGAAGCTGTTCGTGATTGGCCTAGACCCAACACCAAGAAAAAAGTCAAATCATTTCTTGGGTTGGTGGGCTACTACAGAAAGTTCATCCCGAGGTTTAGCGAGATTGCGGCTCCGCTGACCGATCTGACGAGGAAGACGGCTGATGACCGCATCCCGTGGACCAGCGACTGTGAGGCGGCGTTCCAGAGGTTGAAGGAGGCGTTAATCAACTATCCTGTCCTGCGTGCTCCAGACTTCGACCGGGAGTTCATCATCTACACCGATGCGTCTAACAGCGGGGTAGGAGCAGTTCTGTGCCAGGAGGATGAGAATGGTGACCAACATCCAGTGTCCTACCTGAGTAGGAAACTTCAAAAAGGTGAGAGACATTTGGCAACCGTGGAGAAGGAGTGTTTGGCCATAGTCTACGCGATCCAGAAGGCCAAGCCTTACATCTGGGGAAGACATTTTATTCTGTGTACTGACCATTCACCATTGCAATGGTTAAAGACAATGAAAACCCACAATAGCAAACTTATGAGGTGGGCTTTAAACCTACAGGACTATGACTTTGAAGTGAAGGTGGTCAGAGGGTCAGTGAACTGTGTTGCTGACGCCTTATCAAGAAGACCTGAAGAATGAAGACGGCGAAAGAACATGGACTATATGTATATAATGGTGACAAAAGTTAAATGTACCTGTTTTTTGAATTTGGTTTGTATAAATAAAGGTAAATTGATGTAATGTATATGGTAAATGTTTAAATGCCCAATTGAAATGTTTAACTTAGAATGTAAGGATAAGTAAGTATTATATGGTATGTATAACTGTTTTTGTATGTTTTATACAGGTTGTTTTTTTGGTGAAAAGCACCTTAGCTTTCCCCCCACAAAACAACTTATAAAGAGGGGAGGTGTTACATGCAGCACTGATGTTACCTGTCTGTCATGGGTTTGGAGGGAAAGTTCCATCCTATGGGGAGTGGAAGGCGGGACATCAGGAGGAGGGGCTGTACTGTATAAATATGTGATGCGTGTGTGGAGAAGCTAAGCAGACGAAGCAGCAGCTGGGAAGAAGGAGTTGGTGTGGGAGTCTGTGTGTCAGACAGGGTACTACTGTGTGTCAGAGTACCAACCTGATAGGTTCAGGTGTCTGTTGGTTAGCCAGAACTGATAGGTTCAGGGTCTGTGCTTCAAGTTAAGGGTTCTGGGTGAACCAAACTGTATGCTTGTATGAGTGAGAATAAGCCACGTTACTTTATCCTATTCACCTGATTGTTTATTTTTCCCTGTGTGTATTTAAAATAAACCTTATTCTTTTTATTGTTTAAAAATCCATCCCTGGTCTGTGTGACTTCTTACAGGGAATGGTTGGTGGCAGCTTAGTGTAACTGTGTGACATATCCCAGTAGGTCTGGGTTTGTCACAGGAGTCTCCAGATGTTCTTGGACTAAAAGCCCCAGAAGCCTTCACCACGAGTTGAGCTGGCTAGGATTTCTGGGAGTTGTTGTCCAAGAACATCTGGGGACCCAAGGTTGGGAAGCACTGAGTTAGAAGAAGCAGGAGGAGGGCTGGGATAGGGGGTCCCCTCCTTCCATGATAGGCTGAAAGGCATCCACCCTGGGGAGCAAAGTAAGTTGGGAGCCCAAGGAGGGACAGCCCTAAACCCATTTCTGACCAGAGGTCCAGCTTTGTGTCTTGCATGAGGCCCTTCCTCAAGGTGGAGGTGCCCCTGGTGAAGTTAGGGTGGAGGGCTAGACTTAGGGTGACACACCTAGGCAGGGTCTGATACAAACCTTCCTTGTCCACCCCCTTAGTGTCTTTTCTGCCCAGTCATGTCATCTGGCACCTGTCTCAATCTGACTTGCTTCTGATGAGCCATGAACCCCACTAGCTTCTTCGCAGCATACCAAGAGGGCTTCTCCTGTTCGGGTGGAGTGTACTTGGGGCACATGATGTTATTTGAAGAAACAAGCATGCAACCACCTCCGTAGTGAGCCACTGAACCCTAGCACCATCTGGGTATGGGCAGAGACAGGTGCTCAGGTTTGAAAGAGCCCTCAACACAAACTACCAAGCTATCTCCTCCTGCAGGGCTAAGATTATTACCCCCAAGCCCACCCTGACCCCTATGTAGCTGGAGACCTGGAGAGATCCCTGGGACTTTGGCCAGTGCCTTCTCATCTGGCAATGCTCCCAAGAGCCTGTGGGAGACCAGACTGTGCTTTTTCCAGCTGTATTAATATTTGGGGCACAGGATGAATGCCACATTCTTACAATGACATTAAAAACATCATCTTCTTGACTCTTGTCTCTATGTGCTTGAGACTGTCTCTCACACACATACATGGCAAGATGACAGCTGGATTGTGTTCTTTTTGCTCCTTCTTAAGCGTCTTCTGCAAAACAAACAAACAAACAAACAAAAAACCCAGTGCTTTCTGTTTGGCTTCCTGAGCCTTGAGAATCTTAGACCAATATGCATTGGCCTTGAAGACATGTCAGCAGATGGTCTTGCATTTGCAGCAGCACCTGGGACCTGCCTTTTCAATGAACTGGCTTTCCAGTCCAACCAAGTGGGGCTCCAGAGTTGTGTGTACCCAGAAAAGCCAGGGGAGTGGGGAACAGTCCAAATTGCAGTGCCATTAGCATGAAGAAAGAGCCTGGAAACAAAGTGCAGTATATATCTGAGGAGACTCGTTGATTATGCAGCTATGTACTCCCTGCCCTGATCCGGGGAGATTTCTTAGAACCAGTCAGAAGGAGTGTTAATGTGGACCCAGCAAAATTATGACTCAGGGTTAGCCCTTTTCTGCCTCTTCTTGTCCCTGCTCTGGAACCAACTATGGGTGTGTTCTAAAATTTGTCATTCAAGAGGCACACAAACTTATGTATTCCTTTCTAGCAAATCTCTTAAGCTCTCCAAGTCCCATAATTTCTCTCTGTGTGGGCAGGAGTTAGGGATAAAGAGAGGAGGGAAAAACTATAACATTCAAGGCTTTGGATGGAGGCACAGCTAGTCCTGCTACTAGTAAGAGCTCAATGCCTCCAATATATTTCAGAATCCAGTGTGTGTTTCATGTGTACCCATGCTCTGGAGTGCCATGTCTGTCTAGAAATACAAATCTTTGGACAGGATGTTGACATATATGAGGACAGGAGGGCTCAGGGCAGCACACTGTGCATCTCTCCAGATGTTATTGCGCCCTGTAAAGCTGGAAGGTGGTGGCTCCCACTTATTCCAGGGCAGCCCAGCTCATCTGTATGTGGTTTGACTCTGAGTTTTTATGGGAGCTATCCAGGGTCCTGAAGTCTATCCTTCAAAACCGGCTTGATATCTTCAAGAGCTCTTTAGAAGTAAGACTCAATTCCGTTGTCCTGCACCAAAAAAGACACCACCACCCCTCCAGGAAGTCTTTCAGTTGTACAGGAACAGCAACAACAGACCTGAGAATATTTTCAGACACAGACCAGGAGATCTGATGATAATGATGGATTCCTGCCGAGACCGATCCTCCCAGGTTCTTCAGTTTAAAACCAACTCCATGGCAGCATTACTAGATGCTTCAATTTAGTCATGGTGATTAACAGATGACCTCACAACTTTCGCAACCAAGAACACAGGAATCTTTTTATAATTGAAACAGATGCCTTCAGAAGTTCTAGACAGGCATGAGAAAGATTTATTTAATTGAATATTACAAATAGGGAAAGAAAGTGAGGAGGAATTAGAGCACCTCTTAATGAGGATGAGAGCACAAAAAATGGTCTGAAGTTCAACATAAAAAAAAATTAAGATCATGGCCACTGGACCCATCACCTGGCAAACAGAAGGGGAAGATATGGAGGCAGTGACAGACTTTACTTTCTTGGGATCCATGATCACTGCAGATGATGACAGCAGCCACGAAATTAAAAGACACCTGCTTCTTGGGAGGAAAGCAATGACAAACCAAGGCAGCATCTTAAAAAGCAGAGACCTCACCTTGCCGAGAAAGGTCCGCATCGTCAAAGCTATGGTTTTCCAGTAGTGATGTACGGAAGTGAGAGCTGGACCATGAAGAAGGCTGACCACCAAAGCACTGATGCTTTTGAACTGTGTGCTGGAGGAGACCCTTGAGAGTCCCCTGGACTGCAAGGAGAACAAACCTATCCGTTCTGAAGGAAATCAACCCTGAGTGCTCACTGGAAGGACAGATCCTGAAGCCGAGGCTCCTCCAATACTTTGGCCATCTCATGAGAAGAGAAGACTCCCTGGAAAAGACCCTGATGTTAGGAAAGTGTGAAGGCAGGAGGAGAAGGGGACAACAGAGGACGAGATGGATGGACAGTGTCATGGAAACTACCAACATGAATTTGACCAAACTCCAGGAGGCAGTGGAAAACAGGAGGGCCTGGCGCGCTCTGGTCCATGGGGTCATGAAGAGTCAGACATGACTTAACGACTAAACAGCAACACATACATACATACATACATAGGGGGTGGAGCTGAGATGTAGCAGAGCATTTAACCCTCCTGCCCTGATTGCCTTTGAGCATCCCTATTCATAAGAAAGCAAATTGTGCCTATCTGGTGACAGCAGTTTCACATACTAAACAAACTTCTTCAAACAACTCAAAGCCATTTCTATTAGTGAACAACAGTAGACTTGCAAGTGAGAAGTTGGTTTCGATTCATTTGCACTGGAGCAAATACATCAAAGAATCATTTCCTCCGTCTTCTCTTTATGTAATGGATGGTTTGAGTGATCAATAGCTGCAGGGCCTTTTGACATTTCAGCATGCTACATTTTCCGATCCCGCCTTTTCTGAGGACCCAAGTAAGACTCAAAACATACACTCTGATCTGGTCACGCTCCACAGGAGGAAAATTTCTCTAAGTAAGCATGTAACTCAAAAGGCATCACCCACCACCCATTCCTGCACATACAAACACAAAAACAGAAAGTGAAGCTGCATGTTTCTGAGAATGACTTTATGTTCCTCCCCATATCTGGGCTGAGCTGATAAAATGGACAGTTGCATCCTAAGTTTGGGATTTACCTTTCACTCTTTCTAGTTCCTAAAATGATACATCATCTCCAGAACACAAGAACATCTCCACAGAAACCCCTCTCCTGTTCTATCTACCAATACTCACCTTCTCTGGATTCTGGTTGACTGTAGAAGCGACCATCATCTGAGACTATCTCAAGGAGAAGGTTGCCATCGCTTGACCTCAGGCAATCCCCAGGCACCTTGGGTTGCTATTCTGGAGATGGATGTGGGAGAACCCCAAAGCAGATGGTGTCTTCTTCTGAGAAAATGCCTGCACCAGAAAGCAGGAGCTCAATAGGGTAGCACCTCTGGCTCCTTTGCTGCAAGGAAGTAAGGGTGTGAGGAACCTATGACCTTCTTGTTCAGGACCCGGAAACCTATGGGCTTCTTGCCCAGGGCTACTGTGGAGGTGACCGCTGCTTACACACAAGTAAACAGTGACCAGCCTGGAGGTAGAGGCACCTGTTTTGAATCTCCAGGGCTTCTAGAGGAGGCTTTGATGTTGCACTTGCTCTGCCTGAAACATGGAAGATGGTTTGGGGGACAAAGCAGGTTAGAAATGGTTCTGTGTTTGCCATTCGTACTCCTTCTGGAGGTTTTGTGAACAACCTTGTCTGCTTTTAGCACATTTTGGGTCAAAAGGCAGAATGCTAAATGCAGATGCACTTACATAAATTCACTCATACAAAAATGACTCCATTAATTGGGGGGGGGGGAGGCGGGAGGGGCAACACTTTTGGATTGGTTACACATGAAAAGCAACTGAACGTACCTCTTCTCTTCACAGCCCAGGCAATATTTGCTCCGAGAAAGGCTCGCAGGCTGGCTGGCCTTGGCAGCCGCTGCCCTTCCCTTCTCTGATGAGATTTTACTTAATAGGAGACGCTGCCCACTCTTCAGTGCCAAGTCATCTGGCCATCAGAACAAAAAAAGGAAAGGAAATTGGCAGGTGTCTGGAGTGTCGTGATCTTCCCTGCGTGCCGCAGTCTTTCAGGGCTTTATCTGAAAACTTTGCTCCAGCCCTCCCTGCAGAAATATCTCGGTGCCTTGACCGCCTGTTTAGCATACATGTTTTGAAAAGAGCTTATAAAAGTACAAAACACGGTTTTTAAAAAATCTCTCCATAAAGTGCCCAGATGGAAGGAAAACATAAAAGAACAGATGGTGCTTTTAAGTCTCAGCATTTATGGAGCTGGTGTAGAGTTTGTGGAAGAGCTATCCCATGCTGAGGGTCAAGGTGAGGCAGACGGAGAGAGGAAGGGACAGAAGGAGTGGAAAAGAGTGTTTCAGGAGATGACGGCGTCGGGTGCAAACCCCTTAGGGCCACACCGCTGCAGCATCTGCCTTAACCTCCACCTTTGAAGCACCCAACTGGGTATTTGCACCAAAGAGGATGGGGTCGAAAGGAACCCTGGGTGTTTTACAACTTCTCAACTTGTCTTGGGAATGCACGGAAGGACAGCGGCCAGGGCAAAGTGCATCTCTAGCCGTTCATAGGGTGAAATTGTGTTACTTGGCCTGCGGTGTAGATGTTTGTATTTTTAGTGGGGGACTTTTAGTGGGTGGGGAGTGTTTGGGGAATTTTATGTGTGTGCATGTGTCTGGTCTCTGGGTGTCTGTGAATTTCGTTGTATGTGTATATACTTACAATGACAATAAATTATTATTATTATAAATTCTGCTTCCACGATGCAAAAAGAAATGGAGAAACAGAAGGAGCAAGGTTCTAGCTTTGCCATAATTCTTTGTCACCTTGGGCCTCGTAAAAATGACTAGGTTAGTTAGTGGGGACATGCTTTAAAGTTCAACATTGATCCTGGGTAGATGTTACATTCATGGTAGCTGCTGTTACTTGGGGTGCAAAATGGAGACAGTGAGCTTGCTGAGCCAGCTTGAAGAGTTAACAAGTTGCATCTCAAGGGGTGTAGAACTCACTTGAAGCTCATGGTCCATGTACTAGATTGGGGGGGGGGGAGAGACCCTTCCTCCAGTGGTGCTGGTCAACACTGAGGTTGAGGGTTGGGGACCTCAAGCAAAGTGAAGTTCCTCTTCTCCGAACATTACAGGAACTATCGAAGATGCTGAATCTGAGCCAACGGGAGGCGATGGGTTTCTTTTTCTGTGAATGCAGCAAAATCGGAAGGCTTTTCATGGAAGAGCTGAGGGCTTTTTGAAGGAGGATGTTTCCTTAGTAAGAGGTTAGGCTCCCCGCCAAACCTCAGGCAAGCCAAATGGTAACTGGCTGCCCTTTTTTTGCTTTTTTTTTAAAAAAAGAGTTTACATACCCACTAAGTGTAAATTATTAAACTGCAAATCCACAAGTTATGAATTGCAGATCGTGAAATTGCAAAAACAAACACATTAATCAGAGGTAAAAGAAGGGAACAGAGGTTCTGGAAGGCCATCCATCTGAATTTCAGCGTTTGCCAAAGGAAAGAAGCGTGGCCCTGTGATTCATGGATTTGAAAATCTCACTCCTCTCCAGAAAGATGGCTCCTGCTCGCAGCTTCTCTGGGGAGTGGAAATCTCTTTGCATAAAACATTTGGGTCCAGGAGTAATGATCAGCATATGAGCTGGCAGCCAGACTGGGGGTGAAGGTGGGGTGGGGTGGGGGTTTGGAGATGTGAGAGGTGCTCAGCACCAGTTGCCAGCAGAGCCTCTTTTGTGCTGGCAGGGGGACAAGGAAGGAGAAGCTTTTAAGAGGGAGAGCCAAGCTGCATTGACTCCTCAGGTGGGATCTCCAGGCTCTGCTGGCAGGTCCATACAAGAGCTGTCTGTTAGGTTAATCAATCCTATTTCTTCCCTGAACTGTCCCCTCTACGGGTATCTTCTTGCTGGCGGCTAATGAACCAGGGATGCTTTCTCACTGATGTCTCTCTCTTGTGGCCTTTTTCGTGCACGGCCAAAAATCATCTGGGATACAATTATTTCCACTGGACGATCCCAAAACAAGTTGCTTTGCTTCTCCTCAGGAAGCTTGAACGAGAGAAGGCTGGTGAGCAGACCTGGACTGAAATAAGTCAAAAGCTTCCCAGATGTCTAGGAGCCAAAATAAATTGAGTAGGTGAAAGCAACAGCATCCCATGCCCGTAGGAGAGTTCGGTGATTATGCCAGCTGAGGACAGCAGGCTAATTAGCTGAACCGAGGGCTATGAATTCAAAGCAATTACTCAGGATGCTCATGATAAGGGTAACGGGGGGGGGGGGGGAGAGAAAGCTTGTTTCAGTGTTCCCGACAACCCACTGAGGACAAAAACCAACCTGAGTGGGGAACAGGGTGGCTGACGTGTTGATGGCTGGTGTGGCGAAGGAGCGTCATGGCTGGCCATCTTTCAGAGATAAAGGGAAACAAAGGACTGAATGGGATTCCTTGAAAATATGCAAGGGATCTAAAGGAAACCCTCTGCAAGATCGAAAGAGGGCAAGACACCCATTTCACCTTGTGGTCTGTTTCTCCATCATCACCTCCTCCTGGCAGAAGACGAGGCTGCTGCATTTATTCAGCCATGCTGAAGCAATGTTTTCTCCTGGAGAAAAGAATGACCAGGGAGTAGCTCTCCTTCTCTGGGTGTGTGTGTGTGACTAAAATGCTTTTCTCCATCTGGAAGCTGTTGATGGTCTTCCCCCATCCCTTAATGACTGGGGATGGGGAGCAGGAGACTGGATTTCTGCCCACATCTGACAACTCTGCATTGGTGGAAAACCACCTGGTTATCCTGGGGGGTTTACCTCACTAGAAGAATCATCATGGCCCCCTTCCACCCCGCCAGAGATGGAGGGAACCTTCCTGCTTATGGGTTCCTCTGAGGTCACTTAGATGTTATTTGCCAGGAGCTTCTGAACAATGTGTAAGGTTGTCCATTAATTATAATAATTGAGTTAGAAGGTGCCTCTAAGGCCATGGAGTCCAACCATCACGCTCAAGGAAAGGATCCCAATCAAAGCAGATCTGACAGACAGTTGTCCAATTTTCTTTTGAATGCCTCCAGCGTTGGAGGACTCATCACCTCTTGAGGTAATAGGTTCCATTGCCGCACTGGTCTAAGAGTTATGAAAATTTCCTGATATTCAGCTGAAATCTAGCTTCCTGTAGCTTGGGCCCATAATTACGTGTTCTGTCCTCTGGGGTGATTGAGAACTGATTCTGCCCCTCCTCTGTATGATGACCTTCAAAGCCTTTGAAAAGTTCAATCCTCTCTCCCTTCAGTCTTCTCTTCTTAAGGCTAAACATGCCCAGCACTTTCAGTCTTTCCTCATAGAGATTGGTTTCCAGTCCCCTGAAAATCCTTAAGGTTTTGTTTATTACTTATTTATTTATTTGTCTCATTTATAGGCCAATTTTCTCCCAATTGGGGGGGGGGGACTCAAGGCAGCTCACAGTGTTAAACAAGATAAAAAATTTAAAAACATAATAAATTATACAACAAAAACAATTAAACTATAATAGGAAATGAAATACATTTGATTAAGGTTGTAGAGGTTGAGGGTTGAGGTACACTTGTTATTACTTCTCTTTCTAATAATCTGTGAGCTGCTCTAGGAAATATATATTCGCGAAGGCTTTCATGGCCGGGATCTAATGGTTGTTGTGGGTTTTTCGGGCTCTTTGGCCATTTTCTGAAGGGTGTTCTTCCTAACGTTTCGTCAGTCTCTGTGGCCGGCATCTTCAGAGGAGAGAGTGCTGTCCTCTGAAGATGCTGGCCACAGAGACTGGTGAAACGTTAGGAAGAACAACCTTCAGAACAAGGCCAAAGAGCCCAAAAAACCCACAACCACTGTGCTCTAGGAACTCTTGAGGGGCTGAAGGATGCCATATACATTTATGCAAAAAATGAAATAAATAACCAAAATAAGGAGTGCAAGGAAATGCTTGTTTGGCTTTAAAAAAATAATATTTTTGTCAGGTAATAAAATAAACAGAATGTTCTCCCAGCTGGGAAGGGACTAAGCCATTGAGAAAGCAGCGCCGTTGTTATGGATCAAGGAAAACAGCCTACGATGGTCCTTGGCCTTAAGTCTCCACTGTGCAGGGGCACCAAGCCTATCTCTGTCATTGGGTGGAGTGAACTAGCCCCTTGGTAGGCAAAAAAGGGGGATATATCCACTGCTTCAGAGCCCCCCAGCCCCCCCTCTGTGTGCTACCTTGAGACAAGTCAGCTGTCATCACAAACAGTGGAAGAGGTTGTTAAAGTAAGATTCAGTAGTTACTCCACTTTGCCTAGGCCAACCCTCATAAGCCACTTTTGCAGTGGGGTTCTTAGGGCTCCTGGAGGACCCCCCCCTTACATCCCCATTAAATCAGTTTGACTGAAAGCCATTCAGATTTGCAGAAGCATGCGTTTCAAGCTTTTAAAATGCATTTTGACTGTTGTGACAGGAATTGCGGTCGCATTATTTATTCATGCAGGTTGTTTTTGGTTTTTATTGTAAGCTGCCTTGAATATTTCACAGGTGGGCGAGGTAGATGTTTTGGCAACAAATAAATGAAGCCTCTTCCCCCCCCCCCCCCCCGCACTGCAAAGGTAGAGAGGCTGTTGTGCGGTACGGATCTCGGAAGAGTCCTGGCGGCACAATACAGACTGAGAAAGTTCAGTTTGGCCAAGAGGTCCATGGACGGCAGCATCCTTCATCAAATGCCAGCCATGATGAAGGGAAATGCAGAGCCCAAACGTTTGTCCCATATAAAGGTGATTCTTTTTTTTTTTTTAAGGTTCTGCAGGGTGCTTTCTGCTGGCTGGATAGCTCAGTGGGTTGGGATACCCTGCTGTGGAATCAGGAGGTTGGGAGTTGGATTCCTCACTCTGAATCCAGAAGAAGACTCATCCTGCGGGTGGATCCCTGGGCAAGCAGCACAAGGGTCCTAAAGGGGCCCCAGCAGAAGGGAATGGTAAACCACTTCTGAGAACTTCATGACTAGAAAATTAAGGTACGGGTCACTCATAAGTTGGAATCTACTTGATGACACCCCACTGGGCTGCTTTGTGTGATTTTTTTTGGGGAGGCTACAACTAAGCCACTGGCAATGGTGCGGCTAAAAAATATTGTAAATAAATAAATAAAAAATATTGTAAATAAATAAATAAGCTGTGCCTGGTGCCCCTTCTCATCAGGGCCAGTCGACAAGCCCATCCTTCTTGCCTCGGGAAAACCGCTCTAGCCTTTTTGATGTTCTACAGAGCAAGAAGGCAGTTTTCAGGCAGTTTCCAGGACCTACTCATTGCCACTTGACTGTGACCTTACAAGAGATCATCTAAGGTACTGTTTTAGGTTTTTGTGCGAACTTTAGAAGATTTATTGGAGACACTGAACGTTTTCCTTGACAGAGTTTCAGTACCTTGGAGAGCTCTTGCAAAGGTTCATGCTAAACCTGGACCGGATTCACTGTTCCTGTGAAACTGGAGTTGCAGCTTTCACTGGGTCAGTGTTCCTCTGGATGCCTCATAGAGGCCAAGAATTAGACGTTGCCCATAAGTGAGCATTTCCAGAGCAACCTGGAAATGATCCCTGGGATGGAGAAGGGCCCTGGGACATGACAGGTGGAAGATACAGCTGGAAGGGCCTCTTTGTTCTGTGGCCTTGCACCTGCACGAAAGGTGACTCTTTCCCTCTTTCCTACTTCAGGCAGAAGCATCCATCCTATGACAACACACCTGAGAACCTCTGAAGAGTTCTGGAGGCGGATCAGATCAAATCCGGTCTCTCAAGCATCTCATTTTCCACCCCAGCGGCCAGCTGGGTGCCCCATGGGATGCCCAGAGGTGGGTCAGGGGTGCTGTGGTCCTCTCCTCCTGCGGTTCCCCAAGCGAGTGTGCTTTAAGTAGACAATTCCTGGAGAAGCTGGTAGGAATATCACGATGGGGGCAAGTTTCCTGCTCATCCACTCGGCTGTTTTTGGTCTCCAGGGTTTTCATTGTCCTAGATGCCTTTCTTTGGTCAACACCTTTTCTCTCTTGCATCCATGCTGGGGTCTCTTAAGAACCTCTTTGCCCAAATTACACAAGGCCAGAGTCCTCTCCAAGCTCACTGGTCAAGCACCAGTGTCTAGCTCCTTCCCGGATGGCTCACTCGAGAATCCACCCGTATCCACAATAGCTGCAGAGCTTCAGGAGGTGAGGGTGGGTGGGATGCAGCCCAGCTTAGACCATCTCTGATACATTTTTTGTGGCTGCTGGAAAGCTCTTAATAAGGGCAGGGTCCTTTCGCTCTGCCCTTTGAACCTCCGCTCAAAGCCTCTGTCAAACGCAGAAAAAAAGCTCACTCTGCATCGTGAGCCTTTGCTCGTTCCCTCCCGCTGAGGCTCAGGGCCTGACAAGGCTGCGCTTTTGTGTGTCATGAAAAGACAGCCCAGCAGGCCCACCCCTTCCCATGGCCATCTGCTGGTTGTGTCTACAGAGATCAAGCTAAGGGTACTTTGCTCCCTTGTTCTAACATGAAAAAACAAACAAAAAAACGAAACAAACCCAGGACAGGAAAAAGAGACGGAGAGGAAAACGAACCCCCATCTATCTATGCAAATGGCATCATGGAAGTGCTGGATAGCTCAGTAGTTTAGGCAACTGGCTGAGGAGATTCCCCCACTGGTGTCTCCTGGGAGAAGAGCCAGCCTGGGTAGCCTTGGGCAAGCTGTGCAGTCCTAGGGCTCCCCCTAGAGGAAGGGAATGGCAAAACCATTTCTGAATATTCTCTACCTGGGAAACCCTGAAAAGGGTCACCATAGGTCAGAATTGACTTGACAGCATGAGATCATTAAGGACCGCTCACCTGAATGAGAATGCCTCTCTGATGCAAAAATGGTTTCCTTCCTTCCTTCCTTTTTGCATCACAGGTGGGCAGGGCAGGTATTTTACTGCAAACCCAACTTCTCCTTGTTTTTCCTCCACTCCTGCAGACTGAGATTGCCTCTCTCTCAGCAGGAAGGGAAGGCCAATTAGCACATGCAGAGAGCTATCTGAGACCTGGCAAAACACACCTTTTAATGACTCTCCCACCTTTCCATTTGGCATCTGTTGCTGCAGCTGCTTAAGGAAAATGAGGAAGACCGGACCGGGTTCTTTTCTTAGGCGTCTCTCTTAGGCATCTTCTTAGGTCCCCCTCCCTGGTTTCCTAGCTCATCTCTTCCAGGCATCTCTAGATCCACTCACTGGTTCTGTGTGCAAATGCTGCCCACCCACCCCCTTTCTTGGCTGTTTGTAATTAAGGGTGCCCCCCCCCCCCCCAGTTAAAACCTGGCTGGTGAAGCTTTTGTGCCTGGACTGGGAAAATCCTGCCTCCAGCTGATGGCCATGGTTGGAGGATGGTGTTCAAGAAGGGGTATGTGGGAAAACACTCACAGGTCCCTTCTGGAGAGATGATCATCATCATCTTAGAACAGCAGAGCTGGAAAAGACTCTACAAATCATTGAGTCCAGCCGATGTCAAGGAGGGGAATCGAACCCCCCAACCTCTGGCTCCATAGCCAGATGCCTAAACCATGGAGCTACCCAGAGATGACACTCAGCCCTGCCCGGTAGAGCATCTTGTGGGTGTAGGAAGGCACACACATACACACATGTACACAATGAAAGCCACAAGGAAAGACTGGTTGGTTACCAAAGCATTTGGGCGTCATGTTTGTCAAGGGAAAACGTTCCTGTTTACCCAGAGAAAACGACATGCCTCAGTTACCTTAACTGACTTTCCTCTGTGGAGTTTTACAGCTGTTTTTTTTTTTTAATTCTACCGATTTGTGCTTGGACTCCTGCCAGGTTGCTATAAAGAGTGTGTGCACGCACCCGGGTGTATTTAAAACCCAGCTCAGATGCTTGGCCAGGCGGGTGTGGGATGCTTCCTCTCTCCCAATTATAGGTATGAGGTGAGGCAGGCTTTTAATCGGCTCCAGGCGTGATGGATGTTTAAATGTTTGTTGTTGTTTTTAAATAAGATGAACTAACGAGGAGGTAAACAGAGAACGGCTGAATCATAGTTGTAAACCACAGGGGTGTGGGTGGGAGGGTGGAGGAATGGGAATGAGTTAGCAAAGCAGCTTTTTGATTTCCTGAACCCTGGCATTTTGCCACCTTCCCTGGGGTGGGGCTTCTGACCCACCAGGTGTTCAGCCCCCCCCCACTGGGAAGACATCATTTTTAGCAACCAGCGGGGAGTAGAATTAAAACCATGGCTCCCCACGCCACTTCCTGTAGCACTACATTTATCTGAAAATCCCCTCCTTGTATCGAAAAAACAAATTCATGCTGCAATAGCTACTCAAGAAGGCTCTTGATCTGGAACCTTTCATACGCCCGTTGTCCCTGCCCGGACACAGTTCTCCCTAGAGGAGCACTTTTGTAAAGGTCCAGCAAACACCAAGTTGGGCAAAAGGTGGTCAAACAGCCCTGGCTAATTTCGCTGCATGAAGCTCCTGGCCCTCTGGGCCTTTTCCTGCCCCACTGTGTCCCCGGCTGGCTCTCTCCCACAGAGATGCTGAGTCTTGAGCATCGTCTGCTCTCCCTGGTTGACCCTCTGATAAACGGGAAGGTCAGGCCCCTTCTTCAAAGGAGGAGAGAATGGTCCTCCCGGCCACACGTTGGGAGGGCCTTCTCTGCCTCAACCTTGCAGAAGTCAGAGGTGGCAAAAGCACACCTAGAACCTGCTGGAGAGACACCCAGATCCTTCGGTCCTTGGCGGTTCTTGTCAGGTCTTGCCAGCCGGCTTAATAAGGCTTAGATAGGCTTCCCCTCCCGGCTGGGATAACCTCTTTCCAAAGCAAAACAAGGTGTCAACCTGCATGCCCAGGTGCCTGCTTTTTGTCCACTCTCTGCAGAATAGCTGATTGAGGTGGGTTGGCGTGTTTCAATGCACTGGCCTTAGGAATGCCAAAGCCCAGCTCATTTGGGTCCCTTGGCCTGCAGATCCTGTTGGCAACGTGATCAGTCTCTTTACTCAGGAGCATGGGAACTAGCATTTCCAAAAAAGGGTACCTTGGACGTTCCTTCCGGCCATTCAAATTGGAAAAAAAAATCCCTGCCATGGATACTACCCCTGCTCTTCCCAGGGTGGAGGAGAAGAATGAACCTTTGATATCGCTGGTATTGAAGGCACAAGGAAGGTAAGGTGTTTTATTAATGACCTTAGCAATGCCTGGTTCTGAGTTGGGTGAGTCTACCTTTTGCATTTGCAAAGTAGGAAGGGAGGGAGGGAGGGAGGGAATTTCAGCCATGGCAGGAAAATTGTTTCAGGGGTTGGAGGAACTGGGTGATGATAGGAGCTCTGGCCTCCAAGACAGATGTGAATGGAGCCTATTTGTCTGTCTGACACATGGCTGCTTGACGCTCCTATTTTTAAACCACCGCTCTCTTTGTGATCGCTGCTTCTCAATTACAAAAGCAAAATACTGCTGGGATAATGAGTGAGAAGCTGCAAAGACAGAAGAGAGCAGGGAGGGAGAGGCAGAACAGGGAGAAGGCATTTTGGCCTAGAGGGCAGAGAGGAGAGGGGATGCTTCTGCCCCAGTCCTGGTGCAAAGGTGCAAAGTGGGGTTTCCTGCTAGAAGAGGCCTTCTCCGCCAGAGCTTCCTCCCACTCCTCCTTGTAGCTGGAAAGCCACGACCCAGAGGTGGTTTGACAAAGGCCCCGGTAGAACTGAACCATCTCTCCGGAGCCCGGTTTCTCAGGAAACGGGTGAAGATGGATGTCCCAGAGAGAGGAGAGCAAAGGAGCCCAAAGGACAGCTGGGGCTGAGCACTGCAGGTTGGTTCACTCTTCACCTAAAGGGTGTTGGGTCTTGGAGACCCTTCCTCTCCTTACAAGCCCACCTGATGGCCAACTGGGTGGGAGACAAAAGCCAAAGGAAGGGAACGCAGTGCAGCCCCTTGCTCCTCCTGCTTTTCTTGGCTGTTCTCCTTTCTACACTCATGGCTCCTTTCCCCACCCCAACTATAATTACGCTATAATTCCCAAGCAAAATAATTAGTGTTTCTGCCAAACACAGCAAGCGTACCTTGAATACAAAACTGTGGAGGGGGCGGCACCCTCATCCCATTGCTACAACTTTGCCCCCTTTGGCCAGCAAAGTGTGGGGATGCCAGGAAATGCCTGGTGGAAAGCATCCCGTATGCCACAAAAACTGGGCGATGCCGCCATTCCTTTTTTCAGTTCCCAAAAGCAGGCCATTCTTCTTGTTGTTTCTATGTGCAGCCAACTCACCTCTGACCCATGGTGACCCTATGAATGAGCACTCTTCAAAATGTCCTGCTCTTAACAAATCTGCTCAGCTCTTGCAGACTCCAGCCTGTGGCTTCCTTTAAGGAGACAATCCATCTCATATTTCATCGTCCTCTTTTCCTGCTACCTTCCACCTTTCCCAGCATTATTGTGTTTTTTTTCCAGAGAATTTCCCCTTCTCATGCGCTGCCCAAAATAGAACAGCCTCCATTTCATCATTTTGTCTCCAGAGATAGTTCAGGCTTGATTTGTTCCAGGACCCACTTGTTGGTTTTCCTGGCAGTCCAAGGTATTCACAAAGCTCTGCTCCAGCACTACATCTCAAACAAATCAATTTTTTCCCCCAGTCAGCTTTCTTTACTCTCCAGCTTTCACACCCGTATGTGATGATTGTGAATACAAGAGTGTGAAGGAGGCCTTGGTCTCTGCTGATCAAGGATGTCCTACAACCTGTCAAAGCCCCGCATGACCGGAAGAGCTCAGAAGACGGAACCTAAGAGGTCACTTTGGCCATCCCATCATGTTGAACCACTGATCGGGCCTCGGCTTTGATGCTTTTAAATTTCCCCTAGAAGCTCACTGAGGGAGGGGGGCTTCTATCACTTCGTGGTGGCTCTTTGTGTGTGTTGGAGGGAAGTAAGCAGACAGAATGCCTGTAAGAGCCTAGCTTTTGCTTCTGCATTTCATTGTGTGTTTTTTTTCTCTCTCGTCACTTTTCCTAGCTTTGGTTTGTTGTTTCATTTGTTCTATTGCTAGTCTTTATTATCTCTCTCTGTGTGTGTGTGTGTGTGTGTGTGTGTGTGTGTGTGTGTGTGTCCCTTCGCTTTGAATTTTGAATCTAAAGAGAATAAAAGGACATAAATGTTTTAAAATATATGAAGAGAGAAAAAGATGGAGAGGCAGGGAGGAAGGGGAGAAAAAAAAACGCAGTGGAGATGCCGAGTGGCTGTAATCATGTTGGGGGTTTTTTTGGCTCTGCCTTTCCCAATTTATTTTGTTCCACCTGCTTCGAGAGATAAAACCTCCAACAGGAGAGGAAAGAAACCCCAATCTGGAGGAGCCGAGATACTCCCATTGAGGTGCCCTTCTGACTTGCCGCTGGATGAATGGAAGATAACAAATGTTTGCAGAGGAGACACTGGTCAGGCTGCCTGGTGTAGCTGTCCCAGTGGACAGATAGACCTCTCTTTGTGATATTGGCCCTACCCATGTCATCCTCCCTGTGTGTGTGTGGGGGGGTGAGGGTTGATGTTTGAGGTGCCTCTGAAGAGGGACAGGAGGGCCCACAAGCCTGTGATGTCTGAACTCCCCAGGCAGGTGCTTCTAGACTCGGAGACACCCCCACCCCCAGGTACCACCCACCTGAAGCTGGAGATGTTCTGAGGCACCTGCCCAGACAGGGAAGACCCAATGTGGGAGGGAGGGAAGGAGGGCAGAGGGGCCCAGCCTTCCTCTGGGCCCTGGCCTCGAGATCGGGGGGGGGGGGACCTCCTCTTCTAAGCCACTCTGCTTGTCTTTGCCGTCTGGGCCCTCTCAAACCCCCCCCCCAGCCTTTGCCAAAACGAGAGAAGCCATCATGGTGTGGGGGGCTTCTGAATGCGGAGTGAGAAGCTCGCTCGCTCCACGTGGAAAAGAAGGCGGAGGAGGTGGTAGAAGGAGCCCGGTGGCCGGAATGGCGTTGCCGGGCTGAAGCCCTTGTGCCAAATGTTTTTTTTTTGGGGGGGGGGTTACTAGCGTTGGTGGGGGAGCAACCCGGCGCCTGAAGCCAGCCAAAATCCGTACCGGCGACGCACAGGCGTGCGGTGTGTCGCTCGCCAATGGCGAGAGTCGCTCGCCATGGCTCCCAACGCAGCTGGTGCGCTAGCCACTCTACTGCGCTGCCTTTGAGCCGGCAAACTAAAGAGGTTTCCCGATGGGGAGATTGACCGCCCCCCCCCCAGTCCTTGGGGGGGCGAAAGGACACTCTGTCTCTACTGCGCAGCCTCCAACCGTGTCTTCCCTTATCTCTTTCTGGGTAGGGGGCAGTGGGGGGGTCGCTTGCACCTTATCCTAAACATATTTTCATTATGGAAAGGTACCACCAGGCACCTTCTCTCCCGCTCCCTCCGGAAAAAAAACCCAACTCCTTCCTTTCGGGATTATGGGAGTTGTAATAACTTTCCCACGCTCTGAGAAAGGGACCTATGGGACGAGGGGGGGAGCATTGAATCTGGGGGGCATTTGGCATGGGACCGTGGCGATCGCGACAGGATTGGGCCCCACTCGCCAGAAGGGGAGAGGGTTGCGTGCCGGGTCGTTCCTTTTGCGAGAGCGAAGCAGATCTTTCCCTACACGTGTCACATCCTGCCCAGACACGTGTCTAAACCTGAGCCCCGCTGCCTTCAGCCTAAAAAAGGGATGTGCAAGGGTCTTTTTTTCCGCCCGATGAAAAGGTGCCTAAAAATAAGCAGCGGACGACCTGTGTGCGTGTGGGGGGGGTCGGCCTCGCTGAATGCATCGTCCCTCTTCCCTCAATCACGCTGTCAATAGCGTTCAAGGGTTTTATGGGGCGTGATCCCGTTAGCATCTAAAGAGGAGGGTTCTTTATCTCCAGCATAAAACGCCGTGACATTTACTGTTTGGAGGGCAGAGAAATCTCCCCCTTCTCTCCGCGCCCCCCCCCCCCGCAATCCCCTCTGCTCGCCCTCCTCTGGCTTTCAAGAGCTGAGGTGGATGGGATCCCGGCCCCGGGTTTCCCTTGGGCCACGGGGGGGGGGGAGAGAAAGGGGGGTTGGAGCTAGAGAGCCCTGAAGGGCGGGGGAACGAGGGAGGGGTTTTTTTGGCCCCTGTGAAAACTTTGGTGGGGAGGAAACTCTCCTTTTGTGGTTCCACCCTTTCTGTCCGTCTCTCAATATCAAGACAGTGTAAACACTTCCCCCCCCCCCAAGCATCAAGACTGTCCCTTTAAAATGTCACACCACAGAAGATGTTCTGAAGGCCCCGGGGTGACTTGAAAGAGGAGGGGGGGCTGCTTAGAACTCCCTCTTTGATTTTTCCCCCCATCTGTTTCTGGGGAGAAAAAAGTCTGTGAATAGGTGGGGGGGGGCAAAGGTTCTAAGCCTCCTGCTTTCCACCCCCTTCCAGAAAACTAAATCAAGCAGAAGGAGAGAGAGAGAGAGGAGAGAACTCCTTGCCCCCAAGAAGCCCCCCAACCGGGCAGCATCTGTAAGGAGTGGGAAAGACTCTCTTTTCGGTGGTCTGTGACGGCCGCTTCTGGGGGAGGAAAGGTGTGTGTGGGGGGGAAAGAGGGCAGGGTGCCAGAAGAAAGGAACCCACATTTCCCAAGGACCCAGCTTGACCCCCTTCCTCCGTGAAAAGGCTTGGTGTATGGGCATGCTGTGGTATGTCTGGGGAGGGACAACCCTAAGCAATGGGGGGGGTTGGTCACTTTCGAAGGGCAGGCGCTGATCATGAAAATCCCCGTAGACTATCCCCCCCCTCAACTCAATTCCAAAAAATTCTGGTGGCTGGATGGGTCAATTCAAAAAGACAGACCGACCGACCGACCGACCGACCAGGAGCAGCACTCACCTCCCCCCCCAACCCGACCTGAGCACAACCTATCAATGCCACCCATCCACCCACCCAGAGTCACTCCATTGTGTGCCTGCAGGTTCTCACAATCCTTTGCCTCTCTTTTCTTCTTTCCCTCCCTGACAGGTGGTGAAAAAGCTGAAACCAATCAGCTTGTTTGGAAAAAATAATAATTATCTATGAATACACATGGGTTGTCCCCCTTTTGTGAGGCGGTAAGTGCTGTCTGGGGGAGAGGGAGGGTTGAGATTTTTGAGGCCTCTGGAGTGATGTTGGGCACACAGAAGACACGCCGTTCTGTGGGCTTTAATGGGTTCTCTGCCGCCGCCACACACACCCCCACCTCCAACCCCCGCCAGCTCTTTGGAGTGAGATTATTTCTTTATTCCGCTAATGGCCAAGGACAGCCGGGTCTCCTTGAACCACTGTTTGCGGGTGTTGTTGTGGAGCCGAAGGAAGGAAGGCAGAGCGTGCCCAGAGCGCAGGAGGTCCGGGGGGGGGGCAACGGTGAGGCCGGGGGGGGGGCTTGAGCGGAAGGCGCCCCTTTGCGCCACCCCACGGATCCCTGGATCTCCGTGCAAAGGGTGTGTCGGGGCAGATGCACAAGCACACCTGTGTGTCAGAGAAGCCCACGCCGCATCGGCTGGAGGCTTCCATGGGGGAAAGGAGAGGTCAGCTCTCCCCCCCCCCACCCCTCCGGGCACCCGGAGCCCGACACACACTCTCTCTGCAACCTTCCCTCGGCGGAGATAGAATGGGTCACCGCTGGCACTGGCTACTGCCATGTTTTGTAAGGGGGTTAGGGTGTCTTTTGAAAGCTGTTTGGAAACATCACGGAGGACAGAGTTGGGGCAGAGCAGCTGCGCGGGGCCGGATCCATAGAAACCTCTTGCTTAGTTTGGAGGAGGAGCGTCGGCTCCCCACTGACACACATGGAGGGGGGGGAGGTCTGGGCACAATCCAGCAGGCTGGGCGTGGTGCCTTCGATCCTATACGGGGAGGAAGCCCGTCTCTCTGACCTCCATCCGTCCGTCAAGCTTGGAAAGAATGTCCAACCCACGAAGCCAGGTCCCGCCCGCACCTTCCACTGTGCCCTGTTCCGCTTCCCATGCTGGGGCTCCTCCCGGCCCCTGCAAAAGCCGCCCTGCAGGAAGGCAGCCACGTCCGTGCAACCAGGCTCCCCATTTTGAGTCTGCTTCTCTCTCTGAATCCTCCGTGTCTTGTCTGGAGGTGTTTTGTGGCGGGGTCTTGCAGCGCTGTTTTCTAACAGGGGAGCTGTGCACGGTTTGCTTCCTGGCCCAGCCTGGGGAAGTTGCATTTCCAAAGTGGCCTGCTCAAAAGTGGCTGGGCTGAAACGTCTAGGCAGGCACTCTGGCTTCCTCCCCTCACCCTCTGCAGGGCTGAAAGAAGGAGATACTGCCCTTGCTGTTCACAGGGCTTTGGAAAGCAGCTTGCTGTGTTGCTCAGCATGGGTGGCTCCAGTTCCTTGACTCCCCCACCCCAAGGCCAGGCCCAGAGCTGCTTAATCTCCTTGTGGACTCCCGGGCCAAGCAACGGTGTCCACCTTCCTTCTCCCCTTGTCCTGCTTTTCCATTCCATACTTTCCCTCCTTCCTTCCCTCTCTGCCTGGGAGGGAGGTGGGGGGGGCCTTAATTAGTCTCTCCGAAAGACTTTGAGATCCATGGGTGTAAAGTGACTTTTATGCTGGTTTCTAATTTCCAAAGAAATTATTCATGCTTTTAAAACAAAATTATGGCAGTTCTCCATTCTTTTCTCTGTGGGGTATAATCAATAGTTTTTTCAATCAGCTTTGCTGCTAATTCTCCTGCTTTTTATTATTCACACTAAAGCCATAAGGAAAGGAAAAATCTCACGTGCACATGGTCTTTTCCTCTTCGGGGCTTGACCGTCACCCTCTTTTTTCAAGGGGGCCGGTGGTTCTGGCTGGCACTTTTCTTCTTCATTGTCATCTCCTCCTCTTCCTCCTCCTCGGTCCCGGAGGCAGTCGAGCACTAGGTCAACAGAAGGGACCGGCTCCCTCTCTCTCCTTGCTTCTCCTACTCGCAGTTTCCCTTTAAAGAATAATAATAGAGAAGCCAGCACCTTGAGAGGAGAACGTACTCCTCTAAAGCCAAGCCGATCCCTGGGGTTTTATTGCTCTCCTTATCACTTGACTTGCACCTGTAACTCAAATTCATTTTTCACTCCCCATCACATGGGAAGCAAACCGTCTTACACGCTCACCTTTTCCAGACATGTTTTTAGTGCCTCCCTCTTTTGCTGACGGTTACCAGGATGGGCTGTTACTGATTTACAAGACCGCTCCACCTCCGAGGGGGCCGGCACCCGCCACCAGGGAATGCCGCTTTCCTCCATTCGTCTGTAGATCCCTTGGAATCCTGATTTTGCCCCCTTGTTTCCAGGGATCTTAATAAAAAGAGCTTCCTTGCAAGACTAAGAGGATTCCACCTGTCTCGAAAAGATGCGCCCAATGTCTGTAAACATGCCCAGGAAATCCGCTCCCAGGCCGAAGCTCTGCCTTATCTTGGGGAGAATTTATCCCCTTACCCATCTTGGAACACACGTAATAGGCCACTACTCATCCCAAGCACGTAGGTGCCGATCAGGAAGTGAATCCATCTCTCTCAATAAGTAGGTCTAATTCCATTGCTTAATGGCACCATTAATTAGTGCTGTAAAAGCCCCGAGAAATATCTACAGTTTGCTTGTCTGAGTCTCGATAAATACTCACCTCGGGAGAATATTTTGAAAGGGCGGAGAAATCTTTCTAGGCTATGTGGAGCGGAAATGATTGACTTTTATGGGTTCGCAATGGGGAGTGGGAGGGGGGTTCCTCTGTCAGCCACAGCAGGGAGGCAGAAGTGGCTGCAGCCGGCTATGCAACCGGGGAAGAATGGATGGGCGAGCCTCCCCTGTTAGTGCAGTTTATCTAGAGATGTGGGTGAGGGGGTGAGAGCGCGCGTAAGGCCCTCGGAGTGCAGGGAAGAGCCTGCGGGACGATCCCATGTGCACGCCGACTTGTGCAAAAAACCCGGAGGAGGGTGTGTCTTGTCATGTCACATCCAAGTGGCATATCCTAGTCGTGCGGGGGGGGGGAGAATGTTAGGACCCCCCTCTCTTTCGCATTCGAGAATAAAGGAAAGGCTGTTTCAGATTCCAGCCGTTTGAAGGTGTAGTCTTTCTTTTCAGCATACACACACACACACACACACACACACGCACGCACACGCACACACACACACACACACACCCCTCTCTGACTCTTGCAGAGGGCCCACCTTGTACCTATTAACAGACCCAGTTCCCAAGTTCACGCCAGGAAGGCAGCTAAGAGACTAAGAGGCCACGCCATTGATCTGGGGCAGGGCGCTTTCCCTCCCCGGGTGGGGGAAACGCAGGTCTCCTGCTGCGCCCAGGCTGAGAGACGGGTGGGGCACAACGCCGCCGTGGCCAGCGCATCCCTTTCTGCCCTTTCCGTGGAAAGCAAATCAATGTTTGGCCTCAGCCGGCTGACAAGGTGTCAATCAGCGAGGTAATGAAAAGATTCATTTCCACTTAATCTGCTTTGACCGGAGGTGACAGACCTCTTCTGCACCGGAGCCGGCCGTTCCCCCACCCCTCCTCTGCTCCTTGATCGATCGGTGGCGCCCAGCCGGCCTGCCACCCACGCACGGGGCGCATCCATCTCAGGAGATCGGTTGGTGGATAATGAGTACATGGCGGAGGGAGAGGCGAAGCTAGCAACAGAGAGGCCGGGGGGAGGGGGGAAGCAGCATCTCTCGGGGGGGGGGTTCAGCCCCAGGTATATTTGCTGCCTGAAGCAAAGGACAGGGCAGGAAAACGATTTGGGGCCGAGGAGGGGGCCACAAAAGCAAATCAGCTCCAGACACGCTGGCAGAAAGGGGGAGGCAAGGATGTGGGTCTTCTGCCTAGGCTTTTTACCGTCCAAGTGGGGCAGTTTTCAAAGAGATGGCGCGCGGTGGTGTGGACGCTGCCACCAGCTCCCAGACGTAGCCGGCGGGTATTTCTGGAAAGGAAGACAGGCCTGCTTGGATTCAGTTGAGGGCGTTTGGAAAGGGGAAGGGCGATATCTCGGTGGCAGAGAATCCCCCCCCCCCGAGAAGGATGTGGCAAGTTTAAATTCCCAGCAACGTATCCCAAGTTGCAGGAATTACTCCGTCGAAAACTCTGGAGAGTTGTGGATGCCCGTCAGTACAGGTAGACTTTGAGCTAAGCAGGAAAACAGCCAATGACTGTGGAAAAACCTCTTGTGCTTTTCCTGGACTCCTAAGCACTTTGCATTCGACACTGGAGTTGCCTGTGCATGTGTACACACACACATACACACACACACACACACACACACAGAGAGAGAGAGAGAGAGAGAGAGAGAGAGAGAGAGAGAGAGAGAGAGAGCGCATATTGGCATTCCTGTCACAGCTCATTTGTATAGCAAAGGGGTTTCTCATTATTCGCAAGGTCAATTAGGAACCCTCGTCCTTTAATTCTCTGCTTGCCGCCCGGCTGGCCATCCTTAGTACTGTATTTTCTTATTGATCCAGTTGTCCTCCCCAAATCCCGAATGGGGCTGGGCCGTGGCAGCCAGTAACAGACAATTTACTGAAAGGGCTGCCGATTTCGGCGGTGTGTCAGAAGGTGGAGAAAACCACCGTTCACGAACTCAAGGGTGAAGGGCATGGGGAGAAGAAGGACATCGAGCTGGGGAAAGAGAGAGGGAGGTCAGGGTGGGTGCTTCCTAGTGCCAATACCCAGGAATGAGAGGGGCACTGATTGAGGAAGGAACGAAAAGAGTTTGCCAGGATTGCCCAAGCAGGGGTTTAAAGCGGAGGCAGCTGCATCGGCCAATGAACAAAGCCCCAAATTCCGTCTCTCGAGTAGCTGAACAAGGCTAACACACTGTTTCCTCTCAAGAAAAACTATGCCGCTTGAGCCCTGCTGAGAACTGCCGCTGTGAAAACAAATTCTTGTGCTTTTCAAACTTCCTTTGTGGGAGACGCTTCACCGGAACTGGGCTGTTCCTCTGACATGACAGGGATCCCTTGATTCGGTGGTGGCAAAGCCAGAGGGTTGGGAGTTCGATTCCCCCCACTGGGCCTCCTTGAGAGGGGCTGGATTTGATGATCCCTGGGGGGGGGGGTCCCTTCCAGTTCTGGAGTTCGAAGATTATTGTTATTATTATTATTATTCTATAAAGGAGGGTTGAAGGCTCTGGTCCTGTTTATCCTCTTTGTTGTCATGTGCCACAGAGTGGCCTCTGACTTCTGGAGACCCAATGGATGAGCCCTCTCCAGAAGGACCCGTCCCCATGCGCCCGGCTCAACTCTTGCAAACTCAAGCCTGTGGCTTCTTTTAGAGAGCGAGTCCATCTCATATTTGGTCTCCTTTTCCTGCTGCCACCAACTTTTCCAAGCAATCGGACCTCCTTAGGGTTTGTTCCCAAAGCCAGACAGCCTCAGCGTCAATGTTTCTGCCTCCAGAGACAGTTTGGGCTGATTTAATCTAGGACCTGCTTGGTTTGCCCCTTCCGTTCTTCCCTGAGAGTCAGTCCTATGAAACTCATGTCTGAGCAGGCGTGCGCAGGAAGACGCTAATTCTCCTTGGGGACCCAGGTACCTTTCTCCCGCTCGTTGGCAAAACAAACCCCTCACCGTTTTTTCAGGAGTAAACCCTAAAAGTGGTGGTTAAGCAGTTGGACCCAATACTTTGTCGAGTTTCATCTTGCGATGCAGCGCAAATAGTTTGCTAGGATGCGGTCCTCTTTTGATGAAACTAACATACCTAGCGCATCACATCAGTGCAATAAACACACACACAGACACAGACACACAGAGGAGATTTGATTGAGAGTTGAGGAGGCCCTGTGGGGCCCTCTCCCCACCTGCTGGTCCCAAAGGTCTCCCGAAAAGTAACTGGGGCCTCCCCCCCCCACCAAGGGCTCTCTTCCCTTCGCCCCTTCCCTATCCGGAGTGAATCCAGGGCCGGGTGGTGAGGGCCAGCTAGGTTTCTAATTACTGAGATTGCCAGCTTTGCTGTGGGAAATTGAGGCTGGATTTAATTGGAAAACGGAAGCGTCTTGTCTCCCTTGCCTGAGGGTTAAATCGCATGCTGTGGCTTAATAGAAAGTGTCTAGAGTCGCTTTCTAAGTAATTAAGCAATAATGTACGAGCGTGGAGCGCGCGTCCCAGCTGGGCGCAAAGGTGACGGCGCCGGATTAAAGGCTGCCGCGCTCCTCTAATCGGGCCCTGAAATTGACTTTCAACCTCACCTTCTCCTTCCCCCTCCCCTCAGGGCGGCCCCACTCCTGGAGAGGCAGAGACCCATTTCTCTGGTTAGCAAGGCTGGGATGAAGGCCAGCAGTGCTTGAGTGGTGTGTACTTGAGTGTGTGCTGGCGTGATCGCTCTCCATGGCTACTAGTCTAGGTGGCCACTTTCCCCTACCAGGACTGGGGCTTTGACCCTGTGACCTCTGCTTCCACCTCATCGTTGCTCAACCCCCCCCCCCGCTCTTTGCCAAGGAAGGTGTCCAGCAGCACCCAAGGTCTTCACAGCTGCCCTTCTCTGGATGGGCACAGAGGCACATGTCCACTCCGCATCGACAGGAGCAGTTGCTCAGGTTATCTTAAAGTGACTTGAACACCACCTGGCCAAAAAGGGCCGCCACCCCATAAGCACCGTAGATTGAACCCCTAAGATATAGGGAACCTCAGTGGCTGAGGGAAGCTGGTGGAGGAGGATGTTCCTCGCCCACCCGTCCATCCGTCGGCTGAAGCCGGCACTCCCGGCCTCGCTGGAAAGGGCGCTGCTCTCCTTCTGGAGCACCGCTTGGGCCTCTTCCCTGCCGAAGGAAGGTCGTTGTCTTGGCATTCAAGCGACTCAGCTTATTAGCTCTTCTTTGCTGCCACAGTTTTCTGAGCAGTCTGACATTTGATATATGGCTAAGGTGAGAAAAGTCACACCTGTACACACATTCCAGTGCTTAAGGATACAATGCCTGAAGCTTTACAAGCCGGTTGTGAAGAATTAGCAACCTCGATTGTCCTGGTTTGCTTACGCATGTCTTGGCTTGCGGTCGGCGCAAAGACCTTCACCCAGGGGAGCTGGAAGAAGGTGCCAAAACCAGTGTGGTCCCAGAAGGGAAACATTGGTGGGTCTTTAGCCCTGACTCACTGCACTTGCAAAGGTGTCCCTTCATACCTGTGCACCTACACCTTGGCAGGCTCATGAAGGTGTTCTCTGGCTGACTTGGGAGCCTGAGGAGCTGCCAGACCCCCCCCCCCCATGGTTCTTGCCATGTGCTGTCAAGTCACCCTCAAGTGACAGTGAATCCATGGCATCGCCAAAACGTCTGGTCCTCAACCGCCCTGCTCAGCTCTTGCAGACTCAGCCCTATGGCTTCCTTTAGGGAGTCAGTTCATCATGCATTGTGTCTTTCCTCCTTTCCTACTGCTTTCCACCTTTCCCAGCCTGATGGTCTTTTCCAGGAAATCCTGCCTTCTCGTGATGTGCTCAAAGGAGGACAGCATTGGTTTCAACATTTCTGCCTCCAGAGAGAGTTGATTTGATCTAGGACTTACTTGTTTGTCCTTCTGGCAGTTCAGGTGCCTGCAAAACTCTCTTCCAGCACCACATTTATTGAGCCACAAGTCCATTGAGCCAGGTTATGTCCTCCTGTGAGTAGTGGGGGGGGGGGCTACGGCAGAAGAGAAAGGTGTTTCTGAGTCTTACCTGGAGATGCAGGCAAGGGAGGGCTGGTGGGGAAGAGGAGCTTTGCCTTCTGACACCTGGCTAGAAGGATGATATGAAAGCCCTCTGCCTGCACCCAAGAGAGATCTTTTCTGGAAATTCTGAACCACGGCTGGGTGAACCCCCTCAACATGCTTCCAGTGGCTTCTCACCCATTTCCAAAAGCTCCATTCCTTGAAAAATCTTCTCCTATCCCAGGTGTGGGTGAGATGCGGCCGCGGCTGAGCCTTTGCTTATAAAAGCAAAGAAGGAAGGAGAGGCCTTTGGAAAGCCGGAAGGTGATCTGGGCCAAAGCCCTGCACGCAAGCAGCAAAGTGAAATCCTTAACGTGAGCCCACTTTGAATTGTCTGGAGGAAGAAAAAGAACGAGGAAGGGAGACCTTGAGCACACGCTGTTATCAAACATTTGCTTGCCCGATAATGAGCTGTTCACAAAGCAGGCGGCCATGTCAGTCCCTGCTGGTAATAGGCGTGCTCCTTGCTCGGATCATTTCCATGTAAGCTGCACCCCACTCGGCTCTGTCCGTCAACGCCATTCCAGAGGCTAGCCAGAGGACCAGCTCAGCCCTTTCTTTGCAGGGGAGGGCAGGGTGCGGGTGGAGGTGGGGGCACTCCTGCATTCCCAGAGAGCCTGCGAGAACCAGGGAGCTCCCAAATCCAAAATCTGTCCGGCCCATGAATGAGGAAAGGGTGGCTCAACCGGCCACTTCTGCAGCACGGGGCCGCCTGCTGCTTGACACTGGAGTGTTTGTGGAGCTGATATTTCTTTTCAAAGTTAAGAGCTAATTAATTCCAGGCCTTGATCGTAAGCATAAACACAAAGCCGGTGCATATTTAATATATTATTCTGGCTCTGTAATTAAATTAAATGAAAGAAATTTCCCATCAGCTCAGGTTACAAGAAAATAAAATAAAAATAAACATAAATGCTTGGCTGCATCAGCAAAGCAATTATGCTCAGAAATTAAAACCCCTTTAGTGACATAATGAAATGTTACTTTGTATTTAGAAAGGTGTCCAGGATCTCATTTTGAGCTCTGGCCCGTTATTAGGGATTCAAGGGCCAAAGTGGGAGCAAGCCAAGGGTTTTAATGGCTGGTTCATTTGCATTTAAAGCAGCACCTGCATACCTGCATACCTGTCCCCTACCTGGAGGAGGGTTTCAGGGGGCATCAAGAGATGGGATGAGGAAACAGAAGGCAGGGCTTGTACATGCTGAATGCTCCAGGGTGCTGGTTCTTTTCGTAATAATGGCGGATTTCCATCAAGGAAATTAAGTACAGTATTATAGGGTGCCACAACATAGAATTCTGTAATGCTTACACCCCTGGTAACTTCCTGACAAAAAGAACAGACCTCTGCGCTTCTCAACCAGAACAATGTGGAATCAATATTTGGTATACTAATCTAGGCAAGGCTAACTGGCTGGCTCGGTGGTTGAGGTCTCTGGCTGTGCAGCCAGAGGTTCAATTCCCCCTCTGGGTCTCCTGAGAGAAGAGCCAGCCTGGGTGGCCTTGGGCAAGCTGCACACAATCCCAGGGCACCCCTCCCCCGCAGGAAGAAAAGAATGGGAAACCACTTCTGATCACTTTTTTACCTAGAAAACCCAAGAGTTATGGTACTTTTGTCAACAGTATATACCAAAGGCAGTTTTGTTTCTCTACCTGGAAAACCCGGAACAGGGTCGCCATAAGTCAAAATTGCCTTGATGACACATGGTTATTATTTAATAAAAGAATCACCTGCTCTTGCATCTGTATCCTGTAAGGACCACGCAGCCTTTATTTCTGAACATTTTGTAGTTCACCCAAACAATTTCCAAGAGTTACAGTACTTTTGTCAACAGTTTAAACCAAAGGCAGTCGATTTCCAGTGGTCTGGAGGTGGCATGCAGACTTTAGAGGGGTGCATCCACCCCAGTTGCCCCTTACTGTAATTTCTTTCTTAAAACTATTATGAAATGATCTGTCACATCCCATAGCAGCTGTAGGGAGCAGTGATTTAGGCTGTTCTTAGGCTCTTGTTAGCTAACTGGATAGCTCAATGGTTTAGTGGAGCCAGAAGTTGGGAGTTCGATTCCCCCACTGGGCCTCCTAAGAAAAAGAGCCAGCCTGGGTAGCCTTGGGCCAGCTGCACACAGTCCCAGGGCGCCCCCTAGAGGAAGGAAAAGGTAAAGCACATCTGAGTACTCCCTACCTCAAAAACCCTGGAAAGGCTTGCCATAAGTTGGAATTGACTTGCTGGCACATCATTATTATTAATCTACACAAGGAGCCCACCTATCATGCTCAACTCAATCCACATGCCCAGCATTCAGCTGTATTGTTTTCCCTAAATTAGGCCAAGCATAGCATACTGTAGGAGATGACCACTTCTCTTGATTCAGCTCACCAACAAATACCCTTTCTTGGTGCTTCACAGAATGATTGTTGAGAGATGCAAACTGTGAGTCTCTCTCTCTCTCTCTCTCTCCTCTTTGGCACACTTTTGTGTTGCTTAGAGAGGGAATATAAATACACATGTAACAATGGAATGATTTCAAAATCCATCTTCTCTGTGTGTGCGTGTGTGCGCGCGCGCACGCACGCACACACACACACACACACACACACACACAAGCATTTCTATAGCATTATTCTCAAACATGTTGTCTAACTCCAGGTTGCTCTGTGGGTGTTCAGAATATGTGCCATCAACAGCATTGCCAGAAGAGTAGAAGTGGCACATGGGTTCTTGTCCTCTGCTCTTGACCCTTCCCAGAAATATCTCCATTATGGAGTCTTTTGTATCTCATTTTGTGACCCTCTAGCCTAGAAATGACTCCTTCCTTCCTTCCTTCCTTCCTTCCTTCCTTCCTTCCTTCCTTCCTTCCTTCCTTGCCCCCCCCTACCTGCCTGCCTTTGGTGACATTATAGGTCCTGAACTCCTTCCTACAACGGTCTTGGCTAGCAGTGATCAAAAGTGGCCTTCAGGGAAGAAAGAGGCCAGGAGAAAGCAGGAGAATGGCATTAAAGCCAGAATATTAAGGCAAAAGCAGGCAGCCTCTCTGCATTCCATATTTTCCATGTTCCCATTGCCCTTAATTTCTCTCCTACTTTTTTCCCTTCCTCTGATGTTATCTTAAATGTTGAAATTAGCACATTTCCCATCTGATCAGTTTCAGGAGAAGTTTTCTTGCAAACATAGACACTTTTAAAGCAAAGAATAAGAGACCAAAGTTAAACAAAGTGAACGAGCGTTTTACAGGAGTTGAGGGGTGGATATGGATGAGCGGGTGGGCTGGTGCCGATTTCCATACTCTTCTCCCTTAAACTCTCTGGGTTTTTCTTTGCCAGCGACTCTTCAATGAGATGATGCTGCTGCTGCAGGTCCAGGCTGCACCAGAGTGAACGACAGTCAAATAAATAAGTAAATGGCATGGTTTATTTATATATTGATCTGACTCCCGAGGAAGGCAGGTAATCAGGGGGAACACGTCAAGAGCATGGATACACGGAGAAAGAGGAAGCTCACTAAATGTACCAGAAGGAGAATTGACTGAAGATGTGAAGCGATCAGCGCCCTAGGGGGTCCAGCAGGCGAGCAAAGGTCAGTGCTGAAGGGTGATCATACAGAGAGAGAGAAAAGGCAGAAAGGGATCCATCCTGTTGAAGCAAGCCAAAAGTCAGGATCCAGGGGCAGGCACCCACGGAAGGACAGGCCCGAGGCATTTGGCCGCAGGAGGACGAGGGAGAGATGATGCCTCCCCCCACTCCCCATTCAACATATGGGGAAACTTCCAACCATTTTTGGTCAACAGAAAGGAAAGCCAGGGCATCTGTGCCTGCCTCTTGTTTTGAACCCTTACAAGTGCTAGCCAGCTCCCTCGGGCCGCCCTGTCTTGTAGGAGCTGAAAAGTGAGTTAATGGGCAAAATCTACAAAGAACAGGTATTCCGAAATCCACCTCCCATGTCCCCTTAAGCCCTGCCATGTGTGGCCAGGAAAGAGGATAGGGGAGAGATAACAGAATATCCACGGGGTGGGTGGATGCCCCCTCTCTTACGTTATCAAGCCATGGAAGCCTCTTGGTCCTGTAGCCCATTGCTTCCCATCATGCACAAGAGAAAAGACTGAGGGGGTACATCAAAAGCACAAGCCGCGTCTGCCTTTCCAATCCCCATGTGCCCCCCTGGCCTGGGTAAACCCTGGAATGGACAGCAGCTCCTCTCCCTCTCAACTGGGAGAGCCAGGGCTGCAGCCGGGGTGGTTAAGATGTGGCTTCCCAGATGTCTGATGGACTCCAGTTCCCATTATCCCCAGCCAGCATGGCAATGATGAGGCATGCTGGGAACAGTAACCCAAAAAAGGTCCTGAGCAGCACAGGCTGCTTGTCCAGGGACTTGGGGCCTCCTCTAACGAGGCCGTGGGGTGTTCATGTAGAGGTGGGAAAGTCCTTATGCCCTGCATCTCGCCCGGAGACCTTCCTCCTTTCTGATGAAGTTCCCAGAGTGCTCAGTGAGTTGTAGCCCATCGTCCATTGCTGCACAAAAGGAGAAGCTGCTACGTTCCCTACAAAGAGCTGTTGAACCCTCCACCCCCCCCCCCCCATGGGCAGTCTTGGCAGATGTGAAGAATCAGGAGGCCGGGAAGGTATTGCCAAGCCCAGAGGTTGGGCCGATCTCCTGATATGGGGACTGTGGACCAGCAGAGAGGGATAAGAGGATGGGGGGTCTCAGTGGATCTCAGGGGCCAAATACCTGCTAGACCGACCAACAGCTGTGAACCACCTCCCTCCCTCTTCTGGCTCATCTCCTTTTTCTTTAGACCTTTTAAACCAACCTCTGCTGCAGGCCTCAAAGTCTTAGCTGAGCTATTCAATAATTGGGCCTTAGCTTGGGTGGGGTGGGGTGGGGTAGGGGTGGAATGCTGTGGCTTGCACCCCCTACCCTAACCCATTGCCACCTCCACATGTTGAGGCCTTCGGCTGCAGAGTGCTGGACCAGAACCAATCACGCCCGGGCGCTGGAGGCAAATGCACAGAAAAAAACGTGAGAGGTACAATTTCGATGCCAAGCACCCCAGAGGGAGGGTGCACCCCTGGGAGGGGGGCTACAGAGTTTGCTTGTGTTTTCTGGGCTCACTTCAGCTTAGTGGAGTTTGTTAATAACCACGCTAATCCAGATCAAATGTTATCTCCCTGATGGAAAGCAGCTCTTCAAATGAAGCAGCCAGCTGTGGATCCGGCCTCCTTCCTCCACCCCCATCACCACCCTCGGCAGCGCTTCTGTAGCCCTGCAAGCGATTATGTATGCATTTGCTTAAGAGATTATTATCCATCCTTTTTTCTTTAAATCCAATGCACAGAAAAACATCAACAACAAAAACCCCACCAATACAAAATAAAACATTGGCGAAAGCACATCACAAAGCATTCAGCGCAGGGAATGGCAGCGTAAACATGCCCCCAATTTAAACTTGCTCCAAACTCGCCAAAGTGTACAAATTCTCAAGGGTGTTTCTGGGACTGTCTGTCTGCCCTCCTTCCATCTGTCAGGTGCCAGCCCTTGCAAGACACGGAAACAAGAGAGTGTTTCTCGTGAACCTTTCGAGATCTGGAGGATCTTTCAAGGGAAACGGAGGGGGCTTCTTGGCTGGCTACTTCAGTTTGGCTGGCTCAACCTCAAGGTTGATGGAGAATAACTGCCAGGAGCCAGGAGAGAGGAATCCTGATAATTTCTGGGTGAATGAAAGACTGAAGGGTTGACCGTCTTTTGCAGTACAGCCAGTTTACCCACAAGGAACATGCTTGGGTGCGTTTCATTTGTTGCCATTCTGTGCTGTCAATTTACGGCAACTCGGATAGGATTTTGAGCATTTACGAGATGTGCAAGAAGAGCTTTTGCATTGGTTTCTCCCTCGTTGAGTGGGATTTGAGCCCACCACTCCTGAGTCAAAGGCAGATGCTCCGTCCACCACACTACACAAGCTCTTGTGGGCTTTAGGGAGCCAGGGAGCTGGAAAGGAGTCCCAAAGGGTGATCTAACCCAACTGGCTTCCAATGCAGGTAATTTATAGCGAAAGCATCTCTGACCAATGGCCCGTGTTTTGGGGTGAATTTCAGGAAAAGTGTCTCAACTGTTAGAGCAGTGCAACAATGGAACCCATGGCCTCATGTGGCGGTGAGCATTTCAATGCTGGGGGCATTCAAGAGAAAATTGCACAACTGTCTGTCAGATCTCCTTTGATTGGGATCCTCGCCTTGAGTACGGGGCTCAGGGGCCTTAGAGGCTCCTTCCACCTCCATTGTTGTGTGATTCTGTGATTCTATGTCATCTTGATGCAGAGACAAGTCCAGCTGGCTTTGGAAGGATGCATCAGTTGTGAACCCCTTAAGGGCAACGGGAGAACGTGGCATCCATCTTCTTGGCCACGCATATGCCTCTGTTCAAGTGATGGTGAAATTGAATCATGGCCTGTGACTCAACTTACTTCATCCCCCTTCCTCCTCCTCCTCCTTCCACTCCTCCTCCTCTTCCTCCTCCTTCCAGGCGAATTCAGCTCATCCTTCAGATCCCGAGAGGAAAGAGGCTGGGCCGGGCAGTGGCGTTGCTTTGGTTGAACTGGGCAGGCAGATACATCACCGCCCTTGGCGGCAACCAGCCAGTCATCATCATCGGGGAAGCAATCAATGAGGAAATTGAGACAAACACACACCAGCCTCTGCCTGGCGCAGATCCATTCATAAAGAAGCAGTTTAAAAGCCATCATCATTTTACAGAAGCTATTGGGGAACAAGCCATGCGTGGCTGCCGCCATTGCAGCCGACCACCACTGGACTTGGGGAAGCGCCGGTGACTCCATTGAAGGCCTTCTTGCCGTGGACCTGTACCAACTCCTGAAGCATGTGCACATGCGCACGCACGCACACAGAGGGGCACAAGTTGCATTTACACATGCACACAAGCATCTTTCCCTTGCAGGACTGTTCATTGTGTCACCCCAGATGCACATGATCTTATCTAATTTCAGAAGCTAAGCAGACTTGAGCCTGGTGAGTTTTTGGATGGGAGACTCAGAGAGAATGCCAGGGTCTCCAGGTGGGGTGAGGAGCAGGTGGGTGGCTGATAAACCCCACACTCCACTCCATTTGGGAGGCACTGTGCATTCTTGCCATGTTTTTTTCAGTTTGTGCTTTACAGAAGGTGCACTAAGAATCATAGAATTACAGACTAATGGAGTTGGAAGGGGCCTCTAAGGCCATCGAGTCTAGCCCTCTTTGCTCAATTAAAGAATCTAAATCAAAGCAGATCAGACAGTCAGTTGTCCAATTTTTTTCTTCTTCAGTGGCTCTAGCATTGCTCCCCACTTATCCAAGGTGTTGAGTCCATTTTGATGAAAAGGACCCAGCTCCCTACACAACTCCTGTAAAGGGCAGAACAAAGTCCACAGCACCCCTAAAACTGGAGTCACCGCCTCCATAGTTAGGAAAAATTCCTGCCTGAGAAATTGCAGGTCTATGGCTGCCAGTCAGAGCTGGCAACACTGCGCTGGGCAGACCAAGACTCAATATAAGGTAAGCATCTTATGCTTTCCTGTTGATCTTCCAACCAGCTTCGCCCACTCAGCCTCCCCTGGAGTACCTCCTCTTCCTCCTGTCCTTCCTTTTTGCCTCACCCATCTCTGTGGCCACCCATGGCGCATCGGGTTAGAGAATGGTCTCCTTTGCACTCTGCACAATTCCTAGCACCAGGTTCCACAGACCACCAATGGACCTCCACCAATAGACCCAGGATTTGGAAGCAGTTTGCAGACGGATGCAGAAAGCAGAAAGCAGCTGATGGCTGCCCCTTGCCAGTTGTTAATTTGTTTCCGTGCTTCTGCTGCTCATTTTTTTCAGCCGGGCTTCAAAGCGAGGCCAGCTGGGAAGGCTGGGACAGAGAGAAGACAGGGCTGACTTAATGTGAGCCGGAGTCGCAGACGCAATTATATCTCATTAGCAGGAGTTAATAATGTGGCTTTTTAAAAAGATTAGAGTGGTCTTGGAGAAAGGAACAAATGGATTCTGCCTTTTAGTGCCCTTCTCTCTTGGGGGGAAGGATTAAATCATTTACATGGGTGGGGAAAAAATCATCATAAAAGAAAATGACCACCAGTGAGATTAAGACCATTTAAATGGCAGACGCTCCAAATTCGTGTGTTTCTGACTCACTGCCAGAGGACTGAGCTTTTTTTGTTTTTTGTTACCAGCTACAGATGTTTTTGCTTGTTTACACGTCGCCAGCCGAGGGCTGGGATGGAACCAGAGGCTAGGAGAAGAGCTAGCGCTCATGCCAACTATACCCTCTTCTTCCAAAGCCCCAAAGAGCTGGATTATCCATGGATAAATAGTCCCACCCCACAGCCCTTCCTAATCCCTGCAAGTGGAGCAGGGCCCCCCAAGACTTGGTGCACAAGCCTCGATGCTGAGCATCCTTTTAGCACCTCATAGGAAACCCAGCATAGTCCTGGCTGTCTGGTGACCAGCAAAAAGGCAGGAAAGGAGCGTTATATTTATATATCATATATGGAGATATTTTTATGCATGCATTGCATGGAACTTTTGTTTGGTTTATGACCACTTTTTGAGCAGTTTTTTTTCTGACTATAGTTTTTGCATTCGTATTTCTTCTGGAGCTACCCAGTGTGGTGGAGTGGATAGAGTGACAGCCTAGGATTCTGGAGAACAGGGTTCGGATCCCTGCTCAGCCATGGAAACTCATTGGGGAGTGGAACTGGCAAAGCGGCTCCTTAAACATCTCACTTACTTTGAAAGCCCCTTTTAAGGTCAACGTAAATTGGTTCTGACTTGGTGGCACATCATGAGCTAAGTAATATTCTGCGGCTTCCACCCCGTGGCCTGCACGGCTACTTGCACAAGAGACCATCCTTAGCTGATGGGGAGGACCACTGGGGGGGGGGGGGCTCTCAGGGCTGCAGATAGTCTGTCTTCTCTTAGTTGAACTTTTCCGTCTTGCGCCGACGGCGTGCTGAAAGCCCACAATGAGTAGGAGGGAGGCTGATGCAGCTGCTGATAGAGGAGTTGCTTTCTTGTAATGAAATGGAGCAGCATTTATCTCACCTTAGCATCAGGAGGAAGAATAGAAAGCCCAGAGTAGCGGCTTGGCCTTCTCCTTAGAGAAGAGAGAGATATGAGGGGGGGGGGAGCAGAACAACGCAAGCCCCCAAAGGAAAAGGAGGAGAAAACCACAGAGGGATCCCCTTTCATGCAGTCCTCGTTGTCGTTCTGTGTTGGAGGTAGAAATCCCTCCATGGGGGAGATTTTAAAATAATCTGGGGAAAAAATGGACCATGGGCTGAGGAGAGAGAGGAGGCATTCTTTTCCATGGGTGACTGAAACTCTTTTGGTCCCCATGAGTGAGGAGAAAGGGTCAAGCCAGTGAAGGTTGTGGCTCTGAGGTCACAGAAGGGATCAATCCATTGTGGGATTTACTTTGGAGATTCCAGGAGCTCTCCAAGGTCCTGAATTCAGTATTCCAAAATAGGTCCCAGGCGCTCCTTTAATTTGAAGTGAAACCCGGAATGGATTGGACCCCAACCTGTGACCCTGGAGTCACCTGCCTCAATGGACTCAGGCAGCTTCTGGGATGTGGAACAGTCCGACACTTACTGGTGAGTAAGTGGAATGTGGGTCCAGAGGCAGCTTCTCTACCGCAGTCCTGCCTGGCGCTTCTCTCCTTTAGAGCCATCCTGCGCAAACCCCGCCCCTCCAGAAAGCATCCTTGGTAGACAAAGCTCACACGGGAATCAACAAGCGGTGACTTCTCATCCCGATCCTCCAGTTGCAAAGGCTGGTAAGGGGAAACTGGTCTGGGTTGCCCAAGGGGGCTCGGAGTGAATTAGCCTCCACGCTGCAGCCCACCTGCTAGGGGGCAGGTCCCTTTGGATCCTTCTTCATCTCTACATCATTGACTCCTCCAGGTTCTCTTCCTTTGCTGGATTTCCTGGGGAAGGAAAGGTGGCCAGTCTGTAGCAAGTGGAGCGGTTCTGAGAAGGAGGGGCCGTTGCTGTGCCATCCTCGCCTGCCTGGAGGAGAGCTTTGCCCCCGCTGCCCACCGCCTGGGGCACGGGAGAAAAGGAGCATGTTCTGCTTCAAGGCATATCGCCCGGAATAATGAAGAAACAATCAAGTCTAATGAAACCGAATAATGGGGGAATCTTTTTTTCCCCCAGCAGGGAGCCGCTCGGCATGAAATATTCAACAACAAAAAGCCAACACAGCCAAGGAGAGACCTGAGACGAACAGCAAATAAAGGATGGCTCTCCCTGGGCTGGGCTGCCCCCTCTGCTCTGGGCCACCCCACGGCGAGCCACAGATGGGGACACAGGTGGGACAGAGGATCCCTCGCCGTTCCATCCAGGGTAGGGTCTTTCTCTCCCTCCCACTCCCAGCCTGAGAGGGGGCTGAAGAAAGAAAGAGGCTGACCACCTCAAGGAAGAGGATATATAGAGGGGGGGCTCTCATCATGGCCCCATAGAGACAAAAGTCAGGGGTGTCTGGAATTCGACTCTCCTTGGCCAGCCCAAGATATTTTGCTGCCTGAGGCAGAGAGTCAAAGACGTGTCTGCCCCTCACATGGCCCAGGGTGCATGCACTCTCTAAGCCAGCTGAGTTATTTGGGTTCAAGAGATGGAAAATTCCTCCAGTACGTCTCCCCACTTCTAGCCATCAAGAAATGCAATTGTTAACACAGGCAGTAACTACACCCTAAGTGGGCTGCTTGAGTTGGCCGCCTCACTCTGCCTCTTGGTGGGGCCGGCCCTGACGCCTTCTCCCCACTGCAGCCACCCATGCAGTGAAGCAATCCTGTAACCCTGACATCATACAACTTTTATTTCCAGAATTACAGAGATTTTTGTGCATGTGTGTGTTTGGGGAAAAAGAAGAAAAAAAGAGAGAGATCTTCCACTTCAACCTCAAAAAAAAGGCCAACCCTTCACCATGGATGGAGACGACTGCAGGAGCAAGGCATACCCTTAGATCTCCATGGCAACCGGGCCTGAAGCACCAGCAAGGTGAAAGAAGTAACGGTGCTGCTTCTCCATCATTTGAAATCTCTTTGTCCGAGTCCAGGTCCGACGAACAGCTGGAAAAGCCAATGCGTGAGAGACGTGCCCCAGGGAAGGCATCTCAGCTGGGCTGGAAAACTCACAACCTGGCAGGCTTGAGTTCCTGCACGGGGTGGCCTGCTCTCCCACGACCAAAGGTCTTTCTGCGAGGGGTCATGTTCTCTCAGGCGGTGTAAGAGTCTGGGACATAGCTGGTCTTCTCTGTGACCTGGTGCATACCATCCTGTGTGTGGACACCAAGGAGCCAGAGGTGGCGGCCCAGACCCCCCTCCGAAAAAAAGACACTTCAGGGGGTGCCAAGAGGCTGATGGGGAGCTCCTCTGCCCCCCAGCAGTGGCCAGACATTGACTTTTCCTCGCATACTCAATGGGTGACTAAAAAGCACCGTCCAGAAGTTGAGGCCTGATGAGTCAAGCATCCTTACTGGGAGAAGGGGCCGGAGAGAGCAATATGGGAGTCTCCCCATGAACCCTGCGGATCTGAAAAAGGCAGGTCATGAAGAGGAAGCCACCCCTGCCAGACGAGGCACCAGAAGCCTACTTTCCTGCGACCCCCCCACCTCCTCCTTCTCTCTCCTCCACAAATCTGAGGTTTTACTGTCTTCCCTCCAGTAAATTGTGGTCATTCAGCCATCATGAAAAAGAGCCGAGGCTCTTCCAATATATTAGAACGTTTTATTGATCTAATAATGGAGTTAGGAGGATATAATTTTGGCTCCTGCCAGCTGCTCTTCACAGCACTGGCACATTTACGGACTCTTCTCTGCCCTCGTCCCGGTTCCGCGGCCGTAAAAGAAAGTTCAGGGACCCCATTTCAGCCTCTCCTGGTGTCAAGCAGGGATGGCCCCAGAGGTGGCTTGGCTGCTACAGTGGCCGTCTCCGCCTGCAAAATGTCAGAGAGGAAGTCACGGCAGCTGGATGGGGGCTGGAATAGTCTGGGAAGTGGCCGGAGCCACCATCCCATCGATCAATGGCTTCCGTTTAAGAGAGAAAGATTGGGGAAGGAGGAGAATGAGACAGCAAGAGCTTTTTCCGTCAACTCCACCCCCCGCGCGTCTTTCGAAGGCAGTTTGTTCTAGCTACTACGTCTTCACTCACCCGTTAGTTTTGTTGCTGCCACCCTTGCTTCCCACCTTCCTCCCGCAGAGTGATTCCTCCAGCAAGTAAGTTGTTTTTGGAAACAATATGAACAGTGACAAGTTGAAAACATTCCAAAAAAACACTGCAAGGTTATTTTTATTCCCTCATCTTGTGAGGGAATGGTTCCAGACACTCACTTAGTGCTTTTCCCCCTCCCTCTCTCATGTTTGTGTGTGTGTATACATATATATTTTGCACAGGCGAAAGAAAAAGCTCTGAGGGTGGAAGAGGTCAAAGGCTTGTCTCTTGATGCTCCAGCCTCCCCTTTCTCCAAGTGATTGACTAGGTGCTTGTGAGAAGCCATCAAGCAAGGCAAGGAAGACCGATGGCCCTCTCTGCAACTCCCAGGCCCCTGGCATGGAAAGACACATGGCCTCCAACTCTTAGGAGAGAGCAAGGGATGGCCTTGGCAACTCGTAGCCACAGAGAGATGTTTATCTCCAGGATAACCCATCCCCTCAGCTTTGGAGGATGACCTTCCTTCGGTTCTAGGGTGAAAAAGAGAGAAGACCTCTCGGTCTACTTACTCTGTAGTGCGTTATTATCTATCATCTCTGTCTCTCTCTGTCTCTCTGTCTCTCTCTCTCTCTCTCTCATACACACACACACACACACACACACACACACACACAAACACACAAACACACACACATCTTACATTGTTTTTTAAAAAACAAACCCGAAGAAATCTTTTAGAGCTAGGAAAGACACAGAAAAAGACATCAAAAATAACCAGAGGGTTGGAATATCTCCCTTACAAAGTTTCTAACAACTGAGACTACAATTTTTTTTAAAAGAAACACACACATATATTTATTTCCTAACAGTTCCTAACACAAAATTGCCTTTTCCACAGCTGTCATGCCCTAGGTTCATCTACGCACTGAATTTTCTGCCATCACACCAGCCATCTGTGTTTCTGCTAACTGTGAAATAAGTCTGTATGCATTCAGTTACAGGAAGCGAGGTGACAACGTGGTGACAAGACAACATATTGGTACCTTAAATGCTTAGATAAGCAAGATTAATTATTAAATGTAAATTTAAGCCCGCCTCCCAATGGGATTTAAGCCGAAACGTGGAATCAGACTCCAGCAGGGCTTCACTCCTAAGACCACAAAAGAAGGAACCAACGAACGAAAGATTAAGAAATTGTTCCTAACCCCATTTCCACATTGCAAATCATGCAGAAACCAGGACTTTTATCAAACACCATCTGTTAATAGCTTGCAGTGGAAAAAACTCAGCCTGCCTTGGCAAGATATGAGGCAGTAAACATCTCTGTAGGATGAGCGAGTAGCCTGCTCCCTCCCAAAACCTCTTCAGTTGCAATAAACTATCCCCTTTGCCAGGTGAAGAAGGGGGAGGAAAACCCACCCACAACAAACAAACAAGGAGATGTTTTCAAGAGGACTCAGCTGGGCAAATTTCCAGCTTAAATTCAAGGTCCAATCCAAGGTGACTCATATCAGCTTCAAGCCTTATTGCAAGGAGCACCAGCCAACGCATGCGCAGGTGATGCATGCTGCCATTGTTTTCAAGGTAGCTTTTCTTTTTAAAGAAGAAAACAGCAGTGGGGAAGGAGAAGAAACACCATTTAGATCTATGGGTGGCTTGCATGTCTTCCTAGCCCCATCTTATTTCCATGTGGCTCCACTCTGGATGCAATAGTAGCAGCATGAAACCTAGGAATGTGCCCTATCCACAGCCCCTGAAATGGGCAACGGGCTATAACAGAGCCAGTTTGCTTGGAAGGATGAACCCCTGGGCTTATTTTTCAGCAGAGGATCTTCTGTTGGTGCCACAAAAGCTATCGGAAGGCAAGCAGGGAACCGTCACAGAGAGTCCCTGCTTGGTGAGGACTGCAGACATTACCATATTTATCTCATGGCCTTGATGAGCTCACTTTGAGTATGGTTCTCCAGCCATCGTGGAATCCACAGAGTTGACCTCTAAACCAGTGGTTCCCAGCCTTGGCTGACCCAGATGTTCTTGGACCGCAACTCCCAGAAGCCCCGGGCAACACAGCTGGTGGTGAAGCCTCCTGGGAATTGCAGTCCACGAACACCTGGGTGACCCAAGGTTGGGGAACCACCACTCTAGATAATTTTAAATCAGATTACCAACATCAAGAGGGACTTTGTCAAGCACTTTGCCAAAATAAAGATAAAATATGCTGACAAGCATCCCCACAATCCACAGAGCTAAGAATCCGATTGTAATGCAGAGAGAAAGCATGAGTGAGACTGAGGGAGGTAGGAAGAGAGGGAGAGAGAACAAGAAGCAGATAGAGAGAGAAAGGATTTATCCATTGTGGATTCATGACACATCAAAAATGCTTGCAGTTGAACTTTGCTCTTGAACCTTCCTTGCTGCTGAAGCCAGACTATTATTTTTTCTATTATTTTTTTTCTTTTATCCACTGAGCTCCTTGTAGCTCTTTCAGCATGGCTGGGAGTAGAGGTGGCGGCGGGGGGGTGGTGTAGGTGGGTTCTGGGCATTCCCTGTCCCTCCCTGCCAAGAACTCATGAGCAATTCTGTGGTCAAAACAAACAAGCAAACCAGCAAACCACCTGGTTGGCAACAGCTGGGGTGCAGCAGAAGCATGAGGATCCCTGACAGCAGGTCAAAGAAGACGGGGGTCTGGAAGGCCAAGACTCCCTCTTTCAATATCTAGTCCCCACACAGTGGTGGCTGATGCCCACAGTTAGTTTATTATTACCCCAATTGTTCCTTTTTGCATCCTAAGTAGATGATCTGTCCTCCTTCTTGCTTTTTGGTTGGGAGAAGCCCTGGGGATGAGGCGGACAATGCTCCCCCCCCCCCCGCTCAGGTGCCCAACAGGTAAGAAAGCCCATTGATGCAAGTCCTGGAGAAAGAAGTTAGTGAAGACACTCCAGGAGAGCAGACGAGAACTCCCTTTGTCTTTCTAAGACGTCGTTCAGTCTCAGGAAACGAGGCTGGTGTCTGTGTATGCATGTATCCCAGATTCCTTATATCTGCCCCCAGGTTCTCCAAACTGAGCTTTTTCCATGTTCAACAATCAGTGGTTTCCCACGGCATCTTTATTTTATGACGTTGATTGTATGAAGTCAAGGCGCCTAGTATTTTTTACACTAGCGAATGCCTCTGAGCAGGAGCAGCAGCAGAAAGAAGAGGAGGAGGAGGAGGAGGAGGAGGAGGAGGAGGAGGAGGAGGAGGAGACTGGCAGACGGGCCTTGTTTATCAGCTCAGATGCAGAAAAGCCCCAGGCGGGCATGATGTCAACTTTTGATAATCTGGCTTGATGGTGGCAGTGAAAGAACCCTTTCCAGAAACTGGTTAGCCAGAGTCTTTTCACGGGAGGTGGAGAGGAGGAACGGAAGAGAAGAGGCAGCTGGGAGGAAAGGATGGTTCTCCTGGAGGAGCAAAGAGAAGCAGATGGAAGAGGTCGAGGACCTCTCACAACAGATCCCAGGAGGGAGCCAAGAGAGAGAGCCTAGCCCGGCTTCTCACAGGCCTGCATTTAGCCCAAGATGCAGAAATCCTAATTATTCTTCCTTGGCACCAGAAAAGTCTGCCGGACAGTTCTGGGCAGGTGGGAGGGAGGAGCGCCACTAGAGAGCAGAGCGGGTGGATGCTCCCTCCCCCCACCCCACTGACCCTCACCTGGATTTGGGGCAGGAGGAGAACTTGTGTGGGGAACATGGCAGTGCTTTTTATAGGTATAGGTCATAAATCAGAGGCAGAGGATTTGAAGGAGCTTGGGAGTAGGGGAGAGAGAGTGATCCAAAAAACTTTTCTGAAGACAAGGGCCAAGTGGAAGCCTCCCCCAGATTCCTCATTCAAGAGCGGCTGCCCTGTTCATCTCCCTGTGGGGTCGTTTTGGCAAGCCTCGGTGGCACTTCTCTTGTAAGGCTACAAAGTGCAAACCACTTGCATGGAAAGGGTTGGCCTGACTCCCAGCCGGTCCCTTCTCTGGCCATGGCCCAATTTCAGAGGCCTCCAGGAAAAGGCAGGGGCCATGCCAGGGAGAGGAGGGAGGGACATGTCCCCACCAGATCCTGCCTCCGGGGCTGCAGGAGCAAGAAGCATCCACCCTCACAGTCCCACCCTACAGGCAAGTGCTTCCTCCAGCCTTCTTCACATTTCTCTGTTGTAATCTGGGGGATGAACACAAACCGTGTTCCTGGGAAAGCCATCATGATGTGCAAGGCTGGAATCTCATGCACACATGCTGTTTTAAAAGCGGGGTATCTGTACTCCTCTACGGGTTCCGATGGCTATGCAATAATAGCCATTTTATTGCAATCACCAATAAATGCAGGGGTGTCCATCATAGCACAACTGGGGCTTTTTCATCCACGCAGCAGCTGCCGGTCTTCCAAAAGTATCTGGTTCTCATTGTCTCTGAAAAGACAGGTGAAAAGAGAAATTTCAAATCTCCCTGTGGATGAGGGTCATTTCAGAAAAGGCTTTTGGCCCATAAGAAAGCAGATGCTTCCCCCCCCCTTTGCCCCCAATTTATTGAAAACTTCCAAGGGACCAACATGTGCCTCATTTAATGAGAACCTAAGGCAGTTATTGCAAAGCACAGGTGCACGTTTGAAATGTGTTCCTGCTCGCCAGCAACCATCAGGAGACGGGCAGTGATGTGCTGCATTTATTAAAGCTTGTGTGTCCTCTCCCGGGGTAGCCTCAGATGAAGTCTGTTACAGTAGTTGGTCCTGTCTGGGGTTACAGAAGGGCGTACAAAATTGCCTTCTATTGATTCAGACTCCTGGTCTATCTAAGCCTCTCCTTGTCTCTGCTGACTGGAACCAAGAGCTCTCTAAAAGTCCATGCTTCCCCTTCTTCTCCCACCCCACCCCCAGTGCTACCTGGGTCTACCTTTCCAGCTCTACCTGGAGATGCAGCCAGCTAGGACACCTGGAGACATCGGAATGCAAAGGGAATACAGCTGTGTGGCAGCTGCTGCCCTTCACACTGCAAGGGTCAACGTGTCAAGGTCCTCGTTGCCCAGGAAGAACTGGAGCCTGTTCAGTGGAGGGATCATTGCTATTACATGGAAAGAGTTGTGGGTGTTTATGTGTGGGTGTCATACCTACCAATGTATGGCTGCCAGCCTAATGCTTCTGGAACATGGCAGGCCAAGGGCTCCAATAAACGTGAAAATGAAGTGAGCCAGAGACAATGGAAAGTGGGGAAGGTGGTAATTAGGACGTTTGCCTTCGCTCAGAAACTCAGCCATTCAAAGACAAACAAGCTCATCTTCTGTTTGCATTGCTTGGCGGACACAACAGGGGAATGAATGACTGCACACACACTCCGCGCACGCCTCCCCTGAGTCGCCGGTGTGAAAACTCATTAGACGCTGCTTCAGCTTCAGATCTATCGATGTAACCAAAGGTCTGATTGGCAGGTGGGCTTTGCAAGACCTCCACGGAGGGTCCTTTCCTGCCAAGCTGGGTATTCCTTGCCTTCTTGGCCAAGCCATTCCAGGTTCTTGCTATCCAGTGGCAGCGAGAAATTGAAGAAAGAAATTCAGGAGATGCGGCTGCAAAAGAACCAGCATGGAGGAAAAGGATGCTGAGAAAAGAGGGAGGCTGGTGATACTGGGGCAAAGTACAGAGATAGACAAAGGATCTCCAAAGAAAGGTTCATGCCCGTGATGGTGGAGAATGGTCCAGCTGGGCTATAGACAACTCTCCCTCCTCCAAGGCCTCCCCAGATTAGCCCAGTAGTTCAATGAGGGGGCAGCATTTAGACCCACTGCTGCTCTTCCTGAAAACTAACCTGAGGGCCCACCTGTGCCACTGCCCTTCGGGTAGCGGGATTCATTGATGAGGCTTTCACTGGCCAGTTCTTCTCTTGCAAAGAGAGAGCAGATCTACAGTTCCTGGCTCTGAGCCTCATTAAGGCCAAATTAGAGACAGGGAGCTGTGGTGGCATTACAAAGACGTCTGTTGTTACAAGCCGGGAAGTCCTCACTTATTAAGATATCTAAATGTCCTGCCCTGAGCTTGCCTGATCCCCCTGCACCTTGCAAACTGGGTTGCAGCTTGCTTTGTGTTGCAATTGGTCACTGGGAGTTAAACATGAAGGCTTTGGGGAGTTTTAGTCCAAGAACTTCTGGGAGCCCAGGTTGGGAACCACTGCCTTAGACAATCAGAGCTGTAGCACTTGCTTCCATATTTTTCTCTGGCCACTGGGAGACCTGCAGCACCATCAACTTGCCTTCAAGGACATTAATTGCCATCTATGCATAAAACTTCCTAGCATGGGTCTCTCTTCTTCTGGAGTTTGGTCTCCCTGGAGAGTATTGGCAGGAAGGAGCGGCAGGGTGGAAAAATTGCAAAGCAAATTCAATTCTGCTCAGAGTTGGTACTTTGTCTCCCCCCCCCCTCTGCTCCCCATCCAACATGAGTCTACATATCAAAGTGAAGAGAGAAAGTTAAATTGTTGATTGATCTTTAATTTCAAGAAGATTTCAGATTTATCTTCTGAAAGCGCAGCGATCCACGGGATTGGAGAAAGTGCCAAGAAATGCCTACCAGGGGCTATAAATTATCCTGCTGTTGAGATACCAATGTTGTATTTCAAAGGAGCACCAGACCCATGCTAGCGCCAGGGCATGTGTGAGTGTGTGAGATTCTCGTTTAAGATACAAGTTGGCCAACAGGATGAGTGATTGAGGTACACAGCAGACTTCAGATAAATTAATGATGGCTTCAAAGCAGTGGTTAGAGGGGTGGTGGAGTGTGAGGGCCGAATCCTTTAAGGTCCATTTTGGCTGTGGTGCTAGGTTTGGGCCTTGTTTCACTGATACAGGGCGCTGTGTTTCAGAAGGCGTTTGCTCTCCCCATCTTGCTTCTCATGTGGAAGCCATGAACTCTGTACCAACGCTCACCTCCCGCACACCGATGCGGCGCTGAACCCAGGTACTGTCCCTGGAGGAACATGGCTCGTTCTAATGATCTCGGTCAGAGTTTGATCGCGATCGGCTCAGGTAGCTGGCTCAAAGTTGACTCACCCTTCTGTCCTTCCAAGGCCAGTAAAATGAGGACCCAGCTCACTAGGGGGAAAGCTATTGTTTGCAAAAGTATGTTGCAATTATGTCCTAAGCTCTATGGGGTGGTATAAAAGCAGCACACTTTGCTTTAAGTCAGTCAAAGGGACCCTGCCTCATTGCGCTGCTGTTGCCTTGAGTTGCTGTTTGAGCCTTATGCGCAGACCAGGGAGCTTCCTCCCGACACAGTTTACCGCTGAAGGATCCTTCAGGTGGCTCTGTCGATTCATTCTTAACTGCTTCACTTTGGAGATCTCCTCCTTTGAACCTCCCCTGCTCAGCCTCATCCATTCAGAAATGCCAGGAACACATTGGAGAGGGGGAACCAGCGCCCACTCAGAAATGGGACTAGTGGATGCCTGCGTGGGTGGGCGTCTGCACCCATTTGCAAAGAGATTAACACAACAGCCATTTCGCAGATGAATGTTGAAAGCAGTCCATTTTCGCAGCTGTTCCTATCCTCGGTGTGGGTCTCACATTCCCGAGGAGCTGATGGTGAGGGTCATCCACCATTTACTGCTTGTAAAAGACAGACAGCAGAGAACCCCCATCTCACCCACCATCCCGTGACTTGTAGAGAAGAAGGAGAGAAGCACTGGCACCTCTCAAAAGTCTCTTGCTGGACTGAGGACATAGAACCATAGAATCATGGAATGGGAAGGGGCCTCTTAAGGCCATCCAGTCCAACCCCCTGCTCAAGGCAGGAATACAAATCAAAGCAGATCTGCCAGCTGGTTCTCTAAGTTTTTCTTGAATGCCTCCAGCATTAGAGCACTTACCATCTCCCAAAGTGATGGGTTCCATTGTTGTATTGCTCTAACAATTAGGAAGTTTTTTCCTGATATTCAGCTGAAATCTGGCTTCTTCTTGCTTGAGCCCATTATGACGTGTCCATGCTGGGATGATCAAGAACAGATCTTGCCCCTCCTCTAAATGACAGCCTTCCAAGTATTTGAAAAGTGCTCTCCTGTCTCCCCTCAGTCTTCACAGAAAGGAGAGATTCCCTGCCAGTCAAAAGAGAGGGTTTTAGATTGGGCCCCAGTCAAGACAGCATCTTCGGCTAAGTTGGGTCCCTGGACAATTAAGCTTATGGGTGCTGTGCAAAGGAATTATGAGTTAGGAATAGAAAACAAGCATCGGCAGAGGTTTAACCTACCCATTCGTACTCCCAGTATGCCATTATCCTGCTCCAAACCAAGAAGACATATCTGCTTTTTTCTTCAGAAGAACCATCCATGCCTTTACTAATTGTGCACATAACAGGGTGTCTGTTTTGCTACAATTAACAGCCAAACCTCACAGACTTTGCTGCTCGATCAAAACAGAACCACAGGACATGTACATGTTTCTCTAATTCAGCTCTCAGGATGCTCTGCTGAGGATCTCTTTGGGATCTGAAAAGTCATGCAGTCTCTAAGAACGAGCCTCGTGGAGCAGAGGTTAAACTGCAGTACTGCAGCCAAAACTCTATTCAATCCAGGTCATGAGGTTCACTCTGCTTTCATTCCAGCCAGCTCAAGGTTCACTCAGCTTTCTATCCTTCTAAGGTTATTAAATTGAGGATCCTGCTCACTTTGGGGATGGGAGGGGGACATGAAGCCTGCATAATGAAATGATAAACTTCCCAGAAAGTGCTTTAAGCACTCTGAGGTGGTTTATAAGGTCATGCTTTACTTTAAGCTGTTAGTTGGTCCAAAGAATGAGTGGATTGTGGTGCTCAGCTGCTCTGGTCTTGAAGACAGAAACATTCGTGGCATGACACTTCTGTTGTCTTCCCAATGCCCCCCCCCACAGCTCCCCCACCCCCAGCATGTGCTTAGAGGGCAGCTAATGGAGATGTGGAAGTAAATGTCAAATGTGAGCTAACTTAACAGCAGCAGAGCTGAGATGGGGGTAAACCGTCAGTTAATTTGTGCCTCTTAGCATCTGGCAAGCCTTTTGGATGATCAGGACGTCTCTAATACCTGCCGTTCGCTTGGGCTTACTTGTCATCCACATAAACACCCACAAATCCTTTGATTTGCAGCCTCTGCTGAAAACTGAGCACAAGCAATCACATCCAGGAACTCAACACACATCATCTTCCATCCCAGCCTTCAGATCCAAGGAGATGCCAAGAGCTGATGAACGTCTGACCTGGGATCTCACCCTACAAATAAGAACTTTAAATCCCCCCCCCCCAGCAAAGGGTGGGGAGAGGAATGGATAAAGAGGGACCCTTCAAGCATTAACACCGCATCAGTTCAAGATGCAGTGATGCAGATGGAGACTGGATCCCTCTCTCGGGGGGGGGGCAGCATCTGGGCACAACAAGCTCACCCCTACTATGGTCAGCACATGGCAGCAAGAGAGGGGCCATGAGCTCACTCAGCAATTCATGTTCATCAATTGGCAGAGTCCAGTTTTAAGCAGGGGAAGCAAATTGTATTGACTTGGCTGAGAGTTCTGGGCTCCCTTGTTGTCCCCCCCCCTCCTTACTCTTTCCCACTTTTTATGTTGTGGCCCTGTAGTGTAAAGGAACCTCTAAAAGGGGAGGGGGGCTTCCCTCAATCTTTCTCCTCCAAGCCTTAATGCTTGGTTATTAAATGCTGAGTCCTCAGACTTCTCTCAGTACAGAACGAAAGGGGTTGAAAGGGAACCAATATTAAGATTCAGGGGAGATGCATATGTAGTTAAATAGAATTCATTGATTGATTAGTCTGTAATGGCAGGTAATAAATCAGCTACGGGAGAGAAGCTGTTGAGGGGTATGGCACACTGCTGGTTGCATGCTGGGGGAGGTGTTACAGTGTGCCGTTCTCCTGGGCTGCCCCCAGAAAACTGGTGAAGCAGCATGCATTTTAATGGCGGAGAGGGCACCCTCCACCCTGCGGCTGTGCCTGATACATCAGCTCTTTTGGCTGGACCATCTGCCTCCCATCAGGTGGAAGTGCTCGGTGATTCACTAGGAACAACCACTGATGGGGAAGGAATGGCCAGACCAGAGGCCAACCTGGCGCCTGATCTCAGCAAGGCTGACCTCCCGTGACCCCAGCTGGCAAAGCTGTACACCAGGTGAGAAGCGAGCCTGGTCATCTTTCAAAAAGAGCCCCAGCCACCTCTTTTCATGCCTGGAGAATCAGCCACCTGCAAAATTGCCTCCTCAGCCTTCTGAAATCTTATGACTTCAGAGCAGGAGGGAGTTGAAAGGGCTGAAGTAGAAGGAGGAGGAGGAGGAGGAGGAGGAGGAGGAGGAGGAGGAGGAGGAGGAGGAGGAGAGGGGGGGAACCTCTGTTTCTCTCTTTTCTGCCAGGGTGGGAGATGCAGCCCTCTCTGCCTCCGTCCTCCCTGTCTGTGGAGAAAGCTGGGCCTGCTATGGGGTGGTGGAGTCCCCAAGCAGGAATTGTGTGTGCCAGAAGTGGTGGTTGGGCAGGTGGGAGAGGACTGGATTCTTCCCAGGTGCTCAGCAAACTCGCCACTCCTTCGCAGACAGACAAGCTGCACCTTGGGGCTGTGCCACTGGTAAACCATGGGTGTAAATGAATGCCAGCTTGTCAGATTACTCTAGTGTCATAGGACAGAGGCACCCATGCCCTCCTGCCCCACAAGGAGCCCAGGAATAGATGTTCAGGTCTTTACCCCCAGGTGATGAATTTCACTCAGACAGGGTGGGTGCTCAGCCTTTCCCCCTGACTTTGCCTTTGGTCCCACTGTCATTACAGAGACCTGGCATTTGGGACCTAGAGAGCTGGCAGCAATTGGGGAAACTGGGAAAAGCTGCAAACAGAAGGACACATGGTCATAAACAATAAGGATAACGATTAAAACAATAAAGCAACAGCGAAACTTAATGGTAGGCTGGCGGCGGCGGTGGGGGGGGGGAATACATAAATTACTTAATTAGGGGCAAACTCCCAAAGGCTTTGGGAAAGCAGCCAGGTCTTCCCTCGCCTCCTCAAACCCGGCAGGGAGGCATGTCCTGCGTGTAGCACGGCTTCCTGCCTAGAAGCTGCTGTGCGGAACTCCAGAGCACTCCACCCACCCCCCCACCCCCATTCCACCCCCAACATCATCTCTGCTGACTCCCAGCCGCGTTAACCCTCCGGGCTATTCTGGCGACCGGCCAGAGCGAAGGCCAGGGAGACCGAGATGCTTGGAAGCAAAAGGGCGAGGCAGGACGTGGAAGAAAGCTTGACCCCTGTCATTGATGGGCGGTGGACCTTTTGGCCTTCGGGCCCGTCTTCTCGAAAGGGAAGCGACGCGGGCAAGGCAGAGATCCTGCCTCCGGGAATCCCACCCCCGCCCTGGTCCTCCTCCCTCGCCCACGGGCGCAAAGCAAGGCAGCAGAAAGCGCTCCCACCACACACACAAACACGTGAAAGGGAAGGCCAAACGCCAACCGTGATGGCAGGCAAGGGGTCAGCGAGGGGAGGGCAGGGGTCGCCCCCCTTCCCCGCCTCCCCCCGGCGCCCCGGCAGCTCAGCCGAGCATCAGTCGGCTCCCCTCCCCGCCACAGCCTTTCCCCTGAACTTCAAACGACTGAAAACCACTTTCCAGCAACAGCCGCCGCCGCCGCCGCTTCTTGAGCTGCCCTGCCGCCGCTGCTCTCTTCGGATTTCTGGCTGGCTCCTTGGCGGGTGGTCAGGAGGAGGCTGGGACCCCATCGAGAATACATCGGGGAGGGGAGGGGAGGGGCGCGCCCGCTCCCAAGGACGTGGTCGTGGCGGGGTTGGGGCGGGGAATCTCCAGGCGGGGTGTTGCTGAAGGGGCGGACAGGATTAGGGCCCGGGGTCCAGGGTCCAGTTCCTGCCTTAGCCACGCAGGAAGCCCGGAAGGCGGCCTCGGGGAAGCCCCAGTCCTCACTCTAAACTGCCTTGCAGGGCTGTTGTGAAGGTGGGAAGAAAGAATCCTTGAGCGTCCACTTTAGGGGCTCCCCCCTTTCCTAGCGCGCCCTTCTGCTCTCTTGACTCCACAGAAGGGGCTGGTCAAGAGGCTTCCCCATAGATCGCCACAGGGCTGCTCGCCATCCGTAGCGGCTAGTAGCCAATCTCCCCACCCCCACCCCCGCCGCCACCCTCGCCGGCTTCCCTGGGCAACCAGCGAAGAGTCAAGGCTTTCGGGCGCCTCTCTCTTTCTCTCTCTCTCTCTCTCTCATCCCCCACCACCACCACCACCTCCCTGGCGTGGCTGCCCCTTCCGTGACTGCGGAGCTGCGCGCGTGCGGGAGAGGCGAGGGAGCGCATTGTCTGCTCAAGGTTACTCGCTCTCCCCGCGCGCGCTGGATAGAACTCGGCCTGGCTATTATTTTCGCTTTCTTCCCCAGATTGCTCTCCCGCTGCGCCTCCGAAAGCCTTGGGAGACGATCCACGGAGGCAGAAACATTGTGTGGGGTCACATCAGCCGAAAACAATGTGGGAGGGGGAAAGGAGGTGCGGCAATTAAGCCATCCATGAAAGAGAGCGAGAGCGAGTGAGCGAGGGAGGGAGGGAGAGATGGAAAGGAAGGCGTTTCTCCGTCTCCAAGGCAAGCCGGGAGGGCCCGCGAGGGAGTCAAGGGCTGCCCCAGAGGTGGCCAGACCCACCTTCTCTGAACTCCTCCGGGTCAGAGACCTTGGCCCTCCCAGACTCAAGAAGCAAGAACTAGCCACGGTTGCTTGCCAGGCACCATGAAGCTCTGAGAGGATGACTGTGGAAATGAAGGAATCGGGAAGCCATGAATTTGGGCTGCAGGGTGGAAAATAAGGCGAGATGTCATACCTCCCTAAACTCACTCACCTGCCTGGTTCCAGAAGCCACCCGGATTTCATAGAGAAGGGCCGGGAAGGACCGACCCTCCATCACATGATGTCCTTTGCTCTTTAAGATTTACACTTTACCCCTTCTGACCACCAAAAACAACTTACAGACCTGGCAGGACTCCAGAATGGCATTCTTCCCTTCGTGCATATTGAAGGGGGGGGGGGGGAAAGAGGCATAATGATCTGAGATGCTCTTTCAACCCATTAGAAACTGCTGCTACCCCTACAACAGATGGTTTCCTGCTCTTCCGTCACCACTTGGGAGCTGAGCTAATTGGGCAGGTGTAACTTGGCTGAACTGAGAAACGGAAGAGTTGGACTGCCATCTGGGCATCCCCTTCCCCCCCCCCCCGAACACCTACATCACCACAGTCAGGAACTGCTCATCCACAGCCCCTCTTCAATCTGCCCACATCAGGTACCAGCTACCTGTTTCAGAAAGAACTGACTTATTTGGGTTTAGAAAAAGGCAACACTTTGCACAATATAGGATTTCTTGGTGGTGGGACCCCCACAATTTAGGGCTGGGCAGGAGGTCTGAGGCAGAGATGGTTCATCCTTCTTTCACCTCAGTGTACAGGTGCAAGGAGCAGGCTTGCTTCCTAAGAAACCAAGACTCTGAATCAGTGGTAGCTGATCTGTGTTGGGCCCATAGAAGTCCAAGCGGGTGGAGAAAGTCTGGAGGTGATTCTCCTCTGTCATGTCACCTGGGTCCTCCACACGTAGATGACCTGGAGGAAAGTACTAAGTCTGTGGGTCATCTGAGTAATGCCTTGGTAGGGAAAGCTTGGCCTAGTTCACCGGCTGGAGGGTCGCAATCAGAACACAGAGCAAATCTTAGTAACATAACAATAAACCTTTATTGCTTTCAAAAGTAAGAGAATCATTGTATGTGTAAAGGGAGTCTCCCCGAATAATAAAACTGTTTTATAGCTCCACGTGGAAAGTTCCAAAGCAACAACTGAGCATGTGCAGGAATACATAAATAAAAACAGCTACAGAAAAGCAACTATAATGAAGAGAACTTTCTCTCTGAGGCTGTTTAGTCTAAAAGATTGGGAAATATTTTATATCTTAAGAGCCTCTGCTTGACTGGACTCAACCTTTCCGGATCTGCTCTGGTGCCCAATCATGGACCTTTCCACATTCCACATTCTCTCTCTTCCTTTGGTCTCAGCCTCCCAATGCTAAAAATGAGCTTAACAAATAGGAGCGTAGGGAATGGGGGGGGGGAGAGAGGAGGATGCCCCTCCCCTTTGCACTCCCCTCCTACACTCTGATTATGATGCATGCACAGCCTTCCATGCCTTGGGCAGAATTTCTCACTGCATCAAAATATAGGGCAAGACGGGGGGGGGGGGGGGAGAGACCTCCAAAGACACACACGCGCACAGACACACAGACACACACACAAACACACACACTTCTTGTGCTTCCCTCCCCCATCCCGAATGAGTTGCAGGAGCCAATTGGTTCCCTCTGCAGCTGAAACAAATTTTTTGCACGGTAGAAATCAAAATTACTGTTTGCATAGCTCGTCTTTACACTGATTGGCATAATTGGTAAGGAAGGCATTTGACTGAAAGTGAGGGGCAAAGAGGCAAACTACGTCAGTCCTCCAGATTTAGGCTTCTAAGGCACTTGCTTGAAATAAGGGGGATGATGCTGTGTTGTTCTCCTCCCCGCTCCTTGCCCCCCCCCGCACATAGTTCCTGAAGCGTCTCAGCTTCCAGGCCCCTTTTCAGCAGCTCCCCACTTTCACACAGCCAGCTAGCTAGCTTTGGACTAAAGAGAGACCAGGCTCCAGAGAGAGGAAGGCAGAGCCATTGCTTTCTCTTTGAAGAGGCTGTGGATTTGTTGCCATGGATTTGCTTTCGGGTGTGTTTGGCCATAAAGTTGCACAATCTGTGCCGTTTTCAAAGGCTCCTTGCACTGCCTCGTACGGAGGAAGAGGGCAGGGGGGTGGGATGGCGGGGGAGATTCCTTCTGCTTCCATCTTCCTTTGAAGAGGGCAGGAGGAGGAGGAGAGCTTCTTCCGCATCGTTCCCCACATCTCATCAAAGAAGCGGTGGCACATACAGCCGAGCAGGGGAGGTCCCCTCTCACCTGCCTCCTTCTGATGCAGCACTTTGGCTCGCCTGTTGCCAGCAGTCCAAAAAACCACAGGAGGACTTCCCAACCCACAGCATGGGAAGGCAGTAAAGCGGCAAAGGGTGCCCCTGGGAAATGCCAACGTACAGTTTCCCAGGACACCCTCTGGTGCATTTCTGGAAGTTTTCAAGGGAAAATTCTTTCTCTGCCTTGGGAAACTTTGGTGGAGCACCCGAGGTCTCTTTCTGCTGCTTGTCCAGTCCTGGCAGTTTGATCCCTTATGGGCTTCACCCCATGGAATGCTGGGATGTGTAGTTTCAGGAAGGGGGATCAAATTCTCCGGCAGAGAGCTGTCAAATGTGCTCCTCTGGGCTACAGCAGAAAATTCTGAGCCTGCCCCACTAAACAGCAAATGCCAGTGTCTTACCAGATAGAGCCACAGCAGCTTAAGCATTCTCTGCTGTCTGCATTTCTGGAGAGTTTGATGGACAAGCACTCCTTTGCCCTCGGAAGCACAGTCCTCTGTCCGGGTGTGAACACATAACTGTCTCCCTAGCAAAACCAAGGGGTGGAAACATGGAGAGGTAGATTTCTGAATGGTAGCAAATGTTCCTGGTCCGCTTCCAGCCTGGGCATGGCTTGGGAACCCACAGAACCCCTGCTTCGGCAGGGTCTAAAGGAGTGCAAGTGAGAGGATGGGATGGGAAGCTGTCCGGGGTCTCCTGCTAGAGCAGGTCCTCCTGTGGCACAGCATGGATCGGAGAGAAGCTGCAGGGGTCAGAATTCTCTCCTGCATCCTTAGATGCAGGCAGCACGGGGGTTAGGATAAGACCCTGCCTATCTATTCACAGGTGGTGTGGGGTCGGGTTGGCTGCCAGGCTTTGTTGTTGCCAAGCCTGGCTCTCCCCCCCCCCCCCTTCTGCACAGGCTTCTCCTTTCGACAAGCTCAGCAAGTTTGAAGCCTCCCCACCACCACCACCAACAACAACAACAAAGGGTGACAAGATTTACTGATTAATTAAACAGCAAAACCTGTCCATTTTTATTGCATCAGGTTGGAATTTGTTGGTTTCATTAGCATCGTGCTGGCGAAATTAATCCCGGTCCTTTATGGGCAAGGAAGCCTTATTTAATTTTCTGTTATGTAAATGACTTGCTGGAAGGCTTATCTTAATCGCTTCGAGGGGCCGTCCTGGCGCTCTTGTGGGCCAGGAGGAATGGATCGGGTTGCAAGGGACATCCCGGGAGGACGAGCGAACCACAGGCTGTGTGTGAGCTGTGGGCCCCGCACGTCCAAAGACACGCAAGTGTGCGGGTGCTTATTTATTTGTCGGGTGGGTGCTCATCAGGGCGTGTAGAGCACACATAATTACCTAGAGCCAGGAAGGGCCTCTCTCACTTGGTAATCTTTAATTAGAAGCACAGACAACAGAGTGTTTGAGGACTTGGTTGGGCTTAATTAGCAGGCAAACATAATTTCCGAAAATCCTCTTTGCTCGCCTCTCCGAACAAGCAGTGCCGGCAGCTCCGTGCCTGGATCCTGTCCCCCACGGCCCACCCAGTGGGACTGGCAGAGGAGCAGTTGAAATCCTGGGTTCTTTGCTCCCCAAAACACACACAACCCATGACCTGAGCGGAATAGGAGCAGAGGGGGTCAAACGAGCTAAGAGGGCTTGGAAGGAAGGAGGGAGGGCTAAGGGACCTGGAACAAGGATGGCCAACTGGGAGTTAAGTTTCTACCTGCCAAGACTCAACCCTGAACAAGAATCAAGGGAGGAGGGGAAAAGTCAAAACTGAATGTCTCTGGGTTCGTGTTGACAGTCTTGTTTCATTGCAAAACCACCATTCCTGCAGGCTTCCAGGAACGGAAAGGCTTATGCTGCCAAACCCGCCCCCCCCTCCATGGCAGCAGAACTTTGGGGGCCTGGCTGACCCCTTGGATGGAACCAAAATCCCCAGCTCTTGAAGGCCATCCAGGAGGGATCTCCTGCTTCCAGGAGGAGGGAAAACTCACAGGAACTGGCCCCCTGTGTGAGGGGACGGCAAGACGTGCCCATTTATTTAATTTATTAAGGAAGCAGCTGAGGTAGAAAGAAGGCCACAGGAAGGGCAGGACGTGGCCTGGCAAGAAATCCCCAGGGGCTAATCCCTGGAGAAAGCAGCGTCGGCAGCTCTGCTCTAGCAATGAGGCTGAATGAAAACTTCAGACAGAAACCTAGGTAAGGTGAGGCACCTTCAGAAGGAATCGTGCCTCCTTGGAAGACCGTTCACTGCCCCCATATTCTCTTCAAGTCCCCCATCATTGCCCAAGATGATCCTGACAGACGTCATTGTTTCCAGCAAGCTCAGCCGACCAACATCCCCATGTAATTCCCCCCCCCACGGGAGTCTGGTGCCCCCACAGGTGCCCAGGGATCTCTAGGGGTTTCCTGTGAGCACCTTTTGGCTCTGTTTCCTTCCGTAGAGCTATAGCAGGCTCTCAACATGAAACTGGTGAGCATGGAGGGCCTTGGAGTCAGGATAAGACCCCTTGGATTCACTTCTCTGAGCAGACAATGATCTTTGTCCAGGGGAAGAATCTGGGGCTTTTGAGGAAGTTCTAGGCCCAAGTATGCATGCGCACAAGGCAACAGGCCAAAGCAACAGAAGCCTCATGGCGCAGTGGTTAAACCTCTGGACTGCAGCCAAAACTCTGCTCACAATCTGGGTTCAATCCCAGGTAGCCGGCTCAAGGTTCACTCAGTCTTCCGTCCTTCTGAGGTCAGTAAATTGAGTACCTGCTCACTGAGGAGGTACAATTGTACCTTGCCCAGAGAGTGCCTTAAGCGCTGTGGGGTGGTATATAAACAGCACACTTTGCTTTTGCTTTGGCACTGCATTCGTGCAGCTATTGCAACTCAGCCAGGGGGGTTCCTTGACATCTCCAGCCTGCTGGGAGAGACAGAGGGAAGGGCAGGCTGGTGTCTCCTAGTTTGTTGGAGTGATGAATCCACTCCAGATTTTAGTTCAGCCTTTAGAGGGCCTATCAAAGGTGCAGAATGCAATCTTCCAAATAGGCCCATCACATTAGGCAGCTCCTTTGAAGTTTGAACTAAAAATTGGAGCAATTCACAGCCCCTTGTGAAATGGAGGAATGCTGCCTATGAAATTGGGGTCACCAGTCTTCAAGCAGAAGAGGGGGAATAAAAGCTATGTGTAGTTGCAGTGCTTCTGCTTTGTACTCAGATACTTTCAGTCATTAAGGAGTTTGCTCTTCTAGCGAGGAATTATCTGTAATGTCTGTTCCTGCCCTCAGGCAGAAGCAATGCCAACATGCTTTCCAAAAAAAGGGAAATAGGCCAAGATCTCTTTAGAGCAATGCCCAACAGTACCTAGTTTCTCTTTTGTGGCTGAGAAGACATGAGGCTTTGGGGCATGCACTGTAGCTGTGGAGGACAGGAGAATGGAATATTGGGCAGAGGGAAAGTCATGGCAACAGGTACCAGGGAACGGTTGCTGGGGGGAGACTGGGGTTGCCGAAGGAAAGGTGATGGGTGAGAAGGAGAGGAAGGAGGAGGAGGAGGAGGAGGAGGAAGGGGTGGCTCAGGGAAAGGAGGAACAAAAGAGTTAAAGGTCTGTGTGTCTCTCTGTGTGTGTCTGTACACATGCTAGAGCAAGAAGGAATGATGAACCACAAGAAGAGACAAAGGGTGATTCAGTTGAACAATGAGGACAGGAGGGGGGGAAGAATGGCTGATGCTAGTTCATTAGAGTTATTTGCTCCAAAAAATGGTTTAGAAAAAGCTTCTATGAAATGCCCAGGTGCCTTCTGCGTCCCTTAATTCCTCTCAGATCTCTGTCTAAAGGAATTACGTGCCAGAGTCTACCATCACTTGCCCACCAATTTCTCTGCCAGAAACCACGGGAGGTGCCGAAACCCACACGCGAGCAGCTGCTGCTTCTTCTCCTGCTTCGAGGCCAGCCTGGCAGGGGGAGTGCAGGGCTTGTTTTCTGGCTTGGCAACCCACTGGCCCCTGCGGACCGATCGCACACCTGGGTCCTGAGCAACACCTGTCCTGCCTGGGCACCCATTCTGCTGTGATGCTCTGCCTCCCTCTTTCTTCGGCATGTGGGATGGGGTGATGGGTGGAGTGATCAAAACAGGCACTCTCCTCCCCTCCAGATGCATATTTTGGGATGGCTGGAGCCGCAGAGGTGGAAGGAAGGGTTCCAAGCTTCCTGCTGCTCACTCTCCTGTGGACAGGGACAGCCAAGGCAGGCCCTCTGGATATATCGGGAGCTGTAAACAGGTGTGAATGGCTTCTAGCTTTGGGGAGATTCCCACCCTCCTGTTGCGAATACAACACTCCTTATTCACCAGAGACACATTGGAGCATTTCTCTCATCCTCCACGCATACGGTTCCTACTGAAGCCTCGGGGGGGGGGGGCGCAGGGCTGTATTTCAGCCAGTGGCAGTTCATGGCTGGACTATCACCTCACCTCCCAGCACAGTGGCTGTCCTGGGTGATTTACTGGTTCACGGAGCAGCATGGGAGTGGGATGGTGGTGGGGGCGATGTTCTCCGAGTTGAGGGAGAGAGCCAAGCCCCCCCCCCCACTCCCAGCTCTCTGCTTTCAGTCTCTGTGTGCTAGCCTTCCTCTAAAGGTTAAGGGAGTTCATTGAAGGGGTTCTGGATGCAAGAGCCTAAGCATTCTGTCCTACCCCCCCCCCAGTGGCTCTAAACAAGGGCCCACATCTCCTGCCCTCAGTCCCTCTTCTCCCTGCCACCAAATGAGAGCAGATCACCCCATGTGTGTCTCAGCAAACTCTTTCCTGGATCCTCTTGCCACATGGCCAAAGGAAGCAACAGCAGTGGAATGAGCCAGGTGGAAATCCACGGATCTTTGGCTTAAGTCCCAGCCTGCCAGAGTCGAAGGTGGCTTCAATGGGCTGGGTCCCATCACCATACCTGGTGGTCCTCCCTGCCTATATCCCTTGCAGGGACCTTGTGAGAGAGCAGCAGCCTTTTGACCTGTTCCCCCCTCGCAGGGCCTTTTCAGGGGATGCCCCTTGATCCATTCCTTGCTCAGGATATCAGTGGAAGGGATACTGGAAGAAACTTGAGATGGTTCAAGCTAACATCTCTTTTGTGACCCATGCAAAAGAAGAGACTGACGGGCAGCTTCTGTTGAAGATGCTCAACTGTCCAGTGCCAATTAATGGGTTCAGCTCACAAGCCATAGAACTGCTCCTGGCTAGTAAAGGGTTGCCTTTGGAACCTGGAGGACCCAGACACCTGGAGCATATCTCATGCAGGGAAGTGTTCCTACATCAAGTCTCCCTAAGAATCACAGAGAAAGGCACACACAGCACAACAAGACAAAACTCTCATCAGGACTGAAAATGATTAAATGAGGTTATATTTTGGACATGCCATAAGAAGTCAAAACTCACTGGAAAAGACAATAATGCTAGGAAAAGTTGAAACTAGTACGAGAGACTGAACATGAGATAGACTGACTCAATAAAGGAAATCACAGCTTTTAGTTTGCAAATCCTGAGCAGGGCTTGTTAGGAGAGGACCTTCCGGAGATAATTAGTTTGCAGGGCTGCTGTCATTTGGGAATAAGTTGATGGTGCAATCAACAGCCATCACAGAATCATGAGCTCTGGAAGGGACCATGGAGATAATCTGAACCAGCCCTGTTTAATCCCACATCTAAAATGCTGTATGCATTTACAGCATCTGTAGAAAAAAACAAAACCCAGCCAGAGGTATCCAACAGAACAATGAATGCCACAAACTATGGTCCAATATGTAGAAAATGCACAATAACCTATGAAGCAATCACATGCATGGGCTTTTATAAATAGAATAGCAACCAACGCCAGTCCAAATACTTTTCAGACAACACTTTTCCCAAGGCAGCAGGAGCGGACTGTGAAACCAGCGAAGAAAAATTCTTCCTCTCTCCTTTTGGCAGTAATTCCTCCGGCCTTGGAGACCCAAACTCATTTAAAGTCATTAGGTCTTCCCTAAACCCCTTTTTTATTGGGCTGCAAGTCGCTCCTTATATCATTCACTGTGGTGTTTTTTTTTTCAGGTCAGCCTCCGTTCCCTTTGTGGGAGAAGGCAGAGAGAAAAAAAGAAGAGCTGAGAAGGAGAAATGGATGGGATTAGAAACTGGCTGTTTATATTTATCCTCTGTTTTGCACTGTTCCTGCTTTAAAGTGAGGATCTGGACTGTTTCAAACAGGGGTAAGCTTCATGTCGCGTTACCAGTGACCCTTCGGTCCATTGCACTGAGTTAGGGGTCTGAAGCTCTGCCCTCAGTGACCCACTCCGAGGGACCCCCTAGGGTTTCTCTGCCTTCCTGCCTTGCCTTTCTCCACCAGCCCCCTCCCCTAGCACAGGAGGGAGGGGGGAGGGCTTGTCCACCCATGACCTTGGCCCATGCTCCCTCGTTGCCCAGGGGGAAAAATGGGAAGTTGTGCAGGAGGAGAACACACAGCAAGTGCCTTAGATTTCCAAAGCCTGGGAGGCAGGGAGTTTCATGGAAGGAGGCATTTCTGCATCTTCTCTGTCGCTCCTTCGCATCCAACATCCGTGCTGCTGTCGATGCCTTAAACGGAGACCTGGAGGTGATAGAGGCTCATGCAGTTGCCCCTTATCCTACACCAGAAGGATCTCCTCTTAGTTAGCAGGGAGACTGCAACAGACATGTCTGGAAGAAAGTCAGGATCCTAACCCCTCCAGACCTCCAGCTCCTCCTTCCAGGCTCTGCGTGCCTTTTTGGTCAGGTAGACAGAGGGACCCCTTGCCGCCTCCCTCGGTTGGAAGGCCAAAGGGGGGTAGGAGCCCTGCTGTTTCTACCGCTCTTTTCCCTCGCAGCTCGAGAGCCAGTTTGGGGGGAAGGCTTCAGACGTGCTTGCGTGTCCGCCCAGGCGCGCTTTCTTCTCCTCGCCAGCCCCATCTCCTCCTCCCAGGGAGCAGACATAGCCTGCGTGGGGGGGGGGGGAAGGTTGGCTTGCCCGGAAACTAGGAAGGCAGGCGTTCGGGTGTGCAATTTCCCCCGCCACGTGGCTCAGGTGAGGGCCAACCCTGGACAGATCCCCGAAAGGGCTGCGCCTCCCGCCACCGCCTGCCTCGGTCCTTCGGCCGCGGCCGGTCAGGCTCTCTCTGTCCAGGGTGCTGAAAACCCGGCTCCTCGCCCGCCCCAGCTGGGACTCCGCCAGCGGCTCTCCAGGCTTTGGAAGGTCCGCTCTAAAATCCGGAGCAGGCTGCCTCGCATCTAAATAGCTCGCCCGGCTCCTCCCGCCGTCAAGAGGCGCTTTTCTCCTTCCCACTCGTCTTTTCTCCATTCATTTCACCCTGAATGGCCGGCCGTAACAATCGGCATTTTCCATTCCTCAATACCTGCCCAAAGTATTCTTCTGGCCGCTTCTGCATTGTGTGAGTTTTGCGACTCCTTAGTCATTACTCATTTCCTTCAGGCCTTCTTTGTTAGTCACCTTCTCATTCTGAGAAAGCAGACGGAGATAAATCCTGTATTAAAAGTCCTTCTTCCACGCCAGGCGAGGGAGCGAAGAATACATTTCATGGTACAATCCATGTTTTCAAATAAAATGTTAAGGTTTTTATTACCCATTGTGTTCTCACATTGGGGCTGCCTCTGTTCTGACTTTTATCTCATGGCTTCCCCCCCCCCCTCCTTTTGGCAGGTGTGAAAAGGCAGGATCTTCATTCAAGATGCATCTTTCTACCCCAGGCAGAATCAGTCCTATCAGACAAAAATGTGTGTTGCTTATATACCGCCCCATAGCACTTAAAGCACTCTCTGGTAAGTTTTCAAGTTAATTATGTAGGCGACACATTGCCCCCCAGCAAGCTGGGTACTCATTTCATCAACCTCAGAAGGATGGAAGGCTGAGTGAACCTTGAGCCAGAAACCTGGGATTAAACCCAGGTCAGGAGTAGAGTTTTGGCTGCAGTACTGCAGTTTAGCCTTTTGTTTCTGTTAGTGAAGTTTTCTTGGCAAAGATACTGGAGTGGCTTGCCCGTTCCTGCTCCAGGTGGATCACGTTTAGTCAGAACTCTCCACTATGACCTGTCTGTCTTGAGTGTCCCTACATGGCATAGCCCATAGCTTCTCTGAATTACTCAAGCCCCTTCTCCATGACAAGGCAGCCATCCGTGAAGGGGAAGGACAGATCCTGAAGGTTAGGCTCCAATACTTTGGCCATCTCATGAGAAGACTCCCTGGAAAAGACCCTGATGTTGGGAAAGTGTGAAGGCAAGAGGAGAAGGGGACGACAGAGGACGAGATGGCTGGACAGCGTCACTGAAGCCACTGACATGACTTTGACCCAACTCTGGGAGGCCGTGGAAGACAGGAGGGCCTGGTGTGCTCTGGTCCATGGGGTCACGAAGAGTCAGACACGACTTAGTGACTAAACAACAACACTGCAGTTTTAACCTCTGCACCACAAGGGTCCTGGATTGGGGGGGGGGGCAAGGCATTAAAGACCACCAAACTTTCTGACAGTTCTTAGTGTATATTTATAGTGGCAGTGGAGTTGGAGCATCTGATCTGGCACTTCTGTGGCCTCATCCGGAGCCAAGACTGACTTGCAATGGGGCTGTCTTTTGAGCTTTGATTCAACAACTGGGGATTGTCTTTAAACAGAAAGCTGAGTCTGGGATGTTGGAGGCATCTCTCTGGCACTATTTTACAGCTGCAGGAGTTGTCGCTTTTGCTCAGGGGAGGAGAGAAAGCCACAACTCCTTTAAAGGCCCGAGCTGACTCTGGAGACGGGAGAGCCCACTTTATTCCACCTAATTAGTGCACCAGCTTAATTGCAGACACGCCACTGACAGCAGGTGAGAGATGAGATCAAACATTAACTGTGAAATTCGAACCAGCAGGTGAGGCATGAAACCTCTCAGCATTTAGCGGGGAATAAAATGAAAATAAAATAAAATTTATTGTAAGACGTCAAAACTCAAAACAGCCTCTAATGAGCAGGAAAACAGCAAGACAGACACTCTAGGTAATGATCAGCTCCAACGTACCACTTGTAATGATGGCTTGACGGAATTTGCCAGCGGGTGATACAGGTGCCTGATCAGGGGAAAGGGGGATGGGGGGCACCCCACAAGTGTAGGATCCGGTGTGCGAGCCAATACCAGCAATGCACCTTTTGTGGGGTAGTGGGGTGCGTGCAGCTTTGCACCCTCACTTTGGCCAGCCTATGCAAAGCAGGGGTTTAGTGGAACCAGAGCTGAGGGGGCTGAAGTTCCAGGACTTTCTTATTAGCAACGACATGGGCATCATCTGCCAGTCCTTTCCTCAGTCTTCCCTTTTCCCTCTGATCTGATCTGCAATGCCCGCAGGAGCTGGGGGAGATATGAATTTTCCTATCATTTGGACACGGTTGCAAAGTATTCCTGTTCTAATGCAAAGTGTTTGTTGCAGATCTTGAATGGACAATTCAGGGCCATTCATTCTACAAAAGACCTGCTCCTGGGGGAAATACCCATTGGCTGATAGGGATCGCTTCTGCTGCCTGTGTTTTGGACACTCCATGGAGGTGTTGGCTACGGGGACAATTTAGCTGAGCACCTGCACTTCCAAATTCACCACGACACCACGCAAAAGCAAAGCAGGCCCCCAGAGTCTAACCTTTCTGAAAACTTGTGGAAAGCATGTGTCTTCCACAGACTGCATGGTGCATGGATTTCCTAGGCAACGGTGCCCAGATCTGCTTGCAGGGGCCAGCTGGGGCTCGCCTGGCCACGGCAGGTGAAACGTCCCATTCTCCACCAGGGAAGAGAGACGCCTTAACTCCCACACCCCCAGGGCATGCAAGAAGGGCCCAAGAGGCAAGGGCTGCCCCCCCGCCCGCCACCCTAAAGCTATGTACACAGGCTCTGTCTCCCGCCTCCATGGGGAAAGCGGCCCCCACCACGGGCTCCGCTAATGTCCCCCCAGGCAGCAATTGGGATAATTATCCTTTGCTAGAAGGAAGTTGTAAATGCGACTGAACAGAGTAGCTTTTAATTATGTCAATTAAAATACAGCCTATTGTGATGCCAGGAACGTTGCTGGCTCTGGATGTCTCTGCTCTGTTGGTTTTGGGGACTGGAGCTGAGACAGAGGGGCTCGGAAAGGCGGCTGCCAAGCCCCTGAGCAAAGAGGGCCCCTCCGCTCCCCTTGGCTGGAGGTTCCCAAGCACACTTGCCTGCAAGCCAAGCCGGCTGGAAGGAAAGGGGGCTCCTTTCTGGAGAGAGGCCGTGGGCTCCTGCTATGCCTTCTGCCCGGCCCAATGAATTTCAGAAAACAAACCCGGGGAAGACCTGGCTTCCCCTCCTGTTCAACAGCCGCACTGAGACGCTTTATGGTCCATGGTAATGGCACCGGGGATGTCTCCCTCTTGCCTCGTTTCCAGGCCAGGCTTGCTCTCCCGAGGACCAGGACGACACAACGCAACCCCTTTGCCGGCTGAGCTCATTCCATTTCCTAAGCAGCTCTACTAGAGAGAAGGCTTTGAACAGGCAGGCATGATCTGGCGGCCTTCAGAGGAAGCCTCTTCGTGGTGGAAGGGGGCTGGCTGGTCACTAAGGAGCTCAGGGCCCCCTTCACTTCTTGGAAGGCTATGCGAGGAGGCAGGTGGAGAGAGGGCTGGGGACTGGCGCAAGGAGCAGGCCCCGCAGGTGGCAGCCGGAGGAGTAGATTTTGCTGGGTCTCCCGGAGGGAGTCCCTCAACCCGCCCATGACCTGCTCCGACAGCCCACAAAACCACTGAGCCCGGTGGATGGAGAGACTTTTGAAATGGGACAGCAACAACTGGTGTCGTGGCCTTCGGCAGGAAGAGAGCTTTCCCCACAGAATCCAGCATTCCCCCCCCCCTTTCCCTTCTCCCCAGAAGCTTCCCAGACACACATCCAGAGACCGTCCACCTCACAAGAGTTTGTTAATACAAAATCAATTGTTGTGAATTATTCACCACATGTTAATTAAAGATGCATGAGCGTTATCTTAGCATAGCAAAAATGAGAGTGGGGGGAAGATTGAGAGAAAGCAGGGTGGTCCTAGCCCCCCCCCCCCGTGTGGCTGTGTGGTACCTCAGGCAGCCAAGCAGGGGTGCTAACCTGAGGCCAGGAGGGGAAATGATTTGGGAAGAGGTCAGGAGACTCCCCAGGTGTGTTTGTGGGCAGACGTGATTGCCAGGATACTTCGGGGAGATTGTTTCTTTGCTGAGAATAGGCAGAGGATGATGATGATGATGATGATGATGTGGGATCATATAGAGCCACCCTCCCCTTGTCTCTCTGGTGAGGAATGGACTGGGGGAGGGTGTCTTTAGCAAAGGAGCATGAAAACCACCACCGTCCTTCCGATGTAGAAAGGCTAACATTAAAACCAAGCAAGCGAACAAACAGACGGAAAAAGGGTCTGGACGCACGAGGAGACCAGTGTTTACACCAAACAAAACACAATCACACTGGCTGGCCCTGCTGTGAGGGAGAGGGAGGCAGTGGTCACTCAAGTACCCATGGTGCTGCTTTAGCATCCTGACGGCAGAACAGTCCCCTTCAAGAAGGACGGCATCTGAAACTGTGGCAGCCCTGGAAGGAGCCTTCCGTTCGGCATCTCGAGGTTTTGCCCGTCCATTTTCTCCCGAGCGCCTGGCTCCTTTCCATGTGGCGGGGAGTGAGCAGGCCTTAAAAAGCCACCCTGCCCGCCTCGGATGGGCCAGATGGTGCTCTTGCCCAGCGCCAGGGTTCACCTCATCTTTCAGAGGGCGTGCCGCCAACGAGGGCAGCTTCCGGTTTCACCTGCTCACGGACCTCTCCCTAAGGAAGAGAGACACACATGGAACCGAGACCTGCTTTCCTTTTCCCTCAGGCCGGGAACATACTCTCTCTCCTGCTCTGGCTGCCGACGCTTCAACGTATTATATTAAGCTTTGCACGGAGCCTGTGACCCACATCGGAGGCTCCAAAGCAGGGCTTTTTTGCAACTCAGGTAAAAGCACCACCGGAATGCAAATGGCCTGGCCCTGCACTGCCAGATTCAGAGCCCAGGAGAGACTCTCTTTCTCTCTCACACACACACACAAACACACTTTTTGCACCCTGGACACTGTGTCTGGTCACACTCTGTGGACGAGAGGCCTCCAGAAAAAGCCCTGGTTCAACAGCCACAAAATCCTCCCGCGAAGCTTCCAGAGGTCTGCTCCGCAGGGATGATGTTTCAACTCACCCTTGAGGCCTTATGAAAGATGGGTCGAGCGTCAACCCCCGTTCTAGGCTCAAGAGGGAAGGCAGGGTGGTGCGTGCCCCTCTCGTCGCTGGTCCCGGCTCCCTCTGCCAGGGCTGTGATCTCTCTAGGGACCCATCTCCACACGCCGTATTTGCAGCCAGAGATTTATCTCAGCCCCTCTGTAAATCTGCCAGCTGCAACACCGTGCGGCCCGTGAGTTATGCACCTGCCCTTAATCTCCACCACAATCCGTTATCTTTAATGGCGCGTGCACACACACACACCCCTCAGAAAGCCCCACCTCCAGCGAGGGCTCCTCCTTAACCACAAAGAGGACAAAATTAAATGCCTGGAAAGAGGTTTATTACAGTGGTAAGTCTTGAGATTGTGAGAAGTAGTTGCTGTTGCTGCTGCGCCGCTCACAGACGCCCCCAAGGTGAGGCTGATCTAAAACCAGCCTGGAGGTGTGGGAGGGGTGTGTGTGTGTGTGTGAGGCAGGGGAGGGGTGGGGGAGCCTCGGCATCCCACTCCATCTTCAGGAAAGCTCAACCCCTTTGGGGCTTTATCACTCCCCAAAGAGATCCAAAGCGCTCCTTTTTGCTCACACAGGGCAGAGCCCAAATGAAGGCCCCTGCCTTCCCAGAACAGAGACAGCAGAGTGTGTGCGTGTGTGTGTGTGTTTGTGTGTCTGCCTGTCTCTCTCTGTCAGCCTTGACTCTCCCGGAGAGCCAGGAAGGAAGCTGGCCCCGGGTTGGATGGGGCAAGGCTGCCCCTCGGTGGCAAAGAACGGCCAGCGCTGAGAAGAGAAGGAGCCGCCTTCTGAACATCTGCTTTTCCACTGACAGCTCAGGTCCCCTTCTTCTTTATGCCAGCAGAAGATGGGAGTCTCTATCCCAGCTGAAGGAAGGGGAGGCTTTAAGGCAGCTCTCCGGGGGGGGGGGGCGGTGTGTGGGGTGCCGTGGGGAGAACGGCAGGGCCGGCTGAACAGCAGCTACCGCTCGACGTCTTCTGCTCCCCCGAGTGGGAGAAACGCGGGGCCAGGCCCTTCGTCCTGGCTTCACACACCGGTGGGGCGGCAGGGAGAGGTGCTTGCAGGCGCCACCGCTCTCAGGTGGGCGCCTGGTGCTGCCTTCGGTGCCGCAGAATCTCCGTGGGCGTGAGCAGGAGGCTCCGCTGGCAGACGGCACAGGGGTAGAGCTGCTGCAGGGCCGAGGAGGCCCCCGAAGAGGGGTTGCCTGCTGCATCCTCCGAAGGGTCTGGGGGCACAAGGAAAGCCGGGTGAGAAGTCCCCACATGCACAGGGGTGTGTACACAGACAAACACGGGCGAGGCCCACAGGCTCCCTGCACCCGGTGGGTGGAAGGCACGGCAGCCAGGGGTAGTGGGCACAGCTGGGACTAAGAACGATTTAGCAGGCAGGCAGGCGTGAACTGGCCTCTGCACAGATCGGAGCCCCTGAGGCCCAGTGGCTTTGTCAGGCCCGAGACGTCCAGCCCGTCAGGAAACACCTCCCACGGCGGGACGTTCCCGGCCACCCCTTCTGGCTGCTTGCTCCCCCTCTGGAGGGACTCACCTTCCCCTGGCGGGGGCTCCTCCCCCTCGGGACCAGGAGCCCGGCAGGCGTCCTCGTGGGCCATGCGCTCCAGAGGCGTGAAGGGCCGGTAGAGGCCACATCGCGGGCAGGTCCAGAAGCTGCGCAAGCACTCGCTGTAGAGGTCCCCCTCGCTCTGCGGGAGACACCGAGGAGGAAAGGCCAGCGCTCCTCAGGGAGGGAGGGAGGGAGGGAGGGAGAGGGGGACTCTGACCCACCACTGGGGCCCCATTTCCTCCCTCCTCCTCCCCTCCCTGGCCAAGGCTGTCCAGCCCCTTCCCCAGCCCCCCCCCAAACCCCTCACTCACGGCCAGGCAGTTGAAGGTCAGGCAGTCGCCCACCCGGTAGCCTCCCTTGACCTCGTCGGGGGTCATCTCAGCTCCCTGGAAGAAGTGGGGCAGCCCCTCTCCGTCTGGGGTCGAGGCCAGGGTCTGAGGACCCACGTACAGGTTCTGCTGCTCCAAGGGTGTGAGACGCCGGAGGCGGTACGGCACCTGAGCAGATCCACCGAGAGGGTCAGGCCGGCCCGGGTGGCCCTCTTGGAGGTTCCTCCAGAGGCCTCCCCTGCTTCCGAGGCTTTCCCGCTTGGGAGGCTGGTTAGAAAGCAGCTCCTCGGGCTGGCAAAGAGGGGCCCCTGCCACGGAGCTTTGCCCACCCCTCTGCCCCCTGCCCATCACCCCAGAAGGCCAGGCAGGGCCAGTGCACCCACCTCGGTCTTCAGGAATGCCAGCAGTTCCTGGGAGAGCCTCCCCACCTCTCGAGCGCTGGGCCGCCTCTCCTCCAGGTCCTCCTCCAGGTCCTCCTCGCTCCTCCTCCTCCTCCTCCGGCCGCCTCGCCTCTCCAGTTGCCGGTCCAGCAGCTTCTCCCAGGAGGCCCGGAGGCGCAGGGCCGTCCAGAGCTGGCGCAGGGCCACCTCGCCCGCCGGCACCAGCAGCTCCAGCCACGAGTCCGCCACGATGCGCGTGCCATCGGCGTTGGTGTCCAGCGAGCGCGCCAAGAGCAGCAGAGCCTGCCCGGGGGGGGGGGAGGAGAGAGAGGCAAGCGGGAAGCTGGGCCTGCTCCAACGTTCCCCCCCCCGAGGGAGAGGGGGAAAATGTTGCCGGGTGGGGAGGGCAGAAGGCAGAAGGGGAGCCCCTCACCTGCAGGGCCGGGAGGCGGAGGCAGTTCACCAAGTATGGCTTGTTGGTCTCCAGGAGCGAGACGAAGGTGAGGATCCGGTGGCGGCTGCTCAGCCCCTCTTGCTCGGTCCCTGGGAATCAAGAAGGGCCACCTCCTGAGGCTCTCCTCTGAAACCCACTCAAAGCCCCTGCAGCGGGCAGGTAGGCAGGTCAGCCCTTCTTGTCCCTGGCGCCAACAGGGCAGGATCTGGCCGGCTGCAACGCCCGTTTGCTCACCCTCTGAGGACCGAGCCATTCAAGAGGGTTTTTAGAAAGCCAGAGGCCAACCCTGGGTGGGCCACCGCCTCTGCTCAAGTGGTGGCCCAAACGGGTCCAGCTTCTCCCCTCGGCTACTTGCCCCCCACCTGACCCCCTTTCATCTGATCCCTGAATCAGATTCCCCGAGTTGATCCCTGGCTGCAGGCAATGCCTGCCCCAAAGCCCCCTTGGAAATGCAAGCCCATGAGAAAGAAATGAAGGCACAGAGATGAGCTTCGTAACTATACAAAACAGGTCACTTTGGGGTGTGTGTGTGTGGTAAGCTACACATAAAATACGGGAACCCCTGTTCACCACAAGCCAACCAACAAATGCAGGGGTGGCTACACACACACACACACACACACACACACACACACACAGACACACACACAAAATGTCACATCTGGATTTGTTTATTCCCATTTACGAACTGAACCCCCCAAACCAATCCCGGTGACACACAGGTAGAGCGCCCAGTGTGGGGAGAATTAGGTTTGTGCAGATTCATAATTTGGGGCCGCACCTCCCAGAAGTGGACTGCAATTCCCAAAAATTCTCTAATCATTCCCTAGGCAGGATTTGGGGTGTTGCAATCTAAGAACACAACCCTGCACAGCTCTGCTCTGAATGCAAATGCATGCTAGCAGAAGGGGAGCGTGTGTGGGCGCAAGGGTGCTTTTGTTGCAGGCGCCATTTCCCCGCCCACCCGTTCTCCCCGTGCATGCGTGCAGGAAGGGAGAAGATGGCAGCGTCAGATCCAGCAGGGCCAAACACGGACGCAGATGCTGAGTCGAGGTGTGCATATCTGTTGTTCTGGACCACAGCCTCCCAAAATTCTCCCTGGAGCCAAATCGAGGGAAGCCCCCTTCCCCTGAGCAGTAGGCGTTGCCTATCCCAAGGGAGCCAGGCCCTTCTGCTTACCCCTGGTCCCTCGAGAGTCAGAGCCTCCGTCCTGGCTTGGCTGCAGCAGCTCAGGAGAACTGGTGAAGACGCTGGTGGGGTGGAGAACCACCCCAGGCTTCTCTTTGGTGTGGAAGATCTAGGGAGCAAGGCGGAACAGGGCGACTGCTCAGGGTTGGGCGGTGAAGCAGGGTGAGATCCAGCCAAAGTACATTTAAGGCGTTAAGACCCCAACCCACCCAGTCACCGGATAACTGGCCTCCGGCCACCCCTTCCTGTGTTCATCGGCCCACAGGGAGTGACCCGGAATTTGACAGAGGAGCCGGAACCAGAGCTGGAGGGAAGCAAGAGGGCCGTGGTGGAGGGGAAACAACAAGGGACTGGGAACATTTGTCCCACTTGCCTGGTCCGAGTCCTTGCGGCTCTGGTTGAAGGCGTCTGGGATCGCCAGCTGCGGGTAAAGGCCGCGGCCCAGCACCAGCTGCAGGAGGGAGAGCTTCCCGGGAGAAAGGGACTGGGCAGCGGAAGAGGCCGCCCGCAGCTCTTCCACGTTGTGCCGCAGTTGGAATTTGATGTCCTGGAGGAGTAAAAAATCAGCAGGAGAGGAATTGGGTGCGAGGAAAAGGGGGAGGAGAGCAGATGATGCACGGACGCGCTAACGGCAAGAAGGGGCAGAGAGAGGGCAAAGGTAGAGACGCTCATGCACGCAGAGAGTGCCTGAGCAATGACAGCCCGGAGGCAGGATCCGATCAGGGCACCCCCTGGGATCTGATTCTGCGCCATCCTGACCATGTTCCCCAAAGCCTCTGAGGCCGGAGATGACAACAGAGTTGCCTTGATGAGCAGCTGCTGGTAATCCTAACCTTGATCCATTCCCGAAAGCACCTCTTTAAAGCCATATAATTTGGGAGACCATCGTACATCTTGTGTCGCTGAGTTCCATAGCTTAACTCTTATGTTTCTGCCCTGCACCATCCAACATGTGGCTTCAGTGGATGATCCTAGACTGTAACAACACCCCCCCCCCAAATGTGGGGTTGTTGATAAACTTGGCCACTTCACTGGTCATCCCTAAAGCCAGATAGGTTTGGAACCATTTAAAAAACAAAAAAACCACAGATCCTTGGGGAAACAGACCTTCTTCACAGACTTTCTTTGCAAGAATCGATCGGATGATTCTGCCTTTTCCCTTCCTGCTCTTCTTGAGCTAAAAGGAGAGGCTCTTTTCTTCTCATGGGCTCATAACGTCTACTTACCAAAAGCCTTTGGGAAAATCTAAGTAAATGCCCATTGTTCAAAGTCTCTGCTTCCTGCCCGCCTTGCTGACACACCCAAAGTATTCGAACTATTAGTGGCGCAGGACTCTGATCCACACAGACACCCTTCGGGCTGCTCCCTGGGGGGCTCACCTGGAAGTCCAAGCGATGATGCTTTCCATCCCCTTCGTCTCCCGAGGAAGAAGAGCCAGCCTCGTCCTCCTCCCCCTGGACCCGCAGCACTTTCCGCCGCCGCCCTTCCCCCTCCTCGTGCTCCCGCTTCAGCCTGTGGAGCTCCTGGCGCCGACGGCGCTGACTCTGCCGGGCGTAGGAATCGCTGGGCCGGGCAGCCGGCTCCAGCAGCTGATGGTCGCGGAGGAGCTCCTAAAGAAGACGGGTAAGGACAGAGAAGCGCAGGGGGTCAGCCGGCACCAGCCCGACCCTCCTCCCACGGCGCTGCTCCTCACTCTGTCTCACAGCTTTCTGCCCAGGCCAGCTCACCTGGAGGGGCAGGTCCCGCTGCAGTTCGTGGGCACAAACCTGTTTCTGTTTCTTGGCACTGCTCCCTGCCTTGGCAGGGTTTGCCCTCAGCCCCCCGTCCTGCTCTCGCTCCCCCCCCCGGAAGTCCCCACCTGCTCCCAGATTCCATCGCACCTGGAACTGGCGCCGCAGGTTGGCCGCTTCGTACAGCCGGTGCTCCTCCAGGCCACGACGCCGGCACCAGCGGCGAGATCCCCCCCGGTTTCCAGACTTCTCCTGTCAGAAGGGAAGGCAGGGCGACACTATCAGCACAAACGCACACAACAGAGACAGAGTGAGCAGGGTGCCCCATCACGCTCAGAAGCTCACCCCCCAACATCCCTGCTTTGTCATGCAGCCTCTGGCCCATTTCTGGGCATGGCGTGCAGACAAGTGGGCACCCCCCAACCTGGCTGCTCATTCCAGGTACCAGCTGCCCTTCTCCTCCGACCTGCTGAAGGCCATCAAGGATGTCCAGCAAAGCCACCCTTTCGTCCTGGAAGGGGCAGGCGTGGGCAGGAGCAGAAGAGAGAGATGAGCGAGGAACCCCTTACCTGTTTCATTCCAAAGCCAGTGGCTTTCTAACATTATTTTGGGGAAAGGCAGAAGAGCAGGAGGAGGAGAAAACCCACAGGCTGGGGGCAAGATGCAGGGCAGCATCCGAGACCATTCCCGCCCCCTTTCCTCACCCACCCACCTACCCACCTACCTGCACCCAGGCGTCAAAGACATTGAGCAGCGTCAGAGGGTCTCCCAGGGGGTTCTCCAAGGGGCGGCGAGCAGTGGCGCAGTCGGGATCGCCGCGCCCAGAGCTGCTGCGCAGGAAAGGCGAGGGGACGCTGAGCATGGCAGCCACTGTCAGGGTGGGGCCAGCCAGGCCAAACAAGGTCCCCAGCACCAGCATCTTCCCTGCAAGGAAAGGACAGGACCCGTCAGGATGGGGAGGTGGTGGTGAAGCCAGCCTGGGAAAGCACCTGATACCCCACCTGGGGCTTTCCACTTGGTTTCACCATAACCCTCTCCCACCCCCGCCGGGCACCACCTTTCCTGCACTGAGAGTGTCGGCTGAATTGAATCAAACGGCAAGAGGACAGCACTCGGCTCATGCTCAGAGGCGCCCTGGCGTGCAGCTGGCAACACCACGGCACAAAGAAGAGAGCAAAGCTGGAGAGACGGGGACTCTGCCCCCGGCCGCTCTGCCAAGCCCGGACCCATCACCAAAGGCCCTGTGAAGACCAGCGCCAGCCTCCGTGGCTCACCAATCACCACATCCACAGGCAGCTCGGCCAGGAGGCTCCCGATGGGCGTCAGGTTCTCCGCTGCGTCCAGCGCACCCTGGTGCTTGAGGTAGCCCACGGCGGTCTCCAGGCTGGCCGGCGGAGGCGGCTCGAGGAAGGGGAAGGCGCGAGGGTCCCCAAGCCCCATGCTCTTCATCTAGAGAAAGACAAGAGGGTGGTGGGCATCACCTTTTTGCCAATGCTTTGGGAAAACACTTTCTCCCCCCAACACCTCTCCTTCACACACCTGGCCTATGCCTTATTTGCACCCACCTGGCCTTTCAAGAACACTACCACCACCCCGCTGCGCCTTGCTCTGCACACACACACACACACATACACGCAGCATTGCATCACTGAAGTTCTGGGGAGATTCCTTCCCCCTCCAGCAGCCGGGGGAGGGAGTGTCGCTGGCCTCTTGCAGCACCCAAAGGAAAGAGCAACCTGTCCTAGAAACCTCTCCAGATGATGGACATCTCTTCTAGGGCAGCCAGAGGTTGCCAGGGATCCAGCCAGCCAGCTGTGTTTTTACATCAGGATCACTGGTGCATGTGTGTGCGTATGTGAACCCTATATAGCCCCTGGTTTTTGGAAACAACAGGAAAGATCAAAACTAAGACTTCAGCAGATGGAGTTCAGCTGCCGAGGACCTTGAACCTTGAACCAAGATGATGCCCAAACACCTACATCTCTGCTGGCGAGGCCGGGCTGTGGGGCAGCCGCCCTGGAGGTCTGAATCGAAAAGCACGGCAGTCGGAGGTGAGGGTCCAGGAGGACGCCCTGCTCCCCACCACACTGACCTGTAACACCAGGGCGTCGAGCGCCACCCGCTGGATCTCCGGCACCGGGTAAGGGGCGAAGGCATCGTAGTCAGACTCGGCATAGAGGCGGTAACAGACGCCGGGTCCCGTCCGGCCCGCCCGCCCCTTGCGCTGCTCGGCACTGGCTCGGCTGATCCAGAACTCCTGCAGGCGTTGGAGCTTTGCTTTGGGGTCGTAGCTCAGTTCTTTGACCTTCCCTGGGGGGGGGGGTTGCATCATTTGGGGAGGCAGGAGAGAGGGGGAAAGAGAGAGAAGGCTGTGAGGAAAGCACGCTCGAAGAAGAAGTGGCCCCAATCCCCTGGAAGGACACCTGAGAAGAGACACAAACACAAAACAGGAAAGCCACCTGAGACAACCTTGAGAAGGTCAAATCTGCACCTCGGGTGAACCGTCTATTATTAGTTCAGCACACCCTAACTTTTGCTGCTTTGGATCATGCCCAAGGGAAAGACAAAACATTGGATGGAATATTTAACTCCTTTTCCATTTCCTCCCCTTTCCTGATCTTTTCCCCCAAAACTATTGGGCTCAGCCCCGTTTCTGCTCTGGATCGTCCAAATTTTGCAAGCTCAGAAACCTTACTTTTGTAAAGAAGAGGCTGGGCCATCCCAGAATACTGGTTTCTGCCCCAGCATACAACCTTTGCTCTGGAAAGGTAAACCAGGGAAGTCAGGGACGAGCATGGGCCTCAGGCGGAGAGAAGGCTGCTGGTCCCCAGTCCTTACGCCGCAGCCAGAGGCAGACTGGAATCAAGGAGGAGGCTCACGAGGTGTGGAGAGGCTCTCTGGGGTCGGACAGCCCCAGTGCCTGCCAGCGCTGACCTGAGTCCACGACGAATCGGACGCCATCGATGGTGACCGAGGTCTCAGCGATGTTGGTGGCCACGATGCACTTCCGGACGCCTGGGGGAGGCATGTCAAACACCTGCCCGGGAATATATTTATTTATTGACTTATTTACAATATTTTCACCCTGCCATGGCAGAGTGGGGATTTGAACTCAGGCCCCCTGACTCCTAGCCTGTCACTCTGCCCGCTACACCACACTGGGTAGAGAAACTAAAGGTTAGCTCATGTGAAGGAACCCTAATACTGCTTGCAGAGTAAAGGCCAAGAGGATCCATGTTTTCTGCAGGGGTTCCAAATAAAGGCTGCTCAAGACGGGAGCAGGATGACCTACTAGGTGTGTGGTCCCACCCCCAGGTTCTCCTCCGAGACACTGACCCACCTTGTCCTGCTCAGCCACAGAGAGGGTGCTGTGAAGGGGAAGGGCCACCCAGCGCTGGGTGTGCGTGGCGTAGGTCTGCACAGCCTCCAGCACAGCCCCGATTTCGGCCACACCACTGAGAAAAATCAGCAGGTCCCCCCTTTCCTCGGGCGGATACTTGTGATCAATGGCCTGGAGCACACGCAGGTAAGGCCGGGGGTCCAGCCGCTCCTTTCGCTCGCCGGCACTATCCTCGGGACGGAGGGGTTCATACATGACCTACATGGAAGAGGGAGTGGGATTCTTTTAGCCACGACAGCTCGAAATCTTCCTTCCTTCCTTCCTTCCATCCAGACGAAGAAAAAAGTCAAGGATCAACAAGGAGTTGACCCTGAAAAGGAATTTGTGGGTTAGCAGAACAAGAAAGATACTCCCACCCAACAAAATATTCACACAAAATTGGAGCCATTTTTAAATGAAAGCTCATATACCCCTGCAATGATCTCCCTTGGGTAACCCCTTTGCTCCTTCAACACCAAGTGCATCCCTCAGCCTTCCAGTCTCCCCCCAAAAGGGTCCTCCCCTGTTTCTCAACTTATTCAGCTAATCCGAATGGCTTCAGCAGTGCCAGCTTCTGGGAAGAACAGAATGTTTGGTCTCAAGCCAAGAAACGGAGGCACAGAGCTCTCCTACCCCCCCAAAGCTGCCACAGCTCAAGACCCGGTCTCGGTTAAGGATCAGCCCCTTCCGTTCAACTGGATGCCACTCCGACTCACCGTGATGGCAAAGAGCCGCCCCGGGACCTGAACCACAGGGGCACGGCCGAAGTAGTCGGCAAAGAGACGGATGTTGATGGTGGCCGACATGAGGACCAGCTTGAGGTCCGGGCGGGCGGGCAGGAGGCGGCGCAGGACGCCCAGGAGGAAGTCGGCGTGCAAGTGGCGCTCGTGGACCTCGTCGGCGATCAGGACTGAGTAGCCGGGCAGGGTGGGCTCCCGCTGGGCCTGGCGCAGAAGCAGCCCCTCCGTCAGGAAAACGATCCGGGTAGCCGGCGAGCGCGTGCTCTCAAAGCGGATCTGGTAGCCGACCTGCAGGAGGAGGGAAGGGGGGGAAGGAGATGACCGGTCAGGGTGGAAACTCCGACCGCGCCGGCTCTCTGCTCATGCTCCGGGAGGAGGCTCCTCTTCCCGCCCTCGGCTCACCTGGTCGCCGTACTGCTGCAGGCTCTCGTAGGCCACCCTCTTGGCCAGGGCGATGCAGGCGATCCGGCGGGGCTGGGTGCAGCCCACGTGGGCGTAGCCGGCCGCCAGGAGGTACTGAGGCACCTGGGTGGACTTCCCGCAGCCGGTGTCCCCGGCCACCACCACCACCTGGCTGCCGGCCACCGCCTGGAGCAGCTGGTCCCGGTAGCGAGCCATGGGCAAGGCGGCCCGCTCCTTCTGCAGCCGGGCCAGGCGGGCCAAGCCCTGCTTCTGGCGGAAGTCCAGGAAATGGAGCAGCCCCAGGCGGAAGGCCCGCACCTGTTCGGGGGCCACGCCGGGCACCTCCTGCATCGGCACCCACAGGTTGATGCGGTATCGGGGGTCGTACTCTCGAGGAAGCCCCGCCACCGCCTCCCGGCTGGAATGGGGCTCCCGGGACGGCTCCTGGGGGGCAGCTGCCGCCTTGGGCCCTTTTTCCGCCCGCCGGCTGCGGAAGCGCTGCAGCCGCTCCAAGAAGGCCCAGAACTCCTGCCTCTCCTCGGGCCTTTGGCCCTGCAGGAAGAGGGGCTCCAGGCGAGCCCGGGTGGTGGGGCAGCCCCAGTCCCAGGGCTTCCCGCCAGGCAGGTCCTCCTCCTCCTCCTCTCCTCCTCCTCTTCCTCTTCTCCCCTCCGGTGACATCTCCACGTCGAGGGGGGGGGGGTTAGTGTTCGCTGTCTTCTTCCTTCTCTTCTCGCAGCTGCACGCGATGGGGGTGTTTTTGGGGGTGCAAAAGGGGCGACCCGGCTCTCCCCAGACTCCGCACCTCCACCAGCAACAGCCGTCGAGGAAAGCCTCCACCTGCAGAAAAAACAAAGATTTCCAAGATTTAGCAGCAGCCTCGTGGTGGCGGCCCCGAGCCCTCCTTCCAAACTCCCTTTGCCTCCCCATTCGCACGTGCACCCCAACTCTACCTGCAACTTTTGCACGCGTCTCTTCCCCCAACCCGTCTGCGTCCACCAGCCAGGATCGCCGGAGAGTGAGAGCCCCGCCCCCGGCTCCTCCTGCGCACGCGCCGTTCCCGGGCCAGGGCGGGCGAGCATGCTCAGTATCTTCAGCTGACCCCGAAGCTTTGCCCTGAGAAAGTGAGGGCTGGCGTGGCACCTAGAGCTACGAAGTGAGAGGGAAGCGCGCGCGCACGCTTCTGCGACTCCTTCTGCTCCCACGTCGTGTTGCTTCCCTTTTCGTGCGCAGTCTGGGACGCTTCCAGTTGATAGATAGATAGATAGATAGATAGATAGATAGATAGATAGATAGATAGATAGATAGATAGATAGATAGATAGATAGATAGATAGATAGATAGATAGATAGATAGATAGATAGATAGATAGATGCATGCCTTGGTTGCATTAGCTTAGGATTTCATTTCCCCCGAGTTAGCATTTCCTTCTCAAATCCAGATCTCAGCAGCTGCCCCTTCGCCTGTTAATAAAATACAGGTACACAGCACCGGAGCTCTGCCATTCAAGGTGACTCTTGACTCCTGTGCCGCCCTGTGACTAAGAGAAGACACACTCAAAAACCTTCCTTCTGATGGCCGTGTAGAGCCTCCAGCGTCAGAGGCAGAGTACCCCTCAATGGCAGTTGCAAGTGGGAAAGGCAGACCGGGCATGGCTGTCAAGTCCTGCTCGTGAGCTGCCCCTCCCCCTCCCCCGGGGGCAGCTGGTGGACAGTATCTGATCGGGTGCCGTTTCAGGACTCTTATGACGCCCTTCGCTTCTGAGACAAATTTTATTGCCGTGTCGTTGTCCTCAAGTTGCTTCTGATTTGCGGGAGCCCTAATACACTTTGTGGGATGTTCAAGGAGTCGTGTCAGCCCCCTCCCCGTGAGCTGCCATGGCTAAGAGGAGACTTGAACCCAGATCGTCTCAGTCCTCGCCCATCCCTCTTTGCACTCCCCCACCCTGGCTCACTTTCTGCCAGGAGGGAAGCTTTTGCACAAGGCTGCTCTTCTCAAGACAGAGCTTTTCGACTGAGATGGATGTGTTTAGTTAGTGTGATGCCTTAAATGGGATTTTCTGTTTTCCTGGCATAAAGCTTGCTGCCTTGTTTTTTTCCCCCTTGCTGTAAACTTCCAAATAAGTCTGTACAGCGGGACCAGTGACAAGGATCTAACCCAGGCTTTCCCATGCAGAAAGAGCTGGAAATGTGAATTAACATCTTTGATGCTTTGATCTCATGCACAACAAATGTTAAAAAAGAGAAACAAGGCCAGCCCTTCCTCTTTTCCAGCCTTCTGGATAAAGAGAAACCTAGGCTGAGCTCTGGATTGAGATCGGCAAGACAGCCAGGAGTCAGTTTTTCAGCAGGTTGCTCTCCCATCATGGTGCCATTACAGAAAAGGCCCTGCCACCCACGCTCACCCATTATTTTTCCAGTGTAAGGAGGATGTAGATTTTGCAACCTCGCATGCTGACTAGAGAAGGTTTGGCTGGGAGGGGCCTTTTTCTGGGCTGGGGTGACTGTCAGTCTATCCAGCACTAACCAATCACTCCTTCCTTGCCTATGAAATCAAAGAGAGCCCCGCCTCTCTGCTCACTGCCTTTCCTTCCTCTTTTTTAATCTGTTGGATGGAGTGACTCTGCAGCAGTGTTTTGCTGAAAGCAGCCATGTTTACTGTTTCCATGTGTTCACAATTGTAAATAAAGAAAATGTTTTTATTCTTTTTACTGTTACTGTCTCAGTGCGAGTTATTGAGACTGTCAGTGCCAGTTGATGAGAAAAATGGGGTGAAGTGATCTGAAGATATTCTGGTCTGTGAATCCCTGTACATACTTCTGCTGTACCACTAGAGGAATTTAACCAAGAAATTCAAAACTCTGCAACAGGAAGGTGATCCGTGTAGTTGGCAGGGTGGTACGTACAACTATTGTGATGTACATTTGTCTCACCAGCTCCATTTCTTGTTTCGTGGTTGTTTTTCTCTTTTAAACATTAGTAGCATGCCATAAGACTATATATTTAAGAAACAGAACCCATTGTTTAACATTTGTTTTCACTGTAAAAGATGGTGAACGGCTCCCCAGGCGTTTACTTCTTCTGGAAAGAGATCTGGACAACTTAAGCCAATAGCATGATGAGAGAGAATGTTTCTAGGCTTTATTAAGAAATTAAAAACTAATACTGTATCACTAGGCCCAGATGGTATCCATCCAAGAGTTACTAAATAACATACTGTATATATGAAATTGCTGGTCTTTGTACAAAAATATGGAACTTAACGCTAAAGACAAAAATCGTGATCAAACATTTTGGCAAAGAGAGTCTCAGAAATTATTAACCAGTTTGTTTAAGGCCTGTCCTGGAAAAATTAGTAAAAAGCATTGCTTTAAAAAATGTAGCAAGGATGAAACAAAAGCAAGCCTGACTGGAGAAGGAGCTACATAGTTTTTGCAACAGTAGGCAAGTTTCAGTAACATTTTAAGAATTATTTCACAATATTGATATGCCTGGGGATAAGCTCGTGGTTCTTTTCCAGGGCGGTGATGCTGAAGAATCTACAATTCACACAAAGATTCACTCTGCAACCCCACCCAGGTTTCTTGATTTCAGCTGCCCAGTTCTGAATACCACTTGCCAAAGCCGTTCAGTTCTAGGAAATCAGAGCAAATCAGCATCGTCTACACAGACAAATCTCCGGCCCATTTTGAAACCTTTGCAGCCCAGACTCAGTTGAAAAATCCCAGGAAGGAAAGACAGGGACCTCAAAGTTAGACCTCAGCCACATCTAAGACAACTCATGGAGTTGCTGATGAGATAGATGGTCTCTCTGTTTACATTGTAACTGTGATGTTCAATTTTGGATCCCTAAATAGATGTCATTGTCTACAAATCATATGAAGCTGTGTCCCCACCCCCTGGCACAGCTGCCTTTTCTTCTTCTGATTGGTAGGTAAGTGGCCACCCGCTCATCTCTGGGCAGGCATGAAGTGTCCTCCAGGAAGTGGAGGACTACAGAGCAAACTCAGTGTGGAACAGCTGCAGCATTGGAAGATTTGTGGGAATTCAGTCCAGTTCCAGCTTTGTGTAGAAGCAGGCTTTCTTGAGTCCGGCAGGAAGCTGCAAGGGATCGCTGAAACCTTTCACGAGAGGCTGGGCTTCTTCCGGTCCCGTCACAAGGTGGTGCTGGCGCTCAGATCCTCAGTGGTGTTGGTGGTCGTGCCGGTAGCTTGGGTACGTCCGTCGGCCAGAGAAGGGACCAGCGTGGCTTCCTCGCTCAGGACGTTGCGCAACATCACCTTCAAAGAGCGCCACATTTTGGTCTTGAAATCCTGGCCCACAATGACGTAGATGATGGGGTTGATGCAGCTGTTGAGGAAAGCCAGGGAGACCACGAGCGGGTCGGCGTTCCTGACGGCCTCGAAGAGGGGGCTCTGTGGGATTTCGCTGGCCAGAATCAGCCCCACAATGTGGTAGGGGGCCCAGCAAACAAAGAAACCCACCACAACCACTAGCACCACTTTCAGAGTCTTCTTGGAGTGCCTGAAACGGCTGCTGTGCACGCGGCCGATCACCAGTCCGTAGGAGATGCTGATGACCGCAAGTGGGATCAGAAAGCCAAAGAGGAAGCGCGTGACAGCCACGGTGACCTCCAGGGTGTGGGAGGCATATTGCACTCCACAGGTGGTCCAGTTGTGAGAACCGTAGGATTTGGTGTGCCGCGTGAGGAAGGAAGGTATCGTGAGGAGCAGGGCAGCGACCCAGGCAACACAGCAAAACATCCAGGTCAGGCGGGCTGAACGGTAGTTCTGGCACCATACAGGCTTGAGCACCAGTGCGCACCGGTCCATGCTGATGAACGTCAGGAGCAGGACGCTGGCAAACATGTTGAGGATGGTGAGGGAAGGCAAGAGCTTACAGGCAAAGTTGCCCAGGTACCACCGGTGGTGGCAGGCCAGGGGTATGGCCAAGAACGGCAGCACCAGGCAGCAGAGAAGGTCAGCCACCGAGAGGTTGAGGAACCAGACCGTGTTCACCGTGGGCTTCATCTGGAAGCCCACCACCCAGATCACCGCCCCGTTCCCCAGTGTGCCCACCAGGAACACAAGGGCATAGACCACCAGCGCTACACAAGTGATCGGATGCAGGCGCTCAGGCAGCTCCGTCATCGGAGTGGGGTTATAATCCGTATAATTGAAATCGTCATTGAAGCCACTAAAACCACCTGTCAGGTCTTCGTCCATGGCCGAGATGCGAGAGTGGAGGTCCTGCCAAGGAAAACAGAGAAGAGCATCAGCAACCAGGTTTTACAACCCTTGGTGTTTAGATGATTCAGTTTGTGTCCAGCTTGGGGTCAGAGATGAGGCTTATCCATACATAGAATCATAAAACGGTCAAGTTGGAAGTGGCCTATTGGGAGGCCACCAAGTCCATATAGATGAGCTCAGCATATTCAACAAGAACACATTCAGTGTGTGTGTTTTTTATTTTTATTCTTCATTGTTTTTGTTAAAAATTAATTTTAAAAAATGAAAACCCATATCTCTATTTAGCAGGAGAGCACATGGAAAATGGAGCAGGCATAGGAACACATATTATTCACTGATGTCCTTAGACAAGAGGATACCACCCTTTGGAAAGCTTCATTTATTATGAAATGTGGCAACACAGGGTGACTTGGCAGGCTAGAATCAGAAGACCAAGCAGAAGCAAGCAGCTGAGTTGAGTCTCTTCAGGAAATGCGCCCGAGAAGCATCTCAGAAACCCAGTGAGTTCTTCCTGTTGAACCTCTTCCTGCAAAATGTACCACCCCCCTGAACGAAATGACTGTAGGTTCACAGTGGACAGGAGTGCACTATTCCTCCACCCTTCACTAGGATCCTGGCTCTCTGTTGCAAATGTTGGGACAGGAAATACAAGGGCAACCTTCCCTGCCTTCTGACTCATACTCCCTTCTTGGTTGAACCCCAGAATTCTCCCAAACCTGCCTGCGGAGACTTCCTTGGCGCAGGAGGAAAGGCAAGCAGGGAGAGGAGCATCCTACACACTTCTTTGTGGTGTTCATCAACTACATTTGCATGCCAGGTTCCATAAGGGGCTTTCGCCCTTTCTTTGCCTGCAAGGGGCTGGTTGGATAGCTCAGTGAATAAGGCATCTGGCTGCGGACCCAAAGGTTGAGAGTTCGATTCCCCGCTGGGGAGTAGAGCCAGCCTGGGTGGGCCTTGGGCAAGCTGCACACAGCCCCAGGGCACCCCTAGAAGAAGGGAAGGGACGACCTCTGAAGACTCTCTATCTAGAAGACCCTGGAAAGGGTTGCTGGAAGTTGGAATGGATTTGAAGTCACATGACTATGGTTGTAGTTCATCGCAACATGGAATTCTCCCCCAAACTGAGGAATGTGCGCTGAACCTACAGATTTGACAGATGCTATAACGTCTGACGGAAATGGTGTCACAACTGGAATGCTTCTCAACTTCCTCCCTGCGTTCGTCCCTCTTCCCCTCTTCTTTGCTTGTGCTGATCGAGGGCTTCTGCTTTTTTTTTTTTTTTTTTTTTTTGTAGCCTTCTTAGACTGTTCTTGGCCACACACTGTTCCCCCCCCCCAAAAAAAAATAAAAATGCTTACACAGTTTGGTTCTTCCTGGCGAAATCTCTGGGGAAACAGGCCTGGGCTGGCCCTCAAAGCAGTTATGTTGCTTGAAGAAGCAACTCTCTCTCACACAAGTTGTTGGGACTTAGGAAGTCCGGGTTCACATTCCCACTCAGCCTTGGAAACCCCCAGGAAGATGGCAACAGTGGACCCACCCTGATTAAAAAAAAATAAGCCAAACACTTTATTAGGCTTCCTGTAAGCCGGAAGTGCTTTGATAGCGCAGACCGAGAGAAGTCCAGAAAAAGGGGGCAGATGAGGGAGGCTCACCTAGTTGAGGTCTCTCCACCCACAGGGGAAACTCACTCTGGGTTCGAAAGGAGAAGGCCGGGGGGGGGGCTGCCTTGATTCCTCCCTGTGGTATCTGTAAGAGAATGGCCCCTTCTGCCCACCATGGGTGGACCATGAGGAGGGCTCAAGCACTAAGAGTTTGTGACCTGCAAGAAGCTGAACGGAGGCTCCTCTTGTTTTCTCTCACACACAGGCACCCCAGTCCTGTGCGCGCTTCCCAACCTGCACTTTTCTGTATTGAAAAAGGAAGCCAAACCACGGGATCAAGGCAGGAAGAGTGGAAGAAGTCCTCGGGGCTCACCAGAGGGGCTTGCCACAGACGCCTCAAAAGCCAAGGACTACAGGCTGCCTCCTAGCTTGGACCTAGTTTAACGGGAGCAGCAGTTTTTCCCATGCGTGATGATGGAGACAGTTACCAGGAGCCACTTCAAAGTCTGCCTGAAGAGGAAAGTCTTTTCCTGATGACAGGAGGCGGACAGGGAGAGGGGCCAAGCTGGCTTCTCAGGCCAGGGGACTCCAAAGCCTGGGAGCCACCACCGAGAAGGCCCCCGTCTCGTGTCCTCATCAAGCAAGCTCGGGAAGGGGGCAGAACTGAGAGAAGGGCCTCCCCAGAAGGTCTTCAAAGGCTGAGAAGGCTCCTATGGGGTGATACGATCCTGCCAATAGCCTGGACCCTCAAGCCATAGAGGGCTTTATAGGTAAGACCCAGCACAGAACCAGACTGGCAACCCAGTGAAGCTGTTGGGATAACAAGGGAGTGACACCAGTGCCGGTCGGCAGTCTGGAGGCAGCTGAAGTTTCTGAACACTCTTCAAAGGCAACCCCACGAAGAGCACATTGCGGCAGTCCAGACAAGAGGTCGCTAAGGCATGCGGCACCAAGGGGCCAAACAGGGCACCCCAAGGAACGGGTGCCGCCGGGGCACCCGTTTTAACTGAGCAAAGGCACTCCGCTGAGACTTGTGTGACCAAGCTTTCCTTTTCGGAAATTGCCCTAGAAATTCCTCCTGAAGGTCTCATGACTCTAGAAGTGTGGTGTGGTGGACAGAAGACTTGTGAGGCCTGAGTTCAAATCCCCACTCAACCATGGTAACTCAAACCAGGGTGTCTGGCACTAGCAAAAATCCGCTCCTTACGTGCCCTGATAACCCTATCGGCACCACCTGAAGCCACAAATCGCTCCAACGCCCCCCCCCCCATGATTCCAGACCCTCCACACCCTCCCAGCCTTCAAACTGGGTGTACGGATTTTTCTCCTGGCACATGTGAAGACATGTTCACTGCTCCCCCAGTGAATTCCCCTCCACCTCAATGCTACTTCCCACAAACCGCGAGTCCTACAGCCACCCTCTTCAGCCCCGGATCCTCCCATCTCCCACTGAATCATCATCAGCTCAGAAATTCCCGCAGGCTTCCAAAGAACGACACACACACACACACACACCGCAGCCTTCGGACTCGCCTGTGACACCGTGCACACCCGGAGGTGGCTCACCTTGTGGAGAAATAGCCCAGCAAGGGTCTCTCTTCGCTGCGGCAGGCGCCGAGGGATGGGTCCGGTCACAAAGAGGAAGCCCAGACTGGTGAGGAAAGAGGAAAGAAAAGAAAAGGGGAAAAAAAAAACAACAACTCACACACGTGCACACAAAACACAGTGGTAATTCAAAGAGAGAGAGAGAGAGAGAGAGATACCACAGTTGCTACTTGGGAAGGTGCATGTTCTTCTGACCCTTCTTTAATCAATCTGCCAGCCTCGTGCACATGAGGAAGTGGTCAAGATCTATCACAGCTTATTGTTCACTAAAGGGGTTAGGCTTTCAGGCAAGACAAAGCGTCATTGTTGGGTTTTGATTGTTTGTTTGTTTGGAGAAAGAGATGTTCCTGGCCAGGTGGCGCAAGTCTTGAGACACACTCCAAACCTGTGAGTAATACCTTTAGGTTTCTTCTTGTTCCTTTTGTGCACTCCCCCCCACACACACACACCTCTGGTTTGGGTGGAAACCCTCAATGTGGTTGAGAGTTGTTGCAAGGTTACACCATTGAAGGACACGAGGCCTCCTGACTCAGCAACAGCAGGGGGAACAGATCCCTGCAGCCAAACTTTTGACCAATTTTGGCTTAACACAGGGTGCCTTTTAAGGTGGCGGAATGAGATGGCCTTCAAGGGGGGTGGGCATAGTCCCCGGGAGAAAAGCTGCCCTGTTGGATTTGCCTTGAGGGCTATCACCTGCCTCAGAAACCCACGTGTTCCTCAGGGGCTGGGGGGCCACTGGGGTGGATCAGAGGGGGCTGGGTCTCTTCTCATCCAGGTCTCTTCTCATGCAGGACCAAATAAAGGCAACCAGACAGAGGCCACAGTTGCCTCTTCTGGCCTCATGGCTTCCCTCACTGACCTCCAGGGTGTGCGTGAAGATCTGCTCCTTGTTTCCTCCTCTCTCCAGCTGGTCAGATGGGGGAAACGGAGGAAGTTAGAAGTGGGCAGACCTATGGAGGATTTGTTTTTGGACTCCTTTGGGTTCTTTCGAGGAGAAAGCCGGAGTAAAAATATTTTAGATAAAACAGATTGAAATAAATTCTGCCTGGGGAATTCGGAATTTTTCGGCTCCAACCAATAAGGCTTTTTTGTGTGTGCGTGAGGGGAGGACCCTTTTCTCTTCCGCCCCGCCCCCGAACAGGGCAATGTTGGTTTTAAAGGGTGCTGCACTGAGGGTGGGCACCCATAGACCCTGCCAACTGCCTCCAAGGGATGCCCACTCAAGACAGTGGGACAGAGAGCCCGCTGACCCGGGCCCATGCCCAACGGTCGCCAGGTAAGGGGACTTGCAATTAAGTCTGAAGTTGCACAAATGACTCCCCTGTTGTTGTTGTTTTCTTCCAGAGGCTCAACTGGGAACCAAGCCACCCCTCCCTTTCTTTTGGGGAAAAACAGGTGGTTTTTAATAAGGGACTTGGACACGGGACTTGGCACCATTGACTCGGGGCTCGGACCCAACGTCCCTGGAGGTTACCAGAAGCAGAGGCCACCACCAGCCTCTTCCCTTGCAGTCTCTGAGGGTCCCCCCCCACAGCTGGCAAAGCGAGGTAGGTTGGGGGTGGGTGGGTTGCATGGCAGCACCCCATTTGCCCACCTCCTTGTCCCGCCCCTTGGGAAGAAGAATCACCTCCCCCCCCCCCCCCGTTTGCAGCCAGCCACTGAGCCAGGTCCAGCCCAGAACGAGCCAAGGCCAGGGAGAGAAGAAGGGGGGTTTCTTGAAATCCCCACACATGGTTCGTAGGGCAGTGGGGTGGGTGGGCCAAGGGAGCGCTCGCCATGGCTTGGGGCCAGGCCAGGCCAGAGGCAGTGATGGGGCTGCCTTGGGTGGTGCTGCTAGGACAGGGCAGGCTGTGGTCAAGAGCGAGCAAGGGGGCGGCCAGCCAGACACCAGCACAGCCAGCACACACGGAGCTCCGGCACAGCCAGTGCAGAGGAACCAGACGAAGCCCCAACTGCCGTGCCCTCCTGGCACCGCCGGCTCCTGGCTCTTCACTGCTGGGGCTCTCCTTTTCTCCTCCGGGCAGCAGCACGCACTTTGTTGCAGAGGCAACCCAGGGCGCACGCCCAGGGGGCTGTGGGAAGCGCCTTGGCTCTTCCCCTCCGCACGTTCAGCCTCGGACGTCTGGACGCACCTCTGCCCTGCGCCAGCCTGGCGTTCTCCGGCCACGGAACCCATCTCGGGCAATCCGTCCCTCCGCGGGCGTCTCCGGGTCAGCCTCCGCCAGGCCAAAGGGACCCTTTCCCCCAAAGCCGTTCTCTGCGCCCACCTTAGGGTGCAATTCAGGACAGGGAGGCCGAGATTCCGATCCTCCTGTGGCAGTGAAACCACCACCCCCCAAACCCCGATGAGGGCTGCAGCCCACCTCATCCCCAGCCCCCCCTCCACGCCAGCCTGGCCGTTCAGTTCTCACGCCACCCCGGCCCCCATTTAAAAGAAAAAAAGGGAGTCTGGGGCAGGCAACCACTGGAAGGACGTTTATTATTACAAGAAAGCTTTCCCTTTGTCAATGATATGCAGCTGCCCCAGAGGCAACGGGTGCGGGGGGGGGGAGGAGAGGAGAGGAGAGCAGGGAGGGGTGGTGGGGGCAGCTTGGTGCCTTGGGTGACTCAAATGGGAGGGGCCACAGGGCCTGTCAGCCCCCCTCCTGCCCTGCCCTGTTGTTGCAAAGGGCCAAGGAGGCAGGAGCAACGGAGCAAAAGGACTGGGGGTGGGACAAAAGACGAAGACACACACCCCCTCCCCTTTTCCCCCCTGGTTGCAAGGTGACTGCCTGGAAAGAGGAAAGCCTGGCATGCAGAGGCCCCAATCTGTATCTGCACATGACCTTAGTGTTAACTGCACTAACGGAGGGTTTGGCAGGCGATGGCTTGCTGGGGGAGGGGCTTCCCCCAAATCTCAAGAGGCCGCGCATAAGAAAAGAGACCAGAGCAAGCAGACTGGGGGGGGGGGGCAGGTGGGGCCAGGATCCGAACTCTCTCCCATGACTCTGCGGAGGGAGGTGTTCCCATTCCGAGTGAGCGGCTGTCCAGGGAGCCGTCTGGCTGGCCTCTCTCTCTCCTCTCCCTACACGGCAGGGGTGAGCAGGAACACCGGCCCGGGCTTCAGGCGTCCAGCTGCTCCTGGCGGAGAGGAGAAAAAGCAAGACACACAATCACAGGGGAGAAAGCGGCAGCCGCAAGGGGGTCCCGCTGGCTCCATCTGACACACACACACCCCTCGTGCAAAGCACAGCTCAGAAACACACCACACAGGGACCGGTGCAGAAGTAAAAAAAACACGGGCAGGCAATGTTTACTGTGTGTAGTGTGTAGTTATTACTGAGTTTGTCCTTTAATTTTTTTCCTGTTATTTGCAATTTCCCTTTTTTTATCGATTAAATTATTAAAAAGAAATGGGCAGATCTTGGGCTTTTCCCAAACTGACCCACTTTTCCTCTTTCCTCCTCTTCTCTTTTTCCTTTCATGCCCTTTCTCTCGGGATCAAAGATGCAGGAGGGACTGTATTTTTTTTTAAAACAGCCTCTACATGAAGCTGTACTAGAAGACTTCTAAGCTGAACTCCAAACCAATAATACATATATTCTGAACGTAGGTCTTTAACTCTCAATATCAAGTCAGTTAGCATTTGCAATAGCTCTTATTTGTTTTTTCAGAATAGGTCAAAAGACATCATCCTTTCTGTTTAAACTTCAGAGCGATATTGAGAAACGCATTAAATAAAACGTCTCATTTGTAAGAGCTGCTGATGCAACAGCGTCTCCTTCTGTTGAGTTTTTAAACAGTGAATTACACAGGGATGAGTCAGCTGTGGAGGATGATGGCAGGAAGGTTGCACAAGCTCTGCAGTGTCTGGATTCGCCAGCAGAGAGCAGTATCCACCTGTTTCAACAGCACAGAGCTGAGAAAATAAAAGAGGGGAGGGGTCCTTAGGATGCTCTTGGCTTTCAAACATTGTACAAAATTTTAAAAAAACCTACAGGGGAAAAAAAACGGTTAAAAAGCTGGTATGGTAATCTTGCTCCGTGGTGCTCAGCTCCTGGATTCCCTGATGCCTTTGCTCTCCCACCTTAGAACATTGGAAAACCCAGTATAACACCTTCAGTTCAGTCCGGTGCCTTTTGCTTTTCCAGCCAAAACCAACCCCTGCCATTTGTTTGCAAGCCTTCTGAAGGTGCTTTGCTTCAAAAAGCAGCTGTACCAGCAAGGGGGTGTGCCAGGCCGTAAACCTGCCAAATTCCTGACAGCTCCCGCTCAGGGCTGAGTCTATAAGGTGCCTTTAAATGTTGCTTTACAAAATGCAGTGAGATTTGAATCCATCCATCAGCTTGTTTCAATTCGGATCAAAGACCTAACCTGGCCGGTTTGCTCCAATCGGGAGCTCATACCAATAGGTCCAAAACAGGCCAATTCGGTTAATCATTTGGGATTTGGCCAATATCAAAGCCCAGTCTGGGCTGTCACCATCTTCTTGAAAGACGATGGAGACCTAGAGTTAAGGGCAAACAAGGATGTGGTCAACGACCTCTTCCTCCGGCTCTCGAGTGGCAGCAGACGGGCGGATGCCAGTGGTCGCCCTCGGCCTCCAGGGCCTGAGTTGCATCCCTTACCTAAGGCTGGTGATATTGACTTCCTCCAAGTGGGGAGGCGGCTGCTTTTGACCCCAGTGAAACGTCACTAGTGCCGGAAAGACCCATGAAGTGTTCCCAGCCCTACGGGGTTTTGCTGATGCCAAGGCAGTGGCATTCACGGGTGGGCAGCAGAGGGCAGAGAGGAGAGGAAGGTTGCCAAGCCCCCCCCCCCCCGAGGTAGCCAGAGAGAGGCAGACAGAGCGTGCCGACAGCAGCAGCACCTTAACGGACAGGCCAAAATAAAGAAGGTGAGCGAGGCAGAAGGAGAGAGGCCAACCAAGGGCATGCATGGGAAAGTCAGCAGAGAAGGGCGAAAGAGCCATACGCCCGGCAGAGGCAGAACCACAGCAGCCGGCACCACCGCTATGGATCACCGGAGGCTGAAGGCTTACAGAAGCGCACCTGCTAGAAGTCGGTGATCTCTACCCGGCCGGGGGCCGGAGCCGAAGGGACTTCTGTCTCAGCAGCTGGGAAGACAAGACAGGACCACAAGGTTAGTGAGGTTGAAGGGCCTCCTGGAGCCACAAACCAAAACATGGGGCACTGGGGGGGGGCACACCTTCTCTCTCTCACTCCCCCCCCTCAAGGATCTCCACTTTGCTCACCAGGATCCTCCCCAGGCAGTCCTGCTTCCTGCTTGGCCGCTTCTGGCTCTGTGCTGGTCTGCACCTCGGGGGCGCTGGCTGCGGGAGCCGCCTCCTTTTCAGGCTCAGTCGAGGGTTTGGGGGAGGCCGTCCCTGTGGGAAGAAGGGGGGGGGCAGCAAAGGAAGAAAACTTTCCCCTCTCATTTCCTTTTGTGCCCGCCTCTCGGTGGGCTGGACGACAAGGCGCACCAGTCGGGCGGCTTTGTGATTTGAGCACCGCAGGCTGAACAAGGGGGGGGCGCCTCAAAACCACCACCAGCACCACCACCGCTCCCCCCCCCCCCCCGCATGCAGAGAGTGCCTGGGGAACAGGAGGAAGGGAGGGCAGGCAGGTGGGCAGCAGAACCAGGCTCATTTCATGCTCGGAAGGGGATCTGTGTCCTCGCCTCCCTCCCGCCGCCCGCCTCGGCTGCCCCAGTTGGACTCCAAAGGCCCCCTGCCACCCCGCCACCCTTTCTCCCACTGGCCCGTCCCTTCCTCACCAGCAGCAGCAGCAGCAGGAGGTGCGTCCCTCGGCTCGGCCAAAGGGTTCCTGGAGGCGTCCGTTCGGGGAGAGCTCAGCTCCATCTCTTCCCCCCAGTCCGAAACAGGGTGGTAGCCGTCAGCAGGCGAGAAGGGGGTGAGGGGCTTCCCCTCAGCCGTGGGTGTCTCAGGCTGGCAAGGGGGCATGACCAGGGAGAGCTGCTCATTGCTCCTGGGGGCCTGGGGGCAGCCGGTGGGAGGGGGCTGGCCCTCCTCCCTGGAGCCCCGGCTGCCTCGGCCTTTGGCTCCATGATCCTCCTCTCCTCCTCCTCTTCCCTCCTCCTCTTCTTCCTCCTCTTCTTCTTCCTCCTCCTCTCCTCCACTGACATCTTCCCACTGATCCTCCTCCTCCTCCTCTTCTTCATCTTCCATCACCACAGAGGGGGAGGCAGGGGGTTCGGCCTGGGGGGAGAACAGCAGCCATCAGTGGGCGTAAGACTGGGGGGGGGGGACACCTGTCTTGGAACAGCGAGGTTGGTGCCTTGGCCAGGATGGCCCCCACGCCCCCCCCCCATGAGTGCAGTGCCAATGCGGGAACTGATCAGCTGCCCTGGAGCTATTCATGAGGCACCAGGCAAATCTCCCTGCAGGAGGCCGCACGTGTATCAGGCAGAATCCAAAGATTCGAAACAAAAGAAGACAAAAAAGTGGCCCCTTAAAGACTATTATATTTTAATGTGATCTTTCTTGGGCACATCCACTTCCTCAGACATACGGAAATAGAATGAAACGTTGAATGAAATACCAGTTTCATACTAAATATTCGTGGGCTCTTGGGTGTACATGACCTTTCCAGGCAGTAATTTATGTTGTTTTAGGGCTCTGTTGTAAACATTCCTCAGGAGACAGAAAACAGGCACCAGGCCCGAGCAAAGAGGAGGGGGGGGAGAAAAGAGAGGAGGGGCATGGGGGAGGGTGTTGAAGAGGGGGGGGGATTCACTCCAAACTTGAGAAAAAGAGACTATTAAACATAAAGGTGAAAAAAGATGGCAGAAGAATCGTGTGTGTTAATGTAGGGGGTGTGGACAGTTTTCATCTTTGAGCCCTGTGATGAGAGGCGGCCTTGGTAGTTGTAAAGAAAATAACAGGGGCAGAAGATAAGAGCAGGAATATTGCATTTGGCAATGACTTTTTAAAAACCTAGGCTTATATGCATTTATATGGCTACCCATCATGGGTATACATTTTCTCTCAGCTGTTTCCCGGTTCCCTGGTATAGCAGGACCGGTGCTCTTCCCACCCACCCACCGTACCTGCTCCGCAGGGTTAGTGGCCGATTTGTCTTCTACAGGGAGTGGTGGGGGTGGCACCGTCTCCGGTTCCTCCTTCTCCCATCGATTGTCATGCATGCTGCCCAAGGAAAGCAGGGTAAGCCTGGGGAAGGGTCTGCCCCACTCCCAGAAAACTGGAAACAAGAGGGGGGCGGCCACAGAAGAACCTCAGCCGAGCCCCCCTCCCATCCTAAGAGGGACACAGAACAGCACCCCAGAGTCTAAAAACTCAGCCCCTAAGCCACCCCCCTAGCGTTCTTCCCCCCTCCTTTGCACAAGGGAGTCTGTCCTGCTGTCGCCCACCTCACCTGTACGGCTTGGAGGGCCCGCTCCGTGGGCGCCCCCGGCCTCTGCCCTTCCTGCGCCGGTCCGTTTGCTGCTCGGACAGGAATTCTCCAAAAGTGGGTAGTTTAGGGGGTCTCTTGGACTCAGCTGGCGGGAAGGGAAAGAATTAGATGAGGGCTGCCCCCAAACCCCAATCGCAGCCGGGCACAATAGCCGGGGAGCAAAGCCATCTTGAGCTCAACCTGATTCTGCACTACCGGAGTTCACTTTTTGCAAATGTGCGTCACCTCACCCCTCCGGATTTCGGATGGGAACCCTCATTTATCTTGTCCTTTCATGCAGAAGGCAGACATCCCAACCTGTTCCTTCTCGTAGCAAGGAAGGGGAGATAATTTTTCGGGACTCACAACAGAGATCTTGCATTGAGAATAAATGATATTTTATGGAAAAACTGCAAAAACATTTTTTTAATTATATAGAACTGGCCATGTTTGTGCAAAGTTCTACAATTACACAAGTGACCCAAAATGAGGAGGAAGCTGAAGCATTAGGTGAGTTCGTTGCATTGTCCTTAACTATCAACAAACCCTTCTGGGCTCCCTGGGTGTGTTGCACACCGCTGAGTGTGTGCTTTGCTTCTCACAGGAAAAGGAGACTGCAAGCAGGTTAGCAAAGTAACCAGAGACCACGGGGAAGCCAGTCCCACCTGCCCCCACCCGTTCCCTGCTCCTGTATCCCATGTCACAGGATACTTCAAAGCTTCCATCGCCCACCCCATGGTTGTGTCGGGGCAAAGTTCTTACCCTGCTTGCCAGTTGCTGAGCTTCCCTGCTTGCTGCCCTCTTTAAACCTGGAAAGAAGAGAGGTTACAGTGGGAAGCGTGCCACTTACATATGCTACCCCTTGGTGCTTAAAGCATTCTATGGGTGGTTTACAATATAATTATGCAGGCTACCGACTGCCCCCCTCCGCCCAGCGGACTGGGTACTCAATTTACCCATCTTGGAAAGATGGAAGGCTGAGCCAGCCCTGAGATGGCTACCTTAGCCCCTTAGGGCTCATACTCAGTTGAGGTGGGCATGAATCAGAAAAATAGTGATCTGTTTTGATTTGTGATTCGTCAAGTTCGATGAATCCCGAATTACGATTTTTTTCTGACGAATTGATGAACTGATTTGTCCATTTATTTTTTTATTTCAAAACCCTATAAAATGGGCCCCCGAGGACCTAAAGACACCAAAATTTCAGGGAAGCTTCCTCTGGCTCTCCTCTATAGTCCCTCTGAGATTGGTGAAGACTGGGTTTCAGATCTCCAAGTTATACATCCACAAGGAGGGCTCCTCCAGGAAAGTACTTCCTAGGGATCTAGAGACACCAAAATCACAGAAAGGCTTTTGCCAACTCTCCTCTACAAACCCTCCAAGTTTGGTGAAGATTGGGTTTCAGACATCCAAGTTATACTCCCTCAAATTGTGTCCCCCTAGAAAAGTGCCCTTTGGCAGCTGGCGTGGGGAAATGCAACCTTCACCAAACTTGGAGGGATTGTAGAGGAGAGTCAGATGAAGCTTCCCTGCAATTTTGGTGTCTCTGGGTGCCAAGAGGAGGGCGTTTCATAGCAAAATGAAAGGACAAATCAAAAATTGCTAAAAATTTCATTGGGCCGTTGATTCATATGAATGCAAATTGAATTAGCAGATTTTTGAATGAATTTGGTGAATTTTTTTAAAATTTGTGCCCTAGTCGTGAGCAGAGTCTAGACTGCAATATTGCAATTTAACCACTAAGCCGTGGGGATCCTCAGGAAAGCTAGAGGAAATGCTAACCACCCTCTTCTTCCACACTTCAAGACAGCAGGCCCAGCAACACCATAACTAGCCAACTCCTTCCCTGGCATGGTGAAGCTTAGGCTGACGCCTGGCAAGCTCATCAATGAAGTGCCAATGCCAATTCAGAACCCACAAACAAAACGTCTCCTGCATACACCCTCTATTGCATCCACATGCCACTTCACCATCCGGGCACTTACGCCGCATCCATCTTCTCGGCGTCCCACTCCCGGCGCCATTCCCCCGTGGGCTGCCGATGCCGGGCCAGCCGTTCCCGGTCGATCTGCTCTCGCTCTTGCTTCCAGCGCATATATTCTGCCCGTTCCCGGCCCGTCATGGAAAGCGTCATGTCTAAGGCTGCAGGTCCTCCTCCTCCACTGCTGCCACCACCACCTCCGCCTCCTCCTCTCTGCCGGGCGCTGCCACGACCCTAAGCAGGAAAAAAAGCAACCAGGTTGGAATCAGGAGGGGACAATGATGTGCCGTCTTGCAGCAAAGGGCTGCATTCACCGAAACACCCAGAGTGAATCAGGGTGCTGGGGGGGGGGGAAGCACCGCTTCAGATTCCTTGGCCCACCACCCCTGCACGTCAACCCCAGGTCCCATGCCAAGACCTACCGGGCCTCCCCGCTCCTTGCCCTGCTCTATGCCAGTCTTGACCTTGTCAAAGTCCGGCCCACCCCAGTTGCGCATGTGGCGCCGGCTGCCTTCCCATCGGTCCGACTCGGCAAAGGAGCCGCTGCGCCGCGGGTCGTCCAGAAAGTTACGGACGGGGTTTTTCTCTTGAAGGCCATCCTGCTGGAGGGAAGAAATCAGTGGCTGCAGCTGCAGCATGCGGGGCAGGACCCCAGTCCCCTCGCCCCCTCTGGGAGCCAAGAGCATTGGAACCCCCCCCCACTTGGGACAGGACAAGGACCCCCCTCCCCAACATGGCTAAAACGTCCCACTCCCTGCTGCTCTCAAGCTGGGTCCGTCTAGCGCTCTGGCACTCACACGCTGGCTGCGTTCATACTCGGCAATTTTCTCCATCTCCTCGTTCATTTTCTCAATGTTTTGCCGACGGCGCTCTTCCCATTCCTGAAGGATGAAAAGAGTTTGCGATGGAGGGGGGGGGGCATCCTGGCTTGCTCACAGAGTCAGCTGTATTGTACTGGCTCCCTCCCTCTCTCCCCGCCCCCCCACTGCCAACATCCACACCTCACCTTAGATCTTCGGTCGGGTCCTGCGTCTCCCGCTGGGCCCCCACGGGCTCGAGGTCTCCGTCCACGCCCCCCTCGGCCTCGCTTGCTGTCCCCCAGGCCTTCGGGGCCTGCTCCTTCCCAGCCGGGCTGCCCCAGGGGGCCCTCTGCTCGTGGAGAGCGGCTGAGCACATGGGGCCCCCCACGGATGGGGCCGTCGCGGGCACTCGAACCTCCCCGCGAAGCCTTTGGGGGAGGGATGTGCTTCCTCTCTGTGCTCACCACACGTTTCTCCTGGGGAGGAAGAGCAAACCAGAAGGTGGAGACCTTGTGCCCTCTGCCTCACCTCCGGGGATACCCCTAGAGCACGCTACCCACGCTCTGGGGGGGGGAGCTCTGCCCCACAGCCTTCTCACAGAGCTCCGAAATGGTGACACCCCCCTCAAGCAGATCCTCCCTTGCTCCCTGATAGAAACACAAACCCTGCCTTCTCCAGGCGGGACTCACTTCTGGGTCCAGCAAGACCTGCACCGTCAGGGTGGGGGAGTCCAGCTCCCCCCGCCTCTTCTCCAGCACATCCCCTTCTGCCGACCGAGGCCTCCGTCCGCCCGTCACCGCGATGCCCTCCTGCTCTGCCTTCTTCCGGTCTTCTTCAATCTCCTGGGGTGGGGGGGTGGGGGGAAGAAGAGGGGAGGTGTGCCACAAGCTGTTTTAAAAATAAATAAATCAACCTTGCATACTAGGGGGTGCCTATTGGGGTTGGAGGCACAGCAACCCACGGGGGGTGGGTGGCTGAGGAAGCATGGGGGGGGCGCAGTCCCAAGGGGGAGCATTCATCCCTCTGCAGGCAGAGAAGCTGGCAGGTCCTTGCAGGAAGGCAGGTCGTTGGAGGGCCGCCTGCCTCTTGCAGGCAGAGCCCCTGAGCTCTTGAAAGCGACACCTGTAGCAGGGCAGGGCCGCTTTCTACCTTCAAGGGCCGGCTGGCCAGCCTGCCTGTGCCACTTTAAGCCAGCTTGCCTGCCCTCGCTGGAGGACGTGACCGGTGTTAATTGGCTTAGCCATCGCGGGCGCTCCTCGCCCAGCCGACTCCCTCCCTCCCTCCCTCCGTCCCTGCGCTAAGCAGGCGGAGATCAAGCCGCCGCGGCCGCCGCCTCGGAGTGACCTTCTCTGGCCAGGCTCCGGCCTGTCCCCCCCCCCAGCCCCTCTCGGCCTGGCCTGGCCTGGCACTCCTTCTGTCCCTCTCTCTCTCTCTCTCGGCTGGGGCCCTTGGGGGCGCGAGGATCCCCTCCTGCTCCTTGACCCCACCAGCCAGAGCGCCCGGAGAGAAAGGCCCTCCCTCCGCCCTCCTCCTCCTTCCCTGCCCCGCGAAGGGCGCCGGCCTCTCCCAGCTCCGAGCGCTGCGCAACCAGCACCCCAACCCTCCACACACACACCCCCGCGGCCCGTCCTCTTCTTCCTCCTCCTCCTCCTCACCTGGTAGCGCTTGATCAGAGCTTGGTTCTTGCGCCGCAAGGCCTCGATCCGCTTGTCCAGCTCGGCGTCTTTCTCCTCTTTCGACTTCAGGTCCGCCGAGGCCGACTGCAGCCGGAGCGTGGGAGGGGGGCGAAAGAGCGCAAGGAAGGTGGGTGAAGGCGCCCGGCCGGCGGAAGGGGCCCCGGCCTCCCTCCCTCCCCTTGCAAGCCGGGGCCCACATTCGGAAGCCCGAGGGTGCCCCAGATAAACGGGGGGGGGGGAGAGAAAGAGAAGCAGCCTCGGGCTTGGAGACAGCCCCCCCCCCCCCATTTCTCGTGAGGGTCCTCCTTACTGCCCAAGACTACGCCAAGGAGGGGGGAGATCCCTTCCCCGGCTGCCCGCTTACCATCTTCCCCGAAGGAGCGGGCGGACGCTCTGCCAGGTGGGGGGGGGGGCGGCGCGCTCCTTCAAGGTCGCCACCGAGACTCTCCAAGAAAGGGACCGGGCAGAGCCGGGCTCGGCTCCCGGGAAGCTCCGACCGATCCCCAGGCAAGGCGTCGGACCGCGGGAGAAGCCAGCTGCCCGGGCGCTTCCGTATCGGGCCCTGCCGGAGAAACAGCAACCGACGCGCCCCGCCCGCCTGTCCGCCCCTCCGTCCGCCTCCCACCACGTGGGTCCCGTTTCCGCTTCCTTCCCCAGAGAGAGGAGGAGGAGGAGGAGGAGGAGGAGGCGAGCCGGACCGTGGCACCCCCCCCCCTCACCGGACCCGCCTCCCGCCCGCCCGCCAGCCGCCCTCGCTTCTTCCCCAGGAACCGGAGAGGAGCGCTTTTGCCCAAAGCCCCGCGCCTCTCCGCCACCTGGGCTGCGGATGCTGCTCTACCTCGCAGGGATGTCGCCGGGACCGAGGCAACCCCACGGATCCCGTGCGTGCAGCCAGAGTCCCCCCCCCCACCGCGCTGGGAGGGAAGCCTCGGCGCTGCCTGCTGTCCGGGAAGCACAACCGGCCAAGCCCCGTTTCTGGACCAGCCCCCCCCCTGCCCGAATCCCGCACCTTGCACCGCCAGTAGCCAGCGCTTGGTGGGGGACTCTGCCCTCTTTTGAGCGGGGGGGGGCAACGTGACACTCCCAACTTTCTCTGGCGCTGCCGATCCGGTTCCATCCCTCCGCGGCCGACTCCCCGCGGCCCTGGTCCAGCAGGGGTTGCCTCTCCGGGGCCACCAGATGGCAGCCTCGGAGGGCGAGGGGCGATGCTCTCCCCGGGGCGCGCCGGGCAGGGAGACGGGGACGGAGCGGGACACCCATCTCTGGCCCAGGCGTGGAGAACGGCCCGGGCAGCCCCCTCCCCGCCTCCACTTAGAGGGAGACCTTTCCCCCCATGAATTCGCGAAGGAGAGCCAAAAGACACCAACGGGTCCCAGGGCAACCTCCTCCCATCCAGAAACCCCTGTTTGTTTTGTTAAGTCGTGTCAGACTCTTCGTGACCCCATGGACCAGAGCACACCACGCAAACCCCTATAGATGAGCACAAGCAGACACCTTTTTTGGAGGGGGGGCGGGATTCCTCTCCTGCCTTGGCTAGGAGGAAGTGAAGAAGATTGTTGGAGAGGAGATACGAGACGCAGGCTTTTGCCATTTTAAGCTGCGTGCTTTGCTTGGTAAAAAGCAGGAGGTCTGGGGCCCATTCTGGCTCTTCTCAGCCTTTAAGAGGAGAGCCACCGATCCGTCTTTTGTGTGACCCTCCTCTCTCTGCCAGCACAGGTCTAGAGACCGAACCCTGACTCCCCTGCCAGATCTGTGGCTGCCCTAACTTTTCACTTGTGAAATGGGGACCAGTGAAGGCCCACCTTGCAATGCAGGCTGCTTGAACAGGAAGGGAGGGGCAGGGGGGACACGCAGGTGCCTTCCAAAAGAGGGATGGAGGGGGTGTTCCTTCTTAGGATGACCAAAGGGAGCAATAACAGTCCTGGAGCAGAAGAAAGGGTCTCGGTGGCTGCGAGGGTGGCGAATCGCCCTAGCCAAGGTGACCCCAGGTGGCTGCGGTCAGCATCAGGGGCCAGGCACCCTCGAAGCCCACTAGGCATCCGGCTGGCCCCCTTACAGCCAAGTGCTGGACCCCATGTGCCCCTTTCGGCCTGACCCATTGTTAGGGCTCTCACCACGATGCAGTATCAAAAAACACCAGGTTCCAGAAAATTGGCTTTTTGGGGCACGGGGGGGGGGCGGAATGGTGTTCCAGTCCTCGTTCTCCCTTTCACACAGAGTTTGCGGGCGGCCTGAGAAAGGAAGAGAACCAGGACCCATTTCCACATGTGGGGTCCATTCAGGGATTTAGATGCTGGGCCTAGCAACCGGTGAGAGTTTGTGTGGAGTTATCAGCCGATGGCAAACCTATGGAACAGGCGGGTGCCTCTGAACGCAAGCAGAGTGCCCACTGCTTTCCTCTGTACCTCTTAGACTCGTGAACGAGTTGCAGGCAAGCTCCCAACCCTGGACTCCTTTCCCTTGCCTGAAACAGTAGAGCTAAGCAGAGGTCCTTGTGATGGGTTGTTGCGGAGGGCCCCCCCACCAAAAAAATTGTATTTTCCAGGCTCTGAGGCTGCCGCATGGCACACCGGCCCTCCCCCTGGCTGGTGCACAGCTGCTAGGGACCCAGTGCCCCAGACATGCCCCCCACCAGCCTTCTGGGCACTTGCTTGGCGTGCAGGAGAAGGCGGTGCTGGTTGCCTGCTTCGGAGTCAGTGATGCTCTGTTTCCATGGCAGTTGCTTTTCCTGCTGGGATGGCGAGCCCTGATTGGCTGCCGCTGCCGGAATGGAAGAGGTGGTTGGAGAGGCCGGGCCCAAACGCAGCTCCTCCGTGGGCTTCTTCTTCCGCTGTTGCTGTTGCTGCTGCAACGGGAGGGCCCAGGCAAGAGAGCTGGTGGAGGTGGTGTGTGGCAGGCATCTTCCCTCTCCATCTGTAATAAAGTGTGTGTGTGTGTGCGCGCGCACGCATGCATGCATGTGTGTTTATCTGGGCCTTTCATTTATTTGCTGGCAGGAGGAGAAAACTTAACTTTGGGGTCCAGGCACAGCAGGTGGCATGGAGAGGGGAGGAGAAGCCAGCTGGGGGAGCAGGGAGGGAGGGAGAAGGCAGGGTCGGGAAATTCCCCGGGATGAGGTCAGGGAATTCCCCTCCAGCCCCTTGAATGGAGCAGAGGTCCTCCAGCCCTTCCCCCACCCTCCACTGCTGACCTGGCTTATCTATAGGGTTAGAGTCACACAGACAGCGACATCTCCCCCACATGCGCCCAAGGAGAGATGCTCCCAGTCCATCATCCTTTCTAAGGATCTCTGGAGTGCCCTTTTCAAAGTGCCCAACCAGCAATTCTCCTGCAATGGAACTAGGTGAGAATTTACACCCTCCAGGAAGTTTTGAACGGGGGTGGGGCTGGCTCTGTCATGAGGCAGACTGCAGGCTGCCGGTGTCATGAAGTGCATTGAAGTTTTTGTCGCTCATTTATCCTTGTTGGAATGGGTCCGGGTTTAGTCAGATCACATTACCGAAATCAATGGGAGTGGAGCATACCCTGAGTTGGTGTGTGATCCCAAGCTAGAAACAAGCGAAGACATTTTGACTATGACAGAAGTATGAAGAAGCAGACGTGGAAATTCCTGGCTCTGGAAAAAGAAAGGGCAAAATGGTTTGAGTGCCACACACCCCGTCTAGGGAGACAACACCCTTTCCCTCTCTGTCCTCGGTCACACAAAAATGTTTGGGTCATCCTTGGGGCACTGGGCAAGATGTCTTGGCCATGTGGGGCCAAGACCAAAGCCAGGTGCACCTGAGCCCCAGGTGAAGCGTGTGGAGTGGGATCTCTGTAGCCACTAACAGCCCAGTTCCCAGAGGTTGGTGGCGGTTTATGTAGGGAACGTGGCTGGTGTTGTGGTTCCAATGGAAAGGGAATGTGATAATCCTCATGTCAGGGAGAGCCAATAATGCACTTCTTGGGTTTCTCTCCTGTATGTCCCTGTTCTTTCCTTAAAACTTCTGATTGACACTTGAGATGGATAACTTTGTGCACAAGTAGAGTCAATTGCACGGGTAGAAGGAAACGGCTCTACAAATAGACCGAGTAACTGCCAAGGTTTTCAGGAATGGAGCAAAACAGATGATAATTGGTCAAATTCTGGGCTTGACAGGATAAAACGAGAATTCTGATTGGCTGCTCAGAGGGTGAAGATATTTAAAGAAAGGAAGGAAACGATTAGACGTTTAAGCAATTTTTAATTGAATAAACCCTGCCATGTACTTTTGATGTGGTTTTCTGTGTATATGTTGTTGCAGGCTGTAAAGTAATCCCTCCCACCCCAACTAGGCTAAGATTCGTTGCTAAAAATATCAGTGTATTCCTATGCTTTTGTATCTATGAAACACAGACACATGCCCCTATTCTAACGAACAGTTCTGGGGAAAAATGTGGCTATTAATTTATTTAATTATATGGGGAAGTGGGGGACAAAGCTGTGCAAAACACTGACTTTTATTAACATCTCTCTGCTTCGGTTGTGGAATTGCACATGCAAACTCTTGTACAGACGACTGGCAACTATCACACAGAAATGTGAGAGATAAACGCTGTGAAAAGGCCCCTTGCGAGAGGCAGAAGTTGTAGAACCTTGGCCACATTGCCTCGGTTGGCCAAGGAAGGAGTTGGCCAGAGTGGGCCCTGGGATTATATAGAAGGTAACTTCCAGCTGCCTCCCCTGGCCTCATGCTGTCTGGCGCTGTGAGACCACCATCTGGGAAAACAAAGAAAGTGGGCAATGGGGTGCAGTGGGGGGGGAACCAGGCCTGGGAATAGTAAAAAGACTCTGCTGCCCCTGTGGGATCAGTGTTCCCCCCCTGCCCTGCTCCCGTGCTCTGAAATGCTCCCCCCAACTCCAGAGTCACAAGGCTTCCCTCTGGTTTGCTTCACCCGAACTGTAAGGGCTGTGCCATCAAGTCCAAACCGATGTATCACAATCCTGATAGGGCTGTCAAGTTGAGATAGTTGAGGAATTCTATCCCCCCCCCCTCCCGATCCAGGGAGTTTCCATGGCTGAGTGGCAATTCAAACTCTTGTATCCAGAGCCCTTTGCCTCTCACTCTATCCACCACACTGAGGGGGTTGAACTATTCTTTGACAAGTACATGCTGGCTGGAGTTTGTGAAATCCTCTAGCTATAACTTGCAGCTTAGCATTAAAGGCTTCCTTTCACCTTATGGACAGCATCACTCTTTTCCTCTCTCTTTCCCCAGAATCGGTCAGATGCTCCGATGGAGTCCTGACTGCTCTCTCCTGCAAAGGGCGGAAGTCCCTTTTGGGGCCCGGTGGACATCTAACAAGGTGAAGAATCTGTGGCAATTCAGTCTTTGAAACTGTGCTATGTCGTAACTAAACCAACTTATAAGTGTGTAAATTTGAGGGGCTTGGGAGTCTTGGCCTCCCTCTAATCCACCCTCCCCCCTCCGCTCCATCCGGCACAACTAGAGCGTCCCTGACAGATCACCACGGCGCCACCTTGAACCTACTTAACTGTCTGGTTTTGGAAGCCAAGTAGGGTCCAGCATCTACGCACCCTCCCTGGCCAGCCAGATGCATGGGAGCTGTCCCGGTCCATGACTGTGGAGCATTCAGGATGGCTGCACTGGTGATGCTGGTGGGGGTGGGGGTGGGGGGGCTACAGAAGAGCATCCAAGCACATCCAGTGTGCCTTGATGTGGCAAAGCTGTCAAGTGAGAGATGGGGGGGGAGGGGGTCTCAGGCAGAAGAACCCTGGCTTGGCACCAATCTCAGCTCCTCTAAAGACTCACTGGTGGGCCTCTGCCACTTCCCATCTCCCTGTCTCAGTTCAGGTAGAGTGCTCCTCTCCTTGGGGCTCATGCTGTGGGAAGGGAGGCAGTGGCTGCAGTGGGAACAGGACACCCTCAGAGGTGTGCGGGCAGAGAGGCTGTCAAAGGGTGTATGTGTGAAGTCACCCCCTGGTGCACCATTATACTTGGTGCACACCTCTCACCAGCCATTGTGGCATCGCCTGTACCTCCTGGCAAGGACGTGGATCTTTCAGCTACCAGGTGCAGCCCCTTCAGCATCCGGGAGGGCCACCGAGGCCGGCCAAGGCCGACCTGGCCGAGGGTGCCTGGCCCTGCTCAAGAGGTCCAGGCACCCAGGGGGAGCCTCCCATCCCATCCCATCCCATCCCATCCCATCGCCTTGTGCCCCGCTCTCATCCTGCCCCTTGCCCTGCCCTTGACCGTGCCCTGCGGAGGGGAGGCTGGGCCCTGGCGGTGGCGTGATGGGGTGGGAGGGTCCGTCCGCCTGGGGAGCCCCTCCGCCAGCAGCGCCTGGGCAGTGGGCTCTCCGGCTCGGGCGCCGTGTTGTTGCCGTGGCGCTGGGCGGCGTGGCGGGCACTTTCCGCTGGATACAGGCACCCGCTCGCCTCTGAGTGGCTGCCACGCGCGGGCCGGGCGAGCCAATGGGAAGGGCGCTCGGCGCGTGGGGAGGCAGCGAGGGAGGGAGGGGAGAGCCGTCGGAGGAGGGGGGCACGAGGAGGGGGATGATGGGGGGGGACACGGGGGTCCAGCAGGCAGCCGAGCGGATCCGGCGGGCGGTTAGCCACGCTTCGCTGCCCCGGCTGCAAAACAGACTGAGCGCCGCGCGTCATGGGGGGGGGGGAGATGGAGGAGTAGCAAGGAAGGGGCAGATCCGGGCTGGGGGAGGCTGTTTGGGTCCCGATCCAGGGTGGCCGCTTGGCAGGGCTAGCCGGACCCCCCGGGTCGGGCTCCCTTGCTCCTAGAGCTGACCAGCACGTGGGAGGCTTGCTTACCTGTCTCGCTCCTAGACACGGGGAGGCGCCCAGCCGGCAGCCCGCCCCACGCCACCCCGCCCCACCCCATCCCTCTGCCCCCTTTTGGGAGACTGGACGTGTTCCCCGCCCTCCCATCTTTTGCCCTGTTCCCGTGGCCGCCGAACTTCCCGTGGAACGGGCTCAGTGGCGAACCCGCCGCCCTTGGCGCGCCTTAATGATCGTGGGAATCGTGTCCCGGCGGGAGGCCCTAGAAGGGATCGCCCTTGCCCCGGGGGTCCAACGGAGGCCGGAGAGCAGACACGTGCTGGAGGTTATGGGGCCAGAAGGTGGGCTGCGGAGGACAGGAGCGCCCCTGCCCGGAACCAGAGGTCTGCTTCGGGTGCGCGCCAGGGCTCCTGGGCAGCGCCCGGGTGGCGCTAGGACTGGGCGCGATGTGCAAGCGGCCCGTGTAGTCGCCTGCACGTGTAAGTGGAAGCGGCCCGCGGGCCAGCCGGCGCGCACACAGTAGGCGTTGGCCCACCCTGGGTTCTGCAAGGTGGCCCGGGCTTGCCAGGCGGGAGGCGCCTCTCGAACCCGGAGCAGGGCAGGGAAGGTCATCCTGGCGCCAAGGGTGGGCAGCGTCCCGTGTCCCCCGCCATGCCCGGGCCCGAGCGGATCCCGAGGCTGCGCGCGGGGGCGAGAGAGGGGTGGGTTCCTGCACAGGACGGCCCGGGGCAACTTGGCCGCGCACCCGGCTCGCCAGGGGAGGCGGCGCGCCCCCGCCTGGTCCAGCTCTGCGCGCTCCCGCCCGCCCGCCCGCTCGGGCATCCCTCCCCGCCGCCCCGAGGGATGACATCATCGCGAGGCGGGCAGGTGCTGAGTGGCTGTCACCGGGCAAATTCGCTTGGTTGCGCCCCCCCCCGCCCCGGCCGCCGCCGCCGGAGAGCAGCCTTCCTCCTTCCCGGCCGCGCGCGCATGTGCCAAGTGGAGCGCCTTCTCTGGCAAGGCGAAAGCAACAGCCAGTGATGTCAGTGCGCGGTGTGTGTGTGTGTGGGGGGGGGGGCGAGCGAAGAAGACGGGCAGGCAGGATGGATGGGGGTGCAATAGAGACAGCGGCGGAGGCGCGCCCCCGGCCCCCGCGCCTCGCGCTGCCATTGGCCGCCGCCCGCCTGCCCGTCCCGGCGACGGCGCGCTCGTTGGCTCGGCGGCGTTTCTGCTCAGCCAGCCACGCGGCCGGATCCTGCCAACCGGCAGGCGGTGGGCAGGCGAGCCAGCCAGAGAGAACCGGCCAGCGAGCTAGCTACAGCGCGGGATTGGCGGGGAGCGGCCGGCCGGGACTCAGCAGCCCGCCCGCCTGCCCGCCCCGCTGCCCCCGGCGGAGAAAACGCCCCCCCTCCCCGCCTCCCCCCCCCCCGGCGCTCGGGTTGTTGCAGGAAGGCATTATCAACTGTTCAGGAGAGATTTACAAAACTCTTAACCCCCCCCTCCCTCCCATGCCTCCAAAGTGGGAGAAGTTCGTGCTATAGAAGGGGAGGGAGGGCGCTCATTCGAGGGGGCGCAAAGACACTCTTCACATGCCCCAAAGCGGCCTTCATCAGGACGTCCACAGAGAAACGGAGGAAAGGGGGGGGCGATGCTCTTTAGATGCCCGCGTGGCCATCTGAGCGCCCTTGCAGTTCCGGGAAGGGCACCGCGGGGTGGGCATAACCACGTGCTCCTCCCCGGCCGCCTCCTGCTCTTCCTCCATCCAGGCCCCAGGGAGGGTCTTCGGCCGGTTGACAGGCGCCGGGCCCCACTCGTCCCCCCCCCCGGTCTGCTGAGAGGTAGGAGTGTCCCACTACTAAGCCCCGATGCCCAGGTTACACACGGACAGGGAGGTCCCCCCTGCCTCTCTTGGCCAGGGCAACAGATGATGAACACAGGCGCCCCCTCCCCTTCTTCTTTCTTCTTCTTCTTCTCCCTCCGGCCTGACCCGCTGACCCGGAGCCCTGCGCGGAGGCCCTGCGATGGGGGAAAGGCCCTGCCTTACCCCGCAGCCACCCCTCCCGCACCGCCGGCGCACAAAGGCTCAGCGGCTGGAATTCCCCCCGCCCGCCCGCCCGGGTCCCCGCGGCCTCGCCCAACAACACAAGCCGCCCAGCTTGGCCCGTCGGCCAGGCCTCCTCCTCGTCGCTTCCAGCCACCAGCCACCTCGCAGATGATGGAGCGGCCTCTTGAGTTTTGAGGAGACCCATTTCGGGGTGATCCCGGCTCCTCCTGGTTAGCAAACCGCAAGGAGATGGAGGGAGGAAACGGACGCAGGGCCGGTTGGCAGAGAAGGCCGTGCGCACGGTTTTCCTCCGCAGCTGTGGGTGCCCTTCTCTGGAGTTAAGATTCTAGACCCAGCCCTGCGCCTGGATCCGACCCTTCCTTACAGCCCTTTCCCTAATTCCACCCGGCCCTTTCTTGGAGGAATCGGGGCCCAGCCTCACTAAAGCCAGGTTAGATTGCCACCCGGCACTTCACCTAGGGCTGCCCTTGAAGGCAGGCCGGAAAGTCAGGCGCGGCGCAAACGGCGCCCGGGCCCCTTGCTGCTTTTCCTCCTGCTGGGGTTAGGCTTTTGAACCCAACCCCATCCCACCATCACGGAGGACGCGACTCCCGCTATCTCAGCTCCGCCGCCCCGCCGCCTCGGGCTTCTCCGCTGCTTCGTGGGCCTGAGGCTGGCCGAGGAATGCCTCCCCCGCCCGGGGACCATTGTGAGCGGAGTCACTAAAGGCCCTGGCCTTATCCGGATGGGTCCCGATCCCCATGATCGCTGCCAGGTTTCCTGTCTTGGGCGACACTCCCTCGCCCCCCCCCCGGCAAAGACAGCTGGAGTGTGCGTCTGATTTAAAGATCTATTGCGCCCTGTGGGGGTTGGGGGTTAGGGTGGCCATGCACAGGGGCTTTTCACTGGGAGAAGGCTGCTGGCCACTGGGGTTGCGCTGAAGGGTGCTGTCTGTCCTGGCAGAGGCCGGGGCACCGAGAAGGGGGTCTTTGGGGTCAGACGACAGGAGCAAGCCCTGTGCCCCGAGAAGAGGGCACCTCCCCCCCCCAGGCCCGATCCTTCCGGTGTTTTCCAAGGATTTTTTTCCGAGCGTCGCGGTCTGGAGCCTCAGTTGCCCGCCCGGCCAACGGGGCGCAGAAGGGCGCACGGGAGCCAGGCGAGGCGGGCCGAGCCAAGAAGGGGTGGGGGCTTCGTGAAGCCCGGCTCTGCCCCGCCCCTGACCTGCCTTCCCGCAGGGGGATCCCCGGCCCCTGCACAAGCCCGAACTTGCCTGGGGAGGGGGCGGGGCGGGTGACGTCACGGAGGGCGGGGCCTGCCCGGGCTCGGCGGCTGCCTGCTCTCCGCGCGCCACGGCTGGGCTGGCCGCGAGTTTCGTGCCGCCGCCGCCGCTGCAGCAGCTCCTGCTACCTCGCGCGCTCGCCCGCCCGCCCGCCTGCCTGCTCGCCCGCCCGCCCGTCCGCCGGCCCGAGCCGCCGCCCTCCTCCCCGTCCCGCGAGCCCGACTGGGAGCCCTCGCGCTGCCCCGCGACCCCCGAGCCGCCCCCGGAGGGTTCATGCAGCTGCAGTAAGTGCGGAGGCGGAGGAGGGTCCGAGGCGGGAGGCGGGCAGGGCGGCGCACGTGGCCGCTGCCGAGCCGTCGGAAAGGAGGGCGCCGCGGCGGCGGGGAGGGGGCTTGGATCGGGGCGTTCCCCCAGCTTGGGGCGGGGCGGCCCCTTCGGACGAGCGGGTTTGTTTACAAACACTGCGCTCGGCGCGGCAGGCTTGGTCCTCCGCCGCCGCCGCCCCCCCACCCCTGCCCGGCCGGGTGGCCGCAACTCCGGGAGCCTCCGATGAGCACCTGGCGCGGGCGCCTTTCCGGTGCCTTGACCGCCTCGTCCTGTTCCCCCTCCCGGGCAGATCCCCCCGAGCGCCATGGCCAGAGCACTGCAGGACGGAAGCCGCCGCGCCGAGTCGACAGCAGCTGTGTCCGGGAGCCCAGCCTTCCCTGTGGGGGGGACGGTGGCCCTGCCGTCCTCCGTCTGCCGGACCCCACTCGCCTTCGCACCCGGGCTGAACGGCGTCTCTCGCTGCAGGCGAGGGCAGGAGCCCCCCCGGCGGCGCTCCAGCGGTGCGCACGGTGAGTAAGAGGCGCTTTCTTCCCCCCCCCCCCCGTGGGGTGGGTTGGTCCTGCTGGGTTCCCCACCCCCTTCTCCGACCCTTGCCACCCCCGAGACCCCCCCGGAGCACCAAACTTTCCATGGCCCTGTAACCAGGCGCTTTCTACGAGGGCTGGGGAAAGACTCGGCGAGCAGCAGTCCTCCTCCTTTTCTGCGGCGCTCCTCCGACCCTGCCGTTTTGGCTCAGGAGCTGCCGGGAATCGGGTCCCTCCCGGGTCCCTCGGCGCCCCTGGGGTCGCCCATCGCACACGTTCCCCTCCAGGGAAAGGAGGAAAAATAAGGCTACGCGAGGTTAGGGGAGGAGACCTCCCCGCCCCGGTCTTGGGCTGCATGGCCGACCCTCGTGGAGGGCACCGCTCCCGGAAGGCTAGCCTGGCACCGCGACTGAGGAACCCGCGACTCGCTGGCCAAGGCAGAGCTTTGTCTAGCCGAGACCAGCCCTCCGACCGCCCCCCTCCCTTCCTTCCCGAGCACCGCTATTGGCAGGGGTCGGCGCCCGAGGGGGTCGGCTGGACGAGCGGAGCCACCTCGGTCGAGACCCCCGGGCGCGCTTGAAACCCAGCCCCTCCGCACCGTCTCTTCTCCCAGGACCCGCCAAGCCCGCGCCCTCTCTCCCCCCCCCCAAAGAGCAGCCCCACGTGCTGTGGTGCCCTCCCCCCCCCAATTCGGATGCAACCTCCTGGGCTTGGGGATGGCATCGCTTTCTCAAGACCTGCCGGCCAAAGAGGCGATCGTTCCGCTCGCCTGCCCTTCCCCCTACAATGTCAGAAAATACTGGGGGGGGGGGGAACAGAGTAGACAGTAGGGAGTTCCTTCCTGCCCCCAACCCCCCCTCCCCCAGCAGAGGCAGAAGGGAGGGGAGAGTTAGGGAGTAACCATGCTCCACACTTCCACCTCTGGGTGGTGTTGCAACCTGTGGGGTTAACGCAGGGTGGGGGGAGTGAGGGAGAACCTGCCCGGGGAGTGGGGCAGAGGCCCACAGACTGAGCGGCAGAGAACGGCTTTCCCAACAGGCAGGCAGGCAGGCAAGCAGGATCTGTGTCCTGAAATGATCTCCCTGGTTGCAACAGGCTGCAGTTGCCAAGGATACGGGACCCGCGCTCCCCCCTCCTCCCACTATTCCCTCCCCCTCCCCAAGCTTCGTGGGGGGGGGGAGAAGGGAAGGGACTGCTCACCCTGACCTCCCTCCCTTTCTTCCTTCCTCCGCAGCGGGGGCCTTGCAGCCTCCACCGCCAGCCACGGCCCCCCTTGCAGGCGAAGAAGAGGTGGTGGCCCCCACGCAAGCCGAGCAGGGGGCAGCAGAGCCTAACGGACACCTCCCCAGGATCCCACGCGCCACCCTGGAGCAGGCCATCGGGGCCCGCCTTCGCCTAATGGGAGACCAGTTCCAGCAGGACTACGAGCAAAGGGTGAGTTGAGTGCCCACCCCGCCAGAAGAGAGAGAGAGAGAGAGAGAGAAAGCAGGGAGCCAGGTTCGTTTGTCATCTCTCTGGTTTGCGAGAGAAGGATGATGCTTTGGCAGCAGCCGTTTGCTCAAGGGTGGGGGGGCTGCTTCCTAGGGGGAGCCTGTCTGGATGAGGCCTCCCTCCCCCCTCCCTGAGGAAACCCCCCAGCCTCTCCCTTCACTTCTTCCTCCAAGCCCACAAAGACCCCGGCGGGCGCCTCCCCCTCTGCCTTGTTTGCTCAGGGATCTGGGCAGGGCCCAGCCGCTGACTCATGGCCTATAAATAGCCTCGGGATATAAGGCGCAGGCAGGGCACAGCCAGGAGCCGGCGGGCGCGGGAGGCAGGCAGGCAGAGGAGGGCGGCCGAGGCTCCGGATGCCACACGTTGAACAGCTGGCCAGCCCACCGCCGTGGTGGTGGTGGGGCGGACATGGGGGGGGGGACTCCACCCGCACTGCTCCTCCGGTTCTCACTCCCATCTCTCCTCCCTTCCTCTTTCCCCCAGGAGCACAGGCCGCAGAGGGGTGCCCTCTGGGGCCATTTCTACCACTTGGTCTTCCAGCTGCTGGGCGTCCTCTACAACCTGCCGGCAAGAGGGTAGCAGCGGCGCCGTGTCAGTGGCGGCCCTGGAGTTCTCCTGCTGGCCAGGATGAAAAACAGCCCCGCTGGACTGGAGAAGAAACCACGCCCCGGGAAGGAAAAGTGCCCGGGAGGGGGGGGGCAGGATCGCCCTTGGGGTGTGTGGGTGCGCGTGAGTGTGGGTGATGTGGCCCCCTGCCTGGCAGTGCCTTACGGAGAGCTGCTCATAGGTGTGGGCGTGGGGCAAGTTAGCACTATGTGAATACTGTTAATTGAGCCTGTACAGAAGGGATTTTGGGGTGCAGGGGGGGAGAGGGGGAACATTGCACACGGGACCTGTTGCGCCACTATAAATAGGGGTCGGCCCGGGCCTTGTACAGAGGGGAAAACTGTACAGCTGCTGCTGTATGTATATAGAAATACGGGTTCTTTGTTCTTGTACAGAAGAGGGCTTGGTGCTGCCTGTATATACTTGACGGGGTGGGTTGCCTGGACCTGGGGGTGGGGTGTGTGTGGGGGGGAGAAGACCTTTTTTATGTTTCCTTTTCAATAAAAACTGGACTAAGTCTGAAACTGCATGTCTGAGGTGTTTCTGTGCCCTCCTGCCCCCAAGCCAGCAGAGGGGCTGATCAAGACACTCCAGTTCACTTTGTTTAGTTTTCTCCACCGCAATCAAGCCCTTGGCTTCTTGACAGGGTTCAAGGCGGCCAGCTCAGTGGCCCAGATCAAAGTGTGACCCTCTCAGGTGCCCCCAGTCCAAGGAAACCCAGACAGAACCAAGAGCCCTAAGCCTTTCTGGGGTTTCCTCCTGCAACAGGAGGGCAGCTAAATCCCTCCCTGCAGCTGCCACCCCAAAGAGAGAGGGGGGATCTGGAATCCTGCTCCTACAGAAACACAAAACTGGCCCCCTGCAGCCCTCTTTCTCACAGTAGGACAACAAGGACCACCACCCCCGCCCCCTTGGATGCTGAGCACTGACAGGCAGGGATGGGATCACCATCTTTCACACTGCCTTAAAGAGTCGTGGCAGGTTCTGTCCCAAAGACTCATTGCAGGAGAGGAAGATGACCTTTTTTTCTTTTTTTAAAAAAGGCTTTATTCAGAGATCAAACAACAGAGGCAACAGGGTAAAGGGAGGAGAAAGCGAGGCTTGGCCGCTCAACTTCTCTCCAAGCCGGCCTGGACCCGAGACCAGGTCTCCCGAGGCCACCTTTGGTGGTGTGGGGTCAGGGCACTCAGTGAGACAAAGTCTTGACAGAAGACCGTGGGACCCCTGCCGTTGCTCCAGGAGTCGGGGGGTCATGGCCCGGACTCCGAGGTGGGGGCAAGGGACTCCACTATCCCGCTACCCTTCATTCCGTTGAAGAAGAAGAAGTTGTTGAGGGGAGAATCCCGCTGAGACAGGGCCTAAGAAGGGGAGGAAGAAAGAGGAGAGAGTGTGACTTGATCAGGGGTGTCCCCTTGCCCAGAGGGCAAGCACAGATCAGCCCCTTTCCTTCCCCAACGCCAGGAGGAGGAGATTTGCCAGGGCACCTGCACAGCCAACAGGCAGGCAGCGTTGCTTCTCCAGAGATGGAGACCCCCCCCCCGACCTGCCCGAAGGAATGCTCAGACCCTGGGCAGGGTCAGGGAAAGATACGAGATACAACCTGCAGCTGTGCAGCTGATAAGCAAAAGACAGTCTGCTGGAACTGAGTTTGCAGAGGGAAAAAAACTTCCATCATCCCCCCACACACACACCGCAATCCAGGGCTTTCCACCCAGGGCCCTTGTGCTTTGGACAAGGTGAGCCCCTCTCCCTTACCTTGACCACCTCCTGACTGAGGACGCCTCCAACGACCGCACAGACAGGGGCCATTTCGGAAAAGCAGTAGCTGAGAGAAATAAGCAAGTGGCCATCAGGCCCCAGGTATGAACTGGCTAGTGTGCTCCATGAAGGGACAGGAAAGCCACTTTTTAGGCAATGGGGCACCCCATAAGTTAAGGATGTTAGACCAAGAATCTTTATCAGGGAAACCACAGCATCCCTGGTCCAGTATGGCCAGTGCACTCTAATCCTGGCTCTGTGGTGAGCGCACGCTGTGCAGCCAGCGAGCGGGCATTCCGAGCGGGCCTTCCGGTGCAGCTTCGGCTGGGTGCCCTCAGATGCTCCAGACAGCCCTGCTAAAGATAGCTCCAAGACACTCCCCCAATGCCAGGCAGGCCCACATTCCTCTTCCCTCCCCATTGCATCCAGGCCCCCGGTGCGTGGCATGCGGTAGCATGCCAATGGAAAGGGGTGCAGAGCATAGCCAGTCCCCCCCCCCCCGATGGGCAAAAGGGCTCGTGTTCTCACCCTCCTCCTTTGGCTCTCCCTTCTGCAGGAGGGAGGGAGAGGCAGCAGCTGCTGACCCCCTGCCACCTAAAGCAAAGCCCTCCGTGGTCCCTAGCAGGGTGTCTGCAAGATTTAGCACAGAATAACAAAACACCCACTCTATCCAGCAACCGTTACACATGAAATATGGTGGCCAGGGGCAGGAGGAGGGGAAGACGGCTGGGTTCTTGCCAGCAGACAAGCTGCCCCCACAGTGACACGGAACAGAATGACAAGCACGCGGGAGAACAGCTTGACAGGGCGAGCCGACCGAGAGCACTAGCCATGCAGAACGGCTCTCCCCGATTCTTTGGTCTTTGATCCAGACCCCCAGGGAAGAGGGGTGGGTTGTTCTTTCAGGGCCAGCTTGAGTGGGCAGGTGGGGGCTGGTGTTCTACTAAGAAAAGCAGCCCAGGACCATTTCCCTCCCAGCTCCACCGTGCCTCTCTCCCCAGAAGCCTTGGCCGCAAGTGGCACACTGCAGGCCAGACACTCAAAAAGTGCTGTGGGTGTCTGAGTGAAAAGAGGGGAGAGCCCTCCAAGGGTTTCAGGATGCACTGGATGTACCTGCTACACTAGGCCAGCATGTTCCGGCTGCATGGAAGCACATTGGAATAGTGGTGTGGGTTGAAAGATTGTCTGTTTGCCTTCTCCTCCACTGACCATATGCTCTCCCCGCCCCGCCCCCCGGGACCGAGAACTGAAGGGTCACCCACCTGGCAAAGTCATCTGGAAGCAGGTCAACGGCCACACCCAGAGACCCCAGCACTTCAGTGCGCAGCTGCAGGAGCCGCTCTGCATCTTCTGCACAATTCTGCAGGGAAGGATCACGACCCTTTTCTGTCCGGAATCTCAGCAGCACTGCAAGAAGGCAGAGGGAGAGAATGAGGCCATCAGTGCACACAGAAGTCCACTCCAAGGCTTCTGAACCGATGTGGCCTCCAAGGTCGCCTGGGGAACCTGTGTGCCCATCACCCGGTGCGTCTACTGGTACCTCTGGACTTATTTAGGGATGCTTGACAGCATCCTTAAAGGTTACAAAACTCTCCCTGTTGTGTTACCCAGGAGGCAGCCCTTGGTTGCGAGGGACAAGAACATTCTTTCCTACGTAGTTCTTCAGACAATCTTTTGTGAGCCTTCCCTTCCTGCCATGTATCAGCAAGCCTCTTTCGCCCACACATGCATTCACACACAGGGCAGCCCACTTGCTCCCAAAGAGTAGTTCACCTAGAGCTTTGCTGGTCTGATCCAACTGTGCCAGAAGAAAGTTTTCTCAAGAGGGGTGGGGTTCTGCAGGGCCCATTTCTAAGCTCTGTGGTGGGTGGGTGGGTGGGGGACATAATACCAGGCAGCACCACAGAAAAGTCCCTGCCAAGCTCAGCCCCTTGGCATTGCACTACAGGGCCAGCAGCCACACCTTCTATGCTCCTAGGAAGAGGGGGATGTCTTTCCAAGAGCAGATTTCCTTCATGTGGCCATTTATAGCTCCTGAAAAAGCAGACACAGGGCTTAGCTGGAGCCTGCAAACTTGCCCTCCTGGGCACCCCTTTCGCAAGGTTACAGTTGCAGAGACAGTAGCATCCACTACCCCAGAGAAGATCCTTTATAGTCCCTTTCACAAAAGCTATCAAAGCACTTGGGGCCCCAATCCCAGCAGGGAACAGGCTCCTGCTCTTCTAACCAACAGTCCACAGAATTTGCTAAAACCCTGCAAATGGCATGAGAAGCCCCATGTGGTTTGATGCACTGAAACCAGATGATTAACCTCATTAGGGCTGCTATGTGTCTCCGGAACATTTTGCCCACGGGGACACGGCACTTTTGTTTTGGAAGCCCTGCACTGACATTCATAGCCATCCTGATGAAGGGGAGCAGGGAGTTGTCCCTTCTGAGATTTATAGCTTGAGCAGGAGGGAAGAACTGCTAACTGGAATAAAGAGAAGGAGGAGGATGCCCCACAGTTAACAGCTGATAGGGCATCAGCCCAGAAGACCTTGGTGTGCCCTTTACAGACAAAAGTTGTATATGTGGCATAATCTAGTTGCATGACATCAGCACTTTTGCACATGAATTAGGGCATCTTCTCTGCATTAGAAGTGGGAACCAATTCTGTCCCAGACCCCCAAATTACAGCAAGGGACCATGTTCTTGTTGCTTAGGGACCAAGAAGCATTGCCCGTCCAGAGAAAAGGGAAGCGTTGACTGCTGCCCATTCACACCCACCCACTCACCAGAAGGAAAAGAGGAGGCTCCGTGCGCCACCAAGCAGAAGCATCTTAGAGATGAATGCCTGATCTGTTCCAGGCAGAAGGGCCCAAGCCCCTTGGCCTGCCCCAGCTGCACATATCTGGGACCCCCCTGCTTCTCCGGAGGAGCACAAGCAGCTCACATGCCTGCCAGCTGGACACAGCTCCATTGTCTGCTGTGGTCAGGAGTCATGTGATGACTGAGAAACAGTCATGTGACAAGGTGCAACCCTGCTCCCCGGCTTAGTCAGGAGACGGGCTAGTTCCCAGCATGTGCCTCTTGCCGCTTTGAATGAGACTCCTCACCTTGCAGCAAGAAGTAATCTGGGGCAGTGCGCTTAAGAGCAGCTTGAGCCTTCTCGCTGCTCCAGCTGAGAGCCAGTGCTTCTTTCAGGAGGCAGAAAGCCACACGCTAGGAGAGACGAAAAAGACCTGAAGTGAATGAATGAACAAATGACAACACACAGGTTGGATCAAGAGCCAGCCAAGGGCCCCCATCCCTACACAGAGAGAAAATCTCAGCAAGTAGAATAAATTTCCAAAGAAAGGTTAAGAAACTATAGTACTGATAGGGACTGTGTGACTCTCTCCATCGGTAAGAAACTATGGACTTGTCAGGATGTACCCAGAGGCCTAACAATGTTCCTGGGCTGATCTCTGGAGGCCTTAGTCTGTGACAGGGGGACCCTGGCAAGCGCATCAGCACAAGGGGCGAGTACGCAATGCTGCAGGCCCCATGCTCTCCCTTGGATGCAGTCCTTGGAGATCTCCTCCATTAGCACTGAACTTCACCCACAAGAGACTTAGAACATATGGCATTTCAACCTGCAGCGGCCGAACAGCCTTGACAGATGAGCCCAGAAACTAGCACCCAAAACCAGGAAAAAAGTGTGTGCATGTGTGAAAGAGGCAAAGAAAACAAATCAGCTGGCGACATACGCATGAGCATGGAGCAGAGATTAAGAACAGGGCATCCAGTGGCTAGCAACCCCCCAGCCCTGCCACGGAGTTCCTAAGCTTTTTGTTTTGGCCTCACAGTTGGTCTTTCCTCCACCCCCAAAGCGCCCTGAAGACATGAGTCTTTTTTCAACACAAATATACTCAACAAATACAGTGTTCTGAAGGCAAGGACTCCCTTGCATAGAATTCATGCAGCCTGGACGGAAGGGCCCTTGAATAGCACCTGACTTCAGCAGGTTTTTGCTTTCCTTTATCTACACCACCAACCTATGAGCACAGCTCTGTTAAAAGCAATCCCCTTCAGCCAAGAGATGGCAACCTGCTCGGAGGGGGTCCATGGACACCCCCCCCCCCCAACATGCTGGCCTGTTCTGCTGCATTGTTGCAGCGTTCAGACTACCACAGATCCCTAGCTAAACACTTCGGGGCGGAGATGGCTCTGGAGGCCAAGCAAAGAATGAGAAGCATCCGAGCAATGACAGCGCTGCCCTGGGCAGCTGAGAGGGGAATGAGGGCAGGCTTGCCGGTAGGCAGGAAGATAGCTCAGCTCACTGGCATTTTTTTGGACAAAGACCAGGAGCAGCTGGGCCACTAATCTGGAACTTTGGGAAAGCACGCCTATGAGAAGGAGCCGGGCAACTTCGCCACGCAAATGGGGAGCCTTTTCAGGTTGAGGCAGGGATTTCAAAGAACCAACGTTTCCACACACACCCCTACCTTTTTCACCAGGGTGGTCTCTGTGAAATCCAGCTTGGCCTTTTTCGTTTCAGGTCCATCCTCCACCCCCTGGCTGGCTTTGGCGACCTTTGTCTTCTCCCTTCAGGACAGGCAAAGAGGTTAATACCCTAAACCTCTCCCCCCACCACCCTCCAACTTGCCTGGCTTTGTGATGAACTCTTTTAGAACTTGGTTTCTTCCACCAAAGCAAAAAAGAGCAGACAGGGAGCAAGCTGGAAAGAAGTTGCTGGGTGAAAAAGGTGGCCCTTTGGCTCCCTCCAGCGGCCAGAGAGAAGAGATTTGGTGGCCTCCAAGCATCAGCTTCCAGGCCTCAAAGCCAGGAAACGTGCCCCCCAGTCCAACAAGTTCCCAAATCCAGCCTTGCTCCCCTCATCCCAGACCAACTCACTCCACAAATTCGTGCTCGCCCAAGTTGGCAAACATGTAGCCGTGGTAACCGAAGACATCGCCTGTGAAGAATTTGATATTGTTCTTCTGGCATATTTGCTCGACCTTCATAAGGCTCTCCTGGGAGCAGCACGTCAAACAGACCTGGAAGGCAAAAGCCACCCAGGCTGTGGGTCAGCTTCTTGCAGGCGGTGGAAGGTGGGATCCAAGCGAGCAACATCCCCCCCCGGGACCCCAGTGCAAACAGACACACCCCAAACCGGCCCATCGCTCTCCCTCAGTAATGGGCACGGGAGCAGGCAATCAGGAAATGAAAATTAGGGGATCCGGGGCTCTTCCAAGCCCAGAAAGCAAGAAGATCCCTAAACGTGTTTCCTGGCCTGGCTGCCGCGCAAGGCATGCCCTTTCTGGAACTCACCACATCGAAACAGGTGAAGAACTCTTCTGGCTTCTGGGCAATGTTTTCAGAGTCCGCTTTCACGTCAACCATAGGGTTGAGGTCTCGAGCTCGCTCCAGAGAAGCTTCTGCTCTGTTCTTGCCCAACGAACCAGCAGGGATCAGAAATTGTGCCTGCGTGTCTTCTGGCAAAACCTGAGCAGCAGGGAAGCAGGAACCCTTTCTCAATCGCTTTGGGGGAACCAGCGATAATCAGGGAACTCATTCAATCATAGCATCCAGGCAATAGCAACCTCTTTTAGCACATCCTCCCTGCTCAGCAGAAGGACACAGAAGGAGAAGCCATTCCAAAACACTGTCTATTACACGTCTTGATAAGACGACATGTTTCTGATGGGAATGTCTCCTGGTTTATGTTCACTGATTTTCTCTAAAGCATGCTTATCATGCCCTTTCTCTGCTGAATATGGGATGGCAGCCAAGATTCCCATTCTTCTTTTATCCCCCAGAATAATCCTACAAGGGAAGGTAAATCCGAGAGATAACTGGCCCACAGTTGCCAAGTGTGCTTTGAACTGCTGTATTTTTAAACAGTTGTTATCAACAATGTAATCTGTGACATATTGGTAAATATGTTACATATTTCCTCCGCTTGTGTGTATGTATCCAAAGCCATATATAGATGTAGATACACACACACACACACACACGGCTTTGTCATATGTAGTGTAGTAAACATTGTGTGTGTGTGTGTGTGTATGTGTGTACAAAATTCTGTCTCCAAATCCATTTTCTCCACCCTTTGCATTTCTCAAGCAGAGAAATCCATGCCTTCCATTTTTTTCTGCTTTTTATAAAGTGTTTTAAATCTGTCACACAACTCTTAAAACTTTTATTTCACTTTATTATGCTTTTATTAATGTGAGTTCTTAGTGTACTTTGTTTTAGTAGCTCTTATATTTTGTTTGGTCATTACTGTTTATTTTATTTTTTATGTTATTGTTTAATTCTGTTTTTGTAAACCAACCAGAGTGGCCTCGGCAGTCAGATGGGCGGTATAAAAATTAAAAAATCAAATCAAAATCAAATAACATTTATTTGGGCCACTTCAACACATAACCATTACAGGGAAAAGGTTGCGTCATGGTGTAACCAACTCAGTCCTATTCCTTAAAGATCCCGTCCAGCTCTATAATTCTATGGCCTAATGAGGAAGGAGGAACTCTACTTATTATGAAGTTTATTTTCCACTGTAATAGGTACACTTCCCCCTTCCTCACCAGGCCACAGAATTATAGACCTGGAAGGAATCTCCCGCTGGTGCAGGAAATCCACCAGTAGAGCAACCCTGACAAATGTGTTTGAAAAACTGTAATAAAGGGGGGGGGGGCAGCACCTTACATTGTAGCCCATAATGGTCATTATAAAATCTGTGTGCTTAGATTTTCCCCCCATCTATACTATATAATAAACACTAAGTTGGAACAGCCAACAGGAAGCAATGGGAACAGCCCCGTAAGTGCGTATTTCTCTGTCCTGAGCAAGATTAATGCAGTTTTGCCCCCAAGAAAACCAGCCTTGATTCTGCTCTCAGACAAACATCTCTGGAAGCATCTCTATAAGGGAGCCCACCCCCAGCAAGCTTTCTCATATACCTTGTACTTGGCTGAGAGGTTTCTACCCCTCCCTGCTCCCACCCACTCCCTTGCTACTACTTCCCATGCCACCTATTCCACAGCCTGTTCTAAATGTGGGGGGGGGGGGGCATCATCAGCCACACATGCAGAGAGAGAGAGAGAATAAAGCAGGCACCAGTGCCTTTGCCCCAGAGACCTCTCAGGTTTCCCAGTCAAGGCTGAGGGCCAGGCTGTGCATCCTAGTGCAAAGGCAAATGATCCGCGTGGTCTCTGCCAGTGTCCAGAGAGGTGTGCGAGCTGGAAGAAGATGACTTCCTCTTCTCATTAGAAAGAACACTCTGCTCCCACTGCCAGTTGTGCCAAGACTGCTGGAGTAATAGAATTGGGAGGGCCTTCCGCTGCCACATCATGTCTAGCAGAGCAACACCACCTGCGAGGTGAGAGGAGCCTGGCCCCAACTGCACACAAATGCTCCCTTCACTCTCTGTTTCGTGCCCTCCCGCCACATCCCTTTCCTTAGGGAAGCCTGAGAGGAAGGTCCCCATCATTTCCCTTTACGTACAGTGCCCAACACCACAATCCTACTGAAATACTGATAAAGGTAAGAGATCGTTTGCCAAAAAAACCAACCAATCCAGAACGGGAATTTGTCCCTACTGCCACACACACATATTTAGTTACCTGATGAGTTAATATCCTATCTTAGTAACATACACAACACTCAAGGTAGCTGTTGGCAGAATATAGACCAAAAACGATTCCCACAACCCATTGTAATTAAAGCAATAAACATATTAAATAAAAATACACCAAAGCTGTAATGGACTAATGCTGCCTTCATACACAAAGCCAAAGTGTTTTTAACTGTTAAGATTGATACATGAGGCCAGGGTTGAAATCCCTGCTCAGCCATGAAAACTAACTGGTGACCAGTCATTTCCCCCTTCAGCCTTAACCTGCCTTGCAGATTGCTCTAAGGATAAAGCAGGCAGGAGGAGAACCGCATACGCTGCCTTGAGCTCACCAAAGGAAATGAGAGGGAAGTAAGAAATAGGACCCATGTCCTACCAGTTGGGGATTAAACTCTGTGCAAGGGAACCTGCTGAAGGATAACCCTTGCAACCGGAAGCCCCACAGGCCTTGTCTCTCCAGCAAAAGTAAAGGCCACTCACCTGATGATGGTCAAGCATAGTCACAGCTTTGACTCCAGCCAGAATGAGGTTCTTGGCCACCTCCGCTCCCAGGCCTTTCATGCCCACCAGCAGCACCCGCGATGCCCTGAGGCTGAAGAAGAAAAGACCAATTTTAGGGGCTCTGATCTATATATGACTACAGTTACAGCTATATAAACCCTTGGCTGTTAATGGGAGACCAGTATGCAAGAGCTGGTACGAAGAAAGAGGAGGCCCAGTGCTGGAGCCCGGCCTTTATCCAAGATCGGCAGGTTGCATCCTAGCCCAACCAATGAAGCAAGAACAACTGCTTTCCAACTCAAACCAAGATGGGTTGGAATGTGTTTTTTTAATTGCTTGCATGTCATCTTGGGAATACCAGATATGCCAAGTCAAGATGCAACCTGTAGCGGAAACAGGGCATGTGCAATTTTCAGGGATCCGCAGGATGAACAGGCCACCCTGAATCCGGGAAGTTGAGCGGGGTCAGGCTTGGTGAGGATGGGATGAGATGCCAGATGGCAAAAACTGCAAAGGGAGGCAAATGTGCATCTGAGGTGTACCCCAAAGGCCGACAGGGTCTAGGACGGGGGAGGCGTCGCTATGGCCAGGAGGGTAGGGGTCAAAGAAGGGGTCAAGGGGGTCTCAGACCAAAGCCAACCCCAGCCCTCTCTCCAGGGGATCGAGCACCCCAAGCCTCCATCCTCTCCTTGAACTTGGGGAAGAAGTTCCTTTTCCCCCTCAACTGCTCGCTGCCCTCCTACCATGGTTCCTCCCTCCCTCGCCCCCCCCCCAGGTGAGATCCTCACCCCGGGGGTCATCATCCCACCATCACCACCAGGGGAGGGAGGAGAGGCTCCCCGGCTGCCTCACCCCCACCCCCTTCCCGAGGCGAGAGGGGGGGGGTCCGGAGAGTCTTTCCCCCCCCCCCAAGCAGCAGCAACCACCCTCCTCCTGAGGGAGATCAGGCCTCCTCACCCTCGCCCTTTCCCGCCAGGCGGGCTCAGCGGGCCTCCCGGGAGGGGATGCTGAGGCGACCCGGCCCCCGACGCCTCACCGTTTCTGCGCTTCCAGCCCCCAGAGGCGGATCTGGCGGTCATACTGCGCCGCCTCTTCTTCGCTGATGCCGCCGCTGCCGCCTCGGCCGGGCTCTTCCTGGCCTTCCTTCTTCACCATGGCGAGAGAAGGACCGACCGACCGGCCAGGCTCCCGCGGCCCGAACCGACTGAGGGGCTGAGGCGCGCTTTAAATGGCGGCGGCGGCGGCGGCCGGGCCTGCCCGCTCCCCGCCCACGTGACCTCCGCGCGCGCGCCTCCCTCCCTCCGCTCGTTGGCCCCGCCCTCCCTCCTTCCTTTCCCTCCCGCCCCGTGTTGTCCGCGTGCGTGGGTGCCTGTGGTGGCGGTGGTGGAGGGAGGGCGGAAGGAGAGAGAGTTTCCCGCTCGGCTCGGCTCGGCTCGGCTCTTTCCGGCAGCGCTCGGGCCTTTCCGCCTTCCGCTTTGGGCCCCGCTTCGGCCTGGCTCGCTCGCTCGTTCGGGCGTGGCGGGGAGGGGAGGGAGCGCGAGCGCCGCCGAGCCCGTCCGTCCGTCCGGCGAGTGAGCGAGCGAGCGAGCGGGCGGGCGGGCGCCATTTTGTGTGGTGCGCCCTCGGAGCCAGCCAGGCAGCGAGCGGAGCGCGGGGCCTCCTCAGGCCCGCTCTGTACAGTGACTGTGCCCCGTCTCTCGCCGCCACCAACACCGCCACCACCATCACCACCACCACCGCCGCTTCCTCCTCCTCTTCCTCCTCCGTCTGTCCGCTCGCTCCCCGTCCCTGCCCCGGTCGCCCTCCTCCTCCTCCTCCTCCTCGGTCGCCCCTCATGGCGGTGGAGAGCCCGGGCCTGCCCCCGCCCAGCACCCCGCACTCGAGCCCCCCGTCCCCTTCTCCGGCCACCACCGCCGCCGCCGCCGCCTCTTGTTCTTCCTCCTCCTCCTCCTCCTCCCTCCTCCTCCTCCACGGCCCCCACGGCAGCCTGGGCCTCGGCGGCGCCAACGCCAGCGCCAGCGCCCGGCCGCTCCAACAACAACAACACCTCCACCACCACGGGCCCGGCCCGGACGAAAGGTCCAGTACCCGCCGCTCTCTCTCGCTCTCTCTCGCTCTTCTCTCCGGGGGGGGGAGGGAGGAGGAGGATGATGGGGGGAAGGGACAGGGGCCGTTAAGGGGGGGGGAGATCAGGTCGGCCGGCCGTGCTTGGAGGGGAGGGGGGGAAGGCAAGTGCTCCCCCCCACAGGTCCTCCCCTCCCCATAGAAAGGTTGAGGGGGGGGAAAGGAGGGATCTTTCTGTCAGCAAAGCCCCCCCCCCCAACAAGGCTGGCCCTTCTGGAAGCGTTGCCTCTCTGGACCAAGGTGAGTGAGCCCCCCCCTTTTGGGTGGTGTTTTTTTGGGGGGTGGGAGGGGGGGTGGGAAGGCTCAGTTGGCCACAAAGTCCCACTCCCACGTGGAGTGAGGGTAGCCTCTGAAGACCTGTGAGTCGGAAAGGGGGGGGGGAAGAGAGCCATTCCCGCCTTTCCCCCCCCTTTTTTTCTCCCTCCCTCCCCCCCAAACTCCTTGAAGGGTCGGTGGGCAGGAGGTGCTGGTGCTACTACTGCACCTTAGGGCGCATGCACACGTGTGAGTGCACACATGCACAGCCCCCTTCCTCAGGACTTCTCCCTCCCTCTCCCTCTTTCTTTCTCTCTCATATGTGATGCAGGGGTTGGGTTGGTAAGTAACCTCTTTTATTGAATTTGTACCTTGTTCTTTTTTTTTATTTATTTTCCTGCCACAAACAAAAAAGGCCAGAAGTCAGTAAGCATTTCATGGAGGGCCAACATGCAGAATTCTGTCCCCCCCCCCCCCCATTATTGATCGGATTGGTTCATGGGCAATAGGAACTTAAGTTACTCACAGAAGCACTCACTCCTTGTGATCCTTTTTCCCAGCTCATGGGCAATGGTAACTTAAGTACTCACGAAAGCACACACTCCTTGTGATCATTTTTGTTTCCTTAAAAAAAAAGAAAAGAAACCAAGACCATGTATCATTTTGTTTTAAACCCCCAAATTTTGCTGTAATGTTCGCAGGGTGGACTTCCCATCGCCCTGCCTGAGCAAAGTGCTGTCCATTTCCAACTGGTCTTCCACTTAGTGGTCTCCAAACATCCCATTGTGTGAAAAGTGGTCTCACCGCTGCACTTGGTGCAGATCTGGTCTGATGAACAGCAGAAGTGTTTTAAAAAAAATGCAATCAGCAGTTCCAAAGTGTAACAAATCACAGTGCCCCCCCCCCAAAGTCATCAAAACACTTCTTCTGCCTTCTTCCCTCAGTTGAAGGTTCCTTTGGTGTTAAGAGGCAGTCAAGTACGGTGTAAGCACTTTACGAGTAACCTTCTATTTCCCTGATTTCAGTGTCCTTTCGTAAGCCGTATAAACCGGTGAAAAGTTCGTGTCTGTTCATCACACAAAATAAGTAAATCCAAATTCCAGTCGCTCCCTGTTGTGTACATCAGGCTGATTCCCAGCCCCCCATCTACCCATCCACCCTGGCCCTGCGCTTTCCAGAGGAGTGGGGAGGGGGAGATGGTTTAGGAAGGACACCAGCTCATTGACCTGAGATAATGTTGGCTTGACTATTTCTTTGTCCTTATGCTTTCCTCCACTATCAAAATACAGTATACTGATTTTGTTTAGGTGTCCCAGGAAACATTTGCAAGCTAATGTAACAGTTGCAGTTTTTTTTAAATCAACTTAACACAAACACTGCTGCTTGTATGCTTCTTGCTGTCTGCCCTTCCAAATTACAATTACTGTTCCTTTGGCTGAAATTGCTCAGAGTCATTCTCCAGTCATTGGCCCTCCTCTGCTGGCCAGAATAGGTTTAGTCATTTGGCTAATGTGTTTTTAGCTTTGTCAGGAGATAGAACTCCCCCCCCCCTGTATTTTATAAAGTGACCAATATATGCAATAGTCATCTCAAAATAAGAGTTTGACAGTAATTGCATTATGAAAGTCCACATTTCCACTGATTTGAAATGTCGCACTTTTACATCTGACTGATCTTTCAGCAAACTCTTGAAATTTACTTGGGTTTTATTTTATTTTTCCTAATGATGTCATGGGCTGCTTGAATCCAAATCACAAACTAAAACATCTTCATGATTTTTTCTTTATTTATTTATATCAGAGCATTGCCATTGCACAATTTAAAATTTTGTGCATATATGAAATACCGGTAAAATTAAAATGTTGAGATGATTGGACTATTTTTGACCAGAAGTGTGCTCCCTGAAATGGAGGTAACTGTTCCTTGAGCCAAAGAATTAAATAGGATAACAACAGTAGGTGTATAGAGACACATGGTTAAACTTGGAATCCAGGTTACTATCTCTCACTGCTGCAATTTTATTTCCATAAATTTATCATTATTATTGTAAGGATTCATCTGGAGCTTTCCTGTAATATTCAGTACATTTAATGGATTTAATTTCTGAGTTTGAGGGAGGGAAGCCAGCTGACCAGCCAGTGCTTTGTAGTGTCTGTATTAGCATTAGTCAAGGCTTGTAGGATTTTATTCAAAATAGGGCTTGGAAGTTGGAGGTAGGCTGTGTGCAACCTCTTTTTCCATATTTTGGAATAGAGGATGAACTGCCTGGAATGTACAAGTCACTGATAATTTTTCTGGCAGTTCTGTGTGATGTTGCTGGAAAAGGAATGGAAATATGAATGTTTTATTACTATAGTTTCTGAAGTTGGTAGAGTCAACAGATTCCATACAGAGTATGTCCTTTTGCCTGTCAAGACTTCTGCCAAAAGAATGGTGTAATTTTTGCAGGTTGAGCTTCTTTTTTCTTTTGCTAAAATACTCTGGCTAGCAAAGGCCTGACTGGCTGTTCACTTGCTAAATTTCCAGTTCCGATCCATTCCTGGAGCCCCCCAGGATCCCTTGTCCCCTGTTGCATTTGGCACATGCATGTCTGAGCACATGACGTCAAGACTACCATGAGTCAGCATTATGACCAGCAGGAATATGGAAAAGCCAGGTGCTCAGACACAAACAATTTCGTTAGCTAGCAGCTAAGAGCTGTCGTTACAAAGCTAGGTGACCTAGTACAGTAAATACTTTGTGACAGTAGAGCCTAGTTCCCCAGGTGCTCCTTTAATTTAGATGCAGAGTAGAAGCATCCTGAACACATCAACAGTTGCTTTTCTTCTTCTTTTAACCTATACAGTATTATTAAAATAAACAACTCTTAACAATAAACACATAAACTGAAATATGATTATAGCTCACAATATACAGTGTACTCCACCACTCTTGGGTTTTTTTTAAAAAACTGCATTGTATGTCCCGTCTCTCTCCAGAAATATAATGATTCTTGTGTTGAGGTATAACTGTTTCCTCCCAAATACTTGTATGCATCACCCTGTGATATGGCAATTAGTTCTGTTGGATATTGTTTTACTTGAGAGGTGTGCAGACTGCTTGGAACCCAAAAAGCTCCTTTTGGGTCAGGAAGGGCTGTTGGAGTTTTCTGACAGGTGCAGCAGTTTCACCCCAGTAATTCCTGCAGGAAGGTTTTTCATGAGAAACATGTGGCCGAGTGCCTGTCTTCATTCATCTTTGTCCCCCTAGAAAATCCAGAGGCTTCTACCTTTAAAGAGGCTGAATCAGTGGTACGGTGACCATTTGGGGGAGTTCTTCATAAAAGGTTTTGGGTGTTGTAACCCTGCCATGTATGCAGATACACATGCTGAGTTGGGTGGAGGATTCCTGGTAAAACTGATATTGCTGAGTACGGAGGTGGACGGAAGGGGGCTATCTTAACGCAGAAAGGAGACCCACTGAATCCATCGGGGTGACTAAAGCAGTGAGAAGGTTCTGTTTATGCCAGTGGAAGTTAGCAGGATGCCACGTTTTCCTTTTTCCTTTTTTAACTTGTCTGGATTATTTAATTAAATCCTTGTTGATCAGTAATTTTGCTGGTCTGAAAAGGCATCACAGTCTTTAAAAAGCCAAGGTTTATGCTATTCTTTTGCATTCTTATGCATTGATCATATACAGTAACAAGTAAGAAGAACATATTTTGCGTACCTAATCTGCTTGGGTAAAATACTGTTGCAAGTTTAATTTTGTGGAATGGTTACTTTAGGTGATACCCTGGTTTTGTTGTATTGATGGTTCAGTTCAGATAAAGCAGCCAACTCTTGCTGTGAACTGCTCATGCCTTTCTAATTTCCTAAAGATTAAAGTTAATATATTGGTTGGCATCGCCTGTCACAAGTCTGGGTGGAAGCTAGTGCTTTTCAGGACACTGGTTTGGCATTGTTCAAAAAGGAATGGAAGTAACATTGCCAATACACTACTGGCCTTATAGCAAATTTCTGGTATGGAAATCACACTTGGGATTCTTTGGAACTGAGAAAGCATCTTGCTGAAAAGGACAAGAGAATGATCAAGGGACTGAAAGAACTTCCTTATAAGGTGTTCAGAGAGGGAACTGTGTTAGAAACAAAACAAAAGTAAAAAACAATATTATGGCACTTCAGAGGTTAACAGTTTTTAAAACATGACTTGCTTAACTTCCAGTTAACTTCCTCAGATGTCTGAGGAAGTGGATGATAATTCACAGGAGCTCAATGTAAAATAAATGTATTGGTATGCAAGTGCCAAAATACTTGTTTTTGTTTTTGTTATGTCTTCTTGTGAGGAAACATTTTGAATTTTTTTTAGCTTAGAGAGAGGTCAGATGAGACCGCATATTAGATGTTTGTGTAATTATGCGTGGCATGGAGAAAGCGTTAGAGGAGGGGGTTTCTTTCATTATGGTAGAATACAATGAGGTCATTTCACTGGAGCGGAATGATGGAAGATCCAGACACACAAAAGGACTTCTTCCTACAGTTAAAGTGTTCAATTCAGTTCCCTGAGAGATAATTACAGCTACTTCCTTGAACAGTTTAACAGGCGATTAGATAAATTCATGGCAGGGTGGATTTAAACCATGATTTAAATTTTTAGAATTGGATTTTTTTTTTGCTATTTAAATTTTAAAAATAGATATTTAATATTTTAATTTTTATTCAAATTGAGATTTCAATCAGTTTGATTTTTTAAAAGCCTTTATTTTTTAATAATTTTTAAAATTCTTTTTTACATAAACCTACTAACACACAAAAGCAGTGATTTTTATCCACCCTGATTCATGGAAGTCAAGATCATTAGTGCTGGTCAGGACTGCATTATAGGATCTCCAATACAGGGAGCAGCTTACCTCTATGTGCTGATATTTGACAGTCTTCAAATGGACAGGTGGTTGACTGGTGTGTGAACAGAATATTGAGCTAGAGAGTCTTTGGTCTCATTCTGGTTCAGGGCTCTTGTCTTTGGTCTCATTCTGGTTCAGGGCTCTTCTTATGTTTGTAGAGTTTTTTGCACCAGATCCAAGGCCTAGCTGGCCCTTTGGTTCCAAGTCTGTAGAGATCATATTTAGTCACAGACCTGATTATCAGCCTCTCTCTTACTGAGGTGCAAGGCTGGAAGAAGCTCTTTCCTTGTTCCTTTTAATTGCAGAGCAATATAATCCACCATTAAATAGTTTCCAGCGTTGTTTTTCCTGGTTTTCTCACCATCAGGAGGCAGCAGAGGCACTGAGCTTGATTTTCTTTAGAAAACCTCATGCTCCTTCAGATACAAGGTTAGAAAGCAGAACTCATTTCCCCAAAGGGAGAGACATGGTTGATGATTTATTCAGATAGGAGCTTAGTTCTTCTGCACTTAATCCAGTAAAGCACCCTTTCTGGATAGCCTTCCATCCTTGAGATTTTTTTTTTTTTTGTCTTTAGTGGCCTCCTCTGGCTAAAATGATCCTTAAAACCTATCCACTGCATCCTTGTGTTTTTGCTCAGAATGTTGTGTTACGGCTGTGCCCCTTCTGCCCCATCCTGTATTCCATCTTCAAACTCAGTCATTGCCGAGCCCCTTTGCTGTCTTTTCCGGCTTCCTTGGGGGAGCTCCCAACGCCCTCCAAGACACCCTGCTTGTCTCTCCTTGAGCAGCCTTCTTCCCCTGGGCTTCCAGGACATGACCTTTCAGCTGATCTCTTCCATGGCTTAGCTCAGTCCCTCTGCTCCAGTCTTCAGTGCTTCTTTCTGTACCTTTTCCTTGAACTTACACTCTTTGAAGCCTCCATGCCCAGACTGTGTTCCACCTCTGGCGCTCTTGGCATTAAACTACTGCTTGTAACGGTAGTAGTAGTACCTAGTGGTTGTTTGCCCATGATGTCCCCTTCCCAGGAGATTAGTAGGAGTATCTCTGCGTTTAGCTCCAGATCTGGGAGAATTCCATTCTCTGCCATGTCTGCTTTTGTCAGGGGTCAGTCATGGGATGAGCTGTGAAGTCACACAGGGCGACTGTGATGTAATATTTTCCTTGAAACTCAGCATTCCTCAGAGACGGCAAAGAGGTTAGGTTCTGTGGTGAGCCAACCACGGGCCTAGCTAATTCCACTAGTGTCCTCTGAGAGCCCCATAGCTACATGGCAACAGCGGTGCTTTGCTCTATGCTCAGAGTGAATGGCAAACTCTACAGTGAAGTTGGCAGAGCCTTGTAACTTTCAGTAATAATAATTTTGCTCGTTTGCTTATTAAGACTTCTCATACAGTCTTGAAGCACAAAGCTTTTGATCACCTTAATGTTTTCATTTTTACAGTGTCAAATGGCTGCAGCCCTAAATACACTTCCTTAGGGTGTAAGCCCCAAAGTGAATGCAGCAGGATGTACCCCCTTGAGTGGCCATGGGCAGAATTGCATTCTGGTGCCTTCCAATTCAAAGCTTTCAAGGCATTCCCTCCTCCTTCTCCCCCCACCACTATTGTGACGATAAAATTCATGTTTTTGTGCCCAAGTGGCAACATTTAAATGACAGGACAATCGAAGAATAGATGCCAGAGACAAAAATCCAGATACCAGATAGGCACAGCCTCCTCTCTACCCCAAATATTTCTATTTAGCTTGGATTCCTTCTTTCCAGAAAATTGATTTGTAGACATTTGTTGGATTATCATTTTTCTTTTGAATTGTTTCAAGAACAGGACAGTTAGAGCTAGTCCATTTTGTTACTGGATTTGGTTCTGTTGAGTTTTTAGAAACCTGAGTTGCAGGCTTTTCCATTTGTGGGAGTGCTGCAAGTAATTCTGGAGTTTTTCTTCCACCTTTAGCTCATTCCCTGCCCAAGATGCAACACTGCCCTATATGTGGTGCCATATCACAAGCAAATACCGTCTTCTCTTTAGTGATAGAACAGTGCCAAAGTGAGGATGTTAGAAAACCAGTGATCTCAGAGGGAGGCGGTGAGTGCTCTAACACTGGAGGCATTCAAGAGAAATTTAGACAGCCACCTGGCAGATATCCTTTGATATGTATTCCTGCATTGAGCAGAGGGTTGGACTCCATGGCTTTATAGCCTCTTCCAAATTCATTATTCTATGATGGTCATGAATAGTAGTCATTCATAGTGTTTCCTGCACAAGGAACATGTAGTATATCATTAGGTTTTTGGTGCGAGTGGAAGGAAGAGAAACCTCACATGTCCATAACAGAATGTAGATACTGCCTGTTGCAGTATCCACATAGTCCCATTGGCTTCCTGTGGGTACGCAGATTTTCTCTAGAAAGGAGGCAGGCATTTGTGGGAGTTCCTCAGCTGCTCAACTCTGTGAAGGCAGACAGTTCCTCAGGTCCCTGCGTTAAACTATAGGACTTAAATTATATATTTTTGTTTTTTTATCACAAAGTTTGCCTGGTGATGGATTTAGAAGTCAAATATTCAAGGCTTCCGTACCCTGATAAATGTGGTGTAACAGGCATTTCTGTGGTTTCCACACTTGTCTATGTACACAGCAGTGCATTCCTTTCCTTGCATGGAGTCTGCCTCTTGGAAAGACTCCCTATGTGGTGTAGATATGGGGTCAGTCTTTAAAAAAAAAAGATTTTTGTTTTTTCCCCCTTGGTTTTTAAGCTTTGGCTTAAAGCCCATATGAGTCGTGTTTAGAGTAAGCCCAATTGAAGTCAGGTCCTTAATTTAGTTACGTCTTGAGGTATGCAGATTTGCTGTGCTGCCTGGAAAATACTGAGAGCTGCTATCCAAAACAGAGATCTGCATACAGTAGGACACACACACCCCTTCCGTGTGTGTGGGATCCACTGATGCATTTATCCACCGCCTGAAAATACGAAATATTAAAACCCCAGAAATAGGTATTTATATGCATTTCCAGAGTGTATGATGACCAGAACTGGGCATTAGAAGGAGCCAAAGACCATGCCATGTATAGCGTTGGATACTTCTACATTTTTCAGCATCTGTGGAGCAGGGGCCTGCAACCGATCACACACACACACACACCCTGATTCCACAGTCCTACTATACTTCTAATTGTGACTGGGCTGAGTGTCATTGATTTCACCTATTTCACCGTGTCTGCTGTGAGTATGACTAAGCCTGGGTAAAGGAGTGAATGTATCAACAAAACCAGCCAGGCGAGGTGGTGCCAGCGATGCTTCTGCCATCAAAGATAACACCGGGTTGCAGAGTGGTGTGCCTTGAGACGTCACTTGGTTCTTTCCCATGGGGTGCTTTCCACTCCCATTGTCTGTCTGAGAATATCAGGCCGTGGTGGCAAAGGCGTATTTCCAGGCTTGCTCTGCCAGGCATGAGTAGGAAACAGCAATCCCATTTGCAAAGAATTCAAGAAAACACTTGAAAATCTTTTCAAAACACCATTCTCATAGGTTTTTCTCCACATGTAGAGAAGATGTGGTGAGCTAGAGCCATGGCTTTTCCAGAAACTCTTGTCGGGCTTCCCCATGGTTTCCCCATCCTAGCCCTCATTACAAGGGTAATGAGAAACCAAGTCTGTCTCAGTAAAATCGAATACTGTGTTTTCCTCCCTGAATGGTTTTCTGACTTTGGTTTAAAGATGGAAGTGTGGCTAGTTCTCCTGATCTTTATACTCAAAGGGGACACAAGGAAATGTCCTGAAGCCAAAGATAATACATTCTCTCAGCTTCTAGTATGCCATTTTTGAATACAAGGATCAAAGGATCTCTCTTTAAAATATTCTGTTCAGTGATAGCAGTCACAGGATTATCAGGATAAGTCCTGGTTTCTGTGTAGGTACAATCAGTCAAAGCAGCCCTTGTTTTCTGCCTTTTTTTTTTTTGGCAAGAGGATCTTTGGCATTTATGTGTTTTGGTTAAATTTTCTCTTCTGTCTGTCTGTGGGCACGTGTATGTTCTGTGTCTCCCTTAAGGAACAGGGTTGTTGGCACTGTTGTGTTTAGAAAGTGCATCCACCAGAGAGGAGGGAGCTGCTGATCTGAGAAACCGGTTTGGCTGGGTTCTTTCCCAGTAAAGTCCTGGGACAGTGACATTTGAATGGCAACTGAGAAGGGATCGTGAAGTTTCCACCTGTGAGGCTTTCCTCCGCCGCGCCCAGCCTGCTCCTTCCAGCCAAGTGATTGTGGCTGTGTCTCTTTGTAGGGAGGATGGGGAGCTGGAAGAAGGAGAGCTGGAGGATGATGGAGGTGAGGAGCCCCACGGTGCTTCCGAGTCACATGAGAAGAATCGGAAGGAAAGAAATGAGAAGCACCACAGTGACTCAGACGATGAAAAGACTCACCGGAGGAAAAGGAAACGCCGGAAAGAACGAGAGAAGGAGAAACGGAGATCAAAAAAGAAAAGGAAGTCCAAGCATAAGGTAAGCCTTCAGATTCAGACCCTCCCTCATCCTGCCCCAGTCTGGGGACAGAAGTCTTGGGGTGTGTGGCACAGACTGCTTGGTTGCAGTTAAGTCTCTTGTGGTGTTGGCCTAAGCTCTTAACACAGGTCGTCAAGGACCTGCGTTAAGTTGGCACCATCCTCACTAGCTCTGCAGCAGCCTAAAGCTCTCCAGGCATTCTGAAGAAAACCCTGAAATGCCACAGCTTCCCTCTGGCAGGTATTCAGGTGCCTCCTAGCCAGTCCCTGCACTCAGCCTAGCCCTCCTCTGCAGCATGCCAGCAACCCTGGATGTTGTCAGATGTCATTCCCCCTGCCAGTCGTAGAACCACAACCTCACTGGCAAAGCAGGGTACCATACATGGTACAACAGAGTCCCAATTAACAATAAATTTCTTTCTCAGAATCTTACCTCCTTGTGTTTCCCTCTCCCTGCTCCTCATTCATGAAGGCATACCCTTTCCTTCTTGATCAGTCTGCAGTGGAGCCTGTCTGCTTTTCCCCTGTATATTCTACAGCTGTTGACATGCAAGATGGTTGAGTTAGTTCACCCTTACCCTGTCAGCATCACCCTTCAGTGCGCCTTTCAGGTTCTGTTTCGCAGCTGATGGACTTGTAGAATTCCCACTTAACTGAAGGCGGAACCACTGTACACCTTAAAACTAAGAGCTAGGACAGGACTCACATCAGTCATTGGAACTACAGTGAAGGAAGAGGTATGAAAGTTTGCTAACATTCTTTCTCGTCCTTGCAGCGTCATGCCTCCTCAAGCGATGATTTCTCAGACTACAGTGAAGACTCTGACTTCAGTCCAAGTGAAAAGGGACACCGGAAGTACAGGGAGTACAGCCCTGTCTACTCTTCCGTAAGTCCCTGAGGCCATTGAGATGGAAGGGTGGGTGGGTGCGCGCGGGGGCGCTGCCAGGCACTGTCCTTTGGTCTGTGGGAACAGCAGCTCTCTCCCTAACAGTTGTTCAGCTACGGTTCCTTACCCACCTGGAACCAAGGTTTCATGAGTTGGAGGATGGTGATTTTTGGACCTCTTGGTTAGGGAAAACAAGGTGTCAGGTGGGTTGTGAGTGCACTTTGCTAGCCCTGTGGGAAGGCTTGGCTGGTTTGCAGGGGCCTTTTGAAGTGGCCCATTGGCACTTCGGAGGAGGTGCCTGCTCGGCTCCCGCCTCGTTGTTCATTCCTGACCATCGGCTCCTTTGTTTCCAGACCCACCCGCCGTACTCGTCATCATCTCACAGTGCCCCAAAGAAAGCCTATTCCAAAATGGAGAGCAAGAGCTATCCGATATATGAGGGTTATGAGAATGAAGGGTATTGTGACTACGAGGGGGAAGAAGACGATGACATGGGGAAAGAAGATTACGATGACTTCACCAAGGAGTTGAACCAGTACCGAAGGGCAATGGAGGGGACACACAGGGGGAGAGGTAGGAGTCCTTTCCCCCCCTGATTCTTATCCCAGAATCTGTGGGCATCCAAATTGCCTTGGGGTGGTTATTGGGCAAAGAAGTTGAAGAAGGATCTTGAAAGGAGTTAAGTACACTGTCAGTTGTGGTTGGCCTCAAAAGAAAATCCACACGGCTTCCCAAAGTCAGGTCCTTGGGTGTTGAAGGGCATTTCCTTGCCATTTTAGATGCCTTGGTTGGAAGGCAATCCGACGAGTCCTCCTTATCCTACCGTAGAGCCCTGTGTCCGCAGCCTGCACTGTCCTTCCCGACAAGGTTCCCTTCAGCCTTCCAGGGGGCTTTTTGCCTTCTTGCTTTTGCCTGTGAAGATTAAGAACGGCTTTACTGCCAAAATGGCATCAGCTTTTGAGTTATTCACTGTCCTTAGTTGACGCCCTTTTGTCCCAATATGGCCACTTCTCGTCATATTTCCGTTATGCTTTGATTGCTTAATGACAGCAAGAGCCACACAGACGGAAATGTCTGAGCCCAGATACTCTTGGAAACCTGGCTGCATGCCATTTGATGACACTTTTGCTGTGCGAGATGCACAAAAAGGGATACAGGGTGCGTTTGCGCTGTTTTCTTGGCGTCCGCTGGACACTGACAGAATGTGGCATGCCATATCCGGCTACGCGTGGAGTCTGAGCCGTTTGCTTTGTTACCTGCAGGTGGTCGTGGGCGAGGGCGAGGCTACCGTGGGCGTGGAAGAGGAGGAATGAGAGGACGAGGCATGGGTAGGGGCGGCCGTGGCAGGGGAAGAGGAGACCACCCTGAGGAGGAAGAGGAGGAACTCTATGAAGGGGAAATGGAGGTGAGCGGGTACTTGGGCCTCGCATACCTGGGCAGCTCCTGGTTAGGAGGGTGTTTGTTCTGATTTCCCCTCTTTTTTTTGATGGCAGTACTGCGAAGGCGAGGAGCCTCCAGGTGAGGAGGACTATGACGACTATTCCAAAGAGCTGAACCAGTATCGCAGAAGCAAGGAAGGCAGGGGGAGAGGTAGGTGGTCTCGGCCATGCCAGGCCTGAAGGAGCAAGGCTGCCGTCCCGTCGGGAGCCTCGTTGGCCGGCCAGGAGGACACAGACGGTGCTTGCACTCCCATGGAAGGGGTGTCCTCAGAACTAAGTGATCTGCCTTGACTTCAAGTGTTGTTGTGCTACTTGTATTCTCACTGTGAAAAATGATTTTATTCCAGGTATGGGTCGTGGCCGAGGCCGCTCCAGAGGGCGAGGAGGCAAAGGAATGGGCCGGGGAAGAGGCCACCGTGGAAAAGGAGGCGGCATGGGCAAAGGAGGGGGAATGAATGAAGAAGATGATTACTATGATGATGACATGGGGGTGAGTGGGAAGCGCCCTTGCCCAGGCGCCTTTCAGCCTTCCCGGGGGCGCTCCGTGCCTGGCTCGGGCCCTGTGGGGCAGGTGTGCCTTTTATTTCAATGGCTCTTGGCTGAACTGGTGCTTGAGAAGGGCTGAGGGCCAATCAATGATAGGCCAGCAAAGAAAGGGGGTGAAGTGGGGATTTTCCAGGCCCCCAGGAGGTCGTGACTGGCTTATCTGGATGGGGATTGAAACTCCTGAAGGGGCCAGAGCGCTTCCTGCCTGACAGCCATGGAGCCGTCTTCCCCGTGGTAAGGCTGGTCTGTGGCTGCAGTTGTATTTGAGTGGGCAGCATATGGCCACAGTTAGATACCTGAGTGGCCTCTCTTGTGATTCCTATAGGATGGTGGTGGTTATCGGCGGAATGACCACGATAAATCCCACCAGCAATCGGATAAGAAGGGAAAAGTCATTTGCAAATATTTTGTGGAAGGAAGGTGTACCTGGGTAAGTGCTTACTACCAACTTTCACATGCTGTTGTTCAGTGACATGGTGGCTGCATTACACCAGACAGGCGTTTCAAGGGTAGAGGGCAGGGATGCAGGCGGGAGCCTGGCTGAGAGGTCTGTTTCTCTGTGTAGTGAGTGGTGGGTCAGGGAGCAAGGGGAGTGCACGAGGTATTCTAGGAATTCTCCCCAGTTAGTGGTCAGTTAACGTATAGGAATTGAGGCAATGCTCAGCCATCTCCTGTTGGAATTTTGCTCCCTCTGTTGCTCTTAGGCTCTGAGCCTGTACGGAAAAGGGGCCCACAGGTATTTTGCCAGCATTGCATATGGCGGAGTAACAGACCTGCTCCTCCTTGACTTGGTTATGAAGGTTTCAGTGTGTTCCACCAGGGCCAGATGTTATGCCAGTGCCAGAGCAAGTCCTCCTCTGAGCAGGTTTAAGGTCCCATGAGTTCCAACCGATCCCTGTTTTTTTATTGCATTCTCTTGGCACAGAGGGATTTAGTAGCAAACCTAACCTCGGTACGAGGCACAGGATGGGGTAGAGTGAGGCATTCTGGTGATATAGCCTCTTCTAGCCTTCGCTACCCATGAGAGTGCTGCTGGGAGGCATCGCCTTGTCAAAAGACCACGTCTGGAGAGCTGAGCTGAGCTCCAGATCCCCAGGTTTGCTGTTGAGCAGCCTCTGTGTGCCGGGTTGTCTGAGGATCTCCTTGAGCAGGTCCCCATTAGCGACTAAGTGACCCTTTCTCTCTTTTTTTTTCCATGACAGGGGGAACACTGCAACTTCAGCCATGATATCGAGCTACCAAAGAAGAGGGAACTGTGCAAGTTTTACATCACCGGTTACTGTGCCAGAGCGGAGAACTGTCCCTATATGCATGATATCCTTTCTGGCTGCTTCCCTGCATCCCTCAGTGGAAGTGTTGATAGCCGAAGGCTGATATTGGTGAAGGGAAAAACTCTGTGTCCCCAGCCTGTCCTTCATTACTTGGCAAGCTGATTAGCCACAGGTATCTGGGCCAGTGTTCATCTTACAGTACTGAGCTCAGTGCCTAATCAGGGGGGAATTGCCAAGTATATCCAGGATGCAACTAACTCCTGATGACTGTCTTGGGATCTCTCCCACAGCAAGGTAGCCAGGCCCTGAATGGAGGGGAAGAAAGGACCGGTGGCCAGTAGAGGTTGGCCTTGGTCATTTGGGCTCTTGGGCTGGTTTGCTTTCCTTAATGCCTCGCAGGAGACTTTCCTTGTAAGCTGTTCCACACGACAGGGAATTGCATCAATGGTGATGACTGCATGTTCTCCCATGAACCACTCACCGATGAGACACGGGAGCTGCTGGATAAGGTGAGCAGACAGTGGGGGCCATATTTAATTCAGCTGCTGCTACCGAGACAGGCTTTTCTCGTGTGGCAGACGCTGGCCTTGACCAGGGGGCAGCAGGCTGGGATGCTTTGGGTCTGTAGAGAGGAGGGGAGGTCCGTGTGAGTTGAGCAACACATCCTCCTGCCCCCTTTGCATCACCCATAGTTTTGTTTTAATCGTCCCATCAGATGTTAGCGGATGACGCTGAAGCAGGAGCAGAAGATGAGAAAGAGGTGGAAGAGCTGAAGAAGCAAGGCATCAATCCGTTACCAAAACCACCTCCCGGCGTGGGACTTCTGCCCACCCCGCCTCGGCCGCCAGGACCCCCAGCGCCAACCTCTCCCAATGGGCGGCCAATGCCCGGAGGCCCACCTGCTCCTCCTCCCCCGCCCCCGCCCCTCCCACCCCCAGGACCACCCCAGATGCCCCCTCCGCCCCACGAGCCCCTCTCCCCTCAGCAGCTGCAGCAACAGCAAGACATGTACAAGAAGATCCCCTCGCTCTTTGAGATCGTGGTGAGGCCCACAGGGCAGCTGGCTGAGAAGCTGGGCGTGAGGTGAGGAGGAGGGGTGTGTGGCAGACTGGAAAGGGAAGGGGGGGAGTGAGCGGGCAGGCGGGCGGGCAGGTGAGAGAAGGAAGGGGAGGGTTCCAACAAGGCCGTTCCATGCAGGATTCAGTTCCGTCTCGTGGTGGGGTCGGGATGGAGGCCTAGCATGGGAGACGGGCCAATCGCCTCTTCACCTGGGCAGACACGGCTTCCTGCAGGAGGGCAGGAAGCCCTATGGTGACCAGCCGGCCCCATCCTTCCATGCAAAAGCTGAAGGGAGCTGCTTCTTGGCTTTCCCCAGCAGACAGAAAAGCATTGCTTGTGTCCTTCTGCTGGCCTCAAGGGGTTTCCCTGACACCTGCTGTGTTTTTCCTCGGTAGGCACCCAGGACTATCTCCGCCCCGGTTCCCTGGGCACCCCGACATGCCCCCAGATATGCCCCCGGACATGCTTCCTGACATGTGCCCAGATATGTGCCCAGACATGCCGATGGGTCCGGGAATGAACCCACCCCCTCCCATGGGCCCCGGGCCCCCAATGATGCCCTTTGGCCCCGAAGACATGCCTCCTGGACCACCAGCACCAGACTTCTATGACAACTTTTACCAGCACCCAGAAGGCTTGGAGATGGACCCAGGCATGATGGGAGGCCCAGGCAAGTGGTGCCAGGGGGTGGGTGGGGGGGTGGCGGTGAGGAATGATAGGCAGAGGCGTGTCCTCTCTGCTTCGATGGGCACGGATGAGCCAGCTGGGAGAGGAGGGTTGGCTGTGAGTGCCTGGAAACTTGGGTAGAGGCTGGTCTGTCGCCCACTGACTTCCAGGAGCCCCTTTTCCCATCATCACCTGGGTGCTTGTGTTTGCTGCTGCTCTGACCGTCTCCCTGCACGTTCTGTCTACCCACTGCAGAGGGTTACGGGGGCTACGAAGAGATGCATGAGCTGCCAGGGGAGAACATCTTTCCAGATCCCAGTTTGGAGCCCGACTTCTGTGATGGAGGGGTCCCAAGGCTGCAGAAGCCTTCCCCCAATGTTCCTGATTTCCTGCCATCCACCCAGCGGGCCTTGTATATGCGTATCCAGCACAAACAGCAAGAGGAAGAGGAGAGGGCTCGCAGGCAGGCTGAAGGCTTCAAGCTGGAACGGGATCATGAAGAAGGCAAGACCATGGCGGGGTGGGGTGGGGGCTTTGCCTCCTGGGCTGGTGTCACTGTCTGCCGTGCTTCAGGCTAGGCAGTTTCTCCCATTCCCCAAGAGACATGCAAGTGGGAGCTGATCAGCCACAGGCTCTATAGTGCCTAGCTATAGAGAAGTATGTCCTGGGTGTAACTCCTGGCAGCTGATCACACCGTTTCCCTGCCTCTCCTGTGCCGTCCTGTCCCTCCCTTGGCGTGCTCCAGACCTGCTGCCTGTGAGAAGTCTGGTGGTGGTGGTGGTGGTGGTGGTGGTGGTGGTGGTGGTGGTGGCAGGGTCTCTTGATCCTCAGCTGGCGAGGGGAGGGGGAACGGGTGGGCTTTCATCTTGGAGGAGGATTCCTCTCTCTGGGGTAATCATCACACAAGCTGGAAAGCAGCATGTGTTTTCTTCAGGCTATATGGAGGGGCTCATGTGTGTGTGCGTGTGCGTGTGTGTGTGGTTGCCTAGCTTTTCCCTTGGTCCTCCATGTTGGGAGGGAGGCTTGTCTCGTGTTGAGCTTTCCTTGACTGAGGAGGTCCCCCTTGGGCAAAAGCTTCCCACAACTCCATTGGACAATTTGTCACGTCCTAGCTAGCAGATTTTTGAGGATGGTCTTGGTCTCTCTACCTCAAAAGATTGTGAGTTGCCAGCAAGATTTTGAAGGGCTGAGTTGACTTCTCATTGAGGTGGATCCCCCTTTGTGGAAAATGCCCGAGGCTTTCTTGCGTCTCCCATCTTATTTGCTTCACCCCATCTTCCCTGTCTCACGTTTTCACTCTTTGTCCCCCAGGTGATACTGGCAATTGGTATTCCAGCGACGAAGATGATGGCAGCAGCAGCGTTAGCTCCATCCTGAAAACGTTACGCCAGCAGAGCTCCAACCGGCCCCACGAAGACCCCTCCGGACATACAGGCCCTGCTGGGGGCAGGGGTGACCCTCGCCTTCAAAAGAGCCAGCCTCCAGGGAGCAGCCGGCCGGCCGACCCTCGTCTCTTGCGTGACCCCAGGCTTTCTCGGAACGTGGAGACTTCCACTCCCACCAGCGCCGGGGACACGGGCCCCATGGATCCCCGGCTGGCACGGCACCTCCCCACCTCTGCCCCCAAACCAGACCCTCTGCATTCCAGCCTCAGCCCCGGCCAGAAGCCTCTTCCGACCCCAGAGGAAGAGGAGGGAGAAAGAGCGCTCAGGGACAAGCCTGTCACCATCCCCCTGGAGGCACTGCCGAACCAGGTCCTCAGGGACCCACGCGGCCAGCTGCAGCAGTTCAGCCACATCAAGAAAGACATTGTCCTGTTGAAGCCCAGCTTTGCCCGCACAGTCCTGTGGAGCCCTGAGGACCTGATCCCGCTGCCCGTCCCCAAGCAGGAGTTTGTCCCAGTCCCGGCCGCTCTCCAGGCTCTGCCTGCCCTTGACCCCCGCCTGAACCGGCCTCCCAACGCCAGCCTTTCTGACCCTAGGCAGCGGGGGACCCCGGCGGCAGCAGCCCCGGCAGAGGCCTCCTCCTCCTCCAGCTGCAGCTCGAGCCTCCCAGACTTTGAGCTGCTCTCCAGGATACTCAAGACCGTGAATGCGGCCGGCAGTCCCGGGCAGAGCGACAAGCCCAGCGACCCCAGGACACGGAAGGCCCCTGCCGACCCGCGGCTGCTCAAAGCTTCCGACTCGGCCTCCTCGGGGGCCTCGAAGCCCTCCGAAGCCAATGCCTCAGGGACCACCAGCTCCGAGACAGTGCCCAGCATCGCTCCTTATGACCCTCGCCTGCTGACGGCGGGAGGGCTGAGCCGAGGCGCCGGCCAGAGCAGCAGCGTCCTGAGCGGGATCAGCCTCTATGACCCCAGGACTCCAAGCTCAGGGGGCAAGGCTGCGGAGTCGGCGGCTGGCGGCGAGGGGAGCCCCTCAGCAAAGGGCCCGGACGCCAGCAAAGGCGGCGGCAACAACAGCCGAGGAGGGAAGGAGCCCCTCTTTGTGCACCGCTCAGCCTTGGACCAGCCGGAGGCAGAGAAGCCAAGCACAGAGCCAGCCGCTGACAGGTACAACAGCTACAATCGGCCGCGGCCCAAGGCGGCGGCAGCCTCCACCGCGGCCTCCACCACCGCCAGCACCCCTGCCGCTGCCCCAGAGACAGCCACCCAGCCGGGGGTCCACAATCTCCCCGTGCCCCCCGTCTACGGCATGGTGAAGCAGGCGGCCAAGTCGGGGGCCGGCAGCCCGTTTGCCGGCAACAGCCCCGCGCAGGAAGGGGACCTGCAGGATGCGGCCTCCTTAAAGGACGTTTTTAAAGGCTTCGACCCAACTGCCTCTCCGTTCTGCCAGTAGTATTAAAACACTTGCACGCGCAGCCTTCTGTCTGAGAGAAGCAGCAGTGCTTGTCCCTTTTTTATGCCATCCACGCTCCTTTTCACCATGTCCCTTGTCTGTGCTTCCTTTGGGCCTCACACAGCGCTGCTGCTGCCGCCGCCGCCGCCGCCGTGTGTTAACCTCCGAGCTACATTGTTAAGCAAGTAATCAGAGTATCTCAAGTAGTTCTGTCCAGTATTGTGTGATGCCCAGCCAAGAGTTTTCCCTCTTGGGCTTTTTTCGAGGTCTGCCTGAAATCATTTGGTGTCTTCAGATTCTTTCGGAAAGCTGGGCTGCCAGCTCATCTCACCTGCCCCTGGCTTTTCCTTTGCACAAAAGGGCCACGCCTGTATCTCACCTGTTTCCCCTCTTCAGGTATCGCCTATGGGGTGGAGAAGAGGTGGTCGAAAGAGCGACAGCCATGCTGGTCTGTAGAATATGTGTATCTTCATTTCTAAACTGTAACAAAGTGTGTATCATAGCCTTTTTTAAAAGAAAAAAAATCTAGTGCAGTGGAAATTACCATGGAGAAGTAACCATGTTGGATTATTTTTGTAATTGTATTGGATTTTTGTTTCAAGTACCTGTTTTCCTGCCATTTCCTGGAGGTTGCTGGATTTAGCTGGGCCAGAACACAGTGCTACGTGTAAGTCGGTGGCCTCTTGGGAAAGTGATGTGTTCTGCCAGAACAGAGTTTGTGGTATCAAAATTAAATTATTAATAATCTCTCTGATTTTGCTGTACATCTGTGCTTCTCCCCTAAATCAGCAAGGAATGGACAGTGTCTGAACATCGTCTGAGGATTGTTACTCCCCTAAAGAGAAAGTGGTTCCAGAGACCCAATATGAGATAATAGGACACTTCCAGCCTAATTGTTCTAAGGATCCTGTAAGGTTTTAAAAGCAGAGCCGCTTCTGTAGGCACAGAGAAGAGGAGCCACCGAAAGCCGTGGTTCCAAAAATAATAGAGGATCCTGAGACTCCTTTAATTACAGACCAACAGGTTATAGTTGCTGCCGACCTTTATGGGCTTCTGCCCACTAGGTGCTCTGAGATGTGTTGTTTGTGTACCACCGGCTGCCTGTGGAAGCAGCTGGCAGAGGTGGGCCGTGCCATAGCCGTGTGCCAACCAATTGATTCCGTTTTGAGTCCCAAGCAGAACCTGAACATTTTGTGATGTAAACAGACCTGTGCCCTCCATTCCTCCCCCTCCTCCCGGAGATCCCCTCTCTTGCCTGGTGTAATCATGCCCCACCTTCAGAAGCGAGTGTCCCCCAGCCAGCAGAAGAAGAAGCCGTGTTAGCAGCACCCACCCCACGCGGGCTCTGCTTGCCATGGAGTCTCTGCAGAGCCTTGGCCCTTCCTAGGGAAGCCCAGGGTGGGGAGCCAGGAGAGTTGCTGTTCTTCAGCCACCCTTCCTGGCTGTCAGTTCCCCCCCCCTTTTTCCCCCTGCAGGATCCTAAGGCAAGAAACACGGGGGCTGCAACACTCTCGTAGGAGGTGAGGGTCTGGGGAGAAAAAAACATATTTCACACCAAGGGTGTTAGCAGCTATTTGGAAAGTTTGTCTTGTTTTGCTTTGTTTTCAAATTTAGAATAACAGAGACCAGGTGCTCCTTCCTCTTCTGGGCAAGGAACCTGCCCAGTGTGTCTGTTTAGGGGGGATGTCGGCAAGGCTGCTGTGGAGTATTTGAAAGGAAGCGCCCAAGCCTTCCTTCTGCTGTGAACAGTGGTGGGCACGGTGACCCTTTGTTTGCTGGACAAAGCTGGGATGTTCTCAGAAGATCCCAGAAAATGCACTCCAGCATCCTGGCTTTGTGTAAATGGAGGGACCCATCTCTCCTAGAAAACATATTTACAACTTTAAAAGTCATTTTAAAGGAGTCTGCATGGCTTGGGGTGTGTGTGTGTGTGAGAGGTTGGACTCCAAGGGAGGGGAGGATGAGGTGGGCATGATTACTGGCCACTCTTAGCAGTGTTCAATTAACAGAATAACGGGGATCAGGTTACTTCACTGGTTGGATTTTTCTTCTGCCTCGCCTTTGCAACATCTCCTGTTCAAGCACAAGAATCACATTTAATTTAATTGTAGTTTCTTTCTTGCGTTGGGAACATGAACTCTGCAGTATACGGTAAAAGTGGGTTTAAGAAAAAGAGGGCAAAGCTGCCTTTAACTGCAAATTGGTGTCTGTCTTGGTGGAAATTCAAAGCAGCCTGTGGTCTGCTTACAAAGTGAGGAGGGGGGGCAGTCATTTGACTGTTATGGCTCTGCCAGCACCCACTTCTCTTAACAGGATCCCAGCAGCCTCCCAAAAACTACCATTCCCACCGGGACCCTTTGGTGAAGCTATGACTCTTAAACTGGTGTAAAGTTTGTGAGTGTAACTTTAACTAGAGAGGTTCTTTGTGAAATACTCTTGTTTTGTGAGCTTGCTTAGTTTACCTAGACGCTCAGTGACATTTGTATAATACATTGATTTCTTTTGTAAAAACAAGCATCCCTTTGGTAGCCCATGGAAAGCAAAAACTAAAAACGTACACTAATCGATGAGACCAGTCCTCTGGCGGAGCTTTATATTAAAAAAACGCTATAAAATGTAAATATTATTTGGAAAGGGGTTTGTATATATTGTACTGGTATTTTTACAGTGAATTTTTTTGGTTGCATGGCTCTGTTTACTTCCTTTTTTTTAATCACACATTTGTCTTCCAACAGTGTCATCCAGACTCAAGTCTCCTATCATTGTACTGCTGACATTAAATAATGCAGTGATTTTAAGGGTTGCTGTCTATGTGGCTATGGTGTGGAACTGCTTTTGGATGGTATCTCTCAGCAGGAGGAGAGAGAAAAGCTGCAGAGGAGTGCCCATTGGCACGAGAGGTCCAAGGTGGGCACAAGTTCGCATTGGCGAGTTTCTGAAGTGGCAAGGGAAGATGGCATCTGCTCTGCCCTTGACCCCTCGCAGAGTCTCTGCATTCATAGCAGCCAAGCCTAACACACCTTCGGCACCCACTGTGTGTGCTTGGCTCTGTACAGCATATGCCGAAGGATTCACTCTGGGACCAAAGGCTTACCAAGGTCTGGGACGGCCAAAGGAGCAGTCGGCACGATATAAGGAAGAGAGGCACCAGGATCTGCCATGCTCCATCAGCCAAGGAATATCAAAGGGAGAGTCCAGCCGCCTGCCCTGCCTTCTGAGTAGGATCGTGGCTAATCTTAATCTTAGAACGGCAGAGCTGCAAGGGACCCTCTGGATCATCGAGTCCAGCCCCCCTGTCCAGGAGGCACCAAGGGGGAACTGAACACCCAACTTCTGGCTTGCCAGAGACCTAAACCCCTGAGCCTACCCAGCAGTGATTAGTGGGATGGGATGGCTCTTCCTGCATAGCCTGTGTGGTGGTGGGCCCAGGGGTCCGGGGCAGTCAGCTGGCCAAGCACATCATGTGACACAGAGTGGTGTTTCTGGGCAACTTATTTTTTCCCGGCGTGGCCTTGTGGAGTACTTGGGGCTGAGAGGAAGGACAACAGGAGGAGCAGGAAGACTAGAAGGTCTTCCCACAGGCAGGTGGGAGTTCAGTTCACAAGGCAGCTGGTGTATGAGGCAGGTCTGGAAGAGCCCCCCGGCCCCCCTCCCCAAGCAGGCAATCTGGCTCTTAAGGCTGCTTGTGCACATCATCTTCCTCTGGTTCCCCAGGAAGAGGGAGGGATCTGAAGCTTCTGGCTGAATATCTCTCCTGGGTGGCCTTTAGGTGGTCTGTAACATCTGGTTTGCATCTTCAGCCAGCCAGTTGTTTTCCTCTCGTGTCCTTGGTGAGTGGCATGTCATCCTCAGGATGAAGACCCCTCAAACTTATTTTGTGCCACTTTCCTACTGCTTCTGGGTTGCCACGTAAATCCCTATGAGGGAACAGTACTGAGGCTGGTTCAGTGACCTGCAGCTGCAGAATTGCAGAGGAGCCGCTCTGACTTGTAAACCCTGTCACGCCTCCCCCCCCTTCCAGAAGTCTGAAGTTGTGCCTGCTCCTCCTCAGGGCATTTAAGGCTCTGGTGTGTTGGCGGCGTCTGCCTCTCTTACCAGGGACACGGTCCATTTGTGGGTGGTCTCATTAGGCTAACCGAGCCACCCCTGGAGTGTAGAGCTTGTGTGTATGAGAGGAAAGCTACAAATAGCCCTTGATCTGCTTATGGCAGAAATGGGTCAGGGCTGTAAGGAGGCTTACTTCCTGAGACTGATTAAGGGGTCAAATTGTCCTCCGTAATCTGCTCCCTGCCCATGGCTCTTCCTGGAAGTGGGAGGGGCAGGCGTGGCCTTTGGCATGAGGCAAAGGGGTGGGCCACTAGCCCTTCTCTGTTGGTATTCACAGCCCCCCCATCCCCGTGCAAGATTCACAAAAGACTCTTGGGCTCAAACAGACAGGAAGCCGGCCCTCTCAGTCCCTGGCGCATCTGCTCTGCGCTTGAGGGTGCAGGTGGGAGCCACTCAACCCTCTGCCTGCCTGCTTTTTAAAAATATATTAATAACGTACAAAGGAATTTATAGCCAAAAGTAGCCATTTCAAATGGCTCGGCAGGATGATTGGGAGGGGGGCTTCTGACTCAGAGGAAGTGGGCCTCCTTGCTTCTTAAGATCCTGAGTGGCCACAGTGTGGGGGGCGGCACATACTGGGAAACACACTTCCCATCCCCATCGCATGGGGAAGACCAGGGTATGAATCGTTCCCCCTGTGAGGCATGCAATTCACGGGGGGGGGGGGTCGTTGGTCTGGGCTCTTTCTCCTGGACCGAGGTGGCCCTTTTTGGATAACACGGAGAGGAGACACACATTTTGGTCTTGGATCTCGCTGGAGCGAAACGAAGGCAGCTACCCAATAAATGTATGTTTGGTTCCAATGGAGGCTGGGCTCTTTCCCAAAGTCTTGAAGCTCCTGTTCAAGCTCTTAGCAGAGACAGGCGGCCGGGGGGGGGGGGAGGGGAGGAGAGGATGGCTCAGTGGGCAAGCCGTGGCTTCCAGTGTCAGTCTTTGGAAGCCTCTCCAGTTTAATGAAGGTTTGTTGGCTGAGCCCCGGCTCCACGGATCACTCCCCTGCATCCATTCAAGCCGATGGGCCCGCTTCGCTCGCCAGCCCCATTCGAGTGGCCCAGAGCAAGGTTGCAGGAAAATCTAGAAGAATTGTGTACCGTCCTGTGCTTGAGCCATGTTTTCTGCCGGACAGGAGGCCGAACGATGAAACAGGTCAAGAAAGCCTTGGCCTGGCTGGTCCCTTGAGATCCGTATGTTCAAGTGTCCCTCCGTAGCTGCTGGACCTGAGAGAGAGAGAGCTTGTCGGCTGACTTGAAAAAGAGCTTGGGAAGGGGTAGCTTGTGGGGATGGCAACACCGAGCCCCCCTGATCTGTTTCTTGGAGGGTTGGTTTGGAATCTCTGCTTCTGCCACCAAGCAGGGGCTCATCCCTCTCCTGGGTCACCTTTGAGGTTCCATGGGCTAAGCATTGGGGGGTGGGGTGGGGTGGGGGGCGAGAGGTACCCAAGGACAGCCTTCCTTTGCAGGGTGAAGTCGTGCCCTCTCGGGCTTCCTGCCTGATAGCTCCGGGCTCAAGGACAGGCGCTGGCCCTGCTGTGCTCAGGCGAGAGAGGCTGGGCTGGGCTGGGCGGAGGAGAAGGCCTCCCGGAGGGGAGGGGAGGGGAGAAGAGAAGAGAGGCCGGCTAAGCTGGGCTTGGGCTTTGCGTCAGAGGCTGGCTGGAGCTCAGCTCGCTTCTCCGGGGGCGCTGGGGATTCAGCTGGCTGTTCCTCTCTTCACCTACTCCCTCAGCAGGCAGGCAACCCGTCTGGCCAGGCAGCTGCAGGCAGGTGAGGTTCGTGAAGGGGAAGAGAGGGGCGGTGGGTGCAGGCGCACGGGGGGGGAGAATGGAGACATGTCAAGAGTTGGCCGCCAGGGGGAAATGGGACGGGTTCTGGCATAGCAGGGCCCTTGAACGAGGCAGGGTGGGGCTGGGGGTTGACGGGGACCCTTGGAGTTTTTGCAGGGTGGGGGTGTCGGGAAGGTAAATGTGGCTTAAGTGGGCAGGGTTGATGATACGCAGAACCCGAAAGCAGAGGGAAGAGCTGGCGGTGCTGGAAACAGATGCCAGTCCAAGTCCCGCAGCAGGAGGTTTCGTTGATGAAAAGTTGGGTTTGGGTAGCCCCCTCCCTGTGGGGTGTGAATGATCGTCTGTGGCCACGCCGGTAAGTACGCTCTCAGGTGGTGGGGTGCAACACAGGGGGGGGTGAGCAGAGGGACAGATGTACCCTTCTGGTGGAAGCACAGTCCCTGGAAGGCTACCTCTCTAAGGAGGCAGGAGTTGCGGGATGTGGGAGTGTTAATTGCACCATGCATGCATTCATCTGCCGGACCTGACCATCGTTAGCTCCCTTGCCCTGCCGGCTGGCTGGCTGCCTTGCATGGTGTTATGCAACATATCAGAGTGACAGGGGCCTCATCCAGACTCAGGATTTGTGAAGAAGCTGCTATTCAGAGTGCAAGAGCAGAGGAAGGGCAGAGGAAATGGGATAAGCAGTTATGTAAGGAGCCCATCCTTGCTTCTCCTCCTCCTCCTCCTCCTTCTCATCTTCCTTTCAGTGCCAAGAGGCGGCTGTGGCGAGCAGCACCCCTGGGGCCCGTGCAAGTGGGGAGCTGTGGCATTCGGTTGAGATGGGAAAGCAGGTGGTCGGGAGACTGGTTCCCAATAAACCTGGCCTGCTGTGTGTGATTCCATGCGCTGTGCAGCCCCTTTCAGTTATTCAGATGCGCCTCTGCGACCGGCATCAAAGGGTGAATGGGCACGCCAAGCCGTCTCTCTTCTGGGAATGGCATCCCAGGGGTCTGTGCGGGGAATGCAGTGGCGTGGCGTTTGAGGAGACTGGCAGCCAGGGCAAGGGGAAGCCAACGGTTGGCCAGTTTGGCCCCTGTTCTGCCCAGGAGCCCGGTTTCCGTGATGTCCTGCTCCGCCCTGGCTCATGTACAAGCTGGTCCTCCCTGTGATGGTGGACAGGAATATTCGGGGCTTCGTCCAGCCATTGCATTGGCCTGTGGGTGGCTGTTGGCAAAGAGCTGGCCCAGCCTGGTCTGTGTGCCAAGACCCCCGAGAGCCCCTTCTCCTCCTCCTAGCAACCCTTGACGGTCACCTCTGAGCTAACCTTTTGAACAATCTGGAGGAACGTGGAGAGAGATGTACCGGAGACGGGTGTCATCCTGACCTGAGCCGGCATCTATTCAAAACCTTTAGATAAATCAGCCGTTCTTCATCATCAATCACTGCAGGACAGTTTGCAACGCAAGTTGAAATCCACACAACAGGCAGAATAGGAAAGAAACATGATAACGTAGAGCACGGCAGGAAGGGGTGCAAACAGGGGTTGGAAAAGATTACATGGAGGGCTGTCTTGCTGTCATTGGGGCCGTTGTTAGCGGCGATGCTACTGCACTCGTGTTTTTAAGAGAAAGCTGGCCCTCTTTGGGCACGGGTGCTCTTTGGCCCTTTGCGGGGTATGAGGCTTCCCCACCCTCCATGAGCAACGAGAGAGGGAGTCTGTCAGGGGCTTCATCCATCGTCCCAAACCGCTGGCCTCTTCCCACTCTCCAGCCTGCACAGGAAGTGGCTCGTGGTGAGGGGACGGAGCAGGATGTGGCCGAGGGCCCCTGGGAGAGATCTCTGCATACCACAAAGAGGTCGGGGGTGGGTGGGTGTGTTCAGCCTTTGGCAGCATCGATGGGGTGGGGTTGGGCCAGGGCAGGCTCTTCTGCACGGGCGACTCTCATGGTTTGCTCTTCTCCAGCAGGGACACAGGATGCCGCGCCGCAGCGACAGCTGAGTGGGCAAAGAAGCTCAGTGCCAGCCCATGGCGACTTCCTGGTGGTGCTGAAGGGAGCGACTCGCAACTGGGGCAGAGGGGGCTTGGTGTGCACGCCTGCCCACGCACCTGCTGCCCCCCCCCACTTCCTTTGCTGCCCAGCTGGCACCCAGGAGACCCTTTCCTGGGCTTTCCCCAATAGCCGTGATCGCAAGACTTCTGGCAGGTCCGGAGATGCCAGCCAAGACCCCCATCTATCTGAAGACCTCGACCCCCAAGCGGGGCCGGAAGCTGCGCCTGCGGGACGTGCTGTCGAGCGACATGATCAGCCCTCCGCTGGGGGACTTCCGGCACAGCGCCCACATCGGCCTGGATGGGGAGGGCGACATGTTTGGGGAGCTCTCCTTCCTGCAAGGCAGGTACGACGTCCTGCCTCGCTTGTCCGGCCGAGGTGGCCCGTCGGGGTCGGTGGAAGCCTCGTTCGGCCACGGTCCGCCTGGGGCCGGCTACCGCACCCTGCTCAAGAGTGCCGTCTCTCTGCCCGTGTTCGGCGGGGGCCAGGGCCACGAGCAGGCCCCGCCGAAGCCCCCCCGCCTGCACTTGGAGGAGAGGCCCAGGAGTGGGGGGCAGCCGCAGCCCCTGCCGCAGCAGCGCTCGATGTCCATCAGCTGTGCGGAAGGCTGCTTCCCTAGCAGGGCCGGGGGCCTCTCTTTCTCGGCCACGGCACGCTACGATCCGCTGCCCTCCTCCATCTCCTTCTCCTCGGCCGCTCTGCCCGAGGGTAGTTTCGTGGGAGGCGACGACAGCAGTTTCTGCGCCGACAGCCGGTGCACGTCAGACCTGTCTCGATCGGAGTCCTTGCTCCGGCTGGACCTTGATCTGGGCCCTTCCATTTTGGACGATGTCCTGCGCATCATGGAGGAGTACCAGCGGCCCACCCCCAAAGCCCTGTAGCGATGACCGGGCCGCCATCTCTCCCTCTTGGCTGGCCCTGTCCGTAGGGCCGTGGCCCCATGGGGAGAAATGCCAGCGGTGGCTGGAATGGGGCTGGGGCCGAGGAAGCCCCAGGGAGAAGTAGTTTGGGGGGATGGAAGGATTCTGAGCAAACTGCCGGAAGAAGTCATGGCCTGGGGTCAACTCTTGGCCCCCCAGGAATGGGCTTGGAGGTTTCAATAGACCTGCTCTGGCCCCCATCCCAGGTCCTCCCCAGTCAGAGCGTGCATGGGAGCTGGCCTGCTGCTTCCTCCAAACGGGGCTCCTTTGAAAGGCCCGGTCTGAATTGCTCCAGCCGAGGAGTCCGAAGAGAGAGGAGCCCTGTGGCCACGTCAGGCCAGGGCCAGTTGGATCCCTCTCCCACTTGGGGAATCCGTGGGCTGCCCAGGGCACCCCACCCCTGCCCGGGGTCTGGCCGACAGAGAGATTTAGTCCCCTGGTGACGGTGAATGTGCCACCCGGCCAGCCACGGCAACTCTCCTCTGCAGGAGTGATCTCTCCAACTCCTCCTCTGCAGGTCTGTATCTGAAAGACATCTAAGCAGCAGCGGGACAAAAGGACGTTCCGAGACAGGAAATTCCATCCTGGTGTAAAGCTTCTAGCTTTTCTGTGGCTGTCATCCTCACTGGACGGCCCTTAAAAGGAAGGGCAAAGGATCCTTTGCTCCACACACACACACACACACACACACACACACACACACTGCAGCTACTTTGATAAAACTCTCTTGCTGAACCTTCTTCGTTGTCTTTCTTTCCGATCCGCTCAACAGCTGCATTTTTTCCTTCCTTCTCTAGGGAGTCCCACCAGGCTGCTGACCGTTTGGTGGCTGTCTTTTCCTGTACAATTTTGTGGGACTTTTCAGTTAGTGCAGACGGGGCAAATGGCACCCTTTCCTCGCGATCTTAATGTAGAATTTACCTTTCTCACTGGTGGCTGTCTTGACAACAGGCGCTCCACCACAGTCCCAGGAGCCCTTGCCGTGAAACCACCACCGGGGCAGGAGCTATGAGCAAAGGTGTGAAACTGTAGCTTTGAAGTTGTATGGCTTAACCCTCAACTCTGTTTGCTCTTTTGGTGCCCATCCAGCCACAGCCTGGGAGGATCCGCTCTCCATGTTCTCTGCCCCTTTTTTTGTTTTCACCGCCCTAAATAATGTGGGCTCCTTCGCAAACTGGGCCAGGCTCATGCTCTCCACTGTTCTGGAGTGTGGGCTGCAAAAAAAACCAGAACTTTGCCCAAACTTTCTACCTTGTGTTCTGGAGTGGAGGCCTGGAGGAGGTGGGGAGAGCAGCCAAGGCTGACCCGGCAGCTGAATGGGTCTCCAGTTATACTTCCACCTGCTTGTCCTCTTGTGGGATATTGCATTGCCTTATGAAGCCACGAGGGGGCAAGCGCTGGTTGGCTATTGTGCCACAGACCGGAGCCCCCCCCCCCCCCCGTTGATCCTCTTGGGATGACAGACAGTGTGGCTGCCTCCCTCCTTTCCCCCTAAACAGCGACCCTATGCCAGGAGAGAGAGACTTGCATGCCGGCCCCTGCAGGGGTTGAGGACTGGATGCAAAGCCCTTGTTTTTGGGAAGCATCTTCCCAGCGTTTACTTCTCTGGAAAATGTTCCTGTCCTCCTTCCTGCCGACCTGGCCTCCTTGCTGCTCAGAGTCTGTCTTGGTGGGCTCCCTCCCCCCCTGCCATGCCCTTCTCCCAAACTAGCAGCAGGGCTGCAAGCATGGCTCCGACGGCATCTCCACCTCCTCCCTCAGCAGCGGCTCTCCTCCAATCCTGCCCTGCTCCCTTCCTTCGTGACTGGCCGCCACATGGAAATGTGCTGGAATCCCAGGCATTGGGCCGAGTTGGGCTCTGGGGGCTTGGCGAGGATGCTTGCTTGCAGCCCCTTCGGTCCACGCGAGGGGTCTCACAGGGAGCGGGCCCCTTTTGCTAAGTGTGCATAGGAAGATGGTGCTGGAGACCATCAAGGGACACCCCCACCCACAGCTGCACAGCCCCCCTTGTGTGCAGAAGAACAGAAATATACGCTTTCCTTTGGCTGTTCCCAAATAAGGGAATAAGCCAGGCTCCCAAGAGAACTGGGTGCAACAGCTGGAGCGATGGGAAGCTCTAGCAGGAGGAGGAGGAGGAGGAGGCTGGCTGTAGGGAAGGGGCAAGGGCTGGCAGGGGGCTGCTGATGGCCCCACAGGTAGTACACTGGTGGTGGTGGTGGGCAAAGAAGCCGTTTCAACTGGGACAGCCTCGTCTCCGTGCCTCTCCCTGTTAAGCGGGAGCTCGTCCTTCTGGAGGTGAGCTGCTTCAGCGCCCTGTGATCTTGCGAGAGTCATCCCAGCAGAGGCTGGCACAGGTTGGCCTGGCCAACAAAGCCATCATTGAGGGCAAGGAAAACAATAAAGGGGGGGGGGAAATAGGGGGCAAGGCATGAATGGGCCAGTGTGTGTCCCAGACAAGAGGGAGAGCGCAACAAAGAGGGCCAGGAAGACGTCTCCCAAGGGCGAGCAGCGCCGAGCTCCTGCCGCCAAAAGCCTGCCCCGCTCTTTCCAGATGGGTCGTGTCCAGAAAGGATCAAGGAAGGGCTTTTGAGAAAGAAAGGGGGGAAAAATGACCGATGAGGCCAGGCCATCACACACAAGCGAGAGAGACCATAAAGGCCAGCCAGCCTTCCTTGCTGCTGGAGGGAGGTTGAGCAATAACAAGGAGCAGCTGAAAGCCCAGGAGAAGCCTGGGAGGCCACAGAGCACTCTGCCCCCTTAAAGGTCTCTCCTGGGGCACCCCAAGAGGGCAGGGGCCCTGGGCATCCGAGCCCCACCCTTTGTCTGTCTGCTGCCCCAAGGGCTCAACCGAGGGACCGTTTGCACTTAAAACGTTCAGGTCTCAAGAGGATTGCAATGTGCTGACCATTTGGGAGAGCTGTCTCTGTGTGTTTGTGTGTGAGAAAGAGAGCTGGCATCCTTTGTCCAGCCATTACAGCATTAGGAAGCCAGGAAGCCGCCTCCCTTTGTAGGTCACCGGAGGCCACAGATGTAGCAACAGCCATCCTTTGCATGCAGCTGTTTCTCTTGGGCTGTAAACAAAGTCTACCAGGAGGGTTCCCCCCCCGCCCCCACCGCCAGCCCACGCTCATCAACAACCAGGCCACCCTGGGTCCCTGCAAGCAGCTGGAGGCTGAGTCAGAGGCTGGAGGTTTGCAGGTCCCAGCTGGCCGGCCGGCCTTGAACCCCAAGCCTCCCCAGGCACTAGTTCCTAGTGGACGGAGAGGGAAGGCTGGCGAGCAGAGCCGAAGGCTGTGGTCCAGAAAGGTCTTCCTTCGGACCGGAACGGAAGGACCAGCTGGGCCAGTGGTGGTTGGAGGAGGTGCTCTTTGCCGTGTCGGAGACGAGAGAAGACTGGCCGAGGGTGCCATTTCTGACCCAAGCAGGGGCCTGAGCAATGGATGGGCATTTTCCAAAAGGTGAGGGCGGGGGGCGGGAAGGCAGGCTGTGCTTCTCTCAGGTGCCACGTTCTCCTGCTTGAGCCAGGGGGATTGCTCCACCAGCCGGCTGCCCCAGGCAGCTCCCAGATTAGGCCCTCTCAGCTACCTGGTCTGACCAGTCCAGCCTGTGGACTCTCCTTCGGACACCCAGGCCTTGAACCAGGAGTAGCCCCAGGAGGAGACGAGAGGCGGGCAAGTCGGCCTCCTCCTCCCGCAGGTCTCCATTCCCAGAACCCGGGTGCGCGGGGAGGGGGGACACACCCTTGGCCCCTGGTGGAGGCAGCCGTGAAGCCACGAGCATGAAAGACAACACACTTTTATTACAGGAGAAAAACCAAGCAGACAGACACCGTGTCCGTGGTACAGAGATTTACACAAATTGGAAGGACACCAGTTCTACGAGCTGCTGGGCAGGAAGGGCCCAGCGAGGCTGGCAGGCCCAGCGGGACACCCTCCTGGCCTGGTCCAGCTGTGGATTTTGGCCAAGGGGTGCAACAGGACGGCCCCCCTCCCCTTGGTGCCAATGGCGCCATTCCAGCCAGGCACCCCTTAGCAAGGAAACCCGTCCCTCCTCACAGCAGCGGCGGCTTCTGGCTGCCCACCCTTCTGCCTGCTGGAGCAGGCTTGGTGCTGCGCCCCCCGAAACCCCCCCCCCAATGTCACACCCGCTCCCGGATGTCAGCATCCGGCTCTGCATCCCCTCGGCTGTCGGGGCTCATCCTTCGGAGGACGTGTTCCGTCCGCAGCCCTCGTAGCTTCCCCAAGAGTTCTCGGATGAAGTCCTGCAAAGCCAGAGAAGGAATGGAGGTGGGGGGAGGAGAAGTCAGATCTGTCCCCTCCACCCACCCACCCACCCACCCTGAACAGGGAGCTGGGTGGCCGCATTCCCAGTTCTGGGTGGGGCCCACGCTCCGTGCAGCTGGCCAGCGACCCTGGAGGGCAAGGGGTTCTCCTACAGTTTGGGCCGATGGGACAATCCCTCCCCTCATGAATTCTGAACACTCCTTCCACACAGCAGGGGGTGAGGGTCGTACGTAGGGTTGGTTCTCGATCATCCCGGAGTGCAGGACACGCAACCATGCACTTCAAGAAACAGGAAGCCAGGTTTTGATGGAATATCAGGAAAACACTTCCTAACTGTTAGAGCAGTACAAGGATGGAACCCCGTGACCTCAGGAGGAGGCGGTGAGCGCTCCCAACGCTGGAGGCGTTCAAGAGACGTTTCGACAACCAATTGGCAGGTTGACTTGAATCCCTGCCTTGAGTAGGGGGTTGAACCCTTCCAATGGCATGATTTTATGATGCCATGCAAAGGAAGAAGGGGCCCCACTCTGTACCCCACCAGTGGGCATCAGCTACCACGGCTTTCAAGGGCCGAGTGCCATCAGCAGCCAGACCCTGTGGGACAGACAGGGAGGGAAGGACACTCAGAACCACTCAGCCAACGGGCTCCTCTCGGGCCAAGCAGGATGGGAGAAGGCAGTGGTGTTATTTGCAAATGACCAGCTGGGATTGGAACTCCAAGAATCCTGGAGCCGGTCCCTCCTCCTCCTCCTCCTTTGGGAGGCTCAGCATCTGGCCGGAGAGGGGAAGAGTGGCTCTGGGAAAGCTGGTCTCCTGCATGGAATGGGAACTCCCCATCCGACCCCGATCCCCCACAGAATGTGGGGCAGGAACCCCTGAGCAACACCAAGCTCTGCCACTCACCGGACACCCACTTCTGCCCCACACGGTGCATGCGCACGCCCCACACGGGGCTCAGCCAGAGAAGCCCCAGAGCGTTGGTGCACCTACCTCAGTGTTGCTGTGGCAGGACTCCAAAATGCCCTGGAAAAGAGAGAAGAGTGAGGAATGGCTGTGGGTGTGTGTGGGGGGGCAGAGGGCAACATGCTTTGAGGGCACAGCGGGTAGTCCTGCCGGGGGGGCCTGTCTCGCACCCCACCCCACCCCATGTACAAAAGCCAAGTCATTTGGTAGCCTTTTCATGGCCCCCCAACTTGGCAGCCTGGGAGTGGGGGGTGTGGGTACACACACAGAGAGTTGCGAGAGAGTTTGTTTTTTCTAGCTGTCTGCCTTATATTTTCTCCCAGGGGCTGGGTGGGGGAGGTGGTTTGTCTTTGGGCTCTGGCTTGGCCCCAAGCTTTCTGTGGAAAGATGGCCCACCATCAACTCTCCCACAGGCCGACGGGAGGCCCTCCTCCCTGCCCCAACCCCCTGCCCAAACATCTGCTCTCTGGACTCCTTGCCCAAGGCCCCTCCTTGGACCCTCGGTCTGCCTGGAAGCGTTGAGGGACCCCCGGCGTCGTTCCGTTTCCTAGCAGCCCATTTGGTACCGCACAATGGCATGCATAGACATTCTTTTACGCACCCATGATATTTATTTCTTGAAACCGAAAGGCAAACGCCCTTTAGACCTCGGTCCCTGAACAATTCAGGGCCAGCTCTTCTATGCAGGCCAGGGACCAGACAGCCATACCCTTGGCTCAGGAGTTGGGGACAGGAAAACTTATCACCAGCCCAAGTTCCTCCTCCTCTGACCCTGGGAATCTTCAATGGCAAGATCCAGACTTTCTGGTCCGACTCCCGGATCTGAAGCAGCAGCTCACTCTTCCCCCGGGTTCCTCGCTCGGTTCTCACGCTGCTTGCAATTCAGTTGACGTGACCGTGCCAAAGTGGTCCGCGGGGAGATAACGGCCCTGACACCAACTTCTGAGGAATTGCTCGTTTGCCTCAGTTCTGATTCCCAATAATGTTGGACTGGTAGGACCAGCCCGACCCGTCCCCAAACAGGGCCCTTTTCAGACTCTACCTCCTCATTGGGCTTTTCCTGGTGGGTGTCCCCCCAATTTCCTCACCTGCAGTTTCTTGGCCCTTTCCTCATCCGTCGCCATCTCCAGGAGGATGTCAATGTTCACCTCATCTGGCATCTCAGCTTCCTGCAAGAGGAATTGGGGGGGGGGGAGGGGGTGGTCAGGTCCCAGGGCTCTGCAGAAACCAGGTTCAAGGAAGGGTTGCAAACAGAGGCCCAGCTACTGCATGGGGCGAATGACTGTGAGCTTCTACTTGCTTGCACCTGTGAAAACACTCCAAGCCTGAGTCTTCAGTGCTTAGAAGCAGACGCAGGGTGCCCGTCATCAGCAGAGCCTTTACACTCTGGGAAGGACCTGGGGGTGGGGTGGGGATGGGGGTTCAGAGACTTAAGCCCAGCTTGCACATATGTGGTGATTACGGAACAAGAGAGACTATGGACTTAGCATGATTACATAGTTTGTTATTAGAGAAACAGATAGGATACTCGTTACCTAATCGTAACTAGGATTGGCTACAATAACCCTTTGACCTTATGCTCTACCTCTGAGCGAAAGGGCAGAAGAGGGGGCTACCCCGCCCGCTGGCCGCTGCCGCATCCTGGCAGGAGTGTATGCACGTCACTGAAGCAGCATGCAGCTACAGCCTTTAAGCAGAAGTTTCCCACACACAGACAGACAGGTGCCACCTCCAGAGTTTGCCACCTCCACAGGGCTAGCCTCACCACTTTCCCTTAGGTGCATCTGATAAGCCGTCTCCCTCTTCACAATTTTAGAATGGCAGAGCTGGAAGGGTCCCGACAGATCATAGAGTCCAGCTGCTGTCAAGGAGGCCCAGCGGGGAATCGAACTCCCACCCTCTGGGTCTGCAGCCCAGAGGCCTAAACTTCTAGATGGAAGTGTTCCAAGCCCTTCCCTTCCCAGAGTGGGAGAAAGGCCGTGTTCCCCTTTCCATGAATCCCGGGGCCAAATCTGAGGGGTCTTGCTTAGAGGGTGCCCTTGGGAGGGAGGTGCAAGCAACTGCATCACTCCTCCTGCACCACTGGCGCCCTTTGGGGGCAGGGTGGCCCTTCACATGGCCCCTTTGGGCCAAAACAGCCGTGGCTCAGGATCCCGGCACCTTCAAGGCATCCAGAAGCAGGGATGTGTGCCACAAAGTGCTCCAGGCTGAGACCGGCTTTTGCCACTGCAAGACTGGCCAGCGCGCTCAGCCTCCTTCCCCTGGGACAGGCAGCCCAGACTGGAGACTCGCTCCTTTCATGGAAGGGCTGGAGACCAGAGAGATCAGCCAGCTTCTCCGTGTCCTCCCACTCGCCTGCCCGCCGTTGCCGGGAAGGAATCCTATCTGGGCAGGAAGAGAAGAGGAAACTTCAGAGGCCACCCTGAGGACAAAAGAGGGGGATGAATACCCTTCCCCTGCCAGGGATCCTATTAACTCTTTCTCTGCAGACTACCTAGCCACGAGGACCCGCCTGTTTCTGGATCGCAGAGCTAAGAAGAGGGTGTTGGGACAAGGAGCTGTAGGCCAAGCATGGAGCAGGAGGTCATGGCATGATGAGCAGGGGGCCAAGCATGGAAGTCCATCCCCTTTCCCAAAAAATGGGGGGTAGTAGTAGCATTTGGGCTGGTGTGCGTTTCCAGGGACCCTCAGCAGCATCCTTCCCTTCTCCTTTTTTTTCCAAACATTTTACACCAGGGATATATCTATTTACAGATTTTCATTTTATTCTTTCACTGCAAATATATTGTTATTCTCTCCCCCCCCCCATATCGCAAAGAGCGCCTCTTCCCAAGCAGACATGTGACATCGGGCCCGCCAACGCTCACTTCCATTTTATCCCTGCAGTCATAAAGCTGTTAGGGTTCAAGTGAATTTCAGACGAGAAACTGCATGTGTTCAAAATATTTCTTGTTTAGAAAATTGTGGCCAGCAACCAGGTTTTGTTGCTTTCATGTATCAGGAATGTAATAGCAGTTGTAAACCATGGAGTGGGGGGGGGGGGAGGAGGAGGGGAGATTGAGAGAGACAGAGCACTTGTGTGCTTCTCAACTGGAGGAACTAACAGCCTGGAAGATCATAACATCCTGACTCTGAAATTAAGGAGCTGCATCAGTGAGAAAGTAGTCTGTCAAGATCTGAAGGGACCTCCGACGGGGCAGTTCTGCATGCTAGCAATAAGCAGCCCCACCATCGCTGCCTCTGTTCCAGTCACAGGGATGCTGGTGGGGTGGGGGGGGAAGAACAGGCTATAGGGAGGCAGAAGGAGAAAACAGCTTGGCAAGGAAGGAGTGTACGAATAACAATCTTTGAACTGTGGATCCGGAAGGGACCCATGTGGATCAGGGATTCCAGCCCCTCTCAAGGAGACCCCATGGGGGAATCAAACTCCCAACCTCTGGCACCACAGCCAGAGGCCGGAACCACTGAGCTATAAGGGCTCCGTTTTCCTCGGTTTCCCATCACAACTGGAGAGAGGAGATCAAGCTGGGAGTTAGAGCCTTAATTCTAACCCAGCCCAAGCTATCCAGAGAGAAAGCAAAAAGGACTTAGCAAGATTAAGGGGGAGATTTAAGGGGAATGGTGGGGAGGACCCACAGAGATCCTTGGAGGACTGCAGATAAAAGAGACAAGTAAGATACTCTTGAAAGATTGCAGAGCTGCCAAGACAACAGTGACGGGGGTGGAAAACGGAGCGAGATTAAGCTGAACCAGCTTCAAAGTCCCTTCCCTTGCATAGAAGGTTTCGGGAGGGGAGGGAGAAGGGGAGTTGGAGGAAGGAAGATGGGTTAAGAGAAACTAAGAACCTGCTTTCCATCTCCCTGTACCACTCGCCTCCTGCTGCACAGCCCGAGAAGAAAACTGCCGGGCAGGAGCAGAGAGTGCTCAGCACCATCCATCTGGCACCAGCGCCTGGCAGCCCTCCTGAAACCCTGTAAAACAGACCCTTTCCTCCATATGGCTCTTCCGAAACAGGACAACGAGAACCCAAGAGCCCGACGTGTTCCTGCACAACCGATCGAATTGGTAAACATGGTCTCAGGATATATTGCAGTGAAATACAAGGCGGGGGCGGGGGGGGGGGAATCAAAAGCAGGCTTTGCATTTTAAAAAATGATCCAGAATCCAGAAATGTCCAAGGAGCGCTGAATAGCGCTTGTAGCAGCCTGATAACAGTGCCACAGCATGTATCACTGGGTACAGTGGCAACGTGTTACAGTTTGCAGAATAAATAAGCAGAGGAGGGGGAATAGGCACAAAGACCTCTTAATGCACCTGCCTAATAAGCTCTCTTAGTGATCCTATATAGACCCTTATAAGCCGGGATGGGTTTTGGCATCCCCTGGGAAGCTGCTTCTCTTGCTCCTGCCATCCTTAGAGATGCACCTGGCAGTATCCCAAGAGAGGGCCTACTTGCTTGCAGACTGTGGAACTCCCTGCCACTAGAGGCCAGGCTAAGCCCCCTCCCCCTTTTCCTCACTTGGGTTTCTTTCCGCCAGCAGCCAAAGTTTATTAATGCAACCGTCCCATTAATTGGCAAGAGCTTGCCTGAAGAGAAAGATCTTGGTAATTAATGTAACAGCTGCAGAGAAGGGAGGACTTTTGATTGAATGGACGCTCTGTTTTCTTTATTGATGGGTTTTAAATTCTATTTAGTGAAATAATGTTACTGCCTTTAAGCCAATATTTCCTTCGGGACAAAAGGAAGTGGGGTGGGTCACCTGTGACTGGAGCGACTGCCCCCCCAAATGAGGATATAGCAACCCCCTCCAGTCCATCAGATGGTAACCCCAGGAGCCTCAACTACAGCTTCCATAAACCCCAGCCAGCATGGGCAATGGCTGGGGATGATGGGAGTTGCAGGAACCAGGGGGGTGACAGGTTTCTGGCTCTGCATCACCAGGTCTGAAACGGGCTTTAGAAACCAGAAGACCCCCTGCTCTGTCTAGACCCCCCCCCCCCGAAACCCCACCTCACTCGCCTCCACGGGCTCCATTGCAAGTGTACAGGGTCAAAATTATCCTGCGGTTTTGCCCCTCTTGCCTTGCGGAAGTCTGCCTCTTCTCAGGGGTGTACTGTACCTGGTGTGTGTGTGTGTGTGTGTGTGTGTGTGTGTGTGTGTGTGTGTGTGTGTGTGTGTGTGTGTGTGTGTGTGTGTGTGTGTGTGTGTGTGTGTGTGTGTGTGAGAGAGAGAGAGAGAGAGAGAGAGAGAGAGAGAGAGAGAGAGAGAAGCAGCAGAAGACCCCTCCCAAACCCGCCCCCCGTCTCCTCCCTGCGCTCAAGGCACCAGATGCGCTTCCCAGGCAGGGCAGATGGTAACCCCAGGGCAGTAAGGCAGCAGCTGGGCCGGGGAGGGGTGTGGGTGTGGGAGAGAGGGGTCCCCACAGAGAATTAACCCCGGATGTCCCGAAGAGAAAGGCGGGGGAGGCCGTTTTCCAGCTGCCGATGCTGGAAAGTCAAAGCGCCTGCTGTCCGGTGGCCTAGGCGGAGTGACTCGCCCTCAGCCACCCGGACCCAGAGGGGGATAGCCGGCCTTCTCGCTCCCGCTTCTGCCGGGGCCTCGGCTGCAAGGCAAAAGAAGCCGTCGGCGGGCCGGACGCCTGGGTCTGACGGCCACCGCGGCCGCGCATCCTCCTCGCCAAAGGCGCCCGCGGTCCCGGGCCGGCCTGGGGAGGGGCCCCGGCGCGAGTGGAAGGGCGGCTCAAGGGGGCTGCCGGCGCCGGCGTCTCACCTGCCCGCGGTAAAGCTCTTCCAGGCGGCCGTCGATCCATTTCTCAGTGTCGAGGCGCCGCTGCAGCTCCCGCCGGTCGTACTTGACGGTGACTCGCGCCTGGCGCCGCTGGATGCCCGGGCTAGGCGTCCGCTCCGTGCGAACCCCTCCCGGAGACAGCCCGCCCGAGCGCGCCGGCGAAGCTCGTCCCAGACGCCTGCCCACCCGGTTCGCCGCCATGGCCAGTCGCCCGCCCTAGACGGAGCGCCCGCCGGCCCCCGGGGCCTTATAGCGGCCGGGAGGCGGGGAAGGGGCGGCGGCGGCCCCTCCTTCCTTCCTTCCCTCCCTCCCTCCCTCCCTGCGGCGGAGAGATGCTCCGGCCGGGTAGCCTGCCCCCTAGCGCCTCCGCCCGGCCGCCCCGTCCAGGCGAGGCTGGGCAGGCACAAGGCGCCCCCTTCCCGTGGCTGGCCGGCACTGCCGCCCTCCCCCCATTGTGACTGTTCAGGCTTCACGCACGCACACAGAGGGGGGAGGAGGGAGGGCAGGAAAGTGTGCGTCTTGCAGGATGATGCCGCCCTCTGGGCCTCCTCTCCCTTGCTTGGATGATGACCCTCTTGTTTTTTTAAAAAAATATTTTTTTTATTTTCTATACTTATACTGTACACATAAACATATAACACATAAACTACAATAGAATTTTACTGTGTTCCCCACCACCGTAGATGGGACCCTTTGCTGTAATCTTCATCTATATTCTTCTTCTATTGTCCTCCAGAACTGCATTGATTCTTGATTTGGAGCTTCCCCTTTTCCTCTTATTAACATATATTCCAAAAAAATCTGCCCCATATTTCATAAAAAATATTGTTTTCAACTCTCCTTTCTTAACCTTTAAACCACAAGTTTAACCTCTTGTTAGTCACAAACGCCTCCCACGACTGGGCAGGAAAGCGGAGCAGATAGCCGGAGAGGAAGGAAAGCCAGGCCGGGAAGATAGAGAACGCTCCGAGGGCTCGTTCCAGCAAGCGAGGCATCAACGCGACACCAGGAGCGGAAGACGCTCTTCTTGCAAGCGGGAGGAGAAGTCCCCCCCCCCGGCCCCTGCGACATTTGGCTCCGGACGAGGCTTTCTGTAGCCCTTTGGGGAGAGGCCGGGGACCCGTTTGACCTCCGCCACCCCCCCCCCGGCCAGGAGAAGCAGATCCTTCGGACCTCCCCCGTGTTCAAACGCAGGAGACGGGAAACACCCCTTTCCTCGCCCCCCCTCACCTGGAGACCCCCGATATGAGTAGCCACTAGGCGCGATCCTGCGTCTCTTCCGAACTAGCCAAGATCGCGGCGGTGGCGACTAAGAAGCGGAAAGGGGTGGGGCTCACAAAAGACTTCGCCACTTTTGCTTCCCCCCCTCCCCGCAAACCGTGGAGATCCCGATTTTCGTGGGCCCCTTGGTGAGAAAAGAGGGACATCTTTTCCCTTCTCACCCCACCCACCGGAGAAAGAAGAAGAAATAAGAAGGGCGGAATGGGGATAGAGGGGAGGCTTGATAAAGTCCGGGCCTGAGCGGGGAGAGGGGAGAAACTGCTGGCTGGGGGATTCTGGGACTGGTAGTCCAAAATATAACATTCTGGGCTCCGGTCGCCCCCCCCTCCCGGCGGACGCGAGGGCTGCGCGTAGTCCCGTGTTTTCGTCCGAACTTTTGCTCCACCACGTGACTCTCCGTCGCTTATGCAAAGAGGGTAGGCGCGGCTTTCCTTCCTTCTCTCCGTGCAGGTGTGGGGCTGGGGGGGAGGCGTGGCTCCCGGTGCTTGTGACGTCCTGGGCCTCTATTGGGCATCGGGGGGCCAGGAGGCGTGGCTCACCTGCGGGGGTCCGGGAGCCGAAGCCGCGGAGAAGGCAGAGCTCTTTCGGAAGTGATGGAGTCCGGGAGGAAGAGGTGGAGGATGATGACGGGCCCGACGTTGCTGTTGGCCCTGCTCGTGCTGGGTGCGGAGGCGGGGGAGCTACCAGGTGAGAGGAGGGGGGCGGCGAGCGGGAGGTTTGGGGCCGCGGGTCCCGCGCCGCTTTGGCCAGGTGAGGGAGGAGCGGGCTGGCGGCCGCGCCCACCTGTCGGGCCCGTGAAGGCCGCCGCCGCCGCCGCCGCCGGTGGGTCGGATCCCTCCCGGGCTCTTGTGGGGAGCGGGGGTCTCGTCGGGGCGCTGTGGGCACCTCGCTTCCCCGAGACCCTCCCCCAGGTCTGCGCTGCCGCCTCCCCTTTCTCCCGGGAGGCCGAGTTGGCCCGGAGGAGGCGGAGAGGGCCACGGTCAAGCTCCGGCCGCCAGCGCCCCCCCCCGCGAGCGACCCAGCGCGTGCGTGGGTGGACGGGCCCGGGGGCGGCCGGGGTTTCCCCTTCCTGGCCCTCCGCCCCTGGCCACGCGGCTCGGCCTCCTTTAGGGGCGCGGAGAGGGCCGGCCCCCTCCCTCGTCGGCGTGTGGGGGGGGGGCGGCGGGGGCTGACCCGCCCCAGGGTCAGTCCCGTCTGTGGAGTGCCCGGAAGGCGCATTCCTTTTCGGATCGCAGCCCCCCTCCGCCCCGCCCCCACCGTCCGAGAGGCAGGGACACAACCCTCCGGGGGGCGGGCTGACTTTCCCGTTGGGAAGATGGAGGGGGAGGGGGTGCCCTCTGGTCGGGGGCGAGGGGGGCCAGGCTTTGCCCAGGGCAGTGAGCCCCCCTCCGGCCCCCCAAAGAAGGCGGCTGGGACGATGTCCAGGCGGAGCTGCGAGGCTGCTGTGGAGGTGCCTGCGGGGTGGGGTCGGTGTAGTACCGCTGCCCTGAGGATGGCTTGGATGGAGGGGGGTGGTGGTCCAGGCGGTGTGGACCTCGGAGGGAGAGGTTGACTCCAGACTTAAGTGTTGGCACCCATCTGGTGAAGAACGTCCCCCCCCAAGGCTTTGGTCGGTGTGCTTAAATCAGGAGGTGGGTGGCCGGACCCCTGCCCTGGCGAGAGCCAGCTGTTCTGATGGAAGACTTCCTCTCTCCCTCTCCCCCCCCAAAAAACAAACCACGCAGATCAGAGGCTCCTTATTCCTGGATCAGATGGGGGGGGGGAGGGAGAAGGCCTGGTTCTGCTTCTGGATTCGGAAAAGCAGGGTCATCCCAGTGGATAATGGGGGCCTGTTGGGGGGGGCTTGGTCCCCTAGAGCCCACGGGTGGGCCCGAGAGAGCATGTTTCTGAGTTGGTCTTTGTGACAAACACACACACATACACACACATACGCTCACTCACTGCCCTCCTGTTGAACTGGCCCCGTTTAGATGGAGCGTGAAACCTGACTGAACTGGGTGCGCCCAGGGTTGGGTGACCGGCCTCAGACTGGTCTGACCTGTTTGCGGTGAGGTCACCATGGTTACCCAGGGCTGAGTCAGAGGATCCGGGCCTTTGGCACAGACCAGGGTGGTGGAGGTAGCAGCCAAGGCCCTCCAGGCTTTCCTTGCCTATGTGTAGGGCTTGCCCCTCAGGCGGCGTGTTTTCATACCCACACGGGCAGCCCTTCCTCGCCCTTCATTGCCCACGAGACCCTTCGGGAGGAGACCATCCAGAGGCAGATTGTTTCAAAGGGCAGATTTGCAGCAGGAGCAGGTTCTGCTAATGTTAGCCAGTCTCAGACCCGTGGATCGGCTCCGAAATGCCTCTGCCCATGTGAAGGGTTTTGAAGGGCTTTGGGATCATGGAGAACAGCACAAGACCTGTTGTGGGCAAGCAGTTGTGGTGGTTTAGTTGCCACCTTCCGTTTGTGAAGGAGATTTTTAACTACCAGTGCCGGACCTATGTTTTTGGGAACTTACACTGCATTCGTTTCATAGTAGATATGCCACTGCTAATTGGTTTAGACTTGGAGACATTATGGATTGTCTCCAGAAGGATAAAAGATTTGCCTTGCATTTTTGTAGAAAAATGAAAAGGCAATAAATGCAAAACTTTGGGGCATCTCCACAGTGTGCCAAAAGTGGCACTTTTTTAAAAAAAAGTTTTGCATACTTATTGATCTTTGCTTACTATTGCTATTATTGATGTAAGATGGTTCTTCACTCATTGTTTGTAGCTTGACATATTGTCTTTTAATGATGTTAACCGCCATTGTGTACTCACTGTTTTCAATTTCAAATATGGTCTTTCCTTGTATGCCACCTTGGGTCCTTTTAAAGGAGAAAGGCGGGGTAAATATGTTTTGCATGAATTCATTTCCCTCCCCAGTGAAGACACAACTTTCTCCATTACTTTTCTTATGGGGATCTTTTCCCTTTTGAGGGGAGGGGCTCTGGCCTGCTTGAAACTGGCATGCTTGAAACAAGGAAGGTGGCGAGGATTTTGTAACCCTTCAATAAAGCCCTTTGTTCAGCAGCTGGCTGAACAAAAGCAGTGTGTTTTCACACACAGTCATGCCAAAACAAAACATTCATGTCTTTGAGATGCTGAGGGAAAGTTTCCTGCTGAGCTTTCAAGCCACAAAAAATGTTTTAGCTTGTTGCTTAGCTTGTTGCCCTTTAAGAGGGCCACAACCCCCTTTTTCTGATATGTTAGTCTGCCTTGCAGAATTGAAGGAGAAAAGGACATAGAGAAAATACAAAAGACCGGGGTGGGGGGGTGCGGAGGGATTCCCAAGATTTGCTGATTTATTTAATAAGGCTGGGTTTTCCTGAATCAAGATCATGGTGGATTTTGGAATAAATCTGCTAGTCTTTAAGCGGATACTGGATTTGGCTTTTGCTGCTGCTGTTCTCATTTGCCTCCTTTCTCTTCCCCTTTTAACTTAGCCTGCAGGAACCTATGTTGGTTTTGCAAATAGACACAGCAACCTCTTTGGAAAAATTGTGACCCAGGGTTTAGTTAGCTCTCTTTGTTCTGAGCTACAAACACAGAATTTAATTGGGGCCATTTATAGGCCACCCATTAACACGGCTTACATGGCAATGGAAAAAAGTTAAGAACCAACAGTTACAGTAAAAGTAAGACATGTTAAAGATCTCTTCCTTGGATTTTTGTTTAAAAAGGTCACCTTGCCCCCAGACAGCAGTCCCCTTTCCCTTCCCAGCTGTTTCATAGTCAACCTCCCCTCCTTGTTTTTGCTTCTCTCACCCCTGATTGCTTCTCTGGCTGAAATTCACCACTTAGCAAATTTCAACTCCATCTGGCCTCATAAGAGCGGAGAAGGGGTGGATATAATGGATTGGAAGGGGAAGGAGACAAGGGGGGGGGGGGGAGAGAGTGATTTCTGAGTTCTTCCTTGTTGCCCTGGTTGCACAACTTAGAAGAACCAGCTGGGGCAGTCTGTTAATGAGCCACAAAGCAGAAGCCTCTCCAGCAACTTTGGCCTTGCCTTTGATTTCAAAGATTCCAAAGAAGCAGCCGTGTTAGTCTGCGCAGTCGTCTCCAGACAAAAATACAAACAAGTGTATAAAAATAGAAAACAGGGAAGCTTTGGCACCTGAAAGACGTACGGTTCCATTTCAAGGTGAGCCTTTGTGAAGCCAGACCACATGTAGGCAAAGGAGAGATGGGTTACCAAGTATGGTTGTCCCAAATAATTATCAATAAGAATATTGGGTTCAAGGGATAACTCCACACTGGTGGCAGGAGCCTCAATGGAGAGTCAAAACATGGAGAGCCTTGTAAAATCAGGCAGCCGCTGATTAGTGCCCATAATCTAGGCCGTCCATTAGGTGGTAGAGATAACTGTGAATTGCTGTATATAGTGAGTTAGGAATCCCTGGTCAGTATTTAATTAGATTTTGAAGTTGTTTTAATGAAGGGGGGGTGCATGTGAGTTGCCCAAACCATCCAACGAATAGTTTGGTATGTGGCTGATAACCTGTAAAGCCATCTGGTTGATACCATGCATGTGATCACCCTAAAGGAGATGCCCCAGAAATAAATACTGTAAGATAAAAAGCACTTTGCAGAAATGTGGCCTCAATGATGCAGAACTAGGGTGCAGTGACAGGGAGGAGAGGCTTTTTCAGGCCCTGTGGGTGGTCCCAAATATTTCCCAAGGAAGCTTCCTGGAATTTAAGCTCTCTGAACAGAGCAGTCTCTGGCTACCCTGAGGCCGAGATGGGCCTCACCCTAGAGAGGTATGTGATCTGAAATGGCGCCAGGCCAGGCCATGGTGAGCCATAAAGAGGTTTGTCATCCTCAAAAGCTGCCTTGGCTGTTGCATTTGGGGAACTTCCGTTGACTTACTAGTTGGGCAAACGTCTTGATCCAGCCAAGCAAGTGCTTTGCTAGACCTGGGGTGCCCATGTGGCCAAAAAAACACTATTCTTTGCATTGGAGCAGAGCTTCAACAGGCCAGTTGGCCAGGCAGAGAGCATAGCCATGTTAGGGCATCATTTCTGATACTAATGAGGACATACTCCTTTGTGGAGAGGGACTAAAGAGGACATACAGGTTACACATAACCACAAATAAGGTGCTTGCTTGCTTGCTTCCTTTCCTCCTTTTGTGAGGGATGGCAAATATTCTTGGAAAGCATTTTGAGGGATCCCCCAACTTTAGGCCATTTCTTTGCTTGATTTTTTTTTTGGCAGTAACATTGAACATCTGTCTTCATTGGGTTGGGATTCTGGAAGCAGGAGCTTTATTAAGAGTCTTGCTTTTCAGTTCTCCCAAAAGACACATCATTGCATTCCTTTTCAGCTATTTTTGCCCCCCCCCCAGCCATTCTGGAGGTGGCACAAAAGGAGCTGGGAGTTCTGGTTGTTTATATATGGATATGTGGCTGCCTTGGCTGCTGAAACTCAGCCATCAACCGTCTGGAGTAGATGATGGGTCCTTAGGGATTGCCAGTAGGGGAGTGTGGTTTTCTCCCTTTCCACCCCCATAGCAAAGCTTCCACAGGAAGGGAGACTAGGAAGGCTGGCCGTGTGGCCCATTGAGGCTCATTCCCATCCGATGCTCTCAGATGGTTACAGGTGGACGCAGTGGCATCTCCTGCATGGGGACCTTCTATCCTTGACCAGCGACCTTGGACTTGGCTTCTCTTTGATGGACTCTGTTTGCTTTCAGAGACCTGCCAGCTACCCAAAGTCGTGGGCCGATGCCGAGCTGCCTTCCAGAGGTGGTGGTACAACGCCACCAGCCAAACCTGCGAGAAGTTCATCTTTGGGGGGTGTACAGGCAACCTCAACAACTTCCTCTCGGAACAGGACTGCCGCCAAGCATGCGTCCCAGGTGAGAGCTTGCCGTTCTTCCGCTGGAGGGAATTTATTTATTTATTTATTTATTTATTGGACTTATATACCGCCCCATAGCGCTACAAGCACTCTCCGGGCGGTTTACAATTTTAATTATACAGGCTACACATTGCCCCCCCAGCAAGCTGGGTACTCATTTTACCCACCTCGGAAGGATGGAAGGCTGAGTCAACCTTGAGCCGGCTACCTGGGATTTGAACCCCAGGTCGTGAGCACAGTTTTAGCTGCAGTACAGCGTTTTAACCACTGCGCCACGAGGCTCTGGGCAGACAGACTGGCCTTCTGGAAAACCCATTTCTTCTTTTTTTGGGGTGGGGCTTTTGTTCTCAACTCTTTTCTGTGCCCATACACTCAAGGTGCACCACGCGGCGCCCAGACATGTCCATGGTTTTCTGGTAACTCTTGGCTACCTTCTGCCAGTTTCATTTTTGAGGAGGCAGCTGTGATGTGGTCGGGGAGCTCCTTCTGGGGTTCTGCCCAAATGCTGAAGTCCCCTGCCTGCAGTGGACTCCCTGCTCCTCCTCTCTTACTCCAAAGGAACACCGAGCCCGGAGTGTGCGTCTCCTTGTCTTGCATGCTGCTCTGCTCTCCACACCCAGCCGTCTGTCACTTATGGGAGGTGGTTGCTTTCGAGGGGTTTCTGTTCTCTCTTGTCCATTGATATCGAAGAAGACTGTTTTTTGCCCAATATTTTCCATGCATCTGTCTGTGTGCACTTTGGTGGCTCTGGATTGCCTGTCTGGTTACTGGCCCCATGTGGCTTCCCAATTTTTACACATATGGATTGCCTAGCTAAACAGTTCTCTGTGCAGTGCACGGACAGGTAGAACAGGCAGATTAAGCCACAGTGTAAGTAGCTAATTGAAGGTTTCCCCAATATAAATGGAACCTCTCCTCTCAGTGCAAGCATTGAGGAATGAAGGTTGGGTTGAGCATCTCCTTCCCTTCATCAGGCTAAAGAGAGCTTGAGAGTGTGGCCAAGCCTCTCTTGCCCAGCCGTTGGCTCAACCAAGTTGCCCAGAGACAAGGAAAAAAAATATGTCATCATATCTGGATCCTGTGCAGATGCACAGGAATGGCCCACTTCTGGGTTTGACCAAGCCTCCAGGTGCATCTGCTCTTAGGTCATCCATGCAATGTTAGCCTGACACCAAAACTGTCTTGGGTTTCAGATGAAGATGTGAAGGCAACAGCGGCCCCTGACCAGCCAGGAGAAGAAACCGTGACACCCACCACCACAAAGGGTAAGGCCTCCATCCAGAAGCTCTGGGGTGAGGGGAAGGTTCAGGTACTACTTCTAGTAGGTTCGCTTGCAAGCCTCCTGGGAGACCCATCCTGAGGCCGACAGCCCCTGCCCAAACCCATTGCTTGGTGGCCATGTTCAGCATCACCAAGGGCAGCGCATAGCTTTCCTGGCTATAATTTGAGGCACAGGGAACGTTCTGGACCTCCCTGTTCACCTGGGAGAGTTTCCATCCCAAGAACTCAAACAAGTTGTGGCCTCTTCCCATCCAAGGAGCTGGGTTTGACCCTCCTTGCTGGAAGAACTTAGAAGACTGAGTACCTGGCTTGCTGGGGGCAGGCGGGTGGGCAAAGTGTCGCCTACATAATTAAACCACAATCTTTTAAACAATTCATGTGCTTTAAGCACTATGGGACGCTATAGAAGCAGCACAATTTGCTTTTGCTTTTTTTGGGGGAGGGTTGCTTTTTAAAAAGTGAATGCGTGGTTTTTAAAAGGGACATCTTAGGGTTGGGTTTTTAAAAATATATATAATTTAAAAGAATTTGCCTTTAAAAATGGAAAATTGTCCCAAACAGCCAAATACGGTTCCCTTCTCAAAATGCAACGGATAACACACATCATTGTCAGTTCTTAGTGCTGCTTCACAAATAAATGTTGTTAATATGAACTTGTAACCCACCCCCCACCCCACACACAACCCAGAAATGACAGGCAGTGTTGTTCCTTGCAACGGTTTTCTTTCCAGGCTGCAGCCTTTTGTAGGCAGGGCAAAGCATCCCTGTCTGTTAGGATAGGTCAAGGCTGAGTTAGTTTGACCTCCGGCTCAGCTGCTCTGTATTCTCACTTCCCCACAGCTGAGTCCAAATCTGGGCCCCATCCTGAGCCAGGAGACTTCCGGGAGGGCTTCCAAGGTAACTATCTTCTTCCTGGCGGGGCGGCTGTGGATGTCTGGCCCTGTTCCACCAGGGCTAGCTGGGTGGAGGGTGGAGGAGGGAGGAGAGGGGATTCCTGCCCTCTGGGGTCCAGCAGCTTCTCCTCTAGGTGCAAGGTGTGCCACTCATGGGTGTTTTGCCCTCCGCTTTCAGAGTTCTGCGCCGTGCCCTATAAGGTGGGACGCTGCCGGGCCTCCTTCCCTCGCTGGTACTTCGACATTGAGACCCGGACCTGTAAGATGTTCATCTACGGGGGCTGTGACGGGAACAAGAACAACTATCTCTTCAAGGAACACTGCCTGGAGCAGTGCAATGGACATGGGGGTAAGTGGAGGGTGACCAGGAAAGGGGCCCTCAAATCCTGGGAGGGGGGGGAGCCAGCTGCTTGGAAGGAGCTGAGCCGAGGGCTGGCTTCCCCGGGGAGGCTGCTTCTCGAGGGGGGGGGGAGCTCGGGAGACTTTTCCCGCCTTGCCCAAGACGAGGAAGGAGAGCTGAAAAAGTAATGAACTTCCAGCAAGGGGGGGTGACACGAAGGACCTGGCCCCGATCCTTCCTTACCTGCAGCTTTGCCTGAGTCCTGGGATACGCCCTTGTTCAGCTGCTATGCCATGACTCCCCCTGCACAGATGTCCCTTGGGGCCACGGGTGGTTGCCCTCTTTAACTTGTCAGGGTTAAGATGCAGGGTGGAAACTCTTGTGGCTTCTCCTCCTCCTCCTCCTCCTCTCCTTCCACCAACTCTGACTGTGCTGCCTTTGGCTTCCAGAGATTACAGAAGAACTGGACCCGGACACCCACTCCCACCACTTCGCGGGCCCCCTGGTCCACTCCACCAGAGGTAGGTTGATAACTCTGAAGATGAACGGGCTGGTCCTTGGGCTGCAGCCCACAGGGGGGGGGGTCTGATGGAGGGAAGACAGATTCCCCCCCCCCCCGAACTGGGTCCTCCTGACTTCGGCAATAGCTCAGAAAGAGGAGGACTTGGAATATTTTGCTTTTCTTCCAAAACTGGGGCCTCTGTCAGAATTGTCACCGATGTTGCAAGCACCCTGGCTGGCTGCGCCCCCCCCCTCGGATCTCCCCAAGAGAAGGCCCACCGGGCAGTGGTGGCAACGAGGGGGACTTTGCCACGAGCTGTCGCTTCCCTACCTCCCTCTTTGCGGTTCATGGGGAAAGGAGCAAAATGCAGAGCTGGGACACCCACGTTCTTCAAAAGACACCTTGTTCAAGTCCAGGTTTCCCCTGGTTGGCCATGAAAGAGGGGTGGGGGTGGGGGAATCCTCCTTGCCCTTTGAAATTGAGCCATGCCCCCCCACCCCACCTTGTTTGTGGCTCCCTGCCTCACTCTGATGCTTTAACCCTTTCCCTCCCCCAGCGGTGGTGCTAGCTGTGCTCCTGGCCATCATGGCCGCCGTCCTGCTGGGCTCCATGGTGGTCTTCTTTGTCAAGCTGTGCCGGAGGAGCCCGGGAGTTTCATTGGGAACCGTGTGGAACACCCTGGATGACAAGGAGTACCTGATGAGCAACGCCTACACCCTCTGAGCGGCCCCGGCCAACGGCATCTCTCTCTCTCTCACTCACTCACTCTCTCTCTCCATCTCTGGGAGGGCGACTTGGGCTCCATCTGCATGTAAATAATAGAAAAGTGACAGAAATCACCCCACTTTGGGTCATCCCTCTCTGTAGGTCCAGCTTTGCAGGAAAAAGTCTTGAATTGTCTCTTCCTCCATGTCGGGGGTCCTTTTTTTTTCCTCAAGAGGTGGCTGCGTTCAGTCTGTCCCAGTGCCCTTTGGGTTGGCAGCACCGTGCTATCAGATGCGTCCACCAAAGGCAGGATGGAGTGTGTGTGTGTGTGTGGAGGGGGGGGAGCAGAATGGAGAGGCTGGTCTTGCCCCTCTCCTTAGTCCCCTGGGCTTGGCTTCTTGTGCAAGTTGGCTTCCTTTGGCGATGGCTCTAGCCCTACCCTGAACAGGACTCAGCCAATAATTGTGCTCCTTCAGCCTCTTCCCTGAGATGGGATGTTGTGGGGCTGCTTCCCTTTTTTACACCCCCATCTCCTGGCACATTCTGTAACTAGAATGGACCTCCCCCCCCTTTTTTTTTAAAAAAGATCCCAGCTTTCATTGTCGGCCATCCTCCCCCAATCAAGCTCTGGCCACACTGAGGCTTAAATGAACTCTGGCTCAGCTAAGGCAGATTCTCACGGAAGCAGGAGGTGGTTTGTTTAAATTGGTTTTTTTTTTAATTGTCAAAAGACTTCTCTCCTTGAGAGTTCAAAGGGGAGAGAAGGGTGTTGTAATGTTTTCAAGTCTCTGTATCTCCACCCTGGAATCCAGTTTGCTAAGAATTTTAAATCCAGGATGGAGGAGGGGGGGGGGAGATCAGAGAGCAAACCGTGAGCCAACAGATTGTTGGTGCAACTTGAGTTGGAAGCATGTGGGATGGTGGGGGGGGAAGAGAGGGCAGAAAGGCCTGCTCGCATGGATCTTGGCAACCAGCTAAACGCTTTCCTTGGAGACACTGTATCTGGGTGTGGTACTGCTGTTTAAACAATCCAGCAGCCTCCTAACAGACGGTACGGAGTGTTTTACTGAGCCTTAATTCCTCTTTGCTGATATCCTGGAGGGAGGGGGGGAGACTCTTGGTGGCAGAGCTGTACATCGGGGCAAAAGGAAAGAGAAAAAGGCAGGTGGGAGGGGTGTGTGATGCATCTGCTGCCATTGAGGGCAACAGCTTGTGCTTTGGCAACCCCTCTCCTGCCCACCCCACCTCTTCTCTCTCCTTTCCTAGTACATGGGATTGCTCCAGGGAACTCCAGGAGAAGCCACGGGAAACGCTCCACCGGGTAGCTTGGTAACTGTCGATTCCAAGAGAGTTGTAATGTGGTGAAGATACCTTGTTCCACACTGGGGGTTTGTGGGAGGGAGCTGTACGGAGAGGCTTTGCCCATGGTTCAGCTTCTTTCGGAGAACTTTGTCATGCTTTTTTCAAGAGCATCTCTACCTCTGCTCCTCTTTCCCTTTCGAGCGGCTGCTGTTCTGGACGACTCCCTGCCCTTTCTTCCGAGAGGCTTCCTTTCAGCTGGTTTCACTCCATGATGCTCCAGCCTCTTGTTTCCTCTGGGATTAACAGAGGCAAGGGTTTCCCACTGGCAGTAGGTGGACCTCTCCTTGACATGGGTGGTGGGTATCTTCAGAAGGAAGCAGAACGTCTGCCTCTGCACTACCTGCCCACCTGTCTTCGGGCTAGTTAGCAGTGGGTGGGGAGCATGTCCAGCATTTGAAGGCTGCCCCAGATTTGCCCCTCCTCACCAAAGGGGATATCCAAAAAGCTAGTGGGGTCTGTGCCTGTATCCCCACCCTCCAGGACATCTTTTTAAGTTGTCTTCAGAGACGGAATCTCATTTGGAAAAGAGGACCTATGCCCCATGTACATTTCAGTTTAGAGGCGCTTCCCTTCTGCTGCTTTAACCATTCCTGCCCATCTCTGAGACCAGCATCCACCCCAGAAGGCTGCCAATCACATTGTCAAGGTTTTTGTGCGGCCTGGTTCTGTGCCTCTGCTGTGATCTTTGTTCCTTCTATGGGGCAGACCCCTTCCCCTCCGAGGGGCAGCGACCCTTCGGACTGAGTATGATATTCTATGTGTGAAATTTTTTTAAAAAAAAAACTTTCCAAATCACTGAAACTTGATTGTGTTGACTCTCTTCAGGAATGGTTCTTAATAATTATCTTTTTTAAAAAAAATTGGAAAGACTTTGAATAAAACATAATAAATGTAAGGTCCTGTTGTGTTGTGAATCATTCACCGAATGAAGACAAGTTTGCTCATTGGCAGGAGTAGAAGCAAGGCTAATGTAGAGTGGGCAAACACAGAAGTGGGCTGTGGGGATGACGAGTGGGACTTGCCCATAACTTCCACTGATGGGACCAAAGTGCAACTTTTTGCCAGGCTAAAATGTCAGGCTGACCTTTTATCGCTCTGCGGCAACCAGGTGCCGAAGTGCTGGCCGGCCTCTGCTCTACATGTATTTACGTGGGGTGGGGGAGTAAGTGTGCATCCAGGAAGTTCTTGCTAGGCAGCTTAAACTAGCCCGCTGACCTGATTCATTTGTCAGAGCACCCTTACAGCTATCTAAACTGCTGGGATGGGCGGCCGAGTTCTGGGATGCTGGCCTGTTCCACGTGCCTGCAAGACCACATTTCTCCTATTGGTCAACAAGACTCTGAGCATGCACGCACACACACACACCCTGGGCTTTTCTCCCATGCAGGTGCCCTCTCAAGTCTTGCGGTGCCCCTCCTTGTTTGCATACAGTGGCCTGCCCCCACCTCAACGGCAAGGGCAGAGAGAGACGAACGAAGCTCAGGGAGGCTGAACCACCAAAGCTTTATTTATGCAGACCCCCTGCCTCTTGAAGGCAGGAGAAAGCTTTTCTCGTGCAGGCCAGCCAAGGAGAGGCCCCCTCCAGGGCAGAGGAGCAGATGCTGGCGGCCGTTTCCTCCCTCTGGGTGGGAGAGTGATGTCCCTGAGAGAGAGTAAGATGTGGAAGACGAAAGGGGCACCCCTTCTGGAGCAGGGGGGGTTTCCCTCCTTCTCAGGCAAAAAGGAGGGGAGAAAGACTAGCTGCAGCCTAAGGCGCTTCAGCCATAGGCAGGCTCTTCCATGCTCAGGCTCCAGGCCTGCCCACTGGGGTCCACCTGGCTGACAGCATTTCGCCAGGTGAGCTGGTCTTCGAAACACCACCACCAAAAGCAGGATCCATTCATTTGCCAGAGGCCAAGTCCTCCTTCCTCACTGTTCAGGTGGCTGCCACTGACCATCTTTTGGCTGAGCTGCGGTGGTCTTCCTCCTCCTCCTGCTGCATACGTTGGATCCCAAACTGGCCGGTCCAGCACAAGGAAGCAGGGCTGTGTTCACCCTGGCTGACTCCAGGGGAGAGAATATGGACCCATGTGCAGAAACCATGCTTTCTCCTCTTGGGAGGGAGAGAGGCATACAGCTACAGCAAAGGATGACCTCCTGGAGGAGATCAGCCTGAAATCCAGCTGTTGAAGTGTTGATGAAGATTCTTTTCCTTCGGGGGTTTCCAACCTTTGGGGGTCACCTTGGGCGAAGAGGTGTCTCAGTGGAGAAGCGCAGGGCACAAGACTCTGGCTCCGAGTGAGGGTCACCTGACGAAAATGTGGAAGGGGTAGAGAGGATCGGTGCCCGAGGCCCTGCGGAAGGAGGGGGAAAAATCTGCATCAGCTACCAGGGCCGGATCAGGGAAAGGACTATGGGGGGGAACCGTGGCCTGGGTTCGGTCCTGGCGAAAAGGGAGGTTTTCTGCGCCCACTTTGCAAGGGGGGGGGGGCTGGCAGGACAGCGCTTGTCCTTCAGAGGAGGCGGGGTTAAGGGGGAACCCAGGCGTCCGGGGGGGGGGCGCCTGCAGAGGCCAGGAATCGGAGCACCGCCGCGCGCCTGCGGAGCTTCCCTCTCCCTCCCTCCGGATCGCCGGTGGACTCACCGCTGCGCGCCCGCTCCGTGGAAGAAGAAGGCGGCCCGGTGGTCCTGGGCGAGGTGGCAGAGGAAGAGCCAGGCGCTGAGGGTCTCCATCCAGAAGACGACGAAGAGCAGCCAGACCGAGGAGAGGAGGAGCAGCTCGCAGCCCATGGCGGCGCCGGGATAGAGGCGGGGGGGCGGGCTGGGAAGGGGAGAGCAGCAAGCCCCGGGGCCGAGGGGGTGGCCGGCTGGACGGCCGGGGGTCCCTCTCCCCGCAGAGCCGCGCCTCCGCCTTCCCCCCGGGGGGCTTCGTCCCCCGCCCGCCGCGGCGCTCCTAGCTCGGCCCGAGCCCGGAGGAGGCGGAGGAAAGGCGGGGGAAAAGGCGGAGCGCCGCCCAGCCTCCACCTCGGAAGGCGGGCACGAAGGGTGGCGCCCTGCCCCGGGGCACTTCCAGCCCGCCTCCGCCCGGCCACCGAAAGCGGAGCAGGGGAAAGGGCGGCGCCGTCATGGATTTCGACCTGGCTGCGGGTGAGCGAGCCCTGGGGGGGAGGGACCCGGAGGGAGAGAGAAGGGCGGGGGGGGGCGCGCTCGGGACTGATCCGGAGGCAGGGAGGCCCTGCCGAGGGTGGGAGAAGAGGGGCAACCCCACCCCACCCCTAGGCGCCAGGCACAGGCTCCCAGTGAGCGCACCACCTCCGGCCGTCTTGGAGAGACCTTTCGGGTCTCGTCCCTGGGGGAAGGGAGGGGGAACACCCAGCGCTGGACGAGCTGTGGCCGGGAAGGGGGTGGGCGTCCACCCCTCGGCTTCTTTCGAGCCCCGTCCCCCAGCTCAGCATCCCTTCCCGCCGCCCGGGTCCCCCTTTTCTCACCCCCGTCCTCCGCGCCGTCTATTCGGCTCACGCTCTTCTCTCCGCCCGCAGCCCTCGGACCGGAGGCTCCGAAGCCGGACCTTCCTGTCCCTCCCGCCGCCGCCACGGCTGCCCCCCAAGAGGGGAAAGTCGGAGAGCCTCCTGCCCCCAGTGCCCTTCCTGCAGCCAGGAACGCCGGCGAGGGTCCCGAGGTAGGGACGAAGTGGCCGGGGGAGGGGGAGGCTGCGGGGGCTCCCTCCCCTTCCAGGTCCCGGAGTCCCGGGAGGGGGGGGGAAGACGCGTTGCCCCAGAAGCTCCGGGGGTCCCTGACACCTAGAGCCCCCTCCCCAGCCCTAGAACTGCAGGCAGGAACTGCAGCTCTCCTTCCCTCCCTTTGCAGGGCGGCAGCCGCTCTTCCTCCTCTTCCTCTTCGTCCTCCTCCTCCAGCGAGTGTGACCAGGAGGGAAAGGTAAGACCTGGCAGGGAGAGGGCAGCTTTTGGGGTCCAGTTCCACCCCGATCAACCCCCTCTCCCGTTTCAGCTTTTGCTCTCTGGAAGCTGGAGGGTTCTGGCTGGGAGCTCAGAGGGCAGACCAGGGAGGGGAACCGACTTTCTGCCTGCCCTATGTTTTTTGTCTTCCTTTCTTTGGATTTTACCCCACATGCTTAGTGTAGCCCACGGTGAGGGGTGATGGGAACTGTAGTGAAACCACAACCGATGGGTCCTGTTGCTGGGCAGGAAGCCCCTTGATCAAAGAAAAAGCAGCTGCAAAATAGGTGGAGTACAGAGTGCAAGGCAGCTCTCCCTCTAGGCTGTTCTCCAGGCCAGCCACACCCTTCTTGTAGGGGAAGAGATCAGCCAATCCTCCTCTATCCCAGGTGGGGCCCGTAACTTTCTGTCCAAGCTGGGGGGGGAGCAATGCCTTGTACGGTGCTGGAGGGGCCTTCCTCCTCCTTCCATCCCCAAACACCACCACCCCAGGGCTGCCCTTGGCTTCTGCCGAAGGGGACTGAGTCGCTCACCCCAGAGCCTGAACTGGGTGTGTGTGTGTGTGTGTGAGTTTCCAGCCCCAAAGGGCCAGGAGGAGCACTCCCCAGGCAGGCCGAGGAGCACTCCCCATCCACACCTGACGCGTGCTTCTCTCTTCTCCCCCTTTGCAGGACCCCAGCACAGATCGCAAGAAGAAACGCAAACCCAAGAAGGAGAAGAAACCCAAGATGAAGAAGAAAAGCCACTGAGGGTTGCGTTCACTCCCGCTTTCCCTTCACTTCTCCTTCCGGGAGCCTCCATCCCAGCCGTAGGGGAAGCAAATGGACCCCACGCGGCTGAACTGGCACTGATTTTGGGCGATGCTCTGGCATCTTGCTGCTGACAATAAAACACTAGGGGCGTTGCAATGCCGTGATGGATCACTGGGCCGGGCCGAAGAAGAGGGCCGGGAGCGAGACCAGTTGCACTGGCGTGGGGTTGGTTCTTGCAGTCAGTGCAACAGATTCAGTCCTGCTGTAGAGGCAGGGTGGAGAAAAGCGAAGCATGCTTGCGCTCTCCTTTGGAGGCATGCACACGTGGCAGACCCATTCCTCAGAGCACCCACCTTGCCTGCAACCTCTCCACCCCACCGTGGTCCAGCGAGGCCAGGCGGCTGCTCTTGCCAGGCCCCTTTTGCACAAATGCTGACCAAAGACAGACACAGCTTGTGGGGCAAGCAGGAGGAGACAGTGAGTGATGAAGCGCCACCCCCGTGGCCCAGAAGGCAGCTCCTGTCTGGGGTGGGGTCAGCTCTCAGCCTGGCAGAGAACAGGGCACAATGCAGCTTTTACCTTTTTATTTTGCTTGTTGTGGGCACAGCACAGGAGGAGGCCTTAACAGTGAACAGAGAAGCAAGCACTTTTTAAGGGCTAAGGGAGGGCAGATCGGTTCCCCTCTACCCCGCACCCCCAATGTCTCCCCACTGTAGTAATACTGAGTCACCTTCCTGACTGTAATAATACTGAGTCACTCACAAGTAGGTACTTAAGATAGGCTCAAGAGCGGTCCTGAAGGTGGGAGCAGTGGCTACATAGGTGGTTTAACCAAATGGGAGGCGTGCCCAGTAAGCCAGCCCCGGGAGGGTGCGTGTTCTGCATGCAGAGGGGGCAAGCCACAGCTGAGGGAGCAAGGTAGGCACCACTTGCTCCCTCTTTTCTTGAAACAAGGGGTGGCTACACCAGAGATGCCTGCTTCCCACATGCATGCTTGCTCACATGCCACCTCCTTCCCACCTACCCACAGACGTAACAGATACACTCCCCGCTGCCCATAGGTCCTCCCCACATGCCAACATACACAAGAGAGCACGGTGGTCTGGCTGGAGTGGCAGGTGCCCAGGACCACTTCTGTTCCCAGCCTGGCTGCACCGGGATGAGCAGTCAGTGGACCGAGGAGCAGGTCAGCCCCCAAAGGAACTGTCAGTAGATGAGATGGAAGGTGAGCCAGTACATGAGGAGCGGCTGCAGGCCAGCCACAGCCATGGTCAGGTACATGCGGAGCTGGTTCCTGGTGCCCCGCACCAGCACGCCTTCTGCCGCCGCTTCCGACAGGATCTTCAAGCGCAGCGTCCGGATCTAGAGGTGGCAGGGAAGGAGAGGTTTTAAAAAAGGGAGGAGGGTGATGCACTGAGCTTGGGAGGGATACAAGGGGGCTCCCTCACCAAAATACTGCAACGACGGCCAGTGCGGTAGAGGAGAGGTGGGATATACGTGTGAAGGAATGTTAATAAACCTAGGGGAAAGCCTCAGACTACATCCCGGTGCCCACAATGCCATGATTTCCCCTAGGAGAGGGAAAAGTAAGTGCAACACCCACCCTCTCTCACTACCAGTCTCTTACCATGAACACCACAATCGTGAGACAGCACCAACTCAGCAGCAGGTAATAACCAGTCTTTCCAAAGAGCAGCCCAGCCAGAAGGCCCACAATCATCCTGGCAAAGGAGAAAAAAAAAGGCCACAGAGGTCACACACAAGGTGCCAGTCTCTACCCTGAGGCCCGCCACAGCCCAGCAGGATGCCAGCCACCACTGCCCCAGCTGATTCTGGCCACAGCAGGTCCTCAGCACCTACCCCAGGAACTACTCACCCCACATACTTGTACCCTGAGAAGGCGACCAAATCTATGGTGGACAAATCAGTGTTGACCGTCACGAGGTAGAGGCTGAGGAGGATGGCCAAGACCTCAACGATGAGCCATGCCAGGGCTGAGCTCGCCTGCAAGCCCAGCAGGTCCGGGGAGAACCTGCACAGATGTGGTGGCCATGCTAAGAGAGAAGCCGTTCCTTCCTGGAGATGCCCCCAGGGGACAGAAGCTGGGACCTTGGGCTTAAAAGGCACCAAGTCACAGCCCAGGTAATCAGACGGGAAAGGTATGTCCCCAGCTAGCTCTCACCTGTTCTGTGTTCCCATCGCCAGTCCTGCCACCAGAATGTAGGTGATGAACGCCATGACTGTGGAAGATTCAAAACCCATTAGCTTCATCACAGGGACTCCCTCGTGAAAGAGACAACTCTACAAAACACTCTTAATGCTTCCTCCACATTGCAGCACAAAAGGGCATGCTTCCAAGCAGCCATTAACACTAGTCATGCAAAGCCATCTACAGCTGCCTCCCTCCCTCCAGGCGGCCCACGGCAACATGCCGTACCTGGAATATAGAGGTCGGGGGCATTGACATCGAAGCGTGGTGCCACGGGGATGTCCTGCTGGTACTGCACCTGCCAGTCCTGCCAAAGAGAGTCCGAGTGACACACCTGCCAGCCTCCAGAGGAGCCAGCCGTTAGTGAAGAACAGGGCAGACAAGCTTTGGAAGCTGCTGTCTTGTGTGCCGCGGTTGCTTCTGGGCCACCCGGACAGTGAGATGGCACCGGGGAAGCGGTGGTGGGTGGGAGCAAAAGGGAAAGGCACATGCGCTCAAGGGTGTGGTGGCTGTTTCTCCCCCCCCCCCGCATCTACCAGGTAGGGCAGGAGATGTGAGTTCAGACTTGTGGACTAAATCACACACACACACGCACACCGGTGATGGTTTTTGCAATTGCAGTTGTGTTCCTTTTGCTGAGCCGCGGGACCCACTTCCCAGCTCACCTCGTGCAGGAAAGGGAAGAGAAGCAGCCCCAGTTTCTTGCCCACGTAGACCGTGTCCACCGCAAAGTAGTATTTCAGCTTGGTCACGGGGATGAAGCGATCGATCTGTCAGAGAGAGAGAAAGAGAGAGAGAGAGAGAATCAATGAAAGGCAGTGAGCAATGACCAGAAATGTGTCCTGTCGCCCCGCCTGGCACTCTACGCATGTTCTAGGGTGGTGGTGGGGGGTTCACTTTGACAAGTCCGTCTTCTTGTCCGTTGTGTATATTTTAACTTTTTTTTGTAGTGTTGTCCAGTTTTACCTTGGGGAAGAGCACCTCATTTCGTTGCACCCACTTGTGAGCGCAATGACAAATAAATTTCTTATGTCTTATGTCTTATGTCTTATGTCTTCTCCTCCTGGGCCCTTCCTGACTGCCAGCATTCCATGCCAGCACCATCCCCAGAGGGAAGAGTCATTTATTTGTGTTGTATGATTTTTTATTCCTCCTTTTGTTGACTGCATTTTAGCCATGTTTTTTTTTAAATCAGTGGCGTTGGGGGGTATGAAAAGGAAAGGGAGTCCAAGGGCCGAGGGGCCCCTCCACCCTCCCGCCCTCCCGCCCACCGACCCACCACCACCTTGGGTGTGTGTGGGGGATGCAAAGGTCGACCCAGGGGAAATGCCAAGGGGGGGTCTTGAGGTAGTGGGGGGGGAGGGGGTGCCAGCCCGTCCTGGGCTCTCCTTCTCCACCCCCCCCAAGGGGCCCGATCCACTCACGTTCCGGTCCACCAGCTCCTTCCCTTGGGTGGCCAGGCTGCTCCCGTAGGCGGCGGCGAGGCTAGAGACCGGGTCCGGCAGGAAGGGGCCCGGGGGGCCGGAGAGGGAAGCGGCATTGGCGGGGCTCCCTCCGGGCACGCTCGGGCGGGCGGCGCTCGTGTCCTCGAAGAGCCGGTGCGGGTCCGGGGCGGCGGAAGAGGCCGGCGGGCGGCGCTTGGTGGCTGCCGAGGGAGGGAGGGAGGGAAGCAGAGCAGCCGGACGGTTAAGCCGGTCAAGGGTCCCCCCCCTCAAAATCAGTCCTCTTTCTTTCCCCCCCACACGCATCCCTGCCCCACTCACGCATGCGCCCTACGACCCCCGCGGCGGGGCCGGGGCCGTCCGCCATCTTCACGGCGGCGGCGGCAGCAGCCAAGAGGAAAGGGAGGAGGAGGAGGAGGAGGAGCCCTCCACCCGGCTCGCGTCCGAGGACCAATCAGCGCGCGCCGCGGACGGGCCCTCCAATGGCGAGCCCCGCGTCTCCTCGCGTGCGTGACGACGTCACGGGAACGCCGCCGGGCCGCTCCCTAAGTCGCCGCCGCCGAAGAATTGAAACCGGGGGGGGCGGGGCTTGGGCGGGTGGTTGCTAAGAGACGTGTGTGTGTGTGAGAGAGAGAGCGAGAGAAAGAAAGAAAGAGCGAGGGAAAGAGGAAGATGAAGAATGAGGAGGAGCTTTAGGTCACGTGGTCCAACGCTCTCTTCAGGAGGGTGGCTGGGTGAGGCGCATGCGCCCTCGCGGTTCCATGTTGGTGCCTCGCTCGCCTCTGGGAAATGGCGGCGGTGGAGGAGGAGGAGGGGGAGTCGCTGGGCGGAAGTGACGTCACGGGGCTCGTCTAGGGAAGGGTTAGGCCAAGCAAAAAAAGGGCGAGGGAAAATATGTAAGCTTTCGGGTCCTTCGGGTCTCCTCTTCGGGGGTGACGCGCCTTGTTTTAAGCAGGTTGAGACACCAGGAAGCGCGATTTGCCTTGAAAATAAGGCGCCCTGCGTAGAACGAGAGCGAAAGCCTACGTTTTGTGGAACAGACCAGTTTATGTCAGGGCTCTTTTGCAGATTGCAGTTTCTTCCTTCGGACCCATCAAGGCTTCCTGGTGGTGGTGGGGGGTTAAGAGGGAAATGGGGGGGTTGGGCAGTGGGGCAGCAGGATAGGGCCCCCGTGTAGCCTTCCCACCCCTAGTAGTGGCTTCCCGGGGATCTAGGTAGCGGTGTGATGGTTTTAAGCTTTACCCCCAGTCCCTCTTCAGAAGGCAAGAAGGGCCAGAAAAATTCAGCCCTCCCAAGTTTGAAAACCTAAAAACCATGTGTGATCCCAGAGAGACTGGATTCTGTGGGGTTCTCTTCCTCCCACCCCACCCCACCTCCCGCATTAAATGTAGGGTTAACCTTTTCTGCCTTGTCCGGCCTCAGCGTTCAGATGATACTCAGCTCCGTTTCCAGAGGTTCCCTGCATGTATTGAACCGGTGCCTGGTCAAATAAGCCGAAGTTGAATGCCAAGCTGAATGGAGGTGCTGTGGGTAGGAGTTTCTAACCACCACCATCATCTTAGAATTGCAGAGCTGGGAAAGACCCTATGGATCATCCGCCCCAGTTCCCGTCAAGAAGGCACCAAGGGGGAATTGAACCCCCAGCCTCCGGCTCTGCAGCCAGAGACCTAAATTCCTGAGCTGTTCCCATGTATGGGAAGCCTTTCAAGGTGTTCCCATTCACTCAGGTAGGCAGCTTTGCTACTTGAGGCCCAGGTGGTCCCTTGAGCCAGCTTTCATTAGTTCACTGACTGTCATCCCTTCATGGGAGAGAGATTGGGGTCTTTCCTTCCCTCATTTTCCTTAAGAATGGCAGTCTGGGCAGTGACTCGATGTCTAGCGCTAAACAGCTTCTGTGTTGCTGTTGTTTTTCTTCCTGGGGAAAGATGGCAAATGTGTGGGCTCTGGCTTACCCGGGTGTGAAGGAGGAAAGCAGTTTGTACCCAACAAGGAGACTACTGGAGCTCTATGCCGATGTTTCTCTCCCCACGCGTAAAGGACGGAGTGTGTGCAATGCTTGTAAGGTTTTGTTCCTTCCTCTGCCCTTCCAGCCATGATACTGCTGACTTGTTTTTTTCCCCATCTCTTCCTGTGAGGATGATTGCAAGCCAAGCAGCTTTGGCTGCCTTCTCCTCCAGGGCAACGATCTGCAGCCCGGCCTACAGCCTTTGCCCTGCCTCGAATCCTGCCCTGCCTCGTCTTCTGGAGCAAGCCGCTCACCTCTTCCCCAGTTCTACTTGTTTACCTAGAAGCACTTCCTTACCGGGAAAGATGGGGAGGGAACCGGACTGGCTCCTGAAGCTATGGGACACAACAAGGCAGTTCTTTGTGCCCAAAGATGCTTGTCACACCCCATGCTTGTGCTGGGTGAAGTCCAGTTCAAATGGGGGGGGCGGAGGGGAGAAAGAGTGTGCTTACTTAAGCCTTAGGGCATGAGGGGGGCATTCCATTCCTCTGCTTCTGACTTGTAATCCTTCTGTCATAGCAAAAAAAGCTGTTCATTGCCTGCTTTACAAACTACCACCAGTTAGAACATGTCGAAGCCATTTTACTGCCACTGGCACCCTTACCCGGACAGGATGATCTCCTGGCCACAGTTAGATTAGATTAGGCATCCTTCAGTCTCGAGAGACACTGGTATTGTGCTCTGTATGGAGGACTTGCAACAGCATCTAGTATGGCTGAGAAGGCCAATTCGAGAGTGACCATCCCTTCCACATTGAAGACAAATACAATCTGTACCCTGTCTAGCTCCCTGATTTTGCTGCTTTCATTGAATGCCTCTTTTCCTCGGCCTGCTGGACAAGGGTCTCTTCAAATTGGGAGAGGGTGTGATGCACCGCCTGCCTCCAGGCTGAGCGCTCAGATGTCAGGGTTTCCAATCTGTTGAGGTCCATTCCTAAGGCCTTCAGATCCCACTTGCAGATATCCTTGTATTGCAGCTGTGGTCTCCCTCTGGGGTGATTTCCCTGCACTACTTGTAGTTTTATAACCTCAACTTCCCAACAACACCAGATTTCTGTCTGGAATTGATCACAGCACATTTGTCTGGTCTTGTGACTCAGTCTTCGGGCTTTCTTTTGAAGTCTGGTAGGGCTTGTAAACCTCTGGTTGTTTATTTGTTTGATGGCTAGGCAGTTCATTGGTTTAGGTATCTGGCTGAAGAAGTGGAGGTTGGGAGCTTGGTTCCCCCCCCCCCCGGGGCCTCCAGGGAGAAGAGCCAGTCTTTGTAGCCTTGGGTGAACCGCACAGTCCCAGGGCGCCCTCAGAAGAAGAGAAGGATAGACATTAAAATAGAGTTGCCATAAGTTAAAATTAACCTGGCGGCTCATGGTGATGATGATGATTGGTGGGTGGGTGGGTGGGTGTGTTTTTCTTAGTAACCCTCCCCATCTTGCCCCATAATCCTAACTGATTAAAGCCTGGGAAGTGTCTACAAAGAACTTCAGAAAGCCCTGTAGGGTTAACTTGCATGGGCTTGCTTTGTTTTGTTTTACTCTTGGTGTACTTTTCTGTTTGTTTTTCTCTCGCTTTGTTTATGCATCCTTGCAACAATATAATTTGATGTGCTTTTAAAAATTGCTGTGTTACATTTTGTGTGTGTGCTTTTGTTTTACTTTGATATGTTACTACAGTAAATTCACCTTGGATAACATTTGAAGAAAATGCACATGTTTGGAAGAAAACACAAAAGGCCTGTTTTATTCACACCCCCTGGGCAGTTTCAAATCTCTTCCAGAGGGTCTGAAGAGAACCACCCCAAATATCTTTCAGCAGCTGTGGTCCCTGGTGACTTTGCATGCTGGAGTTGATCACTGCCGTATCATTCATCTTCTAAGGAGCTTCTTCTGGTTGTGTCTGTCCTCACTATTTTCTCAGAACAAACTGGTGAAATAGTTCAGGCAGGGAGCTAGAAACAGCCCACATTTACACAGGACGCATCACAAGTGAGTGAGCAGCCAGTTTTTCTACCCCAGTGGAACATATTATATCTCCAGGTTCTTCTACTAACCTGTATTTCTACTGGCATCATTATCTCCTTATAGCCTCTAAGATTAGGCAGGTTATCCCGTCCCCCTGCCTTCCAAAAAAAGAGAGAATTGTATTCTTAAATAGTAGAAATTCTAACTGTTGATGTCTTTCTGTCCCGTTAGCTACAGGGAGGGGTCGGGAGTCCATGCCGGTCCCCCTCCATGGAGCACGCTGGCTTGGACTGTGAAGGGTAGTGCCCTAGTCCAGCTGCAACCCAGTTTGGGGGACCTGTGTCAGGAACATGCTGTGCTTGTGTGTACCTGTGCTCTGTCTGCCGCCCTTGGTGCCCCCTTTTGCTGAGCCACCAATCTCTTCCTCCTCTGCTGATGCCTTTTTGTCAATAGACGTTGGACTGTCGAACTCCCCTGGCCTGGAAAGTCTCTCGAAAGCCTCTTTGCCGTGCTGTCCCATGGAAAGAGGACCCTGGCCATGTCAGGGCCATGGCCTCTGTGGAATTATCTGTTCCTTGCTGCTTTCCTGTCCTGGCTGTGGGGCCAGTCACCCTGTCACAGTGACTGCTTATCTCTGGCCTCCGTCTTCCTCATCGCTCCCTTCTCCTTCCTCTCTCCTCTCCTCCAGCTCCTTCTGAGTCCTTTTCTTGCTCTTGTAAAAGTCTTGCCGGGAGTTAGTCTCTGTGGCATCAAAACAAGGACGAGGGGGGCACCTTTAAAACTGCTTTATGGCAGCAGCTATATTTGGGCATTTGTGGCTTGCAGCCTGCTCCTTTGGAAGCATGGAGCTTAACCCTGGAAGTGCAGGGTTTATGCCCAGTGTGCATGATTGGTTGGGGATAGGATGAGGGTGAAAGTGGGTATAAAAGTGGTGACATTATAACACTGGGCATAGACTGTTGTTGGCAAAAAAAACCTGTTATATCCTGATGATAAATGATGCATTTAATACATGATAAACATCATTATCTGATGCAAACATCTGCTTTGCAGCTTATCTTCGTGATTTACCTCTCAAGTTGTAAAACTGATGAGTCTCGTGTTCAAGTGACTTCCCCCCCTCCCATGGCAGGCCAGAAGACCAGAAGCAGAATGTCTCTGGCATTAAACCCCCTCCCCCAATATGATCTGTAGAGTTTTCTACATACAGTAGTAGAATCCTGGCTAGTGACCCCTTGTGCTCCCCAGTGCATGCCAATCTGCATGGGCCCAGAGAGGACAGAAGCTAAAGCAGAGCACCAGTAGGAAACATCGAGGCTGCTCCGTGATTCCTTCAATGTTCCTTTTCTCCACAGCTGTCAGGGAAGATCCCTGGATTGCAAGCCTTGGGGGGGGGTTGTGCAAGAGGCAGTGGCCAAAAGCACTTCTCTGTGAGAGAACTCCAGCTTTCCTCACCTGGTGCGCTAATTCATTGGTGCATTAGGGAGTTTAAAATTCTCACCAAATTTTTAAGGACCCTTCAAGTGCCTTTCAGTGGGTTTTGAGACCCCCCCCCCCGCCCGTGAAGCAGAGCAGAATCATCTTAGAACTGCAGAACTAAATTAACTCTAGATAACAAAAGAATGCCAGTCTCAAACTGTAAGTGCAGCACACCGTCCACTATATCTGCCAGGTGCTGCCAAGCTGGAATAATGGCATTCATAGGGAGACCCTAGCAAGGTTTTCAAGGTACCTGAGATATGGTGTGTTTTTTAACTGGTGCTACTCCCTGGTGAGAGTCCTTGGAGAAGAGGGGATTTAAACTCAGGTGAGCCCTAGTCTGATATTCTTTTTCAGGGTTCACCCCTGAAAACCAAGATGGAGGGGGGACTCATTCATTGTTGGTAAGAAGCTGCAGTAAGTCATACCGTTTGCATTCTGCAGGCATAACTAAGCAACAGGATTTTGGCCTCTATTTCTATGCCAGGGTGCACCTGCCTTGCCTATCCTGTGCCTATCCACTTATTTGCCACCAGTACAGCTATTCTGTAGCAGCACTGGAAACTGCCTTTGACTGGGTCAGACCTTCGGTCCTTCCCACCTGTTCCTTTCTACCCCCTACCTGGGGGAAGTGCTGTAATTGGGCTTAGGACCTTCTGCCAGCAAAGCCATGGACCCTCCCCAGGAGTGCATCCAAGGACAGTTCTTTCAAGGGCCTTCCATCGTGGTACTAACTAGAGCTGGCCCGACCAAGATCAAGCGCATCCAGGATAGTGCAAAACCCACAAAGGTGGTTATTAAACAGGCAACTGGGTCTGGGTCTCAGCCCACCTCCTACCAGGGGTCTTCAAGTCATACCTCTAGATTCTCAACTTTCTGCTCTGAGCCAGGTGTTCCAGGGTGAGACTAGGTGTGTCTCTCACTACCCCAGGTGCCCTTGGCATAAAGGTTTGGAGCTTTCATGCCAAGGAAAGCTGGGTTTCCTCTGAGTTCATTATAGCCTAGGAAGCTGCTGGTCTGGCACAGTGGCTTCTGGCCTGCTGCACTGTCATCTTAGGGTACATCCTGCGGCTTCCTCTTTTCTCGGAGCAAGTGACCTAAGGGGGAAGGCCAGTCTGTCTTTCTGGGGAGGGTCTGGGGCACCCTGCTCTGCAACACAGGTTTGGGGTCAGTGGCGACATCCCTGCCCCCCCCCCATGAAATGGCTTTGCATAAGGTGGCTCCATCACAACTGTTTGTGTTGATTCCTGGGCACTGGCCATCTTCCCAAGCGTCCAGCTGGGTGGGGTGGGGGTCACCATTCTATTTTCTTGCTCTTTGTGGGACTCCGGGAGGGTGTGTGGTGGGGGGACCGCAGGAGCTGGATTCTCTCCTTTTCAGGGTCTGGCTTAGAGAGTCCCTCCCGGGGAGGCTCTCTCTTGCGACCCACCGACCTCGTTTCTCTCAGCTTCTCCAAACTCAGACCCGCAACAGGTCCAGCGCTCCTGAACATACGCAGAGTGCGCAGCAGCACTCGCTCTGAGCCAAGGTCCCCGGGTGCCTGATCTCTGTGGAAGGTGGTGGGGGTGCCCAAGCGGCGCTTCCGTCGGGGCTGCGGGCAAGGCGGAGGGCGGCGTCGGCGGGGCCCCGGCTCCGGCCAGGTGCGGCCGGAGGCAGTCCCGGCTCCGCCCGACGGGCGGGAGGGGCCTGGCCGCGGCCGCCTAAGAGGCTTGGGCGCAGCTGTGCCGGACCGGAACGGGGTGGAGCGGCTTTCGGCGCCGCTTCGCTTCCCTGCCTCTGGAGCTCGGCGGCTCCCCTCGGCTCCAGGCTCCCGGCCCGGCCCGGCTCCTGGGCGGCGATGCGGCGCTGCGCCGTGCTGGCGTGCTTTGCGCTGGGCTTCGCGGGTTACCTGCTGCTGGGCGCGCTCATCATCTCGGCCGTCGAGCGGCCCTACGAGAGCCGGCTGCGGGCCGAGCTGCGGGCCCTCAAAGCCACCTTCCTGCGCGAGAGCCCCTGCCTGCCCGAGGCCGCCCTGGAGCGCTTCCTGAGCGCCGTGCTGAGCGCCAACCGGCACGGCGTGGCTCTCCTGCGCAACGGCTCGGCCGCCCCGTCCAACTGGGACTTCGCCTCGGCCTTCTTCTTCTCCAGCACCTTGATCACCACCGTCGGTGAGTACCCGGCAGGGAGTTCACCCGGGGCGGCCGCGGGGGCGGCGCCTTCCCTGACCGGCGGCGAGGGTTCTCTCCTCCCGGAACCCCACTGGCCACGGCCTCCTGGATGGAGCCCGGAGCTCTCCCTGGCCTCCCCGGACCTGGTTGTGTGGCTGCTTTGGCAGGACGCCCCGAGGTTGTGTTCGGCGAGACGGCCTCCCTCGGCCGCTTCAGTCCCGGTGTGTTACTCCTCGGTTCTCTCCCCCTCCCACAACACCCGGGTCTGCGCCCCCCGACTGGGACGAACGCCGGTGCGCCCCAGATTTGGGCAGAAATTCGGAGGGAGGGAGAGTGCGCGGGGTATTCGAAATGAAGAAACCCGTTCGGTGGGCGGCTTTTGGCGCACTGGGGTGACTCTGGGCCCCGCCAGTCCGCCCTCGGCTTCACCGGGCATTTCCTCTTCTTGCACAGACTGTTTCCCCTTCAGCCGTCTGTCTGATCATAAGAACTGATCGTAATGTATGTGACCGGGTCCCTGGGTCTGTTGTTTTTCCTCCTCCCTCCCGGCACCTTCTTCCTTTTCTGTTAACTAGTTCTTTGGACGGGGAGCCTCTTAAGAAAACGGCTCCTCCATTTCCTTCAGTTTAAGGAAGCCCCTGGGGGAGATTTTAAGCTGCCCTACAAGAGGGCAAAAATGTGAAAAATGATAATCTCTTAAAGAGCATTTTCCCTTGGCTCTGGATAAAAACAAGAATACCAGCCTGGCGCTCAATTCCCCCTGTATCTGGCAGGGAAATGTTTCTCAGTACAGGGCTGGGCTACCTAGGACCCTCCAGATGTGCTGGCCTCTGACTCCCATCAGTCAGGGATGATGGGGTTGCAATTCCAGAACATCTGGAGGGCTGTAATTTGCACAGGCACTGTTATTAAGGCCCCCCCCCCCAGTCCCTGATGGAAGCAAACATGCCAGGATAATGTGCCATCCCCAGGGAGTATCTGCCCTTTGGCCATTGAAGGCCACGGGGCACCTTACTGGCTGCCTCTGAGGAAAGGCCAACTTGCTGGTTCCTGATTGGCCATTTGGCTGCTATGGCTCAGTAGAAAAGAGGGTTGGCAGGTGGTTCCTCTGACGCGCTTTCTACCTTGCAAGCGTATCAGGCAAAATGCAGAAAAAGGACACAAAACAAAGACACTTTAAAAAGGAGAAACATCATTGTTGCATCTTAAAGACTAACCATTGCATTTTAATGTCAGCTTTCATGGTCCACTTCGTCAGATCTAAAGAAACAGAATGAAATGTAGATGAAATATCGGTTTCACAATCTAAATGTTCATTGGTTACATGGAGTTAATGAGGCCTATACATTTGTTTTGGGGTCTGCCTTGCCAGAAGCTTTTGCTGTCCCCCCCCCCCATCAGTGCCCTTGATGGCGGCACACACTCTTCTTCTTCTCCACCTTCCAGAGGGACATGGTTCATGTTCTGGAAGGGTTAACTGCAGCCAGCTGGGGCAGTGAGAGTGTTTGTATACAGGGCGGCAGAGAGGGAGTTCCCTCCTTCAGGGCTGTGTCAGCTTTCTCTCCTGGATCCGCTTGCCAGGGAACCCAGCTGCTGCTGAGCAGAAGGCCCGCCGTCCCCAGCCACTTGCATCCTGTTTTTGTCTAGAGGGGTGGGACAGGCATGGAGCTGATTGGTGGTCCGACTCTGCTCAAGCCCTGAGGTTGTGGTCCTGTGGGTACCAGGGTTGGGGGAAATGATGGGATACCAACACGGGGCAGAAAAGAGACCCTGCCACTCATCTGGATGACACTTAACAATGCAACATGCCCTAAAATGGGTCTTCATACTCTCCCTGGCTGTGTTGGCTGGTTTCCCACGAAGGGCTTCCTCTAGGTGGTCTGGGGCAGCCCACCTCCTAAGCAGCTCAGCCACCTCTCACAGAGAAGGATGGACCCCCTGCCCCCACGGGAATGGTCCTGGTGGGATGGGAGCAGCGGACACTGCTTCAGCATGTCCATTTTGCTCGCCCTCGGGCTTAGAGGGGCAGACACCCTAGCCCAGGCTCCCTCTCCTTCTGCTTCCCTCTCCCTTTTGCAGGAAATGTATGCTCACAGAAAAAGGTGTTGCATAAACACAAACGGTGGTTTTGTGGCCTTAAGCCCAGGGAAGGGTCTGCCTGTCTTCCTGTCCTGTTGTCAGCTTGTTCCTCAACAGCCTCCACCACCGCCAACGTCCCAGTCGCTCCACCTGGATTAATAAGGCTCTGATGCTTGACCGTGGGTAGCCGTTGGTGATCTCTGCTCTACCCCTTCTCTCAACTGTTGGGTGACTGGAAAAATCGAAGGCCTGCTGCTGCTGCTGCTGCTAAACCCCCCGGATCCAGCCTCTCAATTTCCACTTGATCTGAAGTTGCCTTGTGGGCTCCCAGAGGCGTCTGGTGGGGCCACGGTGAGATACAGGAAGTGGGACTAGAGGGGCCCTTGGCCTGATCCAGCAAGGCTCTTCTTCTGAGGCTCTTTTGAGGAAATGACATTCCCCTTCTTTTTTCTGGAAGGGGAAGAAAGCTCATGTTTTCTTCCTCTTGGCACTGCATTCTTCCAGATATCCTCCAGGCTGTCGAACAGCCTTTGTGACCTGGTGTGGTTGGGTCAGGAAAATCTAGAGGGTTTTCAGGAAAATCTCCTTCCCTCTCCCTGCACATCCTCCGTAACATCAAGGAGTCAGCAGACAGCCTCGGTGGCCTCTTGCTGGCAGCCCGCACAGGCTGTGTTGGCTTGCCATCTCTCAGCGGCTGTGGGAGAGGCTGTGCCACGTCCTGCCTGAAGAGGAGGGAAGCGGCGGCTCGGGGAGGTGCCCCGTCCGGATACAGTGCAGTCAGTGGTGATGCTGAGTGCTGCTGACGCAGGGAAAGTCTTTGCAGCTGAATCCTTTGAGGTTGGCACGTGGCTGTTTCCCCCCCCCCCAAGAGGATCAAGGATTCCTGACTGGCACAGTGTCAACTCTGCCCAGGAGCTGGGCGACAGGCGGTGGCAGGTGCCAGAGGGGCTTGCAGCCAGCCCAGAGGAAGCCCTGCATGCACCCACCCTTTTCCCGGACCCTCTCCCCTTTCTTCTCTCGCTTGCTGGAAGGGGAATCCCCAGCAGTGGTGCAGGAGGAACTAACAGACTGCCTGAGGGCCAGGATCCATCCAAGCAGGGACCAGCCAGCAATTTCCAGTGCTTCTGCAGGGACAGTTGCGAGATGGGGGTGACCCCAACTTAGCTGTGTGTTTCCTGATGAGAACTGAGTCTAGGGGGTCCCTCGTGATTCCTAGGCTGCCCCAGACAGACAGAGGCTGTTAGGAAATGGCCAGTTTAAAAGGCCACGGCGCTGGGTCAGGCCCGGTGCTGGTTTCCCATCTTTTCATCCTGCAAGCTGGTTTCCCATCTTTTCATCTCTCTCCCCACGTGAACTTCGGAAGAACCCCATGATGTGAGTCCGGGTGAGAGACCGTGACTGGCAAACGGTTGCCCCATGAGTTCCAGGACTCAGTGGGACCTTTAGGCGTCAGGAGATCCGGGTTCAAGCCAGTACTCCAGCCACTGAGCCACTACGCTGGCTCTTCTTGTCCGGTTACTTGGTACCCAAGGCCTGGAAATCTTGGGAGCAGGCGAGATGGAAAAGGGGTTTATAATCCCTTAAGCAAGATGGCAGGCGAGAAGCGTGCAAAGCCCTCCCTTTGGTCCCTGTCTGATTGCATCTGCCAAAGAAAGGGAATTCTGGCTTCCTGCTTTCCTGACAGTTTTGCTAACGTTTAGCCCAAACGGAGATCAGGGGAGGATCTCTGGCACATTCCACCGTGAGCTTTAGCTGTTCATTCCTAGGCTAAAAATACCTCCCTTCCTTCAGCTGCTCCCTCATATGATCTGGTCTTCCACCTACCGGGGGCCTTTTGTGTGCTGGGATGCTCGGAGAAAAAGCCACCCCCCCCTTTCCGTGAGCCACTGCAGGGGGGGAGGGGAGCCAGGCACTGTTAAGTCCTGCCCCCCCATGACTCCTACACCCCACCCTGGCTCTCAGAGGTGCCACCCAGTTGTTATAAAATGTACAACAATTGGGTTTACAACTTGACACTTTGATTTTTCTTTCTTTTTTTAAAGGAATGAGAAGGCCAAAGGCCCCCCCTGCAGCCGGGGCAATTGGGGGGGGGGTTAGAGATCCCAGTGCTTCCCTGCCTGTGATTCCTGCCACATCTGCTCTTGGCGTTCATGCCAACTGGCACTCCCTTTCCCTTGTCTTCCCCACAGGCTATGGTTACACCACCCCGCTCTCAGACGCCGGGAAAGCGTTTTGCATCTTCTATGCACTGCTGGGCGTCCCCTTCACCATGCTGGTGCTGACCGCCACGGTGCAACGCCTAGTCAGTACTTTCACCTCTGGGCCTCTGGACTACCTGGATAGGCGGTGGGGGTACAACCGGCGGGCCCTATCCTGGGGGCACCTGCTGCTGCTCTTGGCGGCGGTGCTGGTGGCTTTCTTCCTGGTGCCCGCTGCCATCTTCAGCTGGCTGGAGGAGTCGTGGAGTTACCTGGATGCTTTCTACTTCTGCTTCATCTCCCTTTGCACCATCGGCCTTGGGGACTACGTCCCCGGAGAGCAGCCGGGGCAGCGACTTCGCCCCCTCTACAAGGTCTCCATCACAGGTAAGCCTCCCGGCTGGGGCAGGAACCACCTGATCTGGGCACAGAGGTCTGCAGGGCCGTGTTGCCCCACCAACCTCTGCATCCACCAGCCTTGTAAGAGGAACAAGGAGTCACTTCTCCTTTGCATAGGAAAGGTGGGCTTCTCAGGCCTGGTTCTGCTGCACCCCAAGTGCACAGAAAGGGGAGGGGGAGTACGGCTAGGAAGTTTGATTGGGACTCTTGGAGCGACAGAGGGTGTCTGGGTCTCAGGGAATTCCAAAGACTGTGAAATTGCTGTGCTCTTCCTGGTTTTTAGGCTGGTGGAGCATCAGTATTGGAAGAAAGGAGAAGTCTTGGTGTCGGTGTAAGAGGGTGCCAGGGTTTATTTGCTGTTTGCCCCCAGCTGTTCTTCCCATCCCTTGCTTTCTGGAAAACGAACCTTTGGTCTCCTTGTGCCATTTGGAGGAGGGAAAGGAATGGACCACAAGCATCGTGACTCCCGAGTCTTCTTGTGGAAACACAGAAACAGCAGTAAAAATCCAGGGGGTTGGGTGGGTTATGGTGCTATTTTTGCCTGCCTGGTTTTCATGACCTCAGAAGCCTGTCCCCTTCAGATTTTGCCCCTCATGCCCCAGGGAGTGGGAGACTTAACTAACCTCTCCCATCCATGAAACACACCGAATGGCTCTGAGTCGGTCCTCCTCCCTCAGTCTGTCCCTGCCTCCTGGGGCTACGGCTGTGAGGACGAAGGGGTGAGGAAGTGAAAAGAGGAAGAGGTGATGCTGGTGGTGATGGAGAAGGAAAGTCACAGCCCTCCCACCTCCCAACATTCAGCTCTTCTCTTTTCCAAAGGGGGGGTTCGGCTCTCAGGCTGAAGTCCTAAAGGCAGTCACAGGTTGAAGTTAAAGGGAAGGAAGGGGGTAACCAGCCTTGTGTGGGTGTGTGGGTGGGTTTCTGCCAGTTAGGAGGAAAACAGAGGGGCCCAGCTTGGTTCTGTGGCCACACTCTCCCCTCTCCTCCCTCCAGTGTACCTGCTCCTGGGGCTGATGGCCATGCTGCTCCTGCTCCAGACCTTCCACAAGCTGGCCGACCTACACGGCCTCTCCGACTTAGTCTTGCCGCCCCGGGACCCACCCCAAGAGGAAGACCATGCCCGCATCCTCGAGGAACAGAGCCTTTCCTCCTCCGAACCAGGGCCAGCGGAGAAGACGCCTGTGCAGCCGAGCGCCACGGCCCATGCCGGCTACTCCTCGATCAACAGATAACCTTGAAGGAACCTTCGAGCAGCCCAGAGGAACTTACGGGTCGAGCCCCAAAAGCTCCGTGGAGGGCCAGCTTCTTTGCCTCCGCTGCTACCAGGGAGAACCTTTTTAGGTGACTAACTTTAGGCTGGCCCTCGCCTGCGGTGGGCCTCCTTCCGCCTCTTCCACCAGCTTTTCTTCAGGGAATGGCCAGGCGCCTGACTCCACTGATCCATTTCTTGCTCTTTTGGGGATGTGAAATCCTACCTGGGTTTCAGAGCAGAAGAAAATCAAGCCATTTCACTGGTGGGGGGGGGCACCTGTACCTCTTCCACTGGTATCTCTGCAGGAATGTTGTTGTTGTTTTTAAAGAAAGCAAATGGAAGCAGGCCCTTCTCATTGTTTAATTCTGAAAGAGGAAAACAGGCCGTTCTACAGCTGTGGAAGGGCAGGATAAACTCTTCCCCTTCTCCCCCAGTCTGAGGGATGATCAGAGACCTAAAGGGTGACTTGCGTTGCTGGCCAGAAAGGTTTACTACACTGACACCACTCATTAGGGTGGGTTGTTTCCTCACTTGGAGTCTTTAGCGGGAGGTGGTGCGGAGAGGATGCCGCAGGTGAGGGTGACTTTCTTCTCTACCTCTGCCTCTTCTCCTAGCTTCAAAACTGGGTTTTATCCTTGCATGAAGTGATCCCCAAGCAAGATAAGCTTTGCAAGAGCTGAGCTGATGCCTTCTATGTCAGGAGCTCAGCTGCTGTTGGGTAACACAAATGAAGGAGTAAGCCAGGAACCCATGCGGGAGACGAGAGGTCCACCGTGTTCAATCTTCCTAGCAACACAAAGCATTTTTTTTCAAGTGTACGGTTAAATACTGTGTGGAATGAATGGAAAACAATATTTGAGCCGCTGTCCTGATTCTTAGGGGGTGGAGGGTTGGGGTGGGAGAAGAAGAAACCTCCTGAATTCGCTTTTTCTCGGATTCCCAACGTGGGCCCCATGGACGGTTGGTTCCTCCAGGTTCCCCCTTGTGTCTCCTCCCAAGAGACAACAATCTTCCCTTCTTTGGTAGAAAATGTTTATTGTTCCAGTAACAGCAGTGAGGCGGTGATGACGGCACGCTGGTCCTCCTCGTATCCCAGGGATCTGGGAAGCCCCATTTTTCCCCCACCCGGGACCAAGACTGGCAAGGAGGTGGCGAGTGTCTTTTGCCTTTGGCAAAGGATGGCTCTCCTTTCCAGTGGGGGAGGAGGTGCCCGGTGGGGGGGGGGAAGCAAGGCAGGGAAAGGTTTAAACCCTGGCTGGTGTAATGGGAGGAGCTTCCCAAGAGAGGTGGGACTGGGAACTCTTGGTGAGGTGGAGGGATCTGAGCCGATCCATGCTTCCAGCAAAGAACTCTGCCTGGGACAGGAAAGGGCAAAAGGCAGAACCCTCGTCTTTGGTGTGGCCTCTGAGTAGGCTCTCCCCCTGACCCTCCCCCCAGACATAAAAAAGTCTATTTTTAAAAAAGAAAATTAATTTCTCCCTCCCTTGCAAAATGGTGGTTTTGCAATAAAACAAGGTGCAGGGCTATCATTGTGTTTTCCCCAAACCCAGGTAAAAACATCCTGGTGGTTTCCCAGCCAAACTCACTTGCCCTAGTTATAATTCTTGGTCCTCGGGGAGGGTCTGTGGACCCTCTGGAGTGGGCTGTGCTCGGGGGTCTGTCTCGAGGAGGATGGAGTCTGGCGGCGTTCTTGAGCTCCTACTACCCAGCAGCATTTGCTTGCACGGGGGGGGGGGAGGGCAAGGAGTGGGGGGGTGTCTGGGGCGCTCTGGGTGGGGAAAGCCACTTTATTTGTGCAGGGCCTGAGCGGGGGGGGCAGGGGGTAGAGGGAGAGGGAAGTAGCTGGTGTCTTTTTGGTCTCCTGCACCTGGGACATGTGGGGTGGGGAGGCAGGGAGGCACAGGAGCATCCAGGGAGAAGCTGCAAAAAAAGGTTTTGGGGACTCTGAGGTTGCAGATATTCTGGGTGGCTGGAAGGAGAGGGGTTGGCAACAGACCCCATGCAAGGTATGCCAGTCCTTTCTACTCCCCGTCCTACCGTATGAGGCAAAAGGTCTCTAATGGCAAAACGGCAGGGATGGTGAGAAGAATCACACTTGTGTGTCCCCCCCCCCCACCCCAGGCCAAATGTCTTCCAGTGTCAGAGGAGTGTCAGGAGGCTTTTGTTTTTAATACTGTAAAAAATACATATAAAATCCTGGGGGTAGTGCGTGGAGGGTGTGTCTGTGTGTGTGTGTGGGAGAGGGAGGGGAACAGCTTAGTTTGCAAGGGAGGCCCCCGTTCTCTGCAATTCTCTGTCTTATGAGCTACCCTGGTTTGGATCTCATTTGGGGTTTGCTGCCCTGGCCCCGACCCCTTCTATGCTCTGCCCCTCAATGCCCCCCCACAACCTTGCTATCTGTATGAAGCTGGACCAAACCTCCTCCCTTTCCAAACTCAAGGGGACACACTCCTCCTTTCCTTTGGCTTCAGTGTTTCCCCAGCTTCTGCTTCGGCACTGGTGCTCCCTCTCCCTTCCCAGCACCTCCCATCCATCTATCCATCCGTCTGTCCACACGCCCCCTCCACCTGCCTGCCTGCCTACCTGCCTGCCAAATGGACGGACGGACGGGAGAACTGGGGAGCGCCCTGTGCCCCACCTTCCCTTCCCTACCCTTTCCCAGTCTATACAAAGTAATAAATATTCTGCGCCACTGCCCCAGACCCGCTGCAGCTCAGGCCCGGCTGCGGGGGGCAGGGGCGCAGCGGGGGGGCTGGCCAAGGAGCCTCATGCCTTGTGGGCACAAGCACTGGTAAAAGCCATCCGTGTTGAGGCATCGGCCGCCCGGGCAGAGTCCCTCCATCTCGTTGCATTCATCAATATCTGTGGGCGAGGGGAGAGAAAGAGAGAGAGAGAGAGGCGGGGGGTCAGGAGCTATGGGGCAGAGGACAGGCTGGGGAAGACAAGGACACTGGTGTGGGCTAAGCAGCTGGCAGGGCCACAGCCGAAGCCCACAAGGAAGGGGTCAGAGGAGACAGCCAGGGCTGGGGGGGTAAGGGGTGGAGCTGGAAAGGAGTTTCAAGCGCTCACCAACGCAGGCCATGCGGGTTGGGTCGAGGCGGTAGCCATCGTGGCAGTCGCAGGTGAATCCGTCAGCCACACGGACGCACCGCCCGTTTTCGCAGCCACTCAGGATCCCGCATTCTTCAGCCTGGAGGTCCCCGAAGCTTTCGAAACGGCCTGTGGAAGGAAGCAGCGAGGCGGTGGGGTTGGGTGGGATCAGAAAGCAGGAGGCCCCCCACCCATGCCTGCCTCAGGTTCCCTTCCCAACCCTTTCACGCTCAGCAGTGGCGAGAAGCCTCTCCATTGACTGCTGTTTCTCAGCTTCCCCCATTCCCTTGCCTCATCCCATAATAATCATAATGATCCCAGGCTGTCAAATCCATTCTGACTTAGGCCCAAGGCCACCCAGGCTGGCTCTTCTCCCTAAGGGCAGCATGGGGGGAATCAGACGCCCAGCCTCTGGCTCTGCAGTGAGATGCCCTAAACCGCTGAGCGATCCAAAGATTGGTTGGGCGGCATCTTCAATCCTAGCCAGTTTTATCTGGTGTAGAGTTTTGTGCGCAGCAGCCTGCTTAATCTGGCGTATCCGAAGAAGCGGGTTACCATGCACAAATAAAACTTACTGGCCTTTTAGGTGCCAGAAGACCCTTGGGCATTCTTTCCTCTGGAACAGGCTGATGCTGTTTGCCTTCAACCTGCTTGGGATTTTATATATATATAAAGAAGGCCATTGCAAACCCTCCACCCCACGGGGGGTCTACTCACCGTAACCTTCACTAGCCCGTCCCGGCCGTTCCAAGTAGGTCCCCCCACGTCCGCGTGACGGGTATTGCCAGTCTGACTCCGGGGGGCTACGAGGCCGGTATCCACCCCGGGAATGCTCGACCGGGTCCTCATGGCGCGTCTCCGTGTAGGAAAGATCCTCAAAGTCGGTGGCCTCGTAGGGCGAGGGGCCGTAGAGGGAGTCGCGGGGAAAAGGGTCGTAGTCTGGAAGCCGCGGGCCGGGCCGGGGCAGAGGGGCAAAGATCTCTGGGCCGTAGGGCAGGTACTCTCCCCCTCCATATTCGAAAGGCAGCCCCAGGCTTCCTGGGCGCACGGGGCCGTAGCTGGGCGGCCGGAGGACGTTGCAGAGGGCTTCGAAGTCATCTGAGGATGGAAAGCAGGTGTGGTGAAGAGGGCGGGTTAGGGTTAGCTACTGGATTCCCTTTTCCTGCTGAGGAGCGGAGGACTTACCCGAGTCCCGGGTCGGGCATAAGGCGCAGCTCATGCTCCACGCTTCCCCAAAGAGGCAGCAGCACTCGGTGTAGGTGACCTGGCGGTCCAGGTGGGGGCGGCTGCACACCAGGTCGGGCCCCACCTCCTGCCAGCAGACGGCCAGGTTGTCATCTGGGGGAGGAGGAGCAGAAGGGAGGGGCTCAGGGAGCAAGCAGGCCCTGGGGCTTCCCTGCCTGCTCACAAACCCTTGGATTTCTAAACTCGTCAAGGTGGAACAGGTACCCTGAAAAAGGGAGAACCTTTGACCGGGGTGGGGCAGCACGAGCAATGTGGAGAGAAAGAACAGAGGAAGCCGAGGGGGGCTGAGAAGTTGGGTGTTCACGTCTGATCCAGATGAGCCAGCTCCATCCCATAATCTCAGCACCAGCTCGTCCACCATGACCCGTGTCTGCATCAGCACAAGGTGTCCCTTTGAGTCCCGCAAAACCGCTCTCGACGGGTCTCACTCAGGTCTCGGACGTCTAGCCGCCCTGAATTCGTCTTCTGCTCCCTCCAGAAATCTCCCGGTGGAAAGCTCAGAGTTTGAGAATGTCAGGCATGAGCAGAACAAACATTAAAACAAAATAAAGCAGAGAAGACAAGAACATGGTGGCACCTTGGAGACTAACTGGCCACATTTTAATGTGAGCTTTTGCAGGATCAGGTCCCCTTCTGCAGACCTCCAGAGATGGGGGGGGTGAGCCTCTCCTGGGGGGAGGGGGGGAGGAAGAGGAAGGAGCCCCGAGCACTTACTCACCCAAGCTTTGGCTGTCATTGGGCACACAGCGGTGCTGGGAGGCGTCCAGCACCAGCGGGGCAGCGCAGGAACAGTAGTAGGAGCCGATGGTGTTGATACAACGGCCTCCCACGCAAGGCTCTGTCTCCTCGTCCAGGCACTCGTCGTTATCTGGGGGGAGGTGTCAGTGTTCAGAGGGGGCCAACCGAGGACTCCCCGCTTTTACGAGGAGCCCCAGCAAAGCGGAGCTAAGAATAGGCTGAGCCCCCTTTGGGGAGGGAGGGACGGAGGGAGGGGGAGTCTCACCGATGCACACTAGGTGTAGCTCCTCATAGTAGTAGCCATTGGGGCAGTAGCAGGTGTAATGGGGGCTTTTGTTCACGCAGACCCCACCCTTGCAGACCTGGTTGCTGAAGAGGGAGCACTCGTCCACATCTGGTGGGGGGGAGGGCGAGGGAGGGAGACAAAGGGGGGGTCAGAAAGGGACCCCTGCAGACCAGTCCTCCAAGGTCCAAACTGCAGAGGCAAATCCCCAGGGGGTTTGGTTTCCGGTCCTGCGTGCGCCCTGACGTAGCCGGCTTCTTCCTCGTGTCCAGCCACCCCATCGCCAAGGCACAGGCAGGACACGGACTGCTGGGGGGGGAAATCTTTGGTCCAGAATACCACCCACCCTGCAGGTCGGGGGGGGGGGGCGCTGCCACTTCGCTCACCTGCAAAGGTTGAAGAGCCGCTTCCCGTAATGGCGGGTGCGTAGCCCTCTCCGTGAGGACACAGGGCACGGTACTCGTCTGGAGGGAAGAGAGAGCCCATGTTTCCAAACTGAAGCAGCCTCAGCAGAATCCTCAAAAAACACAAACCCCCTTGGTCCCAGAACCCTTGCTATGTGTGTGGGGGGAGGCAAGGGACCCCTCCCAGAGCCTCCTCTGCCACCGGCGAGCCTTACCTGTCTCCGGAAGGGGGCACCTCTGGACGCGGCAGTCCAGGCCCCAGCTGTGGCCGAGGCTGCAGCAGCACTCTTGACGGGTGACGTTCCAGGACAGGATGTGGTCGCAGACCTGGGCGTGGCTGGGGTCGTGGTAGCACTCCTGGCGGAGGCTGTCGCTGGCCACAGCGGGTCGGGACTCAGGTCGCGAAGCATCCGGGCGCTGGGGCGAGGCCGGGAGATGCGCTGAAAGGCAAGAGCTCTCTGAAGTCCACAGGTTGGATCGGAAGGGGGGGGCAGAGGCCAGGGGGAGGGCCAGGCCTCCTCGGGGCGAGTCCCGCCGGTTTGAAGGGCCGAAGGGGTTCAGGGTGGACATACAGTAAGGTCGTACAGGCCGCCAGCTAAGGGCCAAACTCCATGGGGGCATTAAGGAAGCCGCCGGCATCTCTACAGCTCTTCCAAAAAATGAGACATAGTAGCTGTCCAGGAAGCAGAGTCAGGCCTCAGGGACTCTTCTTCCCCAACCCCTGGTGGCCAGCAGCCCCCCAAAAGCAGGGAGGCTGGCCGGGCTGCACCGAATGGGGGCCCCTGTGACCAAAGGCTCCCTGCCACCAGGCCACGTCTCTCAACCCACCCCCTGCGCTCCCTCCTTCCCTCTCACGGCACCTGACGGAGCAACACAGCGGCCGATCATGGGGTCGAACTCTTCGCCCGCTCGGGGGCAAATGCAGAGGAAGGAGCCCTCTACGTTCTCGCAGCGCGCAGATCCGCACACCCCTTGCATCGTCTCGCACTCGTTTGCGTCTGCACGGAGGAGGGGGAGGAGGGAGGAGAGAGGTCACAAGAGGGACCCCCTGGCCTCCCCTTGCCCCCTCTCGCCTCCTTCACGCCAGCCCCATGCAACGACCTCCCCTCCTCCTGCCGGGGGAGCACATGGTCTCAAGCATTCCTGCCCCCCCCCCCCACATCCCCAAACCAAGCCCTTGCTGTCTCCACACCCAGCGGGCTTCCCTGTACCTAAGCAGTGCCGTCCATCCTGGGCGCTCTCGTAACCCTGGTCGCAGATGCACTGGAAGGAGCCGGGCAGGTTGTGGCAGACGGCGTGGGCACCGCACGACGAACTGTTCCGGCACTCGTCCACATCTGCAAGGGGCCACGTCCAGCCACTTAGAGAGAGCCCTCTTTTGAACTCCAGCCCCTACTCCCCACTGCAAAAGGCACTCTCCCCTTGAGGGGTCCAGGAACACACACACCCCGGCTTGGTGGGCCAGGGGTGCTCGCTGCCTTCCAGCCCAGCCCCCCCCTCCGCTCATGCGCTCACCCACACAATCTCCCGTGGCCGTGGCTCGGTAGCCAGACTGGCAGATGGACACGCAGTGGTAGGAGCCCGGGGTGTTCTCGCAGCGCTTCTCCCCACACAGCCCTGCCCCATACTCCTGGCATTCATTTATGTCTGCAGGGAGGCCCCAGAAGTAGTGGGGAGGGTGCGGGGGGGGCAGGAGAAAAGACGAAGATTGAAGGAGCAGAAATTAATGTCCAAGCCCCCCCCCCCACACTCCCAGGACTGGTCCGTCTCTTGGGGTGTTCTGGATAGAAGCAAAACAAGGGGGTCACTCACCGACACAGTCCCCCGTGGTGCTGGTTCGGAAGCCCGCCTGGCAGTGGGCCACGCAGCGGTAAGAGCCGGCAGAGTTCTCGCAGCGCTGGGTCCCGCAGAGGGCTGCCCCATATTCCTGGCACTCGTCAATATCTGATTGCAGGGGGGGGAGAGAGAAGAGGGGGGGATCGAGGCGAGCCAGGGATTTCCTTGCAGGGGAAACCCTTCCTGATCTACGTCCCTAGGATTCCCTATCTTCTTGGAACAGCAGGAAAGCGGTGCCTTGAGGATGGGGTGAAAGAACCACCCACCACGCCACTCATCACAACCATTGGGGGGGGGGGGGTTAGGAAGCTTTTCAGAAAACCTGTAGCCAAGCGGGGCTTCTGCCCCGGGGCCTTCCCTTCCATCCTTCACCCCCCCCCCATTCCCAGCACCACTGGGGCCCTTCCTCAGCCACTCACCCTCGCAGGAAGACTTTTCGGAGCTGCTGCGGGTACCAGGCGGGCAGTAGCAATCAAAGGAGCCCTCTGTGTTGGCACAGTGCCCACCGGCACAGACGGCACCGGCCTGGCATTCGTCAATGTCTGCCCAGCGAGAGGGAGAGAAGGGTGGAGGTCACTGCAGCCGGGGGGGGGGCTGCCCCAGGGGGGAAATGCCCAGGCTCTGCAGAACCACCCACGGTCCTGGCCTTGGGGTGCCGCGCCCGCCTCCGGAGGTGGCTCCATCCTGCCTCCCACGCTTGAGTCTTTGCCCCCCCCCCCCCGCCGGCAAGGTTCCTTACCCACACAGGAGGCGCCGCCGGGGGCTGTGGTGAAGCCTTGAGCGCATAGGCAGGTGTAGGAGCCCTCCGTGTTGAGGCACTCGCCCCGGGGGAAGCAGAACTCCCCCTCCAGGCACTCGTTGACATCTGGGGGGGGGGGAGAGACAGGGAGGGGACGGAGAAGGGGGTCTTTTTGTCCAGCCAGCCCTGGAGGCCAGGCCAGGCCGGCAGGCCAGGGCTTGGCGGGGAGGCGTGCCCTTGCACCCGATCCGAGCAGCACCTGGCTGTTTCCCGGAGGTGCCCGTGGCAACCTTTCCGAAGTGCCTCCGGCCAGGGCTGTGCCTCCTTGGCAATCCTCCCTGGCTGGCGGGAAAGGCTCCCGAAAGCAAAAGAAAGGAGCCCCCATGCGTGGGGAGCCCCATCTCTCTCGAAAGTGCACACATACCCCCTTTTGCTCATTTCCCCTTCCTGGCCCCGAGGACTCACCCACACAGGCGGAGCCCGTCCCGTCTCCCCGGTAGCCTCGGCCGCACTGGCAGCGGTAGGAGCCCTCGGTGTTGAAGCAGCGCCCCTGGGGGCCGCAGGGGGACCCCGCTGAGCACTCGTCGATGTCTGCCGAGAAGGGAGGGAGGGCTCAGAAAGAGGGGGGTCCGAAGCCCCCTCCCCAAGCCCCTTCCCAGGGAGCTTCATCTCTTACCCAGGCACTGGTTCTCCGTGAGGCTGGCGCGGAATCCCATGGGGCAGAGACAGCGATACCCGCCAGGCACGTTCTCGCAGCGCCCAGAGCCACACGGTGGGGGGCTCTGTTGGCATTCATCAACATCTGTGCGGGAGGGGTGAGAGGGAGGAGAGACAGAGAGAGGGCAACATTTGCTGTATGTATATATATTTGGTGACCCAGAATCTCTACCCTGGCCCCTCTGCTTGGCCCTGAAAGATCCCCTTCTGCATCTCAACTACGTTAATGGCTGGGGGCAGAAGGCCATCATCCCACAGGTCCGGCAAGGGGAGCACCAGAGACTCTGGACCTCCTCCTTGCCCACCTCCTCCTGGCACCTTCTTTGGCCTACTTACCCACACAGTGGGTCCTCTGTGGGCTCGGCTGGTAGCCTATCGGGCAGGTGCAGTGGTATCCGCCTGGCACATTCTCACAACGACCTGGCTGGCAAATATGGGGCTTCTCCCAGCATTCGTCCACGTCTGGAAAAATGCAACATGGCTGTGGTGTTCTCTCTCTCTCTCTCTCTCTCTCTCTCTCTCTCAACCCGCCCCCTTGCCCAGACCCTTCCTGAAAGGAGAGGGCTCCAGCTGACTATTGAGCAGGCCAGCAGGCAGCCTGGGTCTTACGGACTGAAAACGGGACAGGTGGAAGCTCTCTGCAGGCAGGACCACCACAGGTAGCTCTCCTGAGAAGGGTGCACCAAGGTGTACGAGGCTCTCACCCAGACACTCGGTCCCCGTAGGGCCTGGCTGGTAACCCGTGGGGCAGGCACAACGGTAGGAGCCCGGGGTGTTCTGGCAGCGGCCCCTCGCACAAGGCGGGGGGCTCTGCGCGCACTCATCGATGTCTGCAGAGTGGAAGAGAGAGAGAGAGCAGGGAGTTGAGTGGGGCGGCCAGGGCCCCCCACTTTCAGCCGATCAGTTACAGCAACAACCTCAGAAACAGGAGAAGCTGGACAAAGAAAGGCTTCTAGCGTCTTCTCTGTGCTTTGGGTGCTTCTCCTGCAGACGTGGATTGGGAACCCCCTTAACATCTTCATCGCCAGCCTTCTTGAACTGGCATGGCACAAATATAAACACAGGAAGCATGCAAGCCCAGTAAGCCTCATGCTGCAAAGAAGGGGCGGCCCCCTCCCTCTTCATCCACCCCCCCCCCCCACACACACACTCAGTTTTCCTCCAAAAGACCTCTGCTTGCCTCGGCATTCAAAGCCAGCCGGGTCCAGTTGGTAGCCACTGGGGCAGGAGCAGCTGAAAGAGCCAGGGGTGTTGTGGCAATGCCCGTGGGCACAGGGTGGGGGCGTTTTGGCACATTCGTCAATGTCTGGAAGGGAAAGAAGGAGATGCAGGCACAGGGCGAAGGACAAAGTGAGCCAAGCCCCCTCTCCCCCCCTCATCCCTTCTTTTGATGGAGGCCTCCTGCACCCCAATAGGCCTGCAAAACGCACCCTGGCACTCCACTCCTGAAGGGTCAACCTGGTAGCCAGCCCGGCACCGACAGCTGAAGCTGCCCACCGTGTTCTCGCAGCGCCCGTTGGCACAGGGGCGAGGGCTCCGCCGACACTCGTCCACATCTGGACCGGGGAGCAAAAGACAGAGGGAAGGAATGCAACCCACTGCTGACGTCCTGGCCTCATCGGACCAAGCGGGGCCCCAATCCGGCTCAGCCAAGTGGTCCCCGTGGCCCCAATCTGCCCAAACCTACTGGGTGCTAGAAAGAAAAGGGTGATGAAGCCAAACTCCAACCTCTGGGGATCAACAAGTTGTGAATAGAGATGAGCACGAAGCGATTCATCTCGTTTCGTCAAAATTCGTACGAATTTCATACCGATTTTGACGAAGTGAGATGAATCGCTTCGTGCCCATCTCTAGTTGTGAAAGGAGCCAGGTGGCGCGTTGAGCTCCGGTAGGTGCTGGGAGTCTGAATGCTAAGCATGCAAAATGCCAGCTTATAAGATGGCCTTGGAATATCCGCAGGGTGCTTTTCCAACCAAAAATAGGATAATGAGCTGCGGATTTGGGGAGAAGCTTGAATCCAGGCGAGACTCTGGGTTGCCCTGGGTTGCCTCCTCAAGAGTAGTGACATCTAGGCTTCCCACCTCCCTTCTTGCTGCCCCCCTTTGCCACTGACCGCCTCACTCACCGATGCAGTGGGTGCCCTGAGGGTTGAGCCAGTAGCCACGGTCACAGACGCACGTGTAGCCACCTTGGCGGGGGATGCAACGCCCTGGCCCGCACACTTGGGGACGACGCTCACACACGCCTTGCGCAGCCTCTGGAGGAAGGAGGGATGCCCCCCCCCCGCCGGTCATTTCCTGCCTTCTCCCATCTCACCGAGCCCCTTGCCCCCCACCCGGGTATCGGCTGCTGTTGCTCTCCGATCCCTCCAGACAGATGCCCACCCCTTTCCTACCTGATGGAGATGGCTCAGGGCCAGGGGGAGAAGTGGGCACACGCCGGGGAGGCTGACGCCCCTGCAGGACGGTGGGCGGGGGGGTCCAACGGACTGCAAAGCAGAGAGAGAGAGAGAAGTGACGAAAGAAGGGCGGGAGGGCAAGGGTGGGGAAACCCCATCAGCCCCACCCAGTCTACAGGAGAGGAAATGGTGCCAGCCCACCCATTCGGCAGGTGGCTGATATTTCGTGCTGTGCCAACCCTCAGCTCAGAAAGGGAGTGGTCCATCATCCACAGGATGGGATCTTCTCACAAAGAAACTGCCCCGGTCCTGAGCACCACAGATCTAGGAGCCCAAGGCAGGCGGTCTCCAAGCAAAAGCTGGCTCGGGGATGGTGTACTATCAAGGATTCCCCCTCCATCCAAGCCGGGAGGCCAGGAAGGCCTCCAAAATCCCAGGGAAACCGAGGGGGTGTGCCATCCTCCCGCTCTGGGCACGTACCGATATCGGGGGCTGGTGTGGTCCGAAGAGGCCTGGCCGAAGGCCCCCGTCCCCCCGGCTGGCGACTGACGGGCACGCGCGGCAAGTCCTGCCCCAGGTAGCGTGTGTCGTAGCGGAGGTCAGAGGCCGAGTAGTGGTAGCCCGGTCCAGCTGGGCAAATCTCCTTGAATCCCTCTGCCAGAGAGAACAAGGGCATTCGAGAGAGGCAGGCAAGAGGGGTGCCCCCCTTCTCCCCTTGATTCCACCCTGAACCTGGAGGAAGCAGCCAGTGGGCCCTCCAAGATTTCCCTCTTAAATCCCAGATGGGGGCTGGTAAAAAGTGGCAAGAAAGCAGTCTGCGCATGCTCAAGGGAAGCCTTATCTCTGTTAGGAGGCTCTTAAAGGCCTACTTGCCCCTGGCCTCGGTTCAGCTCTCCTTGACACAAAGCCCCCCAGAAGCCCCTTCGCGGCTGCTCTGGCTTCTTTTCCTTCCTCACCTGAGCCAAAAGCAGGGCAGCGCTCGCACCCGTGACCCCAGGCTTTGCCGACGCGGCTGCAGCAGCAGATCTGCTTGGTGATGTTGCGCAAGATGGGCAGGGAGCAGCCGCCCTCCCGAAGGACCCGGAAACAGGGGCCCTTGGCCTCTGAGATCACGTGGTGGGCTGTGGGTAGAAGATGGGGGGAGAGAAGGATGCCGGGCGAGGGAGAGGCCAGCCCTTGGCCAGGCAGAGGTCAAGGAATGAAGGGCTGGCTCGCCTCGTGGCACAGCGGTTAGACTGCAGCACTGCAGCCGAAACTCTGCTTGCAACCTGGGTTCAATCCCAGGTAGCTGGCTTGAGGTTGAGTCAACCTTCCATCCTTCTGAGGTCAGTAAACTGAGTTTGCAGATTGGGGGAGGCAATGTGTAACCTGCATAATTAAATTGTTCATTGCCCAGAGAGTGCTTTAAGTACTATGGGGTGGTATATAAGCACCACACTTTGCTTTGGCTCAGAGGATGATCTGATAGAAAAGCTCTCAAACCATTGATGTCCTTCTTGGCAGGGGTGGCACTAGGTGCCTGGAAACTCATTACTGGGAGAAACCCTATACACTGTACTCCTTTACACCATGGGTGTGTCTCATCCATGGCAGAACTTTTCCCCAGACCTGGATCTTCCCACTGTCCAAGACAAAAGGAACCAAATTTAATCAGCTGGGCCGATTAATTCAACGATGGCCCATCTTGTCTCAGACACAACCCATCGTGAGACAGAAGGCCACTGAATCCCTGTAATCCCACGGCTGTAAGGGTATAACATTTTCGCTTTGTAACTCATACAACACACAAGAAAGCATGGAGACTCATAACCTGCTAGAGTTCAAGATGACTCCTAATACCCATCTTTCCCTCTTTAATGTGTTTCGTGGTAAGAGGAGGGGAAAGACAGAAAGCAGCAGTGGAAAAAACAATGCAAGAGGGTTGCATGGTGTCTCGGCATCACATAAGCGGGCAAGGTAGCTGCATAATAAAAACCAGGTCTGTGACAGTTCTCCTTTCTTTACAAGACCTTCTTTCGAGAAATTATTACTATGAACGCCCGGCAGATGGCAGCACTAGCCAGGCTGGACCGCCACTGACCAGCAAGGGTGGAGCTGGGGGACAGAGAAGTCATTTCCAAAGGCAGAGGTCCCATGGAAAGGCTGCGAGGTGCCCGGGTCTCAGTGGGCTGGCTGAAATCTCTGGGAAAACGCGGTGGTCTGCCGTGAGACGCAGGAGAGGGCAAAGAGCCCCCAAAGGAAGAGATGAATGGATGTTTGCCATTGAGGCGGATTTAATGCCAGGCAGCCCACCTTCACTCGCTCAGCAGGAAAAGAATCCCAACCCTCACCCACCCACCCAACCGAGCTGGCATCGCAAAAGTCCACCCGTGGGACCCAGGGTTTGGGCTGCTCCTGATCCAGCCACCCTACGTACAAGTGAGCGAGGAGGGGGGAGGTATTTCAGGAAGGCCACAAGACCCCAGAACAGAAGCTTGGCATCTAAACCTCTTGCCCAGCTCAGAGGGGTCTCGTTGCCCCGTGCTGGCTCCCCCCCCCCCCATTATTCCCAAAGACTCACAGATGCAGCTGCTGCGGGAGGAGTCCAGGATGAATCCCTCGTGGCAGACGCAGGCAAAGCTGCCCCGGGTGTTGGTGCACTCCCCGTTGTGGCAGAAGCTCCCCTCCTGGCACTCGTCGATGTCTGGGGAGAGGAGAGGGCAGGCGGCGAGGAATCAGAAAGAGCTGGAGAACGGGAGCAGGCTTGCCCTCTAGGGCCAGGGAGACGGAGACGCCCCCCCCCTCCCAAAAGCAGCACCGGTTTGGGTCTTGTGGGCATTCTGGTGCCTGTGAGCCCACCCAAGAGAGGAAGGAGGAGCCCCAGGGAAGACATGGGAGAAGCCACCCCCCCCAGCTCAGGCACCCCCCCCCCCCCACAGGAGATGACCATCCCCACTCACCTATGCAGGAACCATTCCTCCGCTGGAAACCTTTGGGGCAAGGGACTTCATTCCTCCCCACTGGGCCAGAATCTCCTTGGGGCAGAGAGAACACAGGATGGGAAGGAGGCCCCATCGCTGGGTGACACCTCCCGCCTCCCCACAGAGTGATCCTTCCCCACTGAGCCCCATGCCAGAGTTTAGGTCTGGGCCAAAAGCAATAGGCTGAAATTGTCCAGTCCCCCCCAGGATCGCTTGGCCCTGAATCATGCCCAACCCTCGGTAGATCTGGCACCAGCAGATGGGCCAGGGTGGAGGAGGAAAAGGAGTGGCGTGGTCTGGAATTGAGGACAGAGGGCAAACGCTTCCCAGCGAGCAAGGCAGGCAGGAGAGAGTGGGAAGCCGGCCCCAGCCGGGGCGCTGCCTCGCCTGTTTCATCCCCCAGATGAATGCCCGTCCCTTCCTGGGGCAGACAGAAGGGGAGGGGCTCTCCCAGCATCCCCACCTACCGAGGTCACCATTGGTGCAAGGCTGGCAGCCATGGACACCCCACGCCAGGCCGGCCCCTCGGCAGCAGATCTCACGGGTGCGCAAGCCAGGCAGGGGGGCACTGCACTGAAAGAGAGCAGAAGGCAGTGGGAGCTGTCGGGACCATGGCCCAGCCATGACGCTTCCCCCCCCCCCGAGCAGCTCACACACCCCTTTGGGCCGGCTGGGAAACACTGGGTCACTCCCCTCCCATCCAGCGGGCAATGGCACTGTTGTGGGCGCAAGCCCCATGGCTGCACAGCAAGCTGGAGCAGAGTGAGGACAGCCCCCTGACTTTCCCAGAGCGCCCCCCCCCAATTTCCCTGCCAATGCAAACCAACACACTCCTCCCATCTATGTGCAGAACACCCCTCCCTGGGCTGGTGTGTCACAGGTGTGTGTGCAAAAGCTTCACTTCCTTGCTTGTACAAGTGCCCTGAGGAGGTGGGGGGGGGGAGGACAATCCAAGCATGCTCTGTGCCCAGGTAGACCCCAAAGAAAGTTGGCCAAGAGAGGGGTGTGTTTTGAGTTCTGACTCATGACGACCCTTTTCAGGCAGAGAATCTGCAGAAGTGATTTACCGCCCCCTTCTTCTTTCTATGTGTTTGTATTTTGGGACTCTGCAGCTTGTCCAAGGCTACCCGGGCTGGCTGTTTTCACAGGAAGCCCCGTGGGGGAATCGAACTCCCAGCCTCCAGCCCTGCAGCCAGAGACGGAAGCCACAGAGCTCTCCAGCCAGCTGGATTCGGCACAGGCGTGGATAATTCAAGTGCCAAAGGGGAGAAGCACTTTTTCCCCATTTCTCCATCCTGCTGACCCTGTGAAGGACACCCTAATCCATTCCCCACCCCATCAGCTTCATTTCTGCCCAACCCAGTTTGAGAAGGACGGTTTCTGGGGACTGCACCCAAAGGACTCCCCACCCCCACCCCCAATCCAAAGGGATCTGGGAGAGGAGAGGGGAGCACACCCACACCCCTCTGCCTTTGACATCTTAAAAAAAAAGAGTCTCTGGCCCAGAAGGGCTGGGAGCAGGCTTGGTCTGTGGGTGGGGAAGAATGAGAAACGCCCTTGGGGGTCTCTAGTCCACGAGGACCACCCTGCCCCACTGCACGGGAGCCTCCAGCGCTCGGCCAGCTGGCTTGCTTCTTGGCTCAGCCCAGATGCCTCAGGCTAGCCAAGGGCTCAAGTCCTCCCCTTCGCCCGATGGGGGGGGAGTCTTGGCTTCCGGATTTTAGCAGATCCCTGCGGCAGCTCTCTCGGGCAAGGTTTAAGAGCGCTGGCGAAGGCGCCCCAGCCCTTGCCTCCTGCCAAGCCAGCCCTGGTGGGGCCAGAGAGGAGTCTGCTGCCCCCCAGCGGCTCCCAGCTTCAGGACTGCGCTCCCTGCCGGGTAGCTTTGAGAGCAGAGAGAGGGCGGGATCCATGCAGACTCCAGGGTGCACACTCTCCCTGCTGAGACCTGCCACTGGCCAAGGTCGCCCCCCCACCTCCTCCTCCCGCCCGTGTCCCAAAGGGTACCTCTCCGTCACGGAGCTGTCTGAAGCAGTAGCCAAAGCCAGAGGTCTCGCTGTAGCCCCCGCCAGGCTCCCCGGGGCTGCTCTGGGCCAGGACGCTGTAGAGAGCAGGGCGGGAGAGCGGGAGGGCATTGGTGTCGCCCGGCAGCTCCTCCCTCACCCGCTCTACCCGGTGGATCGTGACCGAGGCCTCGGGTGGGTGCTCCACGTGGACGTCTGCCATCGATGCCACACCTGAAGAGGGCAGAATTGGCATGGAGGAAGGAGAAAGAAAGACACGTCCCCCCCCCCCCGTTATGCCAGGGCCAACCCCAGACCTCATTCTCCCTCATACACCCCTGATTCCATCGTTCCTCATAATATCACCCTGGTTGGGAGAGGGAGTAAGAATTCATTTAATCACTTAAAATACTTTGGCCCCACCTTTCTCCTTGAGAAGGACCCAAGGCAGCCGACAGCCTTGAAGACAATGTTTAAAGGGTGAAACAATTATACGTACAATGGTGCCTCGCATTATCAAGAGCCAAGAACAAAGAGCATAAAGAGGCACAATCCTACATCGTCGTTGGGCAGAGGAAGAGGGCGAGGGAAGGGGCCTCAGCACCAGCAACTCACGGAGAGGACTTTAGGCTGGCATAGCCCAGTGGGGATCGGGCCCCACTGCAAGGAGTTGCCTCAAGAACTCTGTGTAAGAAAGTGTAGCTTTGTGCCTCTCTCACTTCGGCCTTGATCCACCGGCTGGGTGTTTTATTCCCCAGATCCAATCACCTGCCCCTTGGAAGCTCACTGATCAGCAAAACCATCCATCCACAACCGAAAAGCTCACTCGCAAAGGGGCACCGACCTGTCATTCCTTCCCCCAAAAAACCCCAAGAGGCAGGATAATTCTGGATTTCCATTCAACCCACGAGCACTTCAGGGGATACACGGAGAGTTCTTTCATAAATCCCGGGGATGCCTTTGCAGTCCCAAACTTTCCCTGGGCCATAAAAGGGGTGGGGGAGTCAGAAGGTCCCTCTCCTTTTTGCTCTCTCACACAACCAGGTAGACCCCCTTTGTCTGTTTTTCCCTTCCGATGACACACACGCCAGGGGTTCCTCTAACACCCTCCCCGACCTTGTGCACGCCCAGCATCCCTCTCCTGCTCCCCCACATTACCGTCATGCTCGTGGCGGTGGTTGGCAATCGGGAGGGTGTAGACCGACTTGGTGAGGGCCTCTGCTCTCCCTCCCGATGGCGCGTCCGTCTCTCGGCGCATGGGGCTCTGCCCGTGGGAGCGAGGGAGGGCCGGGATGTGACAGAACTTGCCGGTCCAGTGGAGGGGGCAAAGACACTTGTCCTTCTTGAGACAGACGCCTCCGTTTTGGCAGATGAGGGGGCACAAGACTGCAAGAGAGAGAGGGAGAGAGGACTCTTGTGGGGCATCGCCATGCCTGGAGGCAAGTGCTGAGATCAATCACGGAGGTAGGAAATCCTTTTGCTCCCTGGTGCTTTTCTGCCCCCCCCCGCTACACCAGGGTCTGTCTCTCTCCCCTCCCCTCCTGCTACCCTGGCATTCCTCTTTTATTTTCACCAACCCACCTACCCTGATGCAGGCTCTCTCATCATCTCATAGAGGTAAATGCTCTTTCTATCTCCTTACCCATCCGGCTGTTATTTCTCTCCCTATTCCCCCACCTCACTTTTTCTTCCTAGTCTTTCCTCACTGGTCTCTCTCTCTTTTCCCCCACACCATGCCGCTCTTTCATTTTTTTGTCTCTGCTCACTGTCTTCACACCTTTTAACAGGCAACAGAAATTTCTCTTTCTCTTTGCTTCTCTTCAGGGGCCCTGAAAAGAGAAGCATCAGACGGGGGGGGGGGGTTCCCATGTTGTTTTCCCTGCCACATGGAACTGCCCAGAGGCCCTCTGGAAGAAGGGCTCTCCCAGCCTTGACTGCAGCTTCCTCTTACTTGGTAAGGGAAGTCTGCCACCTAGTGACTGAAGGTGGTACTGAAGACTACAGAGCGCATTTAGCAAACTGTAATTACAGTAATCAATTGACTAATGGGGAGGAGGGTCAGCTTAGTCCAATGTAAAAAAAAAAACCCAAACCCTACAGTTTTATACCATCTCAGACAAGTCATGTTCAGTATAAGCTTTCAGGATCGCTGCCTATTTTATCAGATGCACAATTAATTATTCCATTAAAAAAAAATCACTTCAAGACATGTACCCCTAGGGTAGCCTTAGCCAACATGAAAAGTTTCTACCTAGAAAAGTGTTCCTTCTTCTCTTGAGGAAGAAAACCACACACACAAAGCCAACACAAAAAAAGACGGGCGAAATGTTTAAAAATGTGAACTGTCCAGAATGGCCTTGGTAGGCAGATGGTGCTTGGAATATTTTGAAAGTCCATGTAACCAAGCCTTTGTTGTTTTGCATGCTAATGTTTTTTGCACAAACATAAGAATTCACTGCCACTGTCCTTAGGATTCTCTTGCTGAGCGCACCACGAAACCCCTCACCTCCTGGGCAGAGGGAGAATAACCATGTTGCGAGAAGAACCCATTTTTAGATAATACCCAGAGGGGCCATAAATCAATGCAGGAGGAAGAAGAAGGAAAGTGTGGTTTATGCCACAGAGACTGGCATCAGCCTTTGCCCTCTCTCCTGCCCACTGGGGACCAAGAGCCCCAAAGACCTCCATGGAGGTCAGGGCTGGCCTTGCACAGCCCCACTCTGACCCCTCCACCCCCACCCCACTACCAAGGAGGATGCCTCCTCATCACACACCCTTCTCGTGCCAGGCCTGTGGGACTGGGAAGGCGCCAAGAACCTCTGGAGGGAAGCCCGCCTGTCACACATTCTCAGGCTCGGCTGCAGCTGGCCAGACAGTCTCGGTTGTTCTTGGCTTCCTGGAGTGGGTCTCTCGGGCCGGCGCTCGGGAGGGAGCCTGGGGGGGGGGGCTGTCACGGTCAGAGGAAGGCCAAGCCAGCCAGAGGAAAGCCAGCCCTGCAGAGCGGGGTCTGAGGGATCCAGGAGCCATCATGGGATGGGGGTTTGAAGCAGCCGCCCCCAAACCCGAGCCGACAGGAGAGGGACCCCTCTCACACGAAGGCATTGACTCGAGGGCCCTTCCAACCCCAGGAGCCTACGATATCCGGCAGGCCTGAGGGCCATTTTTGAAAACATGGAGGTCCCCTCCAGAGACCTTCAATGAACAGAGAAGGAAATGGAGGTTCACTACCCTTTGGGGGAAATGTGTTGTGTGTGTGTGTGTGTGTGTGTGTGTGTGCTCAACACTTAAAGGTCTGTTTATTTTAAAAATGTGAGATCCTGCTCCTGGAGTCTTCGGGGAGTGGCCTTTAACTCCGTTTTGGTGACGGCTCTGTGCTGGCATGCAAAAGCCGAAGCCACCCCCACAAGCAGAGACTTGACTGAGAGACACTTTTGTCCCACTTCCTCTGGGAAGGGAGGAGCCGCTCCTGGCCCTGTCGGTTAGAAAAGAGGGCAGAGTTTTTGCCTTGAATGCCAGCAACATCTAGCTACTGTACATGGGCATCCAAAAGATAGCACACATCCCTGTGCAAACCTTATCCAGCTTGAATCCGGAACAAACACGCTGCTTTCTGTGCCTAAATTCAGACAATAGCCTGTGGAGCTAAATCATCATCTTAGAACTTCTGAGCTGGAAGGGACCCCCTCTGGACCATCGAGTCCAGCTGCTGTCAAGGAGGCGCCCTGGGGGAATCGAACCCCCAACCTCTGGCTCCGCACCTAAGCCACTCAGCTATCCAGCAGGGAGGAGAGTGAGCCAACGGAGGGTGCCTGCATATGGCCAGTCATCCTTACCCAAAGAGATCTGCAAGAGGAGGTGGGGACTGCACGCCACCCGCCAACAGGGCCTGTTTTGTTGTGGCCCCTGCCCTGCCCAGATCTAACTCCCGATGCTTCTAGGCTAGACCTTTACTGTGAAACTGCTCTTCCTCACTCCCGTGCACTTTTAAAGCTTGGCAGCACTGCGTTCCCCTCCCGACGTCTCTCTTGCGTCACTAGAAGCGATGGCTGTTTGGCATCCAAACCTCCCTGCTCCTCCAGAAAAGAAGAGTGCATGGCTTTTCCAACCATCTGTCCAGCTGAGGCCCCGCCAGCTGCTCGCTTCCCCACCTGCTTGCCAGAAGGACACACCGAAGAGGCATCGGTTTCCTCTCAAAGCAGTGGAAGGCAGGGCTCCCAGCCGCCCCATCCACCTTTGGGGCACAGACAGCAGGCGCTGAGGCCAACCCAGAGGCAGCTCGGAGGTGAGCCAGTCCAAGGGGGTTCTCAGACCCATCCCTGCTCAAGTCGGGACGAGTAGAAGAAGCACCATGAGGTCTGGATCCAACTTTGGGGGAGGGCGCCTAGCAAGGCAGCTGCATGGCAGACTGGTGCATATTCGGGTTTCCAAAGCAGACCGTGAGGAATGTCCCAAAACATAGGCAGAGGGCTGTTCTCTCCTGGTGCATCACCACACAGAGTCTGCCAAACGTGAGACTGAAAATATGCTGTTTGGGGGACCTCAGAAGCCTAATGGGGAGCCCAGAATGCCCGCTCCCCTTCATGGAGCAAAGGCTCATCGGGTGCCTCCTTGGGGGGGGGGAACGTGGTCTGGAGATGGCGCCAAGGGGAAAAATGCACCTTTCCCCTCCGGCCAAGGAGCTGTGGGGAGTCCCAGCTCACCCAGAACACATTCCCCCCCTGGGGTTGCAGGAGCCTTCCAGGCAAATGTGAGCTTTCAGGCGCTAATGGCTGAAGGAGAGAGGGTGATGACGACAGCAAGTCCCCAGATCTTGGTGCTCTTTCAGTCTTTCCCTCTCCTCTACCCCTCACACACACACACACACACACAGAGAGAGAGAGAGAGAGAGAGAGAGAGAGAGAGAGAGAGAGAGAGAGAGATTCCCTCCAAAGCCCTTTAGTGGTGCATCTGGCTATTAGGTGTGGTTCGTGATTCGGAGGTGCAGCGAGGGTGAATGCATGGGAAAGAAAGGAGCTCCCCTCTGCAGATGGCTTAGATTGCCGGGTGAGTGATGGCGCTGGAGTGGGCTGCGGAACAGGGGCACCTCTGGACAGGCCGTGGAGAGCAGTGAAGGGCCAGGACAAGCAGCCACGGCAGCCACTGCTGGACGATGGAACCAGAGCGAGGAAAGAAGGCAGATCTGGCCCCGTTGAGTTCTCCTGAGCAGCCTGATCAAAAGGAACTGCAGCGCCCAGTTATCTGGGGTGTGTGTGTGTGTGTGTTGTGATGGGTGGGTGGGGTGCCAGCTGCATATGTCAGCCCAGGGTCCTTGTGGCACCCTCCTTACCCAAATGCAAAGAATGGCTCAGCTGGACAGCACTGTGTGTGTGTGTGTGTGTGTGTGTGCGTGTGTGTGTGTGTATCAGCGAGCAAGTCTGTCTGCACTCCCAGTTCTGCACACCCACCCACGCAAGGCCTGGGTAACGTCAAGTGGAACAAACAGCACAACTGGGAAGGGGTGGTGGTGAAAACACACACCCCCATCTCATCCAAGAATCATCCATGTTAGTGACCTCCTGAACCCCAAGCGGGGTTCCCACTGGGTGGATTTGGGGGAGGGGGCTGGGGCGGGGGCGAACCCTGTCCTCTTGCAACAGGGCGGCTCGGCTTGGGGGTGGAATCCAGCCACCCCACCCCCACGGCTCCCCACCCGCCCGCCCAAGGCAGCTGGTCCCATCTGGCTGTGGCAGGATGCCAGCCTCCTGTTTATTCTTCGAGTTCCCAGCCCCAGCACTGAAGGAGGCTCTGGCTGGATCTGGGTCCGGAAGAAAGCCAGGTCAGTAATGGGGATGCAAAGAAGGAGAGGAGGAGGAGGAGGAGCCTGCAGGGGGACAGGGATGGGACAGGAGAGCGGCCCTGACCCCAAGCAGCTCCCAGGATGGATCCGTCCCCCTATAAAAAGGCTTGGAGCAGCACCATACTGGAGAGAAAGCAGGGGTGGGGAGGGAGAAGAAAAAGCCAACAGCCCTTTGCATCTCAGGGCTAGCAGCCGTCCCCCACCCCCCACCCCCGTCACACACCGGCTCCCCGCTGCCTAAACCATATTACCTAACAATTCCCTACAGAGTTCCGGAACGGCCCCCTGCAAACCCTCCATCCAAGCATGATGGAGAAATGACAGCCTGCTGGCCTGACCTCCCTGGAATGTGCCTGCCTGTTTCTTGTGTAACCCCCCCCTCCACACGCCTTAACCTGGGAACCACATTTTTTGGCAACCCACACACACAGGCAAGGGCCATGACCTCACCCACATTTCCTGCACCAGCACTCTTAGGGTTCAGCAGCAAAGCCAGGGGAGGGGGGTATCCCCCAGAAGCCAGGATACTGAAGGGCCCAGAAATCTCCTTCCAGATCAACAGAGGAGGGGAGGGGGTCGGTGTTCCCCCCCCTTGCCTCTAGGGAAGCCTTCCCTCTTCCTTCTCGATTGCAAGCCAGGGTGGGAGGGTGGGAGGGACGTGCCCGGTCCCTGCATGGCAGCAGAGAAGGGGTCAAAGCCCCAGCCCCAGCTCTCTGCGGCAGGAGGTCAAGTCCCCTCCGTGACCCCAGCCCCAGGCAAAATATGACGAGCCAAGCCCCCACTGGACACATCTGGAAGTCGCATGGGTTTTCACCCAGGAGAAAACTCCCCGAGGCACTGGCACAACTGGGGGGGGGGGGTCAGCGGCTGGGAACTTGTTCCAAAGGGAAAGCACACCCAGCATCACATAACTACCTCCCCCCCCAAAAAAAATGCTGACCTGTGGCATCGCCCCACCCTGGAGGATAGAGGCTCACCACCCCCCCCCCCTTTTGACCCGGCTCTGCCAAGCAGCATTTCGGCTCCAGCGGAGGTGGGGCGCCCTCCCTGGGCCCGAGGCGCCCCGATACTCACAGACGCGGAATCCGGGGGCCCCTTCGGCAGGCCGGGCGTCCTCGCTGTACAAGGTGGTGACGTTCCCCTGCTCACAGTGGTTGGTGCAACGCCCCTCCTGGCACTGCACCCGGCAGACCATGGGGGTGAAGCGGACCTTGACCCGCTGGGCATCCCCGGGCAGGGGCCCCCCGCCCAGCCAGAGGGACGCTAGAGGCAGCAGCAGCAGCAGCAGCGGGAGTTGGGGGCGGCGGCGGCGGCAACGGGGGCAGCCCCAGTCCATGGCTCCCAGCAAGCCGGCCCGCGCGCCCAGCAGGAACCCCAGCCGGCGGCGGCGGCGGCGGCGGCGGCGGAGAGGGCGCAGGGGAGGCGCGGCGCGGCGCCCGCAGCGAGCAAGGCTGGGACCCACCGCTAATTGAAAGCAGCGACGCCGGGCAGCGTGTGGGGCGGGGTGGGGTGGGGGACGGGCACGGGGCCAACAGCCGTGTTTACGAGGGACCACAGCCGGGAACGGTTAACTCTTCGCCTGCTCGCTCGCTCGCTCGCCCTCTCCTCCCGGAGCCCTCGAAGGAGAGGGTCCCGACCCGCTCTGCCTGCCTTGGCTCCCTGCATTGGGGAGGAGGGCGCTTCCCCGCTCCGCTCCTGAAACCCGGGTGCCTCCCCCCTCTGAGAAAGCGGCCTCTGCCGAAGTCCCCCCCCCCACGCCGCCCGTCCTCCAAGGCTGGGCGAAGCCGTCGGGCGGCGGGGTCATCTGGTCGCGCGCCCGCCCTCCTCCCTCGCCCCGCCAGCCGCCAAACTTTCCTGCTCCGGGTGGCTCGCGAGGGCTCTCCCGCTGCACTTGTTGCCACGCGCGCTGCCGAGGCGGCCCCCTCCCCTCCCCGTCCCGTCCAGTCTCTCCCCCCCCCCCCGCAGGTCCTGCACCCATTTTGCCTGCGACTCCCCCATTGCAGAAGGTCTGGGGCGGAGACCTGCGGGGAGCCCTTCCTTATCCTCATTTCCAAGGTCTGCTGTGCCTCCCCACCGACCGTCAGGACCGGGAAGAAAAACAGGGGTCCACTCCCGTCGCTGCCTGGAAGGCCCCTCCTCAAACGCCCCCCCTCCGACGGGATGTGCCGGGACTTCAAAGGCACTTTTCTCCCTGCAAAGCGGGGGGGGGGGTGAGCCACGGAAGGGACTCCCCCCTCTTTTTCTCCCCTCCCTCCAGCCTGATGGAGGATTCCGCTCCCTGCAGCTTTCCCTTGGACTCTGGCCAGATCGCCCAGCGCTCTCCCCCACCCCAAAACAGCTGTTCTCAGTCGAAGAGAAGCCTCCCTCCCGCCCCCCCCCGCAAAACAAAACCCCAGCCAGCACAGGTGGGGAGAAACAGCCCCTGCGCCAAAGGGAGAAAAGGCTCAGCAGAGGGTGCCCAGCGCCGGACAGAGAGGGCTTCTCCAACTTGGGCTAATCCTGTCCGACCCAAAATGATTCCCCTTTCCCCAAAGGCAGATTTCTCCCCAAATGGGAAAAGTAACGGGGGGGGGAGGGAAAGAGGTGCAAGGAAGCTGTTGGTGGGACCCCCTTCCCAGGGAACTCCACGAAACGTTGGGTCTCTGCCTGTGTTTGTGTGTGCAAACTGCATCGCACTCCCTTCCCGCCAGGATGGCCTTTGGAAAGCAGGCCCAGGCAGCAAAAAGAGGCGGAGATTCCCCGATGGCCTCTCTAGGGAGGAAACAGGATTGTGGGCGGTGTGTGTGCGTGTATTGGGGGGGGGAAGAGGTGGTGAAAAAGCAGAGCTCTTTCCCCCCCCATCCACCACCTCTGTTCCTCCCCATCTTCTCTCTCTCTCTCTCTCTCTCTCATCTCAACCCAGCCTGACATCATCTGGAAGGAGCTGGCCAAGGGTGGGGGTGGGGTGTGCACAGAACAATTGCCGGATCCAGGGGGGTGGGGATTGCGCCGGACATGGGAACCCTTCTAAAAACTGGAACTGCTGGAAGGAAGAAGGAGAGAGAGAGAGAGAGAGAGAGAGAGAGAGAGGAGGAAATCAAAGCACGGGGGGGGGGGGGAAATCTACGTCTTCCAAAGCTCATGCCTGCAATTCCATTCACTTGCCGTTTTGTGGGGCAACCTCTCTCCACACCCCACCCACCACCCACCCATCCAATACTTCAGTTTCTGGCAGAGGAAGCCAGCTGGGCGGGAGCTCTACACCACAGATTCTCCCCACACCTGAGACTGGGCAAAGGGGGCACATTCCCCACCACCACTAAAATGACAAGGCTACAGACCATAGTGGTCTCTCTGAGCTCGCTTGTCCTTTTCCAGGTGCCTAGAGCCATGGCACTTTGAGTTCATTCCTTCCTTCCTTCCTTCAACCCCCCCCCCCTTTGCAAAGTTTAGAAAAGTTCGGTGCCCTTGGCAGAATCAAAGACTTCTTCTCCACCTTGAAGAAGAAGCATCTACACAGCTCCCAAGAAATGTTGTTTGACCGTGTCCCTCTTGCTCGCCTTTACCTAACAGAGCAGGGGCCCCCGCATCCTCTCTGACACCCCCTAAGCCCACTCCCCACCGCCCTGGGCCTTGCCCCTCACCCTGCACCCTGTACCATGGGGCCTTCGTGTGGCTGGGGGTCCGTGTCCGGGAGGGCCGTTGCTACCGCCATCGGGTCGGGAAGCCAGGTGCTGTGCCAGGATCGTGGCCATCTTCTCTGAAGGACCCAAAGCCTTGCGCCTCTGAAGCACCACCTGGAGTTCAGCAAGCCTGTGAGAAAGGGTTAAGAGTTAGGAGTCTGTGATGTCACGGGGTAGGAAACCCCCCCCCTTTCCCTGCTGAAAAGGCCAGGAAGGGCCCCTTCCACTGGCTAATGTTCACTCAAGGACAGCTTGCAACAGGGACAGGGAGCAGACCCAGAAATGTTGGGGTGAGGTGCCTGCCTGTCCCGAGTACATGAGCAGCCCACGTACCCAGTCCTCCGGCCAAGCAGCAGATGGTAGCAATAAGCCACACGTTTTCCTTTAAACAGGCAGCACTTCCCTTCCAAGTTTGTTTAGAACTCCGCAGGCGAAGGCTACCCAGTCTTGGCACCTGGTTGTTCCGTTTACCGGTCGGCTCCAAAAACCGTCCTTCGTAGTCTCTGGGTTTGTTTGCCAGTGAGAACCTTCCCTGAGCAGCCCATACAAGAGTGCCTCCTCTCCTCTCCTCCTTCCCCTGGGGGGCACCCCAAGCAAGCTAAGGGGTCCCCTCGGGGATGTATGCGGGAAGAGGGAGTCAGGCAGCCTCTTTCCTCCCACCCCTTCCCACTCACGTCAAGGGCTGCCAGCGAACGGCCACTGCTTCCAGGGGAGCCCTGGGGAGCTGGGTTGGGGTGGCGGGAGCAGCAGTGGTGGCGACAGAGTGCTCACAGCGAGGACCCGTGAAGCCCGCCGGGCAGGTGCAGCGCTGGGGGGCTTTGCACTGGCCCCCATTCCGGCACCGAGGCGTGCAGACAGCTGTGGAAGAAGAGACAGGTCAGGAGGAGGGTCCCTCTGAAAGACCCCCCCCCGAGCCCTCCAACCCTCCGCCGGTTGGCCACCCGGCCGAGGAGCCCACAGGTCCTTGGGGGGCGGAAGGGCCATAGCTCAACTGTCATAGCATGCAGAAGGCCCCGAGTTCGAAGCCTGTCGCCAGCCCCTCCAAAGATGGCCCAGCTTGTTTCCGGGAGACCCTGAACCCCTTTCTGCCCGTTAGGAGTAGCTGACAACCCCAGGCTAGCTGGAGGAAGGGCAGCCTGGCAGGGGTATGCAGAGGCCGCTGGCTTCACACTGCTCCTTTCTCCAGAGGGAAGCCTTGGCCAGGGAAGAGGTGGCCGGGATGTAGGCGACGGCTGCCCCCTGCAGACCAAAGGTGGGCATGCAAGGCAGCTTAGGGCACCGGGAAGAGGAGAGCGCAGGCGGCTGGGGGTGAGTGGGGTGGGGGCGGAGAGAGAGGACATTTGGGCCTCATCCTGCATTTGGGAAAAATTCCCAGAAGGGCAGCTGTGTTATGCTCTTGCGGCAGATCCAGTGAGGATCCATTGAGAAACCTTCCCATTTTGTGCGCCCGCTCTCTTTTATCTTCTTCTGTATCTACTTCAGCACCCCTTTAATGACGCACCTACATCTGCTCGCCTCACCTAAGCTCAAACTCCACGGGCCAGATCCCTTATCCCAGGGCCCTTCCTCCTTCTCTTTTGCATTGGCTTCTCTCTCTCTCTCTCTTTCTCTTTCTCTCCATCCGGGCAATCCTTCCAAGTCACCAGAGTCAAGCCAAAGCAAACCATCAGGGGAACCCATCGTAGGAAACTGCTCTCAAGGTATAATTGACCCATCCAACAAATCAACTTTTCAGCTTTAATTTATGAGATGGCTTTTCTGTGGACAGCAGCCCGTTGCCTCCGATGTCGGAAGAGTGCCGGCTGCGCAGCCCGAGATCCTTTGAGGAGTCCTGCGGCTGCATCAGAATCACAATGGGACCTTCTGCACCCCGTGGGAAGCCGCACGCTGGCCCCGAACCAGAGCTTCTGGGGAAGCCGCACCAGCAGGAATCCTGCTTTGGCTTCCTTGCCCCCCCTGGTGTAGGGGGTCGCCTACTCCAGTCTATGCAGGTGTTCTCTGGGGCCCCCAAAAGGCCTCATCGTCTCTGTCTCTCCCCCCCCCCCGGGTCCCTTTGGAAATCCTTCTGGAGACAGCCGCCCTTGGCCCTCTCTCTTGGCCCTCTCTCGGATCCTGCAGCTTCGCTAAAGCAGAAGGAAAGAATGACCTGCCCAGGGAGACACACTCCGCCCCCTCCCTTCCAAAGGCACCTTACCTTTCGTGCACTTGGCCGTCTTGGGCGCCAGGGCCCAGCCGGGGCAGCAGGCTTCTCCACAGGTGTTGGGTCTAGAAGGGAAAAGCAGCAGGAGAAGCAGTGGGGTGTGGGTGGGTGTGGGTGGAGAGGGAGGTTCCCACATGCATGTGCATGCACACAGGGGTGCGCACAGAGAGAGAGAGAGAGAGAGAGAAAGAGAGAGAGAGGGAGGAGCAAACAGGACAGGCAGAGGTGGTCCGTGGGCCAAGCTCCAAATTGAGATATCCTTTGCCTGCACGGTCCCCACCAGCAGACACCTCGGAGTCTGCGTCCATTTAATAAAATGAATGAATTTAGGCTTCTGGGGGGGGAGGGGAGGGCCACTCACCCCTTTTCCCTTACTCCCCCTGGGATGGCTCTGAAGCTGCCATCCCATTGGTGGAAAAGGAGGAGGGGCGGGGTGGGATTCAATGAGGGAGGGGAGAGGAGGGAGAAGAAGACCAAAGCAGCCACTGCAGTGGGACAGTGGGGGGGGGCAGTGGGTTGCCTTCCCCGGCCTCACCTGATGTCGCCAACAGTTCCGGAGGGCCGTTGTGCCCTTCTCCCAGAATGACCCAGAGGGCAGCAGGACAGAGAGAGGACAGGCTGCCGGGCCTTTCCCCCTGCCCACCTCTTAGCTTGACAGCCCCCCTTCCACCGCCACCCCTGCTAGGAGGCAAACGGCACCGCAGGGCACCCAGGGGGCTCTCGAAGGCCACCTCCTGCCCAGCGGAGGGCTCAGTAAAGAGGTGCTCAGCCTCAAGGAGAGTCCATAGGCTTGCCAACATCTTCCAGACCAAGGTCTTCCTGCCTTTCTTCGAATGGGCCTCTCTGGCCACCTTCTTTCTCTCTGGGGTTTTAGGCTCCTCCTGGCACTCGGGGGGGGGGGGGTCCATGGAAGCTTCAGACCCAGCTGCTTTCTGGAACGGGGTGGATGGAGTGAGATGGCTCCCTCAGGCAGCAGAGGATGGAGGGTGGCAGGCAGAACGATGGATGCTTTGTGGACGGCCCTTGGGCCAGGGAAACTGGCTTCCCTGCGTCAGTGGGGAATGTCATTCCTGCACCAGGGCTAAAAGCAGATAGGGTGGTGCCAGGGTGGAGGGAGACACAGAAGGGGCCGGGGGGGGGGGCTCCCACCTTTCCCTTTGACACAGGCAGCAGAAGGTCTTGCTCTCCCCCCAAAACACTTCTCACATCCCTGGCTTCTATTTCATGTCTTTTTGGGATCCCATGTATTTGAAAGGTTGTATCAGCAGGATTCCCCCCCCCCCCGCTTCCTGGCCTTCCCACCCCTCCAGGTTCTCAGACACTGACTCTGCTTTCTCACACCCTTTTGTGTGTGCGACCTGCTCCGAATAAGTCAGAGGCCCCAGCTCAGACTGGTCTCTGAAATCTGGCCCCGCAGCCGGAGGGCCCTGCCCCACCTCTTCCCTAGCTCTATAGGATGGCCACTGGCTTCCCTATAAGAAGGGAAGGAAAGGCATTGCGCAGAAGAGAAGTCCCAAGGCAGGATTAAGCCCCAGGACTTTTCCATCTAACCCTGGACTGTGTTCCCCACCAGCAAAACAAACTCAACATACACAGAGAGAGAGGAGAGAGAGAGAGAGCGAGAGAGAGAGAGCATGCTTTCCATCAGCTGATATATACGGTGGCACGCTGACTTTGATTTTGGAAGTGATCAGTGGGCACTAAAGCTGAATGCCAGACAAATCTCAAAAGGCCACCAAATCAGCCTGATTCGGGTTGATTTGTACAAGCTTCAGGCTCAGACAAAACAACTAGATTCAATTCCAGAGCTAAGCGGACCCAGACTGGATGGGGAATAAGGATATGCTCAAAAGTCCCAAACTGCTCTCCAAACCAAACCAGGGGATCCACTGGGGGGGGGGGGGTCGAGCCACCTGGACAACTCCCGGCCTGGGCTTCTGTAGCCCCTTGTCCCTCACAAAGCCAGCCGAGTTGGCTGCCTCCTGGGGCAGTGAATCCCACCGTCCAGACCCGCACAGGGTGAACAAAAGCTTCTTTTCAGGCCTCCAGACTCGCCCGCCCTCGAGCCTCAACGGAGGACCCCACTGGATTCTAGGATTATGATCAGACGGAGGAAAGCTTCTCCCGCTCTCTTGCCGGTCCCCACATGTGCTGAGAAATGCTTTCTTCCCAGGGCTGGCCCTCCGTCCAGGCCATGAAGTGTGCTTTCACTACCACCTGCCCCCCCTGCAACGCACCCCCACACTGTCCAGGCTCCTCTTTCCTCCCTCCCCCCCCAATCCACCCCAGACATCTAATTCCTCACATTCTTGATCTGACCGGGACTTGAGTTACTAAGTAGATTTGCAGCCCAGGGTGAGAGTATCTGTTCTCAGGGTCTTTCCAAGCAGGGGCTGGAGGAAGTATTGCGGGGGGGGGGAGAGAAGAGAACTCTGAACAGCCCCCACAGGATCTTTTGGGGGGGCTGGGAGAAGAGAGCAGATTCTAGCCCCCCCCAAAAAACTCCTTCTGGGGTTTCAGCCTCAGCATCTGCAGAAGCAGATGACATTTTTGCCTGCAGGGGAGGGACACCCCACCATAACCCCCCCCACGGAGGCCCTATGGGAGAGATTGCCCCATAGACCTGAGTACCCCCCCCCACAGCCAGCCCCTTGGCCTCCAGCTCCTGCTGAATTAGGCTCCCTAGCTGTTTTTCACTGGGCTCGGATCCAGGGCATGGCCAGAGGTCAGCTCCGGGAAGGAATCAGCGAGAACGGTAACCGAGTCTCTGAGCGTACACAGAGTTTCTCTCCACCACAACAAGCATGCTGGAGAAGGCCTTCTGACTCACAAGGCGCCGCCTGCCTGTCTCCGTGCCCTTTCTCACCCTTGGGAGGTCAACTGTGCTCCGGGACTGAGCCCAGAGACGTTGGCCCCAGGCTGCTGTTTTAGGAAGGGGGCAGGTGAAGGCTTCTGGGAGGTGTAGTCCAAGAACCGCTGGGGTCCCAAGTTCAAGCCTTCCCAGGGAGCCTTCCCAGTAGAAAGCAGGGAGCGGATCCGAGGCAGCAGCGGGGAGGAGAGAAGCGGGCCCCCTCGCCACCTGGCCAGCAGGCGGGCGGGCGGGCACCTCCAGCCTGGCAGAAGAAGGGCTGGCGGGCGTGGCAGGAGGCTGCGCGCTTGGCCTCTTCCCATCTGGACGGAGGCGCCATTCCCACCACCTGGAAAACGGGAGTCAGGCTGGCCCGTGGTAGGGGTGGGAAGGAAGGGGGCCAGCACGTGCTCCTCCGGAGGAAGGGTGCCCAGCGGCGGCACTCGTTCCTGGCGTGGAAGGCGGCCCGCGGCTGGGTGGGGCGGGCGGGCGGGGGGGGGTTATGGAGGAAAGCCGGGCTCGCTGGCTGGCGGCCTCGCTGGCTGGCTGGCTGGCTGGCTGGGGACCCGCTGCCTCCGCTCCCGCCTGCGCTGACATTTCCAGATGAGGCCTCCAGCCCCTGCTGCCCCCGCCACGGCCCTGATGAGAAGACCAGGCGCCGGCGGACGGGCGGGCGGGCGGGCGGGCGGGAGGAGAGGTGCCTGCGCGCGGCCAGTGCCACGGGGGGCGGGGGTGGTGGGGCGGCCCGCCTCTGCCCTCCAGTCATGGAGGGAGGCTGATGCCCCCGCCCGGGCACCTCGGCTCCCCTGGCTGGCACAGCCGCGTCTCGGGAGCAAGGGACGCCGCCGGACCTCTCCGCGTCTCTGGCCAGGACCGGCTCTGGATGCTCCGAGGGGATGGCAGCATGCTCCTCTCCGGGACGGAAGGGAGCCAGGATCTCTCCGTGGGCACCCTTGGAGGCACCGGGAGGGGAAGCAGGCAGGCAGGCAGGCGAGACCAAGGCTCTTTTCTTTTCTTTTTCTTTCTTTCTTTCTTTCTTTCTTTCTTTCTTTCTTTCTTTCTTTCTTTCTTTCTTTCTTTCTTTCTTTCTTTCTTTCTTTCTTTCTTTCTTTCTTTCTTTCTTTCTTTCTTTCTTTCTTTCTTTTTCCCACTCCCTCCCTCCCTCCCACTCTCTCTCCCCCTCTATCTCTCTCTGTCTTTCTTTCTTTCTTTCTTTTTCTTTCTTTCTTTCTTTCTTTCTTTCTTTCTTTCTTTCTTTCTTTCTTTCTTTCTTTCTTTTCCCACTCCCTCCCTCCCTCCCACTCTCTCTCCCCCTCTATCTCTCTCTGTCTTTCTTTCTTTCTTTCTTTTTCTTTCTTTCTTTCTTTCTTTCTTTCTTTCTTTCTTTCTTTCTTTCTTTCTTTCTTTCTTTCTTTCTTTCTTTCTTTCTCCCACTCCCTCCCTCCCTCCCACTCTCTCTCCCCCTCTATCTCTCTCTGTCTTTCTTTCTTTCTTTCTTTCTTTCTTTCTTTCTTTCTTTCTTTCTTTCTTTCTTTCTTTCTTTCTTTCCCCGGTACCTGGCGGCTTTAGGAGCCCGTCCCGCCGGCTTCTTCCTGCGCTTCTCCTGGGCAGGGCCGCCGCGAGGGCCGCTGGGGGTCGTCGGGGCGGCCGGGCGGAGAGCCGCCGAACCCCCCGGGCGGCGGCGAGGGGCTCGGGCGTCCAGCGCCGCTGTCAGCAGCAGCAGCAGGAGGAGCGTCCCCAGCAGGCAGAGCGCGCCCAGCGCCGGTGGCCGCATCCTGCCAGCCGTGGACGGGGCGCACCGGCCGCCCAGACGAGAGGCGGCGGCGGCGGCGGGGCTGGGGGGCGGCGGCGAGGGGGCAGCGGCACGGGCGCAGGGCCGGGCCGGGCTGGGCTGGCCTCCGCTGGCCTCCAATGGGCGCCCACCCCGGCTCGCCTTCCCCTCCGGCCTCGCAGCCAATAGCCAGCGAACCGGCCGCCGGACGGGAGGGGCTGGACGGGCCGCAGGTGCCACCCGGATGGCGTGGGTCTCCCTGGCGCCTCCGCGGTGACCGGGCCCCGGGTTGGAGGCCCCTGTGGACCCCCCGGCCGCCCGCCCCCAGGCCCGCGCCCGATCCTTGCGCCCGGACCGAAACACCCCGTCCTCACGTGCACGCTGAGTGGGGGGGGGGGCTGAGCCCCAGGCGGGCTTGGAGGGAGGCGGGGATGCAGGCAGTCTCAATTAAAAAACGCGATCGCACTGTTACTCCCGTGTAAAGCCGCGGAAAAGGCAAACTCCACCCTTCAGAAAGGAATCGGAAGATAAACGCCCCTCGGATCTCTCCCGCCTGACCCGAGAAACTTGCAAAGCGGTGTCAAGTTCTGGAGACCGGGGTGAGGGGTGAGGAGTGAGGGGTGGGATGGGGGATCTGGCCCGGCTGGAAAGATGGGGCGAAGGCGAACACACGTGTCTCGGAGAGCCAGAGGGCTGGAGCAGCTGCCGAGTAAGGAAGCCTGAAACAGAGTAGGTCAAAAGGAACTGGACAGCACAGGAATACCAAAATGGGGTGGACAGAATCAAAATGGTGCCCCTGAGGCTGGTCTTTGCATTAAAGTCCCCCACCAAAAATGTATTTCCCAGGGAACACTAATTTCCACTTCTTGAAGTCCCCTTTGAAAAGGTGGCGTGGTATCTTTTGTTGTTGCTTAGTCATGAAGTCGTGTCCAACCCTTCGTGACCCCATGGACCAGAGCACGCCAGGCCCTCCTGTTTTCCACTGCCTCCTGGAGTTTGATCAAATCCATGTTGGTCGCTTCGATGACACTGTCCAACCATCTCGTCCTCTGCCGTCCCCTTCTCCTCTTGCCTTCACACTTTCCTAACATCAAGGTCTTTTCAAGGAGTCTTCTCTTCTCATCAGATGGCCAAAGGATTGGAGCCTCAGCTTCAGGATCTGTCCTTCCAGTGAGCACTCAGGGTTGATTTCCTTCAGAATGGATAGGTTTGTTCTCCTTGCAGTCCAGGTGACTCTCAAGAGCCCCCTCCAGCACCACAGTTCAAAAGCATCCATTCTTCGGCGGTCAGCCTTCTTTATGGTCCAGCTCTCTCTTCCATACATTGCTACTGGAAAAACCATAGCTTTGACTGATGCCCACCTTTCAAAACTAGAAGGGGACACCCAACCGCTCCCATTTGCTCCCACCCCCACTTCATTTTTGGACAGTGTGTGGTCCTGGAGAATTGTGGCAGCAGAAAATGACCCCAGCCCCATCGAAGGTCCCTTGTTCTCAAGGGTGGTGGTCATACAATGTCTGTTTGTTTAGATGGCCGCAGGATCTTCTCTCCATCTCTAACTATGCCGAGGGTCGTGAGGAAATGAGTGATCCAGATAGCCATTTTTCATGTGGATGTGGCAGCCCTAAACCGTGCTGGCACACGGCACTCAAACCCATCCAGATGTATTCCTTAGCGTGTTCCTTTCTTTCCTGCACCTCTTTCCCCAATTTATTTAAGTTTGAATTATCAGATTTTAAAGTGCATACTTTTTGTTTCTCCTGACATATCTTTAGCGTTCTGCCTCTTGAGTGTGCTGCAATTTCTTGCTCTTTGTTCATCTGTCTTAGTAGATCTTCCTTGGTCACCAAATTGATTCAGGAAATTCTTAACATTCTGTGCTCAATCCGCATTTCAGTCAGATCTGTCTTTTGTGTAGTAGCCTATACAGAAGACAGAGAAAAGATGGTAGCCTGTCTACTAATAAAGTTCACAGTTCCAAGGCATCCAGTAGAACTGAGAATACATCACACTGCACTGTACACAATGCTCTTTCTTAAGTTTTTCTTATGTGGTTTCTTATCACACTTTCTATCCTCCCTCCTCTGAACAGGAAATGCCAGCAAGAAGGAAAGGATTTCCAAGAAATGAGGAGGCATACATATTTCTTTCTGACTCTCAGACAATGGAGACCCCCCCACCCCCAAGAGTTTCCTGTGCCAAGGGCCCCTCCCACTTCCCCATTCAAGGCTTTGAGCAGCACCTTTCTTCCTTCAGGAAAATCAGTGACCAGGAGGAAGCATCCTCTTATCATTTAGCCTTCCTTCTCCACTGCTGCTTTTGTCATAAAGACTCATCCCCCCACCTCGATCCCCCCCCCCACTTCAGCCTGGAAACCTGGCCATCTCTCTCTCTGCCCTCTTGTTTCCCCCCTCCCCCCACATTTACCATGTGAAATATTATAATTTTGTCTTTGCTCTTGGCTTTTCCAATTTCCCATAATCAACAATATTTGCAAATGCAAGCATGCATTTGACATGCAGTAGCAGTCAGAAGGAGGGGACCACCCCCCCTTTCTGGATGGTACAATTCAGCACATTGTGAATGAATACACTTGCATTTGTTTCTGTAGTATTGGAGTCTGTATCAATGGCCTTGGCTTTGGTCAACAACAGTTGTGGATCTTTATTTCTGGGTATGTCTCTCTTTTCTACTTTTGCAGCTCAAGGAGCGAAGCCTCAAGTGTTGGGGAGCTTTCTGGAGAACGTAGGATGCGGTCTTACCCCAAAATCCAGGTCTGTCTCCCTCAGTGTTGTGTCCCATCCAGATAATAACCACGCCTGCCCCTGCTTAGTTTCCAAAATCAGATCCAGTTGCTGTGTGTCAGGTGACAACCGTGTGAATCAAGAAACAAGGGACATGCACTCTCACGCACCCTCTCTTTCACACCTACACAAACACACAACATGGCCATTCCGAGCAAAAACATAGCCACAGCCATCACTTTACATCCATAAATATTTCCTTGTGATTATTTCAAATTTGGTTGCATATATAAAAATTTCCGCAATTACAACACGTTGTTAGAAAAGCGCTGCCCCCCCCCTCCCGGCACTGGATTCAAGAGTTGCCACTCCTTTGGCATCGCTTGGAGGCAAAGGTGAACGCTCCTCGCCGGAGGGTTCTCACTGTTGTCGGTTGTAGCAAAACACTCACTTTGGAAGAACAAGGTGGGTGGGGTGGCTTTTTTTTCTTGTTGCTGTCGTTGTTGTCTTAAAAAATAGAGAGGAGGACACAGAGAAAGAGAGAGGGAGGAGGAGAAGAATCATCCTGGATTTTGACACCATCTCAAAGTCTGGACTCTGTTTCTCCTTTTGTCATGTCTTGCAGAGAAGAGGGGAACAACAGGGCCACACAGACATGATCCAGACCATGAAAACAGTCCCTGCAGACTGGACTCTTGGGGGACATTTCTGTACCAGCCCTCCCTTGAGTTTACAACCTGGGAAGGGGGGAAGGACTATGGCCAAGGTTCCTTCTGTTTCCCGGGCCCCACCTCAAGCTCCATCTGACTGCAAAAAGTTGAACCAGAGACAAATTCCAGAACAGCACCCCCACCTTCCTTCTTGCATCTCCCTGCCCTCCCACCCACCCTGAGCATCTTCTTCCAGCCGTGGGCTAACGGCTCCAGGGGGTCCTGAAGGGCTCCCTTCTCTAGGTCAAGGGCATGAGGCTCATCTGCACAGACTATCGGTGGCACCAAGGGTGGATGGGTGGGTACCCGCCCCAGCACCAGCTGGGGGGGGTAAAGCACTTGGACAGAGGAGGCCCGGATTGGCCTTGCCCTTCCTTGCCCAGGGCCCCGGAATTAACCACCTTGGCATTTCCTGGAGGGGGAGTGGCGTGTTAAGGCTGGGGATGCTGGCGCGACCCCCAAATGTATCAAGGGCTTCTTCAGGCGAGAGGCGGCTCCAGGTGGACGGCCTCCCTGCAAGGGACTCCCAGGCGTGACGTGGGTGCTGGTTTGAGGAGAGGGCCGCATCAGGTGCCAGGATGCGAGACGCCACCCTCGGGAGCAGGCCAGGCAGTTGCAGGACCTGCTCTCACAGGGTTCGGAGGGGTGGTGGTGGAGGAGGAGGATGCTTGGAGACAGGGGGCTGGCTGGTGAGAAATTTGGGCTGGAAGCTGTGCCGGAGAAAAGGACCCGCTGCTAGAAGACAGAGGCCTCCTGCTTCCCAGAGCCTGTCCCGGACCCCATTTGGGTCTCTGTGGCAGTGACGGCTTCCCATGGAGGAGGAAGGGAGGGGAAGAGCAGGTGTTGTGCTTGTTGGTGTTTACAAGTGTCGCGCATAGGAAGAGGATGCAACGGCTGGGTGTTCAACCTTCCGCTCCTCACGTCTGCCACATCCAGGCATGCCCGGCGGCACGAAGGGACCCCCTCCCTACGTCGGTTGCCTTCCGGCAGGAGAAGGCAAAGCCTCTCCCCTGGAAAGGGCTGGATGCCTCTGCGCATGTGCAGGTGGGCACCGGGCATTGTGGGCAGAGGCTGCTTAAACGGACTGGGCAGTGTCTCATGCCACCAGGCAGTTTCAGTCCTGGTAGCCCCAGGTAGTGGCGGCTGCAAAGCCGGGTTTTAATGCCAAGTTCCTCAAAGTGGCTAAGCCCCATGGGCAACGGTAGTCCACCTTCTGGGACATGCTGGCACAGCTCCATGCCAGTCCAGGCCCTTCCTGCTGCCCGTCCTGCATGGCTTCCGCCAGCCACCTTGAAGGGCACGAGGGCGGCCCCGGTGGTCACGCCTGGAGCCTAAATGGTGGTATAAATGTAGACGAAGATGATGACCAGCAGGTTCAGGATGGTGCCCACGATGCCCAGCATGGCAAGGACGCGCTCCTCTCGGTCCTCTTTCGTCTCCTTGGTTGGCAGCCTGGGGGGGCTGGGTCCCTCGCCAGCCCCCGCAACCCCGGGCACCATGGTCACGTTCAGCTTCTCCACCCGCAGCTTCAGGTCAACCTGCTGAGAAAGGGAGAGAAAACGCTCAGTTAGAAAGGGCAAACCGAGGTGGTGCCTCCACCTGCAAGACCTAGAGCTGTTCCCCCCCCCCCAATGACTTTCTGTAACATCAGCCCCACCCCCACCCCCGACAGACTCCAAAACCTTCCACTCAGGCATGGAGTGTTTGGCTTCTTCTTCTTCTTCTTCTCCTCCATTCTGGACCTGATAGCAGTTCCCACTCCTTTCCTTCAAAACCTTCAGCTCAAACCCTGACACATCCCCCCTGCCTGGCATCCTTTGCTCCTCCAGCTTCACCGCTCTTAGCCATTAGGACATCTCCGGCCCTCGGAAGCCTCTTGGCCCTTGCATCCTCACTGCCTTCCAGGAACGGGGGGGGGGGGCTCAAGTCATGGGATGCACGGTCAAGTCGGACCTTGGGTCACACCAGCGACTCGAACTCTTAGTTTTCATTAACTCAACTCGCCATCTGGGGGGGGGGGGGGAGAAGCTTGTTTGTAACACAAACTCAAACTCTGGGCTTAGGACTCAGGACTGGGTACCAAAGACTCTGATTGGGACTTAGGACTGACACCGAAAGATTTGTGCACATCCTTGCTGCTTTCTATGCCCAGAAATGTCTTTCCAGGTCCCTTTCAAAGCCCTTGTTTGTTCTTTTTTTTCATTCTTTTGTCCTTGTTTCTTGATCTCTCTCTTATCTCTCATCTCTCCATCCATCCATCCATCCATCCATCCATCCATCCCCCTCCCTCCACATTTGCCCACCATGACATGATGTACAGGAGACAGACTGTAAAGAGTACTGAAAAACAGATTGAAAACATGACTTAGAAGATAGACCACGAGCACTCTCCTGAAGCAAACCTAAAACATCCTTTAAAAGCCAACCTCGCCTGAACAAGACAATGGCGGCTGTCCTTGAGGAAGCTCAGCAAACCCTTTTTTGCGGGGGGCGGAATCCCGGGGGGGAATCCCACCCTCAAGATGCTGCTACCAACGCTCCTTCCTTTAGTATTTGGCAAAAACAATGAAAACCTTCTGCTGCCTTTAGAGCAACGGTTCCCCATCTGGGGGGGTCTCCAGAGGTTCTTGGACTATAGCTTCCAGAAACTCCGGTCAGCACAGCTATTAGTGGAAGCTTCTGGGAGTTGCAGTCCGAGAAATCTGGGGATCCCCCCCCCAGATGGGGAAGGCTCCTCTGGAGGTGAAGAAAGGTGGTTTGGCCTAAGCCTTGAAGACCCTTTCTTGCATCTGGAGAAGTGGGCAGCCGGCCAAGAAGGCCATCAACGACTTGGGTCATTAGGGTGGCCACCAGGATTTTAGTCGCAACTGTTGTCCCAGCTTACATCCTCTTCTCTTTCCACAGTGGCCTGTTTGTGGTTACATTTAAGAAATGTAGCAGCAGCAACCTCTCCTACCTTGTCAAATGCCAGACACTGCAGAGGGTAGAAACAGCAACCGCAAGAGAAGCTATGCTGAAGACGTGTCCCGCCAGGGAGGCCTTGACTCAGGGCATGAGAGAAAGGTCTTTTTCCCCCACCCCACCCCCACCCCCACCGCCCCATTCCTGAACTGCCCTGTGGGAAAGAGGATAAAGGAGCTGTTCGGATCTCCTTTCTTCAGTCCCACAGACCTCCTCATTGTATTTGGAGAGAAACCCTATATCTCTGCACAGGAAAAGCTGCTTTACATTCCACAGATGCCCTTTGCTCATATCTTCTGCAAACGCCACTTGTCAGCTAGAGCTCCAAGCAGCCAGATCCCTTCCATTTCAAAGACGGCCAGCTTCCTTGTGAGAGAGTGTGAAGCTGGTGAGCGGATTGTACAGGATTTATGGCCTAACGCAGGAGTTACAAAGCTTCCGATTGGATAGGAGAGTTGAGTAAAACAAAACAAAACAAAACAACCCAAACACACAACATTAAAATCTGGAGAGAGGTGTCTACCCTACTGACGGAATGATTTTCAGAGATCCTTATGTTAGGAGGCTGAACCATTTGCCTTTAAGAAGGGAAGTAAAATTTTAGGGACCTGATTGTGTGAGCGAGGTGCTGAAACATCGTTTGGTGACATATAGCCATTTCCTAAAGGATTAGAATGAGGAATGAAGCATGCAACAGGAATGTATAATTGCCTTTGAGAATGGGCATCAATGGTGCTATGCATTCTCAGTTCCACTGCATGGTGTTGACTTGTGGACTTCAATACATGCTAGCATAAGGAAGATGGAAAACATTAGAAATGCAGATTTACTGCAGAAGGCAAAAAATTTCCTGGGTCAGGAAGACAACTGATAAAGATGACGCGCTAAGGTGAACAAATAAAGACCAAGAACTCATAAAATACCTAAAAATAGAAGACTTTGGTCAAATAACTTCCTGTATATTCTCCCTCTGGAGTTCCCATTCTAGCTAAATTCTCAAAAATATGTTTAATATGCATATATATTTTAAAAATGTGACTTGTTCAACTGTTTCTTTCCTCAAATTCTTGGGGGTGGGGGAAGCAGCACCCCTTTTTTCCTTGTTATATTTTTTAAAAGGGTGTCTGCTGGTTTGATTGATCTATGGTTATTTCCTCTGATATTTTTATGTTTTTTTCCTACACTGACACTCCTGCCTTTCTTCCTGCATGACCTCAAGTGGCATTCATGTCTTTTCCACCCCGCTTCTTCTTAACAACAACTTTGTGACGTATTTTAGGGTATGACAGTGCGACCACTCTAAGATCACTCAAATGAGTTTCATGGCCTAGTAGAGAAGGATTACCATATCCAGGAGATCAGTATCCATGGATTTGCTTATCCACTGCCTGGAAATATTAAATAAAACCCTCCAGAAATTCATATTTATATGCCATTTCAACAGCTTATTTACCAGAAATGGCCATTAGAGAGAACGTGGACGGGTGTTATATAACAGATACAAGTTTTAACCCAAAAACCTTAGTATCTGTTATTGCTAATGTTATTGTCATTATTATTAAACTCTTGAGCCTTAGGAGGAGCAGGGCCCAGGGCAGCTACACTACAGCAACACCACCCTTCCTCCTTGGGGAATCAGGGTTTTACGTACGACAGGCTGATGGGCTGAGGAAAGATAGCAGCTTATGGCTGGGCCTTACCACCTTCCGCTGCTACCTTGTCGTGTCACAATCAGGAGGGTGAGTCAAAAAAACCTGGTCCATGCCTGATGCCACGAGTCTACCTGCTGTAACCAGGATGAGTAAACAGTTGGCCACCGGTGCAAGCTAGGAAATAGGCACAACTGTGAGCCCTTTAGCACACCATTTCCCCCATTGGCTATGCATCATGTCACAAAAATATGCAGGCGGCTTGTCGTGTTGTCCTGCACCATGAAGTTGCTTCTGCCTTGCAGAGACCCGATGGACAAACGGCCTCTGAAACCGTCCCGTCATTAGCAGCCCTGCTCGGCTCCTGTAAAGGGTCAAAGACCTTTATGGAGGCAATCCATCTCATGGCAGGAAGCTTCCTCTTTTCCTGCTGCCTTCCACTTTCCCTAACACCACGAGCTTTTCCCGTCTTCTCACAACAAATTTCATTTTAAATACAGTATAGTGTACATAAAGGCAGCCTTAGACCATATCCACCAGCCTATGTCTGTGGGCTTTGAAAGCAAGCCGCAAGAACCTCTTTTCACAAATCACTCTGTTTTTAACTGTGAGAAGGAGCCAGGACGAAAAGTTTTTGAAAAGCAAGCCCTCCCAACCATCTGCCTCCCCCCCACGTCTTGGCTTCTCCTCCAAGAAGCAGCAGCACCTTGGCTTCCTGCAGGCCTTACTGCGTGCAGATGCTTTCCAGATGCAGACACTGTCCTGGCCTTTCCAGGAACCCACAGGGACCCCCTCCCCCTCCCATGGCTGCAGAAGGAGGTCAGGAGAGAGGGTCACTTACCACGCACTGCATCAGGAACGGGAGGAGAGTCCCATGGGCGGCACCTCATGCGGCTGGGGAGGGGGGGGGGTCCTGGGGCTCAGTCCCGGCTGGCTCCACCTGCTGGGAGCTGGAAAAGCAACAATACAGGGGGGGTCAGTTACTTGGGGGGAGAAGGGTCTCAGCTGACAACTTCTGCCTACATGAGAGGCAGCCAAGGAGGAGACCCGCATTCTGGACAGCTTGATTGCTGAATGTTCCGTGCGAGAAAGGCATCGGGTCTTTGGCATTACTGTAGAGCTGCTGCCTTTTACTCTAGCCAAACCTCTGCTTGCCTCTTTGCAATAAACACACCCTGCCTTAGTTAAACTCCTTTTACTCAGTTCTCCACTGCAAGATCCTTGGGATGAGGCCCACCTTCCCGTGCGTTGCACAAGGATACTGTGATACTGTAGTTGTTCTCTGCACACAGTGCTGAGATGCTGCGTGCATCAAAAATACTTCCTGTTCCTCAACTGCCCAAACTCTGAGCCTCATAGAACTCACCCACCTTGGATGTTAAAGATCTACCCAAGGTGGCAAACTCAGTTTCAACAAAATCAAGACACAGTTCAGTCATCACTTATTAGGCAGTCACAACAATGTTCACAAAGCAGAGAAGGGCTTCAGGATCTCGGTGCCACCCTGAAAAAGGCCCTGCTCCTCTCCACTCTTGCTATCTTCTCATCAGTGGGACCACATGGGAGAATGGCCCAAGTTGACCCCTGTAAGGGATGGGCAACCTGTAGATAATGGGAAGGATCTGGTCAGGACACCCGTAAGCCGGCAAATGCAGAGAACAGAGTGAAAGCAATGTGGAAACCATCATCTGGGCATATGCTCTGCGTAATGTACATGTGGAAACAAGCACAGGTGCACAGAAGATGCAGATCACCCTCTTCTAACCCCTTTGGAGGCTTACAGGTTTTTCTTGGTATATTCTCTTGTGGGCTGTGGCCCACATCTTCACTTGAATACCTGAATCTGAAAGGGAGCTACCGGCCAGGAAAGCCCGTGTCAAAAACACTTGTTACCCTTCCAACATTCCCTCCAGACTCTTGACGGTTGGTACGGCAATGGCTTAAAGCAGCTCCCTCCAGGGAAATGTTTCCATCTGTGTCTGTCATCACCTGCACCTTGAGGCATGGGCTTCTTGGCCTCCAAACTGGCATGAACGGGAGCCCTGCTCTGTGTGTGTGTGTGTGTGTGTACTCAAATGCATTGCATGAGCCTGCCAGCAGCCCTGTTCTGTCATGTCAACGGCAACCCACCCTCCCGGTCTCCTTCAAGGCAAACGCACGGCTCCCCACCCCTCCAAGTCCCATCTGGCCACCTGTTCTACAAAGCTGAGGCAGGATCCAGACCTCTCCCGTCAAATTTCCTGAGTTACACCCCTTGTACCTATGCATGTGTGTCTGGGTGGCTGATGGATGCACCCACTTCTGTCAGTGAAAAGGTGCGTGTGTTTGTGTGTGTTTGTGTGTGTTTGCGGAGGCCACCTAGAATGCGTCATTGAGATCAGGAGCTGCGTGTCTCTGTGCGTTCCCCCCCCCCCCGCCTGGCCATAGCCTGCTTCTCCAGTGCTGTTGCTTCGACTACAATGTTGCTGTCGCACGGTTTGCTCCATCCCTTCTCCCCCTGTCACACACAATTCTTACCCAGCCCAGTAAATCCTATGTGATGCGCATGTCGCCCTGTGGGCACATGCCATTGTGCTCTGTGGATCAGTCGGAAGGAGGTGCTCTGTGCATGGCATGCATGCCCATGTGTGTGTGTGGGGGGGTTCGTGCGTGCATTCTGCTCCTGCATGCATCGGAGACTCCCATGCGCCGTTGCCATGTTGAAGGCTGTCGTGGCCCTGAGACGTGAAAATGTCTCTTCTGCCGGCATGCAGTTGCATCCGTGGTGCCCCGATACTGCCAATGGCCGCTGCCGCCGCCTTGCCTTGTGGTCTCCTGTGTCCCCCCACCTCCCCCCACCCCGCCATGGCTGCCTGCCTTCATAGCTGCTGCTGCTGCTATGACAGCCGTGCAACCCCTCCCCCCCCATGTACCTGTGCAGAGGCGGCCTTCGCCCAGGTGTTGCTCTGGCACTCGACTTGCCCGCCACAGCTGCCCATGGCCTCGGTCAGTGGCACCCTCCTCCCCTCGCCGTGTCTCTGAGCACGCTTAGCCTGGGGGGGGGGGAGAGAGAGGGAGAAGGAAGGAGAGAGAGAGAGAGAGAGAGAGAGAGAGGCAGGAGCTGGCACATTGCGTCCTTGTGGGTTGGGTGGGTCGCTGCCGGGCTAGCCCTTCCAAGATTCTGAGCCCCATCAGGAGCGGGGCCCCTGCGCTGCCGCCCCTCGACGCTGGCTCCTGAGTCGACCCACGCCGCCACTCTCCGGCCCCCTCCCCTCCAGCCCCCCCCGCCTGCTCTCCCCCCCCCATGCCAGCCGCTAGATGGAACCACCTAGAAAGGCAGCCACAGCGACGCCTTCTCTCCTCTCCTCTTCCTCCTCCACCCCTCTGGCAATGCCACCCCTTGCCCTTTCCGCGCCTGGCATGGGAACGAGGGGAAAAGCCCAGGGCTGCCTTCCCCCCCCCCGCAGGCTCTCCGTTTACCCCAGCCCCGGCCGGGGGCTCCCGCGGGCCCCTCCGCCTGGCGACGCGTCCTCGGCGCGAACCGGGGGCTTCCCGACTCGCCGGCCCCACCTCCATCGTTCCTCGCCAGCTGATCGCCTCTGCATCGGCCGGAGAGGGTTGCTAGGCAACCGCCTCCAGGAGTGACATCCTGCCCCGCCGTGACCAGCCCCGCGATGCTGCCCGGTGGAGAGGCGAGAGGGGGGACCACCCGGGCCGCGGAATTCCAGGTGCCCGCGGCTCTCCGGGCCCCGCGGAGGGAAGAGCCCCCCGGGGGGGGGCGGCGGCCCCAGCGGCTGCGGCGGAACCTTCTCCCCTGGCCTCTCCGGGTCAGGATGCAACCCCCGACGCCGCGCGAGCTGGCCGGCCATCAGCTAGGCATCAGCTGGCCCGTTGGCCCCGGGGCCCGAGGGAAGCGAGGCCGAGGCGGCGGCGGCGGCGGCGGCGGCGGGGTGGTCCTCGCTCCTCTCCAAGCCGGCTCGCGGTGGCAGGAATCGGGCCCAGGGCAAGGCGCGCGCCTGGGTGCCCGAGGTGGAGCCCAGCCCTCCCCCTCCCCTCCCCTCCCCTCCCCTCCCCTGGCTTGGGGGGGGGGCTGGGGGGAAATCAGGCCTCAGGTTCTTTCCGCCCTGGGCTCCCCTGGGCTCTCGCCGGAGACCCACCGACCCACCCGGAGGGCGCAAGCCCCGTCGGCTTTACCGAAATCCCTTGTTCCCGTCGGTGCCCCCAAAGGGAGGGACGCCTCCGTGTTCTGGGCGGGACCCCCGGGACGTGAAACTGCTGGTCCCGGACCCTCTCCCGCGCCAGAACAGAGAGAGCGCCCCGACCCCTCATGTCCCCGGTTTGCGACCTGGACGCGAAGGGAGGAGGCCCTTTCTAGGGAGAATGCGCTCTGCGCCCCCATGAAGAGAAGGCTTCTCTCTGCCCCCCAGGCCCCTGCAGCCAACTCTTGAGGAAACCAATCAATCAGTCAGTCAGTCAATCAACTAATTAACCATGAATTGTGGCACCTTAAAGACAAACAGATTTGATTCAGCGAGCGCTTGCGTGTATTATTATTCACTTCCTTAGAAACACTGGGGAGGGGGACGCTCCACACAAGCTCAGAGACACGAGTCTTTGCTAGGAAGCTTCTGGGCCGCCCGGGCCAAGTAAAAAAAAAACGACAAATCGTACCCAAGAGAGGAGAGGATGAGGCGGAACGCAGCTTTCCAGGCAGTCTCCCTGGGGACGCCTGGTTTTAAAAGGGTCCGTTCACGCGATCTCCAGCTCTCTCTCTCCCTGTCTTTCACACGTATATGTGTACACGAGAGGCCAGAGGGAGCGGGAGCGAGGCAGGGCGGGCGGGCGGGGGAAGCGGGGAGCCCAGTTCGAGGGGGGGCAGCAGGAGAATGCCCAGGCTGGCCAACCCGGGAGTGGGAAGGGGCACCCGGCAGCCTGGCCGGTGGGGGGGGGGGGAAGAGCGCTCCGCGGGGGAGGGGGCTGCAATACCACGAGGGACCGGAGCCCCGGGGGTCTCGCCCTCGCCCCGCCCCGCCCCGCCCCGCCTTCCAGGCAGCAGCTGCATTCTGCCAGAATTACATAAGGCCCGGCGGTGGGGCGGGAGCCGCGGCGGTGGCGCCTCCGGGGGAGTAGTGGGTGCCGGGTGTGAACCCGCGCGGCGCAGCTCGCCAGGCTGACTCACGCGCCGGCGGTTCTTACATAAGCTGGAATTGGGGGTGGGGGTGAGGAGGCGAGGGGGGGGCAACGGCCCTCGCGAGCGATGCAAGCTTCTCATCCACTCGGGGAGGGAGCCGGTGCTGAGGCCGGGCAGGATAGCGCTCCACCCGGCCCGGGCATCCCCGGCTCTTGCCAGGAGAGCAGGGAAGGGCTCAGTAAAGAGGTGTGTGTGTGTAGGGGGGGGCGGCTCAGAGGCAGGCAGGAGGGTGGAATTGCCCCAGATTAGGTTGCAGGAGGGGGCACCCAAGCGGGAAAGCACGAAGGTGGATGGTTTTGTATCTTGGGGGGGGGGGCACAAGACCATCCCCAGCCCATGCAGCCACCGGACGCCAGGTGCAAGCTGTCTGAAGGCGGTGTGTGTGTGTGTGTGGCTCCCGTTATAAACTGGAAGGGGGGGGGCGGCTGATTCCTCCCAGTTTCACAACGAGGCAGTTCTGTCACGCAGGCTTCCCCTACAAGTTAAGGCCTGGTTGGAGAGCCTCGTCCGTCCGTCCGGCGAGGGTGCTGGCCAGGGAACAGGGATTCAAGAGGAAACCCAGAACCACCCTAGGAGGGAAACCGTTCAAGAGCAGCCAGTGTTTGGGAAACGGTTGACCACCATGGCCCCTGGGCTCTCCAATGTGGCCAGGAACATTTGGGGGGGGGGGAGCATTAAAAAGGACGTCGTTTTGGTGTGCAGGAAAGCACCACCGGCTGGACCGACCGCATCTCCCTTCCGGCCATGGGGCCAGATTAGGCAGCTCCACCCTACAACCTTTCCGGTAACCAGCTGCTGGTTTCATGCTGGGGAGGGTTTTCTTTACACCCCTGGCTGGGACCGAGCCTCCCTGCCTCCACCAAAGACCAGCACAGCATGCCCTGCCCCATGCACCGGATGAGGCAGGAAGACATGAGGCAGAGGTAGCAGGCTGCGGGTTGGGGGGGGCACAGCAGGGTTAAGTGGACCATGCCCCCCTCTGCCCAAAGAGCGGGACTACTCCAACCCCGTCTCCCTCCCACCTTGGAACTCCCTTGTGTCCTCTTGGTCTCGCCTGGAACCCAACGGAAAGGAACGGACTGGGCTCTCGGCTTCTGGGAAGTGGAGGGGTCAAGGCAGAGAGAGAGAGAGAGAGCCCCCCCAGCACCTGCCCAGAAAAATCTCTCTCTCGAGTCCCACATGGAGACGAGCACACAAAAGTCCCTATTCCACTGTGTTTATTTATTATAGCCGGTCTCAGACCGATACAAAAAGAAGAAGAAGAAGAAAAGGAATGCTTCAGTGCTGCAACTTCATCGCCCAGCATGGACGGTCTTATTGCTCAGAGATAGCTTTGGCTTTTTGGGTAATATAGGGGAGGGGGCCAGACCCTGGGAATCTCCACCGAGGGCCCCTTAGGAACTCACCAGGCTGGCCCAGACCTTGTGCAAAATCCCTCGCACGGGAGAAAAGCGCCCAGCGCCCTGGGGGGACGGGGACCCTGAGAAACATGGAAGTCCCTTCTGGAAGGGAGGGGGCTTATGTGGCCTAGAAAGTGGTGTGTATATGCGTGTGTGTTGAGTGTGTGTTTGTGTGTGTGTGGGATGGACAGAGGAACACAGCACATTACCGTAGGAGGGAAAGAGGGAAGAAGCAGCAAGCCACCGGCACAGGTTTGCTCAAGAGCTTGGTGTGAGCGGTGGGCTGCCTTGGCACGACTCATACGTTATGGCACCCAGCACGCATGGACAGTAAGCACCCGGGGTGCCCTATGGGCAGAGGGGAGCGGCACACACTGGCCCCCAGCTCTCTGCCGGGCCCCCTTGGCCCCCACAGAGGGGTTCAGAAAGAGGTCTCGCTGAGCCGCAGCCGGGAGGGGGCCAGGGGGAAAGTGGGCTCTGCAGAGGCTGGGCTCGGGTTGGGAGCTCTCTGACCTGGAGGGCCAGCAGGGGGGCGCCCACGTCGGCTACCTCTGCCCCCCGGCTCCCTGGAGCGGCTGACCCACTGGCCCTCCGAGGACCGGGCCAGCTCCTGGCATCGCTCGACGAAGCTCCCCCCCAGGCGTCTTCTGTCAAGGCCCCCTCGCTGCACGTCACATGGGGCTTGGTTCTCAGGACCCGAACGACACGGGAGGGCTGGGGAGCCGGCGGCTGCTCTCTCTTGTGCCCGGCTGGCATTTTGAAGTTGGGGGCTGCTGGGAAAACGAGACACGGGTTAACATCTCCCATGAAGAGGGAAGGTCCATGCAGCACATCAAAGATGCGCGCAGGCATGCCAGCAAGCATGAGTTTTGGTGGGCGACCGCTCACACCGGGTTGGTCTTTAAGGTGGCACAAACAGCTGGTTATTTTTCTGGCACAGCTCACTAACGCGGCTAGGCAGCTACCACCCCCACCCCCACCCCCCCAGGAAACATGGGTAGTATGCACATCAGAGCAACAGGCAAGAACACCTTCCCCTGCATCCGGAATCAGGGCTCCACCAGGAACGTGCTTCTTAATTTATCCTGTTCTTTGTGACCTCGGCAGAGCGCACATCTGGGCACAGTTTCAAGTCTGGAACGTGTCGGCCTTAGACAAGGGAAGGATGGTGGGGACTTCTAAAACCGCCTCCCCCCAGGTACGTCTATGAACGCAACCCACAGCCAGTCTGTACCTGTTGCTGGCCGTGCTCAGGGTCCGTGAGGGGTCGAAAGTCCCAACCGGGCTGGCCTCCGGGGTGTGGCCGAGAGCCAAGTCACACTGCTTTAATTCCTGCAGAAGCTCCTCCTCCGAGAGGCTGCCAGTGTCTGGGGGGGAAAAAAGAGAGAGACATGAACGTGGTAGAGAGAGATGGAAACCACGGGCCCAGCAAGGCCTTGGCTGCATCATACCCAAGATATGGGGGGAAAAAACAGCCTTTGCTAAAACAAGAAAGAGAGTCCAGCAGGGCTGGTCAGATCCAACTTTGGGCCAAGCAACGAGTGTCACAGGGCACGTGTCGCATCTTCTAGGCAGGAAGGGAATCGCAGGAGATCTGTTCTAGTCCCCCGGGAGTGTCCGGTGCTGCGCAATACACAGCCTCCGGCTTGCCAGCTCCTCCCCTCTCCCCTGCCAGCACAGGCCGTCCTTCCTCCACCCAGCTTGGCACCTGGCACTTGGTCCACCATCTCCATGGCGGTGGTGAGGTCCCACATCTGAAGGCTGCCGTTGCTGTGGCCGGTGAAGAGATAGCGCCGTGGGCGGGAGCCGATGCGGCTGGACCCCTCGCACTCCTGCACCATGAAGGCCGTGATGGGAGAACCGTCCACGGAGGAGACCTCACAGATCCTGCCATGCGGAAGGAAAGGAAAGAGGTGTGTGTGCGGGTGTGGGGTTTCTGGGATCCTTTCTTGAGTCCAAGAGCAGGAAGGGGAGGGGAGCAGAGGCTTCAGCCGCCAAGCCAGGGTGGCAGCCGAGCTGGAGAACTATGCCTCTCTGTCACTTCCGGTCCATGGCTAAGGAAGGTGCTCAAGGCAGGCTCTCTGCTTGCTGCTGCCCACCAAGGGCTTCTGTTTTTCAAAGTTGCCTGGGCAGCATGAGGCCGGCACGCCTGCAGGACCTTCTCCACCTCTGCAGGCGGCGCAACTCAGCCGACCTCCCCCTGGGGAGGGTGGTGAGCCGAGAGGGAGGAAGACCCACCTCTTGCCCGTGGAGGAGAGTCGCACATACAGCTTGCTGGCATCGGGCACCACCTTCTGGAGGAACACCTGCTGGTCGTCCCGCTCGCCAAATGGCCCTGGAGGGGGAAGGCAAAGGTCTCGGGAATGGCTGGCTTGAGAAGGGGCAGGAATAATAGGGAGGGCGCTGTGCCCCTCCCCACCCCCACCCCCAGAAGGCTCCGTCTCCATCTCTGCCTCAACTCCACCTACCGATGTCGGTGCCGACGCTGCAGCCCCCGTGCCCATCCGCAGACTCCAGGGCCAGGATCTTGAAAGAGGCGAGCGGGGTGGAGCCAGGCTGGGTCGAAATCATCCCCCGGAACCGAGTCACTGTCCAGGTGCGGACATGGTTGTTGTCGGCACAGACTGGGAGAAGGGGAGCAGAGGGTGAGGACAACCTGGGGGGGGTGGGAGCCCTGTCCGCTCTGCATTGCCCTGCCCCCCCCACTGGACAGGGACTCCTGGCAGCCCACTGCCCCACTGGGCCAATACCTGAGATCAGGTGCCTCTCCGACAGCATCACTTTGGTGACGGGGCTGCGGTGGACGGCGAAGGTCTGGAAGAGCTGAGGCCCTGAGCTCACGGTCTCCGGGTGCTGGACGATCACCCGGACGGTCCCAGAGCTGGTGCCGTAGGCAATCTCAATCCAGTTTCCACTGTTACCTGGAGAAGGAAGCAGAGCACTGCTAGCCGTGTGGGTTAGCAGTGTGGAAATGCCGTGTCCTTACCGGCAGGCGGGCCCAGGGAGCCCCATGCTCAACCGCCATGGCACCAGGCAAGGAAGTCTCTCTTTGGACAGGGCAGTTGAGATCGGGGAGGGAGGGGGGGCTCAGCTGGGGCACAGCGTGGCAGCAGGCGCAGGACTCAGAAGCACCAAGACCTCCCCCCTTTCTGCTCAGGTTTTGCTGGCCAAGCAGGAAGTGGGTGGATGGCATTTCTGGATGGCCACCCCAAGCTCTGCCTTCAACCTGACGGGCTCCTTACTGCTCTTGGGCGTGAGGTAGACGCTGAGGGCGGTGATGGCATCTTCCGAAGGGTCCCGGTACAGCTCTGTCACCAGAAGGTCATTGTCTTTCATGCGCAGCGGGAACTTCTGGACATCTGTTGGGAGAAAAGAAAACCAACCATGGGCCAGCTCACCAAGGCAGGAAGGTCAGGGAAGCCTTCAACGGCTACCTCAGCTCCATCCTGAGAGCCCCAGGGGCCTCACAGCATCCTGGGAAGGCCTTCGTTGGGTGCTCGCCTGTCCACCTAACAACGCCATCCCCCCCCCTCGCCACTTACCCACATAGTAGATGGATCCGTTGTTGCACCCCAAAAGCAGGAAAGAACCAGCCGCGTCATAACTGTTGATCGGGACCATCTCCTGAGTCTGCGGGGATGGCGGGTGGGGGAGAAAAGGTGTCAGGACGAGAGGGTGGGGTAGAGGCAGCGCTCCTGGGTCCCTGCCCCCTCACCCCCAAGAGCCGAGAGGAAAGAAACCCACAAGTCCTCAGAAGACGAGAAAAGCAGCTGGAGAACAAAGTGGAGGGAGGTGTTCCTTTTAGACCACGAAGCACGTGGAGAAGTGGGAAGGAAAAAACGCCGATTCACTCCACCCGAGAAACCATGTTTGGCATGGCGTTTCTTGGCCCCGATTCAGATCTTCCACATAATGTGGAGCCCCTCCATGCCTATGCTCACCCAATGGCCCCCATTTTTTCCCCTCTGTCCAGATGTCACCAGCAAGCACCAAGCCCCAGGAGAGAAATCCCAGGACAGGTTTGCCTGCCTTGGTCTTTCTCCCACGCACCCACCCGCCCGCCTGCCCAGAGAGCCACGGCTGCCCTTCCCACCTGCCAATGCTTCGTGACGGCATTCCAGACGCCGATCTTGCCCGTGTGGCTGGTGGCAATGAGCTGGCTTCCCACAAAGAACAGGCCCTCCACGGGCACTCCCAAGTGGAAGACGCCTAGGAAGGAGGAAGGGAAGAGTGGACGGAGAACCTCAGGAGAGCCCTGACCCTGGGCTGGAGCAAAAAGGCCGGCCTCCTCTGGCCATCTGTTCCTCCAGGGGCCAGCCTGCAAAAGCCCGGTGGGGCCCAGGAACTTGGACAAGGGGTGCTACTCTGCACAGGGCCCTTCTTCTGGACCCCCACCTACCCCCCACCCCCAGAAAGAGGGAAATGGCTTGGCTGGGTTTTTCACCAATCTCGGTGCCGTTTCCATCCGGCTGGACGGCCCAAAGCAGGATCTCATGGCAAGAGGCAGCCGCCACCATCTTGTCGCTGTCCCCCAACGAGCCGCCAAGCACCCGGGCGTGGAGCGCCACCCGTTCGATCACCCAGTCTAGCCGGGGGCTGCAGAACGCCAGCTGCCAGCCGGAGGTCTCCTTCATCCTGGGAGGAGCAGATAGAGCCGTCAGAGGCAAGGGAGCTGCAGATGATGCTTTCTGGCCTCCCCTTATCCTCCAGCATCCAGCTGCATCATCCTCCACCACCCACCCCTGGCTGATACCTGTAACAGACGAGGAACTGCGCATAGGCCACTGCGATCCAGTTGTGGTGCCCACAGACGAGGCGCACCATGCCAGGTTCATTTGGAGCTCCTGGGGGAGAAACACCGGGACAGACGGAAGGGCTCAGCAGAGTCACGTCTGACTGCAATGGGTTTTCCTGACTTCAACAAGCCGAGGCTGCTTCCCACATTTGCAAGAAGTTTCAAACCCCATCCCACATCCACAGACACACACCCCTTTCTTCCCTTCCTTGACACCAACCTGCTCCTGAACTCCTCTCTTCCAAGAGTCGTCCCAGAAGTCCGGCATTTCCAAGGTTGGGGGGCATGGTGTTGCTTCGCCGCACGAGGGCCCGCTCCCCGGGGTTCCCTGGCCGGGCAGCCAGCTGTGCACCTGTGACACTGTGGCGGTTCCACCGCTTGGCAGGGAACACTGGAAGGGAGAGGAAGGGGTACGACGGCTTGAGCCCTGGGAGGGTGCTGAACGGCAGCCATGCTCCCAAGTACCAGGGCTGCCTGCTTCCCTAATCCCCACAAAAGAATGAGAAGTACAGCTGAACCCCTCTATCTGCAGGAGGACTGCCTGCTGATTCACTTATCCCTTGCTTTAAAATACTAAATAAAACCCACCAGAAATATGTATTTATAAGTATCTCCAGGGTGTATACACCAGAGCTATCCGCTAGAGAAAGCCAGAGACCATAAAATGCAGAGAGTGTTCCTTATTTCCACGTCTTTTGGTATCCGCAAGGGGGAGGGGGGGGGCTTGGTCCTTGTGTACAGCCAAGTCACATGACCTTCCCAGGACCTGAGCGCCCCATACCTGGTGGTGGGAGGTAGCCATTGAAAAGAACACTTCCACAGGAGGACCGTTCCAGCTCCTCGTGCAGCTGAAGGTGATGCACTAGAGGGAACAAGACGGACGAGGGAGATCAGTCCCACAAGGACTCTGCTTCTGGGACACTGAACCCAGGAGGCAGAGCAGAAGGCCCTTCTCTAGCCCAGGTTTCTCAGCTGTGGCAGGTGCCCTCCTAGGTTCCAGGTAGAAGCCTTGCCCAAAGTGGCATCGTGGTATATCCTTCGGACAGCCTGCCTGAAGGTCTGCTGGACCCTGGCACAGAACAGGGCTAAAATCTGCAGTGACAAGTCCTAAAGTACCAAGGATCCAGCAAAGGCCGGCCTCTTTCCCATCCTCTGCCCTGTGTTTTACCTCCTCCCAGTCCCCCTTCCCGGCATACCTAGTGGCGTGATCCCATAGAACTGTGCTTCGTGCAGCAGGAGGGAAGCGTTGGTCTTCCTGGAAGGGCAGAAAATGCTTTGGGGTAAGGAGGGGTGTTTTCCCACTTCATCCCCACAACCCTAAGAAGCCCACAGAGGGCGGGAGAACCAGAGAAGAGAAACCGAATCCTCCCCGTGAGTTTTCCCTAGGCCGGAGGGAGGCCACTGGGTTCTCCGCACTGCACCTGATGTCCAGCTCTTTGGTCCGGAGGAAGTTTAGGATGGGGGCAAAGACTTCTGGATCTCGGTCAATGAAGATCTAAGTGGAGAAGAAACAGGGAGATGAAGATATTCACACTTTCTGCTTTCTTACTGACTCCAGCAAGAAGGTCTAGCTCAATGCCTGCCACCACCACCCCATGGCTAGCATGCATTTAGGGCTGTGTGGTGCTGAGCAGAATATAGGAAGAAAAGGGAAGTCTCCCAGTACCGGTGGCAATGGCAACAGAAGCATTTGCTGGGTGCGTCACTGCCCAAAGCATGCGTGCAAAGCACACCCCTCTGCTGCCCTCATCCTGGTTTCTGGACCAAGAGCAGGGACCCAACCAGGGGGGAGGGAGAAAAGGCTTTCAAAATCACTCACAGCGCCCGTTTCATCCTTCAAAGTAGAGATCCGGCCGCTGAGGAGGCTGCAAGGCAGGCACAGGGGAGTGAGTTTCCAGGGCGACTGGGGAATCCGTGCAAACTGCGCCCAGTGGGTGGCCGAGGGGCCTCAACTGGGCCCCCAACGTCCCCAGGCAGGCAGACTTTTCTTTTTACCAAAAGCTACCCTAGGAAAAAGGGGGGTCGCTGCTTCTGAAATGAGCTGCCCAACGTCAGAGAGCGCCATCGGGATCATCATCAGGCCCCATTTCCTCTGTTGCTCAGAACTGGCCGTGAGAGAGGAGGGGCTGGGAAAGCTCCCCCTCAGGAGCACCTCGGACTGGTGGCCTGTCTTTCCCCCCCACCCGACCCCACCCCACCTGGTTACAAGGGCAGGTAGGGAACGTCCCAGGAAGGAAGCCCTTTGCCGTTCCACTGGAAGTCATCTTTTGGCTCCATTCAGCCCAAAGCAGCAGAGAGGCAACCACAGCCAGGGCCATTCGAGGTATTCTTCTTCTGGGACCTCTTCTTCTTCTTCATCATCATCATCTTAGAACTGCAGAGCTGGGAGGGACCCTATGGATCATCCAGTCCAGCCCCTCTCAAGTGGGGGGGGGGATTAGAACTCCCAGCCTCTGCAGCCAGCTGCCTTAATCTCTGAGCTATCCAGCAGCCCATGAAGGATCATCATCATCATCTTAGAACTGCTGAGCTGGAAGAGACGCTACGGATCATGGGGTCTAGTCCTTGTCTAAGAGGCCCAGTGGGGGAACTGGACTCCCAACCTCTGGCTCCACAGCCAGAGGCTTTAATCACTGAGCGGTCCAGCCAGCCAAGCCTTGCTCTGATGCCTGCCTGTCTGTCTGCCTGCCCCCCCCGCCCCCCTCTCTCTCTCCCCCCCCCCGCTTGCCCTCTTGGGCCCACCTGGAAAAAAAGGAATCCGGGATCCAGGTGAGAGTCCGGCGGGAGGTGCTGAACCTGCAGGCGGAAGGAAACCAGGGGGCGGGGCTTCAGGGGCGGGGTGGGCGGAGCTGCTCCCCCCCAGGCGCCCCCCCCCGGCGGGCAGCTCGCCCGGACCCCCCCCCCCTCCCTCGGGACTGCATCCTCCTCGGGGCAGAGACCTGGCCCTGGTCGCTCCTGTTCCTACCTCACCTAGAAAATACCCCTGGCTTGTTAACGAGCATCCCTCTTTCTGCCTTAGTCTCCTGCTATTCACGATCCATATTAAAACCGCTATTAGGTAACTAATGAACGGCAACTACTCTCGTTCCCGTTACTACCGTTCCTTGTCGCCCTCGTTACCGTTACCACGACCGCTATTGCGGCCGTATAGAGTCCAAAGAGGGTGGGTCTCCCCCTCCCCCCTCCCTCGCCAGGGGGCGTGGCCTGAGCCTCCCCGACTCGCCTCCGGCCGCCCACGTTCAGCTGCACCAGCTCCCCCGGCGCTCCCGGCGCCGACATCGCCCCGGCCGCCCGCCCCTCCTCCCGCTCCACTTCCGGACTCCTGGAGAGCCCGCCTTCGCCGCGACGCCATTGGACGGAGGCGACCCTCGAGTCCCGCGTCCAATAGGCCCCGACTTCCTCTGAATCGATTGGGCTATGGCTCCCCCGCCGGGAACCATTGGCTGCCAAGGGCGAGAAGGTCCTGCCTCCCTGCTCTCCCTATTGGCTGAGCGTCGTCAACCCCTTTAGTCTACGATTGGGCAACGTTTCGCGAGAGCGGGACTCCCTCAGGCAAACAAGTCGGCTAGAGAGGCCTCCTCGGTTCCCTCTGCGATTGGCTGCGGGGGGGGCTCTGTCCCTTCTGTTCATTGGATGCGACTCCTAAGGACCCACCTCTTCTGCCTCTCTATTGGCTGTGCCATAGGCTGGTTCAGGAGGACCTGACCAACGAAAGAACGGACTACAAGCCCCATTACCCCTACTTCCTAAACAGGAGAAGGGATGATGGGTGTTGTGATACACCACACCTGGTGTTTTCAGGGCTGTTTCTTTTCCCAAAGTTTGGAAAAGTGCCTCTAGGGGTGGAACTCCTGTACAGGGTCCCCCGTTTTCCTCCTGCCAGGGGTTGATGCCTGAATTTGGGCTCCAATTGACCCTTTGACCCCTGGCGCTCCCTGTCAGAAAGAGGCCGGGGGCAACCCCTTGGGTCACAAGCAGATGCCTGCAGAATGGCTTCCTTTCGCTCGCCTGGGCAAGGCCTAGAGACCTTTATTTGCTGCCACAGTGTTTACTGGGAGTGGTGGTTCTTCAGAATACACCATTTATAGCGCATAAATGCCAATGAGGCCACCATCTTCCAGGAAGCATTGCAGCAGGAAATGGAGGACTAGAAAAAGGCCGTGCCTTGGCAGTGCCGGGTGAGTGAAAGGTAGGCATCAGCAGGCTGGAACACCTAGGACTTCTACCAGGGGAGTGATGAGAATCCAGGGAGTTGGGAGTCCAGAAATGCCCACATGACACATCCCTAGTGGTGGATCTCTTCTATGCCACTGATAAGCTCAGCATCATGAACTGTTATTTAACCCAGGCTACGGTGAACAAGACAGACACATTTGCAATGTGGATCAGCCTTGACAGGGCAGCCAACAAAGAAGTCCGGAGGAGGGCAACGAAGGGAAGCATTTACAGCATTGCATTCGACCAGCAGCTGTGTCTAATGGGATTTTGGTTACACGGTTGCCATATATGTTGACATCCGATAGCAACCAAGTTGACATTGAAACCGTCATAGAAAAACAACCAAAGGAAGTACCTCACAGCAAACTGGAAACATGTTTTTAACGTTTCTTTTCTGCACTACTGTGCAGCTACCGAAACAGCTTGCGTAATACACCATGACTAATTTTGTTTGTTTCATTTTTGTAGAATCGCTTTGTTTACCTTCTCCTAATTTTTGCACTGTACGATCTGCCGAAGGCTATGAGGAACCCTGCAAATGCACGTTTCTGCTTTATTTTATTCTATTCATCTGTTACAAGAACCACGGGTTGACATGTGGATTTCTTTAGAAAGCTGAGCTGTGACTCCCGTAGCCTGGCCAGACTGGACAATGAATGGGCCTGCTGTTGTGACCTCAGCTGGAGCGCCGCCTTCTTGGAAGATCGGGTACCATTGTTAGGAGCAGGCCACAGAGGTGGTCGGGCAGAGATGAGTCACCCCAGGTGGAGCCAAGATGTCACTGGATCAGTCTTTGGAACCCACAGCCTCTAGCATTAGAAGAGCTGTTGTAATGTTCACGAGCTTCCTGCCTTCTTGCAGGCATCCCCAGGAACCATCTACTAACTGCATAGAACTGTGGGGAAGTAAGATACTTAGCCGGGCCCCTTCTAGTGTCATTACGTATAGGCGGGCTTCGCTGGAATCCCTCATTCTCCTGGGATGTCTTATGTAGGAGCTCTTCTGGAACTAGCCTTGAATCCCACCCACTCAACCCCGGCACCTGCTTCGCTAGGCATTAGACTTCAATAACCCTCTGTCTCCTCACACTTGTGGGTTGGAAAACGTAGGTAGGGCAGGCATCTTGAGAGGGGGGGGCAGGCATCCACTGAAGCTTCGTGGATCAGGACCTGCTGGGCTCTTTGAGAGAGGAGGCTCCGGGGGGGGGGGGAGCCCTATTGAGAAATGAACACAGCAGGTACATATTGCTGTCAATTATATGTCTCAGAAGGAGTCTCAAATTGCAGCAAGGTTGGGTCTAAGAGCTGGCCTGCGTGCTACAGCACTCTCCCTGGAAAAGGAAGTGTGGCTCCATACACAGGAGGCGGTTTGTGACCAGATCAAGAGAAGACTCTCTCAAAATATGGGGAGAGCCTGTGCCCACCTGTGTCCATGAGCTACTAAGCCCACAGGCCCGACTAAGACATGAGACTCAACAAGTCACAGCTGGTTGCCACCGGCATCTAGGACGGCTCCTTCCCTGTTTCTTGTACAGCAATGTGGCGCTGCTCACCCTCCCAGCCTCTAGTTGCACCATCGGCACAAAGGGACAAGGATCTGTGATGAGATTTCATGGGGGGGGCAGATCATTTCTGTGCAGCAGGATTTAGCTGTGCATGGGTCTCAGTATCCACAGCTGTTACCTACAGGCATTGTGGACGAAACCCTGTTAGCTGAACTCCAGCAGGAAGACACAACTGGAGCATCCTCTTGGAATCAATGGACCTTACGGAGTTAACTCGCCAGATCCCCACTGAGGCAGTGGGCTCACGGTGGGGAGACTTACCCGAGGATTTTAGCCACTGAGTTTGCACACGTGTGGAAGGGTCGTCTTTGTGGGATTTGTAAAAATGGGAAACCACGTTAAGAAGCATTCAAGCAGGAAGAACTAGTCTCTTGACCTCATGCAACCAAAATCTAAAATCTTTACAAATTGGTCTCTGTTTGAAAAACACAAATCTTCAAGAAAGATTTACAGCCAAAGAGAGAGAACACAACCCCAAATGCTCCAGTTTTGGTGGTTCTTTTTCTATACAAGACAGAAAGAAAGAAAAAAAGGCTTATTTAAAGCAATTACAATATTTTACAGCTTCTGAACAATCAAGGAAGGCGGGGGTGCGGAAGCATTAACGGATGAAACTGTACCAGCTCCAGGGGAGGGCTGTGGGAGCGACACCTGGGACAAAAGGAGGCTGGCCAGGACAGACCGGATCCCCTCCTGGATATGTCTACCCGCTGGAAGAAGCTGCCCTGGACGTCTCAGCCCACAAGAGGAAGGGTCGAGTCAGGTCCACCAGGCTGTAGCTAATCCTCTGGCCGTTTACTGATCAAGCATGCGGCTGGATTCAGGGCGAGGAGGTGGGGCTCAACACAACACATCATCCCGGGGCCAAAAGAGGCTTTGGGGCAACCACTGCGCTGTCTTGTGTTTTCCCACCAAGAACAAATGGATGGTGGGGCGAGTTCCTCTCTAGCCTGGCCAGCACATCGTGGGAGGGCCTGCAATCCGAAAACCCAGCTACTGCGCCCAATTCCAGGCATCTGAGATTTCAGCGCAGGGGCTGCACGCCCGACAGCCGTGAGCCGAAAGAACCCTTGGATTATGTAGCGCCATTGCAGACAAACTCATCCCCTGACTTGGAAGAGAAAGATTTCTATCAGGGCCATGGCCTGGAAGGCTCTGGGTTCAAGAGCAGAGGTGGCCTTGCCCCTTGCCACCCTCCAAGGAACGGCAGCAGGGCAGGAGAGGTGGAGCGAAAAATCCTCAGGCTGCCTTAAACTTTCTACTTCCCTCCACAGGCTGTGTCTTCTGTCTGGAGGGCTTGGAGATGGGTGCGTTGCCCTCGTTAGCCTCTGGACCTGGTGGAGCTCAGTGAGCCCTGCGGGCTTTTGTCTCCTCCACGTGCCTCTGTGCCCCACTTCGCTAAGGTCCTGCCCCCCACCCCAGACTTCCCTGCCATTTTATTACCTAAAAATACATCTCTGTGCCGCAACAGGTGAGCCCCTCCCCAGGAGCCAGGCTGGCGGTGAGGATATGGCTTGTTAACAAGAGTGCAAAGCTGACTCTCCCCCCAACAGACCCCCCCCCTTGTGCTGCTGCTGCTGCTGCATGATGACCTTGTGCTTGAAAGTCTGGGCGCTGCCCGGGCCTCCATCTAGGGCAGTGGTCCCCCAACCTTGGGCCTCCAGATGTTCTTGGACTACAACTCCCAGAAGCCTTCACCACCACCACTGCTGGCCAGGATTTCTGGGAGTTGAAGTCCAGGAACATCTGGAGGCCCAAGGTTGGGGGACACTGATCTAGGGCACCAGGGCAGGGCTCAGCCCTCGACCTCAAGGCAGATGGGGCTGCTCCCGGAAGAGCTGGCGTGGGCGCAGAAGGACAGACTCCGACCCCACTGGGTGCTCCGGAGGCCTCTCGGGCAGAGTCCCGAGCGCAGGGGGTTCCCCTGCCCGTCCTTTCCTGGCCCACCCCTGGGCAGTGGGGTGGGTGGGGCTGCCTTGGGGTTGGTGCAAAGGCAACCAAGGGAGAGATGCCCCTCAGGGTGGGGAGTGGGTGGAAGAGAGAGCTGCAAAGTGGAGGCAGCAGTGGAAAATGGGGAGGAGGAGGAGGAGGAGGAGGGACTGGGGTGACCCCCCCCACCGCCCCACCTCCGCCTCTCCTCTTCCTTCCAGCACACACCGTGGAGCCGCCGTGGCCGGGAAGGGGGCAGGGATTCAGGGGTTGCTGACTTTTGAGTAATGCGTCCTACTCAATGAAGTGCCTGCGCAGACAAACAGATGGGAAGAGGGACACAGACAGGCAGAGGGATCCGGGTTAGTGCCCAGAGCGAGAGAGCTCCTGAGCATGCACACAGACGCACACGCTGCTCGCGGAGTATTTTGCACTCACAACAGCACCATTTTGTGGAGGTTCTGTTAGTGGACCGGAAGACGTGAAGCTGGAAGGAGGGAAGAGGGGGGGTGCGAGGGGATGCCCTAGAGAAGAACACCCCCCAAAGCTGCTCCTCCAGGTTCCCAAGGAAAGCAGAAGGACCCCGGTTGCCTCTGGGCTTCCCCCCCGCCCCATGCTGCTGGGTCCTTCCGCTCCCCGACCCTGCCGTCCCTCTGCTCCAAGGCTTGGGCCAGGGGACGTTGACCGGGCCAAGGGAGGTGGCTGAAGGAGCAAGAAGATGTTTCCCCGAGAACTGGAGGAAGGGGAGATCCCCCCCCTGCACTCTTCTGCTCAGACCCTGGAGCTCTGATGATGATGGAAGATGGGAGGCAGAAAAGTGCCCTCTATCAGTCCTTGTTCCCTGTTCGATCCCAGAGTCCTGGCAAGTATGGCAGAGGTGGAGATGAAGGCGGCCGCTTCTCTGGAACTCCTGCCGTGGCTCCTGGGCTGACCCTGCCGGGCCCCGTCTCAGCTCCCGACCCTGTTCGCTGCTCCCCCAGTCCTGACTGGTCCAGCCTGGCCCCAGATTGGAAGGGAGAGGCCAGAGAGCAGGCCAGCCCTCTCCTCCTCCTCCTCCTCCTCCTCCTCCTCCTCCTCCTCTGGACCACCTGTGCCCCCTTCTCTCCCCTGCATCATCCTCTGCTAGGCACGGCCAGGTAACGGCCTCCCTCCCCTCCGAGGCCTCCTTGCGCCTTGCAAGACTCTCCGGTTTGTCAAGGGCAGCCCCCGTGGGCATGAAAGTCTGGGGGGGGGCGCCCAGAGCCCCTGGCTTTTGGGCGGCTCTTCCTTGCAACTTCTGGGTCCCATGGAAGAGGAGGAAAAGGAGAAGGAGAGGCCGCCGCCTCACTTCTTCCTGCCCGAGGTACTGGCCCGGCGGTCGGTGGCTTCCCTCTTGGGGTTGCCTTCATCAGTGGAAGAGGTGGTGAGCAGGGCCTGGCTCCAGCGGGCGATCTCAGCGTGCTCCGCGATGGAGGTGGTCAGGGCCGTCAGCCAGGTCTTCATCTCCTCCTGGAGGGAGGGGGGGAAAGGCGGGGAGGAGACATCACAGCCACCCCAGCACCCAGAGGCGGCTCCCTGCCCTCCCCATCATCCACTACCACCGCAAGAAGGAGCAGAGAGGTCCTTACCTCGTCCTTGGCTTGCAGGAGAAACTCTCCCCCGTCATGGGTCCTGCAAGAGACACCCACCCATCCATCCATCAGCTTCCCTCGTCAGGCCTTGGCGTTCCCCTGCCAGCGCTGCCAGCTGCCAAGGCATCCCAGGGAGGGAGGGGCTCTGCTCCCCTGGATCTCAAAGCGGGGAGGCGCACCTCAGGGCCCGTGGCCCCGGAGAAGGAGAACGCTGATCTTTTGGTCCACAAAGTTGCTTTCAAACCCGGCCGCTTCAGCCCAAAGGCCTCTGGTGCGATATCAGCACATCAGAGAGCCAGTAGGGCAGGTAAGGAACCCAGGTGAGAGCGGGCAAATGCCTGCAAGCGAACACTTGGTTCCCTTTGGCACAAGGCCGGCCTGGAGCAGCAGCACTGAAGCTGGTGACCCTTCTTGGCCGCAGAGGAGCAGGGCAGGGCTTGACCACAGAAGGGCCTGCACCCAATAAATGCACGGTCCCCTCGCATACTTATCCCCCTGCCTCATAGAAAGCCCCTTCCCATCATCCTCAGGAAATCCCACCCCCCCTCCTCTTGGCAGGAGATTTAACACGGATCTCCCCAGCCCACGGCACTCACTTGATCTTGAGCACGTTCTTCTTCTTCTTGTAGGCGTTGGCCACCTCACTGGTGGCGCTGTGCAGGCTCAGGAGGGGCTCGTTGGCGTGCGTGCTGCCAGATTCCCGGCCCTTGGTGTCCTTGTAGAAGCCTAGCTCCCCTTTGCTGAGGACACAGTAGAGGTTGATCCAGGACCTGGCGGGGCAGGAGGAGGAAAAACGCAGACACTTTGATTGGCTACCGGTTGCAAGAGGGGCCTCGGTAGCGGCCCCCTCCATTTCGACTCTGTCCGATGTCGGGAGCAGGATCAAGCCACGGAATAGGGAACCGGGTTGGATTCTGCCTTTGCCTCTTATTCTTGCTGCAAGAAGGCTTCTCTGTCCGGGGGGGTGTGGGGGGTCGGCCGCCCAGGGACCTCGTGGCTCACCTGTTCGAGGCCTTCTTGTTCGGCCCCTCCAGCTCAAGTTTGCGGAGGAGGTAGCCCTCCTGCTGGACGGTGTGCGTGGGGGGCGGCGGGGGCGGCGCGCTGCTCTGGGCAGGGGCGGAGCGTGACCGGCGAGCCTCCCCTGGCGGGGCGTTGGGGTCCTTGGGCCGCGGTCTCCGTCGGGGCTTAGGTCTGTCGCGGGCACGGGGCCGTTCCGGGCGAGGGGTCCGCTCCGGCAGCATGTCGAGGCCGTTGGGCAAGCGGGCTGGCGACTCCCGCTCACGAGGCTGCGATCGGAGAGACGGGGAGGGAGAGAGGGGGGAATGAGGGAAAGCTAATGCTCGGGGCCGCCCCCAGAGTGGGGAGACCCCCAACACAAGAGGCAAAGTTCTCTGTGGAAGGCAAGGATGATGTAGATCAGAGGCTCCCAACCTTACATCCCTGGATGTTCTTGGACCAAAATCCCCAGGAGACTTTGCCACTAGCTGGGCTGGCTGGGATCTCTGGGAGATGTAGTCCGAGAACATCCTGGGACCCGAGGCTGGGAACCATTGATTGAGAAGGGCATTTGAAGGGCTAGAGAAAAGAGTGTCCTTAATCATGTGCAGAGTGCCTCCCCACCACCACCACGGAGTGAGAAGAGTTCCCTGCTCCATTGCACAGTTAAATCCTGACTGTGTTTTCGCAAGGCGAGGGTGGGGAGTAAGGCAAGAAACTTGGACCCTCTTCCATGCTTGTGTGTGTTTGTGTGTGTGTGTGTGTGTGGGGAAGGATTGTCTCTAAAGGCTGAACCCTTTCTGGTTTGGCACCCAAGCCCTGAAGGGGCAGCCCCAAGGGCTGAAGCTCCCACCCTTGGCAGGCGCGCCTCCCCTCCGTCTCCCAATCTCTGGGCAGGGCAAGGTGGCGGAGATGCCCGGAACCGGCATCATGGTTATCTAGATCGTCAGTGAAGACTCACGGTGGCTGGGGGTGGCGCCGTGGCGGCAGGTGCCGTGGACTCCTTCTCCTGGAGCTGCTCCACAATGTCTGCCAAAGTGGCCTTGCTGTGGAGATCAATAGAGAACGTGAGGAGCGAAGCCGTACGGAAGAACACAACCGGCTTCCAGGCCAGAGGAGGAAAGGGGAGATGAGGCCGGAGGGGGCCCGTCAAGAAGGAGCTTGGATGGCTCGGAGGGCGTCCAGACCCAGGTCTCGCGAAGAGTCAATCGGAGAGGAGGAAGGCCAGCCACAGCGTCAGGACAGAGGCGGGCTGGATCTCCCCTGGGGTCCAGAACACTCCAGGACAGGGAGGGTCTGGGGCAGAACGTGGCCAGGTATTTCCCGAGAAGGAAAAAAAGAGGCAGGAGAAGCACCTTCCGCCGTGCTTCAAGGCAGACCCCTCGGATTCCCATCTCTGTTGAGAAGCTAAGGGCTGCCGCTTTGCCTTCCTCGCGGTCTCCCCAAGGCCACGGCACTCACCCGCCCCCCTTGGGGTCGTTGCGCTGTGCCTCCTGCTCGCTGGACTCCTGGCGCTCCAGCCTCCTCTCGTGCCGCTCCCGACGGGGCGTCTCTTGCTCGCTGGACTCCTGGCGCTCCAGCCGTCGCTCCCGCCTCTCGCGGCGCCGTTCTGTCTGCTCGTGCCGGGGCCCGTCCTGCTCGCGGGACTCCTGGCGCTCCGGCCTGCGCTCGTAACGCTCCCGGTGCCTCTCCGCGTGGCTGTCTCCACGGCTCACCTTGGCCTCCAGCTGAGTTGCCAGGGCGCCCACGGCGTGGCCCAGGCTCTCCGACTGGACCGCCACCGCCTCTTCCAGGGCCGCCTTGACCTCGCCCGCTTTTTCCTGGACCTTGGCCTCGACGGCTGCTACCACCCCATCCTGCAGGCGGTCAATCTTGGGCTGCAGCCGCTCTGGCTTCAGTTCCTGGCGCACGTAGGCCACCTTGGCCTCTGCCCGCTCCAGGGGCTCCGGTTTGATCCCATTGAGGAGCGGCTGGCTCTCAAGCCGTCCCCGCAGCAGGTCCTTCTCGTAGAGGGGCTGGCGCAGGAGAGAGGAGGCCTTGTTGCTCAGCTCCGCTGGGTCTGCGAAGATCTTGCGACCCAGGAGAGGGGTAGGTGGCTGCTTACTCTGCTCGGCCTTTAGTTTCTCGATCTAGGGGTGGGAAGGTAGCAGGTTATCAAGAACAATCCCACACATACACCACGGACTAAGATACAGTAGGACCCCCTTATCTGCAGGATCAGTATCACTTATCCACGTTCTGAAAATATTAAAAACATTAAATAGAAATCCTAGAAATATATATTTCCAAAGTTGGTTACCAGAACTGGCCACTGGAGGGAGACAGAGACCATGCTATCTATAGTGTTTGCTACAAGAATAACATTCACTCCAATCGTTTTTTTGCATCCAGAGGAGGGGCTTGGAACAGACCCCCCCCCCTCTCCCCGTGGATACAGGGGTCCTCCTGTGCTGGAGATCCTCCTGCTTTAGCCTCAGGCTTAAAACCACATCAAAGAAGGCAAGCGTCCTCCCTCCCTCTCCCCTCCCCTCCCTTCCCGGCTGGACAGCCCGCCGCAGCCCCTACCGTGGTGAGTCTCCGCAGAGAACTGAAGCGCTCCTCCCAGGACGCGGCCGCCTTGCGGAAGGCTTCGTGCCGCCGGATGAGCTGCTCCACCTCGTCCACGCTGTTGCCCAGCTCCCGGCTCTTCAGCAGCGGCTCCTGGGCGGTCAGCCAGGCGTCGGCCACCACAGCTTCCTGGGCAAACTGGTGGACCTCCAGCACTACCACGGGAGAAAAACAGAAGCCGCCGTGAAGTCGCTTGGCCCCTTCCCTTCCCTTCCCTTCCCTTCCCTTCCCTTCCCTTCCCTTCCCTTCCCTTCCCTTCCCTTCCCTTCCCTTCCCTTCGGGCTGACCCTTGCCAGCCCGTTTTCGAGCTTCGATGGCTGTCACTGCCAGGCAGACGAAGCTTGTGTCGCAGGGAGGGCGTCGGGCGATCCAGCCTATGTGGGAGGCAGGTTGGGACTCGGGAGAACCCAGATCCAACTTCCCCCCCCCCGGGCAGCTATCCTCCTGCCTTGGCCTGCTTCGATCAGGAGGTGGTGTGGACGGGGGGGGGGGGGCTCCTGATGCTCACTTTGCTGCAGCCACTCCCAGTGGCGGTCCCACTTGTCTAGCATCTCCTTCTTCTTCGACATCAGTTTCTCCAGATGGAGCTTGATCTGTGGCAGGAATCAGAAAAATCATGTTTGGGAAGCAGTGGGGGGGGGGCAGGAACCCTCCCCAGCTTCCAGGTCTCTCTCTCTCTCCATGGAACCCTTTCCCACCCAGGAAGCATCATCATAATCTCTATTTTTTACAAGGAGTGCTTCAGGAGAGAGCAGGCCCCCCCCCCAAGCATCCTTTCTGTCTCGGCCCTGGGACTTTGAGGTGGGGGGGGGAGCAACTAAGAGGCTCACCTCCTCCGCGGCCGGGCTCTTGTTCAACACCAGCGTCTTGCCCAGCTCCACACAAGAAGCAATGTTCTTGTTGTGCGTCTCGATCTCGCTCTTCAGCCCCTGGTGGTAGTTCATCAGCACTTCCACCGTGGAGACGTCCCTGCAGGGCCACAGGGGGGAAAAGGGGAGTGGGTGAGGCCTGGGGGGGGTGGGTTCTGAAGCTGGGCCAAGCCGAAAGACAGCCCCAGGTGGAGAGGGGCGAAGGGGAGGGCCATGCAGCAAGGAAATGGCTTCAGGGTACACTGACGTCCCTTAAAGTAAGGGTGGAGATGACCATTCCGGTCATCAGAGGAACATAAAAAATTTGGATGGGTTGCTTGGTCTAGAGCAACAACAGCTGTCCAGGGTTTCAAGCAGGATTCTCTCCTAGCCCTACCCACAAGGGGTTAAACGTGAGACCCTCTGCATGCAAACCAAGCATTCAGAAATGGAGTTGCAGCCCCCTCAAATCAGGCACCCAGTATTCTTGGTGGTCTCCCATCCAGAGACCCTGACCAGACCTAGCGTTTGCTTAGCTTCCCAAACCAGACAAGACTGGGTAGTTTTCAGAGTGGTTCTCCTTAGCCTGTCCCTCCTTGTCAGCCTGGCTAGAGCCGATGGGGAACGGATGCCTCGTGATATCTGGAGAGTCACCACTTCTCCAACCTTGGTCTGCAGGGAGACTGACTGCAAGATGGAGAAGGCAGCTTCTCCTATCACCAAACTTTTGGGACTGGATTGTGGACAGATCTCAACAACTTTACTTTCTGGACTACAGGTCCCAGAATCCCTCAGCTAGTGCTGGCTAGGGGATTCTGGGAACTGTAGTACAAAAGGGAACAAACTTTTCAAGGCTTGATTGAAGACCCCTCTGTGTGCAAGGTTCTCTGCTCTGGAGTTTTGGTGTCCTTTTCAATAAGAAACTGTGGATGAGTTCAGTGCCTTGCTAGAACCGCCTGGTCTCTGAGGAAGGCCTTGCAAAACTCCAAATCAGAGCCCCAAGCTCCCACCCTGGAAGTCCAGAGGGTCCAGTGGCCAAATACTGTTGGCCTTTAGCCCAACCGAAGCTCAGGGACAGGGCAGAAAAGCGGTGGAAGTCCGACGGTGGGTCCTGCACCTTCGCCCGTTTCCCTCTCTCTGCCCCACCGTTACCTGGGCTTCTCGCCAGTGCCAATCTGGCAGATGATGGTGTCCATCCAGGAGATCAGGTCCCTCACCATGCTCGTGAAGCGGATCTTGTCCGTGGTGGTGGTGATCTGCACCCGGCAATCTTCACAGGAGGTGAGCAGTTCCTTCCAGGAGCGCATCACCTCCTGCTCCTTGGTGGCGATGGCCTCGGCGTTCTCGCCCGCGTACACGGTCCGCAGCTGGGCTGCCACCTCTTGCAGCTGCCGCACCTGCCGGGAACCCCACGGGGAGCAAAGAGTTACGATACGCGACGGTGGGCCCCCCGCATGATGGGGCACGAGGAGCAGGAAATGATTCTTTCATTTCAGAGGAGAGGTGTTACTCCAACCCAGTGGCAGCCCAGGACACCAGACCTTTCAGGGAGGGGAGGCTGTGAATGCATTCTGAACTTTACAAAGCGCTGGAACTACTTTGGGTGAATTAATTAATTTTGAACTAATTGTAAACTTTCATTTTAGTCTTAATCTTAACTGTGTTTGTTGAACGATCAGGTTGTTGTTTTGCTTTTTGCTACAGGTTTACGTCGTTCATGGTTGTATAGCACCCAGAGCGACCCTTGGTCAGAGGGGTGGTTTAGAAATGTAAAAAAATAAAAGGGTAAAAATAGATGGAGAAGGGCCGGAGGGGCTCCGCCTTGCATTCCCCCACCTGCGTCACAAGGACCTGGACGTCGTGCTCGAAGGAGCTCAGCTTCCTTTGCAGGCTGCCGGCCGAGCTCTTGGATTCCCGAGCTGTGACCTCCGGCAAGCGCTGCTTCTTCTCCTCAATCTGGGAGAGGACCTCCTTGCAGTCACTGAAGAACCGGTGCAGCTCGTGGGAGGCGGCCAGCATCTGCGCCCGGGTCTCCATCAGCTCCAGCAGGTCCGCCCAGGCCTCGTTCACCCCATCTTTCCACTCGGCGATGGTGGCGGCGTCCGCGTGGCCGTAGTCAATCAGCTCGTCCACCATCTGGTTGACGGCCGAGATCCTCTCGTTGCCGACGCTGCCCGTCTCGCTGGCAAACTCCGTGAACTTCTCCTGCAGCAGCTGCAGAAGAAGGCGGGGGAGACAGAAGGAAGGGGCCAAGCATGTCAGAGCAGAAGATAAGCCCAGGTGGGCTGTGAATGGGAGGAAGAAACTGGAAGAAAGCCGTTTCCGGCTCCTGCCCATCTTCCAGATTCTCTTCCGACCTTTCCGCCCAACGCCTGCCTTGGCGCTTATAAAAACCAGAAAGGGGAGAGTGCCCTTGGGCATGTGCAGAGATCAGGCTCAAGGGCCCGCGAATCACAGAGCGGCTCCCTTCCTGGAAACTGAGATGGGTGAGAGATCAGGGCCCAGGTCCCAGATGGGCACCGCTGGCACGGAGGTTCACGGCCCGTTCCCTGCCTCCCTCTCACCGTCACGTGCTCGTAGTCCTGCCCCAGTTCTGGCGAGCCGGCCACCACCTCCTTCTCGGCAATCCAGTGCTCCAGGTCGTCCACTTCGCGGTTGAGCTGCAGGAGCCAGTACTGCTGCTCCAGCTTTGCCTTGCGTTCCTCCACCAGGTCCTTCAGGGAGACGTAGAGCCGGTCGACCTGGGACTGCCGCCGGCTGATCTGTTCGCTGGCAAGGACAGGGCCGGATCAGTCCGGGGGGGGGGAGGACTCCTCCAGGGGTGGGTCAGCAGGGGAGGGGGAGGGTTAAGAGGAAAGGAAGCCTTACCTGTCTGGATGGCCCAGCTCCAGCAGTGCTCGGCATTGCCGGGAGAGCTGGGCAATGGTCTCTGCGTAATTCTCCACCGTCTGTTCGGTCAGCAGGTGTTTTTTAAGCAGCTGGAGGGTGCTCTGCTCATCCTGCAGGAGAGCGAACACAAGGGCCCATCAGAGGATCTACACGGAGTGGCAGAGGAGAACGAGAGGAGCGGACAAAACCGAGCCGGCCCTGGACTCTCAGCCTGACCCGCCCGCTTCAAGAGGATGGGTGGCTCCGAAAGGCATCCCCGAGGCAGGGGTCCCTGCAGGCGCCCACCTTTCCCTTCTCCTCGCTCATCATGAACAGCTCCTGCTCGCTCAGCCAGGACTCCACCTCGGCCACATCGAAGTAGAACTGCTCCACCTGGTAGGTGGCGTCCAGGAGCTGCTGCCGCTGCTCCGTCTCCACCTGGAGGGTCAGCCACAGCTCGGAGAGCTTCTCCAGAAGCAGCCGCACGGCGTCCACCTCCGGGCTCTTGATCGTGGCAATGTTAGTGGCCCGCTCCAAGACGTCGTCCATCCGCGGCTTGTGCACCTGGATCTCCCGGCGCAGGTTCTGGTGGCCGGAAAGGAAGAGCCCTCGGGGTTATGGGGTGCCGGCATGTACTTTCAAAGCTGGGTTTTAAGCCTCAGCCTTAAGGCTTGATACGGCTTTGTTGGGCAACTGCGATTCTGAGCACATGCAGAGTGCAGCGGTCTCTGACACACCATGACAAGTTGTCTTACTGGGATAAGGAGAAGCGGCCCAAGCTGGGAGGCCCAAGTTCCAAGCAGATGCCAGCACCCTGCCTTGCATGCGCCCCACTTTTCCAGAGGTAGCTCTGGCTACTCTCGGTTACAACAAACAGAGCAACTATACGGCTAGCAAGAGATCTGCAGGGTGGGTGCGCGCACGCAATAGACAGATAGAAAACTTGATCATATTGTCCACTAGTGTTTTCCCTCTCTGGATCTACATGCAGATTGGTACCGTTGAGCTTCCTTCCTCCTTCTTCCCTGGCCGGGCGACCAGCCTCTCCTCTCCACCCCCTTTTACCTCCACCCCCACCACCCTGACTCAGAGATGCCCTTTGTCCTGCCTCTCTTTACCTGGTTCTTCTTCATGAACTGCTGGACTGCTTGCAGGTTGCTCCCGAGGTCCTTCAGCATGGCCAGTGGGAGGCGGTCCTGCACCCAGAGCTGGAAGGGAAGGAGAACCAAGGGAGACAGAGGACTTAGAAAAGGCCTCGCAAGAGTAATCCCTCCATCCCAATTACGGACATCCCCGGCAGCATTTTCAGGCTTGGAGCCCCTTCCCAGTCCCCTGAATGTCGCCCGCCAGGGATCCTGGTTCTTTGCTGACAACGGGACCATGATGTATTTTACCTCCTTTGACGCTCGGTCCTGGCTACTGGGACTATGACAACTGTCAGGAAAGTGGCCTTTTAGCTGCCCCTCCTGGCCTGACTCTGACCCACAGACCTTCCTTCTTTGGCCCCCTTCCTCCCACTCCACCCCGACTCCATCTCCACTTACGATCTCATCCTCCAGGTCGTGGCTGACTTGATGCACCTCCTTGGAGGCCAGCAGGATCCTCCGGCGCTCCTTGAGGGGCTCGATGAGGCGCACAATGCGCGTGCCCACCACGCGCTGCCTCTCGTCGACCGCGTCTTGGCTGGTGGCCTCCAGGGGCAAGGCAGCCACCTGGGCCTGCAGCTCCCCCACTTCCTTGGACCACTCCTCCACCTGGGTCTCCATGGTCTGCAACGAGACGGGGAGGAAGAAAAAAGCTTGCGCCCACCCAGAAGGGAAACGGACGGGCCCCAGCTTGGCCGACAGGGCGCCGGGGTGGGCCACGAGACGTCCCTCTCGGCCCCCTGGCCCTCGTGTCAGTGGCTTGGCAGACGTGGGCAGGCAATGGGATTGCCTTCTTTGAGACTCCAGCAAGAACCAGGGTGCTGTTGCCGGGAGAGTGCTGGACTGGAAAGCTGGACGCTCCAGATTCAAATCCCCACGGGAGCGCTCCCATTCCACAGTGACGTGGGCTTGGGGGGGGGCTTCTGTTTCTCAATGTGACCTACCTTGCAGGGTTGGTCATAGAATAAAGTGGGGAAGAAGAAAGCCATGTCACCCCCCACCCTTGACCTCCTTTACCACAGAAAAGAATATGGCTGTGGCTTTCATTTCATCTGGGGTACGGAGGGGTTGCCCATGGTTTGAACATAATACTGGCACCTGCAAATAAAACGTGTGAAGCTCCAGTGCAGCTTTGGCTTCCCTCCGCCTTTACAAGCATACCGCGAAGCCTCCATACCCTCCCTCCCTCTCTCCTTCCCTTTCTCTCTGTCTCTCTCTCTAACTCTCTCTGTGCGTGTTCATGTGGACAGATGTGCTGCTTTGGACAGGCGGCAGCTTGAGCCTGGCCTCTCAGCTTTCCTGAACCTGATACTGGGCAGACGCCTGCGGGCAGCAGCAACTGAACTGAGCTGGCATCCAGAGTAGCAGGGAGAGGGGCGGCCAGGGGCCATCCAACCACACAACAGGCACACAGAAGCCTGGGTTTAAAGTAGAAGGGACGCTCGGAGAGGGTCCTGTTAGGGTGGCCGGCTGCAGGGTCTCGAAGCTTTTCCGAGCCATGCCTGGCCATCGGGGCTTGAAGTCCTTTCTCTAGAACATGAGCCTTCCCTGCTGCAGAAGTTCACAGAAACCATGGAAAGCTCCCAGGCTATAAAGAGAAACAAGAATGGACCATCCTAAGAGCAGGACGATGGAAGACACAAGTAATTCCCAGCAAGTGAGTTTGAGTGAGAATCAGGAAGTGGTGGTCAGGAACGTGGTGCCCCTTTCCAGAAGGCCTCCCCCCCCCCCCATTCAGGCCTCTGTGGGCTCCTGCTCTGGCTTTGCCATCTACCTTCCTTTCTCAGTTGTTTGGGAATGGAGTGAGCTGACAGCCAAGACCTTTCCCTATCCTTTGACGGCTGCACCGCACCTCCTTTGTGTCGGTGGGTAAGATCCAATTAAATAATGGAGCTGCTTCTCTGACGTTTTGTTCCTGGGGAAGCCACGAGTGTGGCATGGCACGTGCGCAGAGGGGATAGGCAAAGAGAAGCAGGCGCGGCTGCAGGCAGGCAGGATTTCTCCAGCTCAGAGTGGGGCTGAGCCCCCCTGCCCACCCCAGAAACACAGAATGCCCTCTCAGGCCTTTTGCATCGGGGGGGGGGGTGCTTTTCCTGTTCCATTTAAACATAATCCTGCCACTTTCTCAAGTGATCCAACCAAAATGAAGCCTTGGAATAGTACAGGGTGCGTGGACTGTGGGTCTGTCCACAAAGGTCTTCCCTGGGAGCAGTGGGAAATGAGCCCCTGTGCATTAAGGGTGGATAGGTGCACTTTCACAGGGTGTTCCCAGCACCTTCTAGATCTCTCATGGTTCCTGGGGGGGGGGGGGGAATCAGATGCAGCCCATCCCATTGTTTGCAGCTGGCTGTCCCACATCAGGAGAAACACAGGCCACCCTCAGTCTGTACAGCAGGAGGTTGGGGTGGATGGGTTTCCCCTGTATTTGTTCAAGACCACTAAGGCTGTGCAGTGCTTGTGGAGAAGGCGAGAGCTGAGCCCTGGACGCTGGGCCCGGTCATCTCCCGACTTGCACATTTATGGCTGGGGCCATTAGGCGCCAGCCCTCTTAAGCCCCTTCCTCTTCTACTAGGCACATATGCACACACACGCATGTGCACACGCCCACGCACCCATGAACACAAGTCTGGGAAAGGTCACCCTTCTGGAATGGGGCTCCATGTTCTGGAGAAGGAAGAGGAAGGCAACAGAAATTACTTGGCAGCTAACAAGATCACGAGTGGTTAATGTAAAGACTACGAACGCAGGAAATCAGAGGCAGGAAAACAACCCAATGGGAAGGTGCAGAGAAGAGCCTTTGAGCTGAAGGAAAAGGGTGGGTTGGGTTTTGGGGCGGTCAGGCAGACAGACAGACAGACAGACAGACAGACAAACAGACAGACAGAGAAAAAAGAAAGGAAAGCCGAACGCAACCCAGATGGATTAAAAGAAACGGGCTACTGTACCGCCATGCAGCGTGATGAGACAAACGGCACTAGGATGTCATGAGCAAAGGCTGGCTCTGAACTGCCGTGGGCTGCTGAGGATGGAAAATGGAAAGCTTGGTGTGAGAGTCTGGATGGAGGGCGGGCGGGCTGGCGGGCCAGCTGGCAGGGGCACCCGCAGCCCTCCTGGGAGCCATGGAGCCAGCTGCTTCCGCTGCTGTGGCCTGGCACGTGACCCGTCCCTCCAGGATAGCTGGGCCAAGATGAGGAGGATCAACCCAAACCCAGGATCCTTGAGCTGTAGAGGAAAGCAGACCCGCCCCCCAAAATTGCCTGTGCCCCAGAGATGCAGCAGAGAGAGCCTGAGAACTCCATCGTCTTCCTCTGGAGGCATGGATGGCCCTCCCCCTTTCTCTCCCTCCCTCCCTCCCTCCCTTCCATCCATCCTTCCTTCCTTCCTTCCTTCCTTCCTTCCTTCCTTCCTTCCTTCCTTCCTTCCTTCCTTCCTTCCTTCTTTCCTTCCTTCCTTCCTTCCTTCCTTCCTTCCTTCCTTCCTTCCTTCCTTCCTTCCTTCCTTCCTTCCTCCCTCCCTCCCTCCCTCCCATCCATCCATCCATCCTTCCTCCCTCCCTCCCTCCCTCCCTCCCTCCCTCCCATCCATCCTTCCTTCCTTCCTTCCTTCCTTCCTTCCTTCCTTCCTTCCTTCCTTCCTTCCTTCCTTCCTTCCTTCCTTCCTTCCTTCCTTCCTTCCTTCCTTCCTTCCTTCCTTCCTTCCTTCCTTCCTCCCTCCCTCCCTCCCTCCCTCCCTCCCATCCATCCATCCATCCATCCATCCATCCTTCCTTCCTTCCTTCCTTCCTTCCTTCCTTCCTTCCTTCCTTCCTTCCTTCCTTCCTTCCTTCCTTCCTTCCTTCCTTCCTTCCTTCCTCCCTCCCTCCCTCCCTCCCTTCCTTCCTCCCTTCCTTCTTTCCTTCCTTCCTTCCTTCCTTCCTCCCTTCTGACAGCCCCCTGCATTTAGACACTGGCCTCAGCTGTTCCTGCCCATGTAACAGATGGCAGACTTGGCTGCACTGAGGGATGAATCCTGCTGCTTCTACCGACCCTGACAGGCAAAGGCCTGGATGGCACACTGCTCAGGAGGCTCTCTCCTGGGCCCAGATTCAAGCTCTTCGGCAGCAATGGGTCTGTCCAAAGCATCAGCTTCTGGGTGCTAGGAAAGGACAGCAAATTGTTACGTACCGGGTCACTCTTGTTGCATTTTTGATTCCCAGGGAAGAGCATTTTCTTGACAAGGCTGTTCTGCCATAGACACCCCAATAATCTGGGGGCTTTATTAGGTTTGTGAGCAAGGGCCAGGCATAGTCTGATCTTCCGCCTGAGAGCAGTGTTCACCTCCTGTCCCTCTTTGCAAACAAACCATAAAAGCAGGCTGTGGGCGCACATTCTGACAGCCCCAGTGACCTCAGGAGAAACCCAGGAGGGGAACACTGGCCCACTTTCAGAACATCTGTGCCTCCTTTTCCTAAAAGACCCCCCCCAACTCTCCCACCCAAAAAAGAGCAGCTCTGGGCAAACAGATCTGTGGATCAAGGGAGGTTGTTGTATTTGTCTTGGTTAAACAAGGAGGATCAGGTGGCCCTGAAGTTCAGATACGATCCTTCCAGCAGGACCAAAGGGTTGATTTCACACGATGCTGACAAAGTCTTCCTAGGCTGCAGAAGTAAGGGGTCAGGTCATGGGAACATCTTACCCAGAAATCAGAGACCCAGAAATTAGAGCACCTCCAGCAACATCAAGTACCTCCCAGTTCAATCCAGCATTTCTGGACGATGCCACCACCATGAGCCTTGAAGGCATGGCATTCTAGCAGAAGATCTATACCTTCTTAAGCAAGTGGTGTTGGTAGACATTACACTACATAGGAGGGGGTACTGAGTGCCCTGCTTAATGCCTTGGCCACTGGCCATTGACGGATAGTGTCCCTCTTCCTTCCCAAGGAGCCACTGCTCCCTGTTGTCATCCTCCCAGAGTCCCACGGGAACAGTCCTCACACCACAGGATTCCCGTCCCCTTTTCAAAAAGTGCACAAGCAGATACCTGGAAACGTTGGTGCCTCCTGCCCCTCACCGTGGGACCCACCTGGAGCTTCTTGAGGCTGCTGTTGACGCTGGCCAGGTCCGGCCCGGCATCCACCGCCTGCAGCTGGCTCTCCATGTGCATCAGCCGCCGGTCGAGGTCTGTGAAGCTCTGGACCAGGTGGTCCGCCTTGGTGGCCTCCAGCAACTGGCGCGCTTTGGCCTGGGTGGTGGATTCCAACTCAGCCCAACACTCCCGGATCTCCTCCAGCTTTTTCCTCACCGTTTCTGCCAGCTCCGGCTTCTCCTCCATCAGCTGCTGGCCCTCCTAAGGGGCACAGAAGGGGAGAGAGGCCTTGACTCACCTGGGGGGGGTTCCCCTAATTTCAAGCCAGTTCCATCGCCAAGGGGTGCCAGATCCTCCCTGTTGCCCCGGCAGCCAAACCTTGACGAGGGCTTCCCTGCTCTCCCCTTTAGCTTTCTCAGATCCTAGCAGGCATTGCCCAAAGACATTCAACAAGAAGGACCTAGAAGCTTGCTTAGCAAAATCTAAAATGCTCAAGGTGCTGATTTCTGCGCAAGATAACTAGTTTTATTTTGCCTGTACTCCTGTGGAATTGTGGCATATACCACCCAGTTTTCCAGAGCTACTTTAACCTTATTTTTGTAGAGAATGCAGTTTGTTAATTTTTTCCCCCATTCCCTTTCTCAATTATTTGTTTATCTTTAATTAAGGTGCTAGGACCTCCAGCTTCCTGAAAATAGGCACACTTTGCTTTGCCTCCTCGTGGCTTTCTGTCTGCCAGCTGGGCTCTCAGTGCCTGGCAGTGCTTACTCACCTTGATACGGTTAGGAACACAGTGCGGCCCAGACACTGTGCGGTCCAGCCAGCAGTGAGGATGTGATGGGGGAGAGTTCTATTCTGCTTCTTCTCCCCCCACCCCCACCTGAGGTCCAGCTGTTTCCAAACAAACTGCACCAGAGCACAGACAAGGGTTCCGACTCCTGTCCTCTGAAGATGCCCATGGCCACAGAGACTGGCGAAATGTTAGGAAGAACAACCTTCAGAACACAGCCAAAGAGCCCGAAAAACCCACGACCACCATCGGATCCCGGCCATGAAAGCCTTCGAGAATATGTTAGGTTACTTGGGCTGAGAGACCTTTTACCTGAACGTTTAAATTTACAAATACCCGCATACCATTGGAAAAATGGAAAATGTAGACTTCCTTTTTGGCTGTGACTTAGCCCTTGTACGAGTCTCTGAACTGATTTTTATTGACTCTAGCAGATTTCAAAACAGGCAGTTATTCTGTTTTTCAGGACTAAAGACTTCAATAGCAAATTGAGGAATGACCATTCCCTCTGAGGGGTGGTGGAAATCCACTTTGCATGGATGAGATTGTCATCTACCATACAATAACATGGGGGCGGGGGGAGGCAAGCAACGATCGCTCTCATAAGCCACAGCCACCTGGGCAATGATTGGGGATAATATTCCAAAGCGTGGAGAGGGGTCACCAGGTTCCTTACCCTGCGATACTATTTATTGGACACAATCCAGTGAAAAACCGGTATTATGCTCTCCTGCTCTTTCTGGGATGGAAAATTAGCTCCTTGATCCTGCTACGGGGGGGGTGTCCTCCATTGACATTTGCCCCCTTGCTTTCCCAAGAGAGGCCCAGACATCTCCATGGCAACGGAGCAGCCTCAGCCCTAAAGGGAGCCACTTTCTTGCCTGCAAAAGCAGGATGGAGGGGGGCTCTATGCTGATGGGAGAACTTCCTCCCTATAGTTCTGCTTCCCCTAAAGAACTGTGACCCATTTACTTGGTGGGGAGAACAGAACAGGGGTGTGTGTGTGGCTAGCCCTTGTGGTCAAACCCTTCTAGTGGCCTTCAACAGCTCCTGCCCTCTGGGGAGATTTCCCAACAGAGAAACCACTGGAATTCTGCAAAGAAAAATGGGCAACTAACTGGGTGAATAGCTCTCTGGAAAAGGCCTGCCCAGTATCTTTCAAAGGCAGGAGGCTCGTGCCTGGTCCTTGATCCCAGGGCAATTAGCTTCCCTCCCTTGCATTCCCACCCACCCATCCCGCAAGATTTGTACAAGGTCTCCAGCAGTTTGGAGCATCGTCCTCCGAGCGGCCTCCGCCATCTGCTAGGCGGCCGCCGTGGCGAGAGATCACAGGGTGGCACGGTGCCAACAAAAATACCCAGCAGGCCCCGAATGTTGCAGAAGGCGCATCAGCATCCCGGCGTCCCTCCTGCCTTGCCAGCGACACACGGAGGGAGCTCGCCTGTTTTCATAGACACGAGTCAACGCAGGGCTTCTACTTTAAAAAAAAAAGATGCTCAAAGTGATTCGCAGCACAGCAAAATAGAGGCTGGCACCTCGTGGGGGTGGACTGGGGCTTCTTGTCCCCTCTGAAGGCATCCAAAAATGCCAAACCAAATGAGTGGCTAGGATAAAAAAAAAAGTGGGGGTTGGGTTGGGTCTAGCATCACGCAGGAGAGGAGGGGGTCCCTGTGACCTACATAAAGAAAGAAATGGCCACCCCTGGCAGATTTCAGGCACTGCTGTTCCCCTGTATTTCCCTGGAAAAGAAAGCAGAGGCACGCGCAGCCTCGGGACCAGGCTTTCCCCACCTTTGCAGTAAAATGTCTACCTCGACAAAGCCAAAAACAGATTTTTATTTTTATTTTTCCAAAATGCAGAGCCAAGAAAAGCTAGAGAACAAGAGGAAGGGAGGTGGGGACACAGAGGCCGTTGTTGGCAAGCAGAAAGAGGCAGAGAAGGCAGTCAACAAGCAATCCAGCCAATCTCTCCAGCAAGGGCATACCAAAAGAAAGCCACCACCAAGAAGGCCCTGCTCTGCAACTCCACAGGCCTAGCTTCGACCAGCAAGGGAGCCGGCTTTGTGGATTTTGATGGCTGGGGCAGGATCATAAATAGGGGTGACGGCTCTCCACTCTATTTGAATGGGTCTTTGGGCCAGGGAGGAGAAAGAAAGGACTCTTGAGGGAAAAAAAGAAATCTGCCACATAGTGAGTCAGGTCTTATCCTGCCCTCCGCTCAGAGAGGCTAGCCTCCTCTAACCATCAGCAGCTTACCAGAGGACTGTGATTTCCAGTTTGCAAAGCCCGTGCTCTGGCTCAGAGTTATTACCTCCGCCCCCCACAATCACTCTGGTTCCAGTTTTATCTAGTCGTCAGCAGGTCTCATGGAGCCTGACCGTGCTGTAAAAGGGCTGGCTTGGGGAAAGGAGGAGAGCCGCTCTTCATGGAGTGGAGAGTGTGTCAAGAGGTGGCAGTTGTAAACCACTCCTTGAGCATCTTGTGTACCTTGAAAACCTTACTAGAGTCAGCATACGTCAGAAGAATCTTGGTGGCACCAAACAAACAATAGCAGAAACAACAACATCCACAACAACAACAACATCGGGGCCAGGAAACAGACACCCACAAGCCACATAGCCCTGAGCCACAATGCAGGTCAACAGCCTTCTCTTCTTGCAAAGAGAAGGCCTCCAACACCAGCCCACCGTGGGTGGGATCTGAGCCCGGGGTCAGCACCGGGACTCCCATGGAGCACCTGGAAACATAGGAAGCCTCACTGAGCAAGCCGGCCAGGGTCTGGGCCATTTGCCTTCAGGCAGCCGGTGGCATCTCATGGAACGGAGGGCCTCCCTGTGCAAAAAGCAATCAACCCACCTACCCAGACAAAAAAAGAAGAAGAAGCACAAATCTAACCCCTCAGAGATCTCTCCCTGATGGCCGTGTATGAAGGAAACTTTGGTCATATGAAATCCGCTTCTAACACTCTATGTCAGCCACAAGAGACGAGACAGAGATATAACCTCTAAAAAGAACATGAAGCCAGTGGGTAACCAATATCTGGGCATGTGCAGAGGGCTCCTCCCTCCTGGTGGATTAAATGCAACAGGAGCAGGCGGTTTTCAGGGAAAGGGTGTGGGAGGGATGGCCAGGCAGGAGCCAAGCCCTCCTTCCCTCTCCTGGAACCTCCTGTCTAGAATTCATGCCATTCCTTTAGCCCCAAAACGAGGAGAGGAGGGGGTTCAAGGAAAACTCGGCCCACTTATGCAATCCAGTTCACGGACAACAACTTCTAGAAGCTGCTCGCTGCTCCAAGGGAGCCGGCCAGCCTACACACCACTCAGCCGAGCAGCCGCAGGAGGAGAAGACATATAACCCGGCAGAAAAAGTTGCACATGCAAGACTCGGTCAGGGCCGGACAGACCCTGGGCTCCCTCCGGTTTCTCTTCCGCCTCTTCCTCCCAGCGCCCTGACGCATAAGGGCTCCTGGAGCCTGGGACCGGGTCTAACCACGGGGCAGCTTAAGGCCCAAGCCAGAGTTGGCAGGAGGGAGGTCTGGCGCCGGGGTGGGGGTGGGGTGGGGACAGTCTTTCCACTCCGGCCAATGCCGGTGAGACAGCTAGCCAGCTGCAGGCCTCTCCAAAAGCAGCCTTGCCCTTGGGGGGCTTGCGGTGATCACACCAGCCCCACGGAGTTCCCTGCCAACGTGCCCCCTCCAAAGTGGGCATTTACACCATCCAGGGCTCAGGAGGGCATCTTGGTAGGGCAGCCAGAGAAGGGGCTGCCTCAACGCTCTGCAGAGGGAGGGGAGGCGATGGCGAGGCCTCCCCCCCCCCACTCCTGCGCCCTGGCCACCCTCCCCCCCCAGCCCTCGCCGCCCATGCGTGGCCCTCGCTGGCCCGGGGGCGCTCTCCAGGGTGCTGAACCGCCGCGGCCCTCCCTCGCCCGCTTTCCCCCCCCCCCAGCCCTTCGCCCCCCCCCCCCCCGCGCGCCGGTGCCTTACCTTCTCGATCTTGCGTAGCCACTCCTTGTTCTGGGCCAGCTCCGCCATGAAGGCGCGGTGCCGGAGCCAGCGCTTGGGCGCCCGCTGCTTCCAGGCTGGCGCGTCCTTGTCGCGGGGCGCCTCGTCGGCCATCAGCGCCTCCTTCTCGGCCACCCAGCCATCGAGCTGCACGAGGACCGGGCGGCGGGGGGGGGGGGGGGAAGAGGAAGAAGAGGGAGGAGGGGGGGAGGAGAAGGGGGGGCGAGCGAGCGTTAGCCCGCCGGTGGCTCCCCACGGGAGGCCTCCCTCCTCCTCGTCGTCGTCGTCGTCCCCCCCCCCCGCCCGGCTCCCCCGAGGGGTCGGCGGCTGCGCTCCTCCCTGCTCTGCGCACCGGCTGCAGGCTTCGCCCACGGCTCGGCCGGTTCCCAAGCCGCCGGGGCAGCGGCAGAGGCTGCTGCGGCAGCGGGCGCGTCGAAGCTGAAACAGGCGCCCTCCCTTCCCGGAGCGAGCGAGCGAGCGAGCGCGTCACCGGCTGGCTGGCGGGCGAGAGGAAGACTCTTGCGGGCGGGCGGGCGGCCCGGGCCTCGGACGCCTGGGTCCTTCCGGGCGGGGGGAAAAAGGGAGGGCGCTCCCATGTGCCCACTTCACCTCAATTCGCCTCCTGCCAGCCGCTTCTAAGGACAGGGAAGCGGGGGCGCCGACCGGCTGGCTTCTTGAGGTGGGGAGGGGGAGAGGGAGGGAGGAAGGAAGGATTCCTCCAGAGCCTGGAGCCTCGCTCGCTCCCCCATTAAGGAAAGACAGAGAGAGAGAGAGAGAGAGAGAGAGAGAGAGACCTTCCCCAGCATAGGAAGACCCCGCACCTCCCTTTTCCTGCCCTATTTTCCACCTCCTGCCCCCACCTGTGGACCCCTTTTGGGAACTTTAATGGGGGGGATTTCCCTCTTTGTTTCACGATTTCTGGCCCCCAACTCTGGACCCACAGGAGGGCTCATTCTACCTCCCCAAAAGGAAGCCCCTTGGCATAAAGGAAGGATATCTGGCTAGGAACAGCTCCCCTCATCAGGAAGGAAAACGGTCAGGGAGGGGGCACTACAGGCCTAGACATAGGGGAGAAAAGGGGCTCCATGCAAAGAGGAAGCTCCCCCCCTCCTGCCAGCTGCGGAAGAGGCTAGAGTGGGCAGCAAAGGGCCAAGAGAGAGACCCCGTGGATCCTTTTCCCCCAGGGTGCCTGCAGCCCTCCTAAATCTGTGGCAGAGAATCCAACAGTCCTATAGAAGCCCCTTGAAGGCTCACGGGGTTTATTTGGACTAAGCTTCCTTGGACCACTGCCCATTGCATCAGGCGCCTGAAGCAGACAGACATGTGTACCTGTGGGTGGTGGGGAGGGATAGAGGGTGGACGAGAAATGACTAGGATCTGGCATGATGATGGTCAGTCCATCCGCCTGGAGAGGATTCTGGGAGTTGTAGTCCTCTATAGTGGCCATTAAGGGTGGTGGGGTGACAGACAAAAGTCTCAATGGCAGCCGTGAAGAATGAATTAGAGGCCATTGATGGGTGACAGGAGACTTTGTGGGTGACTCTTAAGCACCATTCAGATCTCTTTCTGTTATCCTCAGGGGTGGTCAATACCCATTCATGGCCATTGACTGACCATCCTCATGCTGGACCTCTTTGGTTTCCATGACATTACATCTTCTTTCCAAACCCCAACGTCTTGTCTACCAAGGCCACTCTCCATGTATCGGAAGGAGCAGGTTGTAGTCCACCAAAACCCATGCCCAGGGAAAGTGGCTTGGTCATAAGGGGCTTCTGGAGCTTGTCTCTGCTGGCCATAGACTCAAAGGCTGCTGCCTGCCCTCCTCCAACTCTCTCTCTCTCTCTCTCTCTCCCACCTTTTGCAAATGGGGAAGAAGAAGAAGAAGAAGTCCAATGAACATCCAGAAGGCCAGAAAGACCAAAGGAATGAAAATATTGCAAGTTCATCAACCAGAGGCAAGAAAATTGGTGGGATGTGATCACTACCTTGTCTCACGCCCCCCCAGCCTGTTTTCTGGAATACTGTACGTGGGACGGGTGTTCTTGCTTGTTCTTCCCATTTGTGGGCTGGGGGGGTCTCTTTGGTTCAAAGCCAAAATAACAGGCTTTAATTTATTTTGGATGAACTTCCTACAATGTCACAGGAGAACACCCACTGATATGTTCTCAGGTGAGTTGGGGGGCTAATAAAAGTATTACCACAGCCTGGGATTCAGAATGCCACTCTTACACGCTTAGCATCCCTCACCCTGCTTTCTCACTTCTTCCGGCTACCTCCAGACTACCTCGAACCCTTCCACTTTAAGGATCACTGCCTCCTTTATTTTTGCAGACCAAGGAACACTCATGTCTCGTGTGGCCTCTCTCAGCCCCCCAGACGGAAAGGACAGAAGACTTATTTCTGCCACTTCAATCTCTCCTCCACGAGAGAGCACCCTCTTCAATCACCCGTAGGCGGAAGGGTATGATGTCAGAGGGTGGGGAACTGGCACACAGATTTAGCATAGGCAAGGAACACAAATGCCACCTTAATTAGGAGAAAATGGAAATTGGCTGCTTAGTGGGTGTGGACAGAAATGGAAATTGATTGCCATTGAATCTATGGAGGAAAAGAAGCTATAATCATTCCCTTGGAGTGGGGAGGCATGTCCTTGACGCCTTGGCTCTTGGGTCTCCTTCTCCTTTCATCTCCTTGGCATCGGTTCCTTCAGCCCCTCGCCCTGAAAGCTGAGTGAGATGCTTGGGCAAAGCTGCACCTGAAATCTCTAAGAGCCAGTCTATCCACACACAAGGATGAAGCAGGAGAGGGTTTCCCGGGCGGGACTGATGCATGCCACAAGGTGGGGAAGGATTGTCCTGCTTGTTTATGTCTCATCTGAATCTCTAGATGGGAATTCACAGCTCTGAATGGCCAAAATGATCCCAGATGATCCGTTTCATCCCAAAGGATGAAAATACAGCCTTCCTTCCCCTCCCCTCCCCTCCCCTGGGCAGCAGCAGCAGCGACAGTGTGTACCTCGTGGCAGTTCTGGATGAAGTGCTGAAGCTCCAGGTGGTCACCAAGTTGTCTCATCCACTCTTGTGCCACCTCTACGTTACGCTGGCTCCTGCAAAGGAAGTAAGAGAAGAGAAGAGAAAAGGGAGAGAGGGAGGGAGGGGAGAGGAGAGTTGAAATGAGGCTACCTGAGCCTCTGGGTGAGAACCTGAAAGGGCATCTTCTCTCTCTCTCTCTCTCTCTCTCTCTCTCTCTCTCTCTCTCTCTCTCTCTCTCTCACACACACACACACACACACACACACACACACACACACACACACACACGAGTTGTTCACTCTTTCCTCCTTCCCTTCTGATAGTACAGGAGCTGCTGAAGAGCGGGTTGGTCTATGGCCGGCCCACATTGGAGAAACAGTCAAAATAATGAAGAAGATACTCAGGCTTTTCCCATCCACTCTGATCACATTCTTAAAAATAATCAGGAATGCAAAAACATGAAGGTGTCCCATCTCTCCTGGCCTTGTGAGTCCTGATGGTTAGGGTTCAGCCTCTGCTCTTCTTCCTTGCTAATCTAGACACTTTCCGCTCAGTTGTTTTCATCCATGGGGGGGGGGGCAGGAGGGGATACCAGAGTTTATATGAATTGTAGCCTCAATGCAGGATGATACTTGCTAAATTTAAGATGTCACAAGGGTGCTGTTTTTCTGGCAAGAGACTTGACATAACAACCCCCTTGGGAATTTGTGTTTGTAACAAGAGGCATTGGGGCTGAGCCCTTGCTTCTGCCCTGGCTCTCCAGTCAGGATCTGGGGCAAAACCCCACCCATACAAGGCCCTGGGAAAAGTCTGGCCTTCCGTACGGCAGTCCCGGAGAGAGGATTGCACTGAATCCAGCTCATGTCAGGAAGGCCTAGACAGCAGAGGCAGCGTTGTAGTGCCTCAAATCCAAAGTGTGTCTGAGCGATGCTAAGCCTTTTATTTTTAATCCACCGACGGCAAAAACAAGCTGTTTGTGATATTGCGAGTCTGGGCGCCCGACAAGCTGGCTCACTTGACTTTATTAGCAGTGGGGCTGACTAACCTCTTCCCAGAAACCCAAATAAAATGTCAGAGGAGATAATGCAGCATCTGGTGTGAAATTTGAAACAACCACAATAATTAAATAATGATAATGATAATAATACCAACAATATTATTCAGCTTTCCTCCCCACTTAAAGCTAAAATAATAGCACAGCACAGCACTAAGCTGGTTTATCTATCGAGGGCAGATAAATATATTAACCACCCGACACTAGTTAAAACATCAAATATAATTAGCACTGAGTCCTTCACGAAGAGAGACTTCAAAGAGAAATGGCAGTGGCTCTGGCATTAATGAGGGAAGGGATGCTTTAATTAGCTCTATATGGTACCGTTTTTCTTTCTTCTTTCTCCTACTTCAAGCCCCTTCTCTGCCTCCCTTAAATATTTCGAACCCTCAAGACAAATTCCTATTAAAAAAAAAAGTTTATCGGACTGATCTCAGCTATTCAAGGAGCCAGGATTTCTTCTCGAAGGTCTCCCATGGAGAAAGAAAGGTTCCCCACTCTGACTTTTTAATTTATTTTTTTCCAGCAAGTGGCCATTCGGAACCTACTCAGCCGACTGCTTGGGTTTCCCTGGGGTGTTGAAGGTATGTTCACAAACGAGCCACAGGGCTTCTTTTCTGCCTAAAAAGATCGGTAAGGTCTTTTGCTCTCTCCTTGCTTTTTAGTCAATTGAATTTGGAGTGTAAGCAAAAGCAAGCCTCTGAATCTTGATATGACTCTGTTTTCTTCATCTGCTGTGGCACGTTAATGAACACACACACACACACACACACACACACACACACACACACACACACACACACACACACACACACACACACACACACACACGTACACACAGCTATAGACTGATTTGCTGTTTGTGAGCTTGCTCCGGTCTTCCCCGGAAACGTTGGTAGAACTGGAGGGCCCGGCTTTTCCACAGTATGAAAAAAAGGAGCATTGGTTAAAATAAGAGAAGATTTGGATTGGAAGACGTTGCTTCTAACCCCCCTGCCTCCAAAATTAACAAAACAAGGAAGGGTGAATTACTGAAATGTCACTTTTCACTAATGGTGAGGTACGTCTAAGACCCAGGATTTATACAGCCCTGTATTATTCTTTGGTGTTTTTTTTTTTTGCCAGGGGGGCTGCCAGTGGTGACCAATGCCCACTTGAGCTGGTAGAGTAGTGGATGGGGGCATTGGGAGCAGAACCCCTTTTATCTGCTCTGTTACACACACTCCTCAATGGCACAGCCTTCGATTTGCCTTGTGCCTCCCCACCTGACCTGCTGGCACTTAGGTGCCCAGCGCCCCACCTTGAGCATGAGTAGAACCATCTACTGAGGGAGACCATGAAGGATGGCAGTTCCTCCTGGTTGGACGGAATGGCAGACAAAGTATCCTTCCATGGAAGAGATCTATGGGAATCATAAATAATCCTTCACCTTTTCTCCCATACGGGGGCATGTCTTGTGCTACTATTACGATTCCCAGCAGATCAAGAGTGTGTTGTCCCCTCCTTACCTTGCCTGGAGGGCCTCCATTTTTTCCTTCACGCGATCGCTGTAGATGTTGCCTTGACGGATCAGGCTCTCGCCCGCCTTGAGGGCCATCGTGATCTTCTGCATGTTGAGGTCCATGGTGGTCATGAAGTCTTTGTGCTTCTTGATGGCTTTCTCGGCAGCTTCCACCGTTGTGGGCACCTTGGCGTGTGCCAGTGTGGCTTCCTGCAAGAGTCCCAGAAGGGAATGGCTGGTCACATTCCAGCTGTAGAAAAAACATGTGGAGCTGGAAGACCCCTACACACACACACACACACACACACACACACACACACACACAATACTCGTATGCTCTGTCACCATCTGCCCAATAAACCAGGTCATGAGATTGTGAAGGGTTTTAAAATCTGAATGCCAATGCACTGAATGTAGCTAGAATATGTTCCCCCTGTAAGACATATAGCAGAATTTTGCACTAAGTGAAGTTTCCACACTGTCTTCAAGGTTAGCCCTATGGGGAATATATTACAGTACTCAGACCTGGATGTTAGAAAAGAAAGAGATGGAGACAAAAGAAATGGAATCAGGAATAGAAGAAAATCCCAGGACCGTTTGCAAGCTGTTTTAAAAAAAACAGGCTTGCATCAAATGGAAGTATATGAGACTCCACACCTACTATGACAACCTGCTCAGACACAAGTAAATCACTCCCAACTGAGAAAACAGCTGAATAAAATCCACAATTTCCACAAAGTGGTAAGTGGTGGTCATATTCCATAACTCTCTGCATGCATCCTGGGTTTCCTCCAATCCCACCCCTAAAGTCCTTTGGTCCAAGTCTGGCCCTTCCACTTTTTGCCCTGCTCTGGATTTCAGGTCATTCCCAAGGCAGTCGTGTTCAACAGCTGCCAGTTTTGAATCCAGGGAAATGCCTTTATGTGCACATGGAGATGATCTAGTTTTGGATAACTAGGCAGAGTCAGAGGTAGTTAGTACTTGGGTGGAATATCTGGGAACTCTTGGTAAGGAGAGAAGCCTTCATTGAAAGTTGAGACATCTGCTGCCAACCAGAGTTCGCAGCACTGATTTAGATGGATCAGATTTCTGGCTTAATATAAATGCAATGTGTTGTGTTCTCTACCTTGTTTCACTTAGCCATTGGGTTGCATCCCTTCCAGAAATGGGATGCAAGAATGCCAGGAGCTGCCAAGAGCTTCTACAGAACTGGACTGGCTTGTGCCACCTCGTCTGAAAAAGGAGATGCCTCTCCTAGTCTCTCTAACATTTTCTCCAGCAACACCTTCTCCTTTGGAAGGTGCAGAGGCGTTAAGGTGGGAAACCCATGGATTAGTTCCAGCTCTGCTGCGTGAGATTTCCCACAGTGCCAAGAGATTCCATCCAAGTGGTTTCCCCCAAGAGTGGAAACCTTGACTCAAACCAGGACGGCTGTTGCTTGGCATGGGGCCTCCCACATGGCCCATGGGGCACCCTGACTCCGACGCTCTGTTGTGCCATTTTACATCTGGTCTCCATTAAGTGGCATGGGGAAGGGGGGAGCTGAAAAGCCACACATGGATGAAGAAGGCACTGCTTCAGTCTGTTCCTCTCTCCTTCCCACCCATGCTCAAGGAAGACCTCTCTGTCCATGCCCATTGGCTCACGGGCATTGCCTACTGATCGTTTTAAGCCTGGCAGTGGGGCTTCCCCCTGGCATGTACATTGTAGGTCCTCTCTCGCTCTGCCCTCTCAGGAACTGATTTTTTTTCCTGGTACTTGATTCCAAGAAATCATCCACGCTTTCTCAAACGATGGGAGCACTTTGCCTGCCCGGTGTCTTTTAACAGCCTCCTCCAAACAACATCTGCCTGAGTTACTGCAACATGGGTTTTAATTGGTTAATGAACCTGTTATTTGGTTGAAAGCAGGAGAGCTAATAGATTTCAAAGCCGTTTAATAGGCCAACGACTCCCCAAGGCCTTCGGGAAACCACCGTCTGCAGTGTAAGGAGCCGAGCTATGATGCACGAGGCTCCAAGCCCCCTAAGGGCAGATCAAGGAGGGGGGGCATATGATTCCTAGCCAGGGGACTGGGGCAAAAGCCAGGGGATGCTGCGAGGATGGAGCGCCTGCCTGCTACTCCCAAACCACTTGGATAAATTTGGTTCCTGACTGGGTGCCAAAAGGCCCCCTGGACCATCGTGTGGCATTCGGCATGGGCTCAATGTAAGCCCCCCCCCTTTGCAAAGCACTCGCCAAGCTGATTAAATGGTGCGTGAGCCTATGCGCAGCTGGGCGCTGGAGTGGCACAAACTCTCCCGAAACCCTTTGACATCTGCTAAGGCGGAATGATTTGCACTCGAGGGCTGCTTTGCGAAGCTACCAAGGGATGGGGGATTAAAATGCCAGGAGGAGAGGCCGGATCCTAGGATCCTGCTCCATGCAGCAGCATCGGTAGACCCAGGAGGCAACCAGGGTGAGACATAGCTTAGATTGCGGATCGATCAACCTCTCTGGCTTTATCTGCTTTTTAGCAGAACCGAAAGAGACTTCTGTCTTTTTAGGTCTCTCGTCCTCGTCATCATGAAGCTCAAGCTTTTCTTGGACGCCGGAATTGATTATGTGACTCTTTTGAGCAACCGGCCAGAGGGAGGTGATGGAAAACCAGCACATGGTATTTTACACAGAAGTAAAAAGAAAAGGAAACCCAGCGAGGTGGTCTACATGCAAGGTCCCACCCCCTCCAAAAACTCACAACACAAAACAAAAAACAAAAAGCAGGATGGGAGAATAACTGTTTTTGAGAACACGAAACATCTGAGTTTCCCAGAAGGATGATGGATGGGGCATTAGAACTCATGGGAATCAGTTGTGATTAGCTATGGATCCGATGGTCATGGCTTTTTGTTTTTTGGATAGGTGGGGCTCATCAGCCCTGGGAAGGCAGGCCATCTAGGAGAAGGAAAACTCCGATTTCAAACCTCCACTGTCTTGTGGCTATATCCACTGATGGAAAAGGCTTCAGGAGTTAAACTCGAGGCAAAATCCGGAACCGGAGTCCCAGAGGCAGCTCGTGTTATTCTGGCAACTCCTGCGACGTCGCTGGAACCAGTTGTATGGGCTCTTGACTTTCCACTGGACAACAGTATTTCAGCAACGTGGAGAGGGGGAATTTGCTGCTTGGGTAACAGCCTGTCCTCCATATTGTTTTGCCCAGGCTTCGTGCTCTGGAGAGGATACCCCAAGTCCTCCGTACAGAGCACGTTACCATAGTCTTTCGAGACTGAAGGATGCCTAACTTCTTGGATGAAACGGGATGGATACCTACAAGGGTGATTTAACCCTTGAAAACCCTGGGTGGTTCCCTTCCTCCTCTTCTTATCCCCTTGATGGGGGTAAACAAGTCAAAGGGAGAAGTCCAGAGGTGGTCAACCGAGGACCACCTCAGACTGCGGAGGCCCACAGGGCAGGCGGCTCTGTGTTCTCCAGCGGGTATGAGGGGCAGACCTCCGCTTCCTGGGGCTTTCTGGTTTCATTTTGTTTTCAAGCCATTTCCTAACCCTTCTGGCTGTGTGGTTTGAAAGCCACCCTTGAACTTCTCAGCAGGCAAACGAAGCGGGCTGAACAAACCGAGCAGCAGCTGGGGGCACCCGAGGCCCTTCCCTCGACACCAGCAGAACCCAGGACGGAGGAGGCAAAATAAGTAGGAGGCGTTACAAAACCGGGCATTGGCAGAAGGCTGCTTTTCTGGGTGTGGAATGCCTGGATTTCCCAGGCGGAGAGGTTCTGGGGCTTGTTTCGTTTTTCAGCACATCTCCCAGGGGTCAGGACAGAGGACACTTGAACCCATTACCTGGTTATACAAGCAGACCTCGGCCTGTTTGGCGTCACGGAGGAAGAGGAAGAAGATGTGAGCTTGCACCAGGACTTCCCGGCGGTTCTCCCACATCTCCAGCAGTTTGTTCCAGCCCACGTCCAGCTTCTGCAGCCACTGCTGGAGTGACAGGTAAGGCAGGTCGGCTTCCTCCAGAGCCAAGACATCGTTGACCGCCTGGATCTTGGTGTAATCCTCTTCGTAGCGGTTGATCTCCTCCTTGAGGGAGGCGTGGTGGTTCAGCAGCCGCTCGGCCTGGGACAGGTTGCCCGGCAGCTCCTCGGAGGCCACGGCTGCTTGCGTCTTCACCAGCCACGTCAGGAAGGTGTCTAGGTCCTGGATGAACTGCTGCAACCTGGAAAGGGAGGAGGGAACCCAGGGAAAGTCACGGAACATCTTCCCTGGGCACAGTCGTCCTATAGAGGAGGAGCAGGATCTGTTCTCCATCATCCCGGAGAGCAGGGATGGGCTCAAGTGACAGGGGGCCAGATTTTGGCTGAAGATCAGGAAAAAACTTCTTAACTATTAGAGCAGTAGAACAACGGAACCAACAGCCTCGGGTGGTAGTAAACACTCCAGTGCTGGAAGCATTCAAGAGAAAACTCGACCACCCTCTGCTAGCTCTGCTCTGCTCTGGGTTCTTGCCTTGTGCAAGGGGCTGGATTTGATGGCCTTAAGAGGCCCCTTCCCCATGCCATCATTCTGTGATTCTATGATGAATTGGTGACAAGGCCAAGACTCTCCAGATCCCCATCCCTCGTCCAGCTCTAATGCCCACCTCTATTAAGCTTCTGCCCTCTGCCTTCCTGCTATCCTCTGCTTTTTGAATGGTCACCCTAACTTGTCCTTATATGCTCTCTTTCCCACGACTTTATCCTGGAACAGCAGCCCTGTGAGGTGGGCCCTGGTAAGAGAGGCTGAAACAGAGAGCAGGACAAACTCAAGGTCGCCCCAGGCAGTTTGCGGCCCCGTGAGGATTTGAACGTGGACCCCCTCCCGCTTCGTAACCCTCTCCCCCCCCATCCCCGACCCAAATGCCTCTGTCCTTATGCGAGCGGCTGCTCCCCATTCCCCCTCTCCCTCTAACTAACCTGCTGGCCACGGTGAGCGAGTCCTCGCAGCCCTGGAGGGTCCTCTTCAAGGCTTCCCACTCCTCACTGATCTCCTCAAACTGCATCAGGATCTCCATGGCCTGGGCCGGGTGGGCGTTGGCCAGCAGCTCCCCTTCCTGCTGCAGCTCGATCAGCCGGGGCTCCAGGACCACCAGGGTGGCCTCCATGGTGGAGAGGCGGCGCTGGAGGGAGAGGACGCTGCCCAAGTCCCCGCTGTTGTACTGGGTGGACTCGATGGCCTTCCGCTTCTCCCGGATCTGGGACTTGATCTCGTTGCACTCCAGCAGGTAGTTCTGGATCTTGAGGATGGCATTGAGGTGGTCTTTCTTCTGCTCCACCAACTCCACCACCCGGTTCCACCTAGCCATCCCCCCCAACAGGGTGGAAGAAAGGGAGATGCAGCAAAGCAGCACAAAGTCAGACCGGGGCTATGATCAGGGGGTTGCCTGGTCACCTCTGGTGGATCAGAACAGCCAGAGGCGACTAGAGCAGAGAGTTCTGATGCGTGTGTGTTCCCTTTCCTTCGCATACCTCTGATCCAGGAACTTACATGCAAGCTTCAATCTAGCTGGGGGGAAAAATGCTAAGAAATGCATTGGCGAGTTGTGGGGAGCAGAGATTTTAGTTCCACTGCAGTTTGCAAGGAAGGGGCATGTGTGTGACAGCAGCCATGTAGCTGTGCGTAGGCTTGCATGCGTATCATGAGCAGCATATTTCTCACAGATGGGGGGTATGCATGTGCTTTTTTCTTGGCAAGAGGCATCGTGGGGTCTTACGGCTCCTGACACAATGAGAGACAAGCAAGACAGGGACAGCTTCATTCAGAAAATGTTGGCATTCTCTACTGTTCAGGGGCAATGCACCAATACCATCAGGGCAGCAACGGCTAGCCCTCAGGGTAGGGGCGAAGGCTAAGAGAGGAGATTGAAGGAGATGTGGTGAACTCAGAGGCACACAGAAGCTGGAATATGGAAGAGGAGGGGCACCATGAAATAGTCTATTTGCCCAGTGGCCTGGCTGGGTCCAGGCTGTGAGCCTGTATCCTACTCCCCTAGAGACCCTTTCCTTGCTCTGCAAAGAAAGGAGAGCCCCTCTGTGTCTGAAGACACGCCCATTGCTTCTTTCTTTCCATATGAACCCTAACCATAACGGAAGGGTCGTGAGACCCAGAGCAGCTCGTACCTGCCGTTCAAGTGGTCCTGGCAGGATCGGACCTCAGAGGAACTTGGGTGGCCCCCATCGACCAGCTGCTGCACAATCTGGTTGACATCCAGGATACGACCCATCAGACTGTTCATCTCTTGGTCAAGGCTTTCAAACCTGAGCAGAAAGAAAGCAGGAGGTCTTCAAGTCATAATGGCTGAGATGGAAAAACGGCCTCCAAATGTAGTGTACAATTTTTGAGGAAGCACCCTGGCCTAATATTAAGATTTATGACCTCCCTTATCAATTCCAAATGGTCTTGGATGGAGCAGATTATCTGGTCCCTTCTTGACCCTGGTTTCTGACCTGGCTTTCAAAAATTGCCTTGGTCTCCATGGTAGAGGACAGGAGAGGGGATGGGGGGGGGGGAAACTACTGGACAGAGAGGTGCCTTTTCTTTTGATTCCCATGGACTTTTCAGTGGCGTTCAGTGTGATCAGCCATGCCTTCCCCTTCCTGGACATTTAACTGGCATGGCAATACTGGGGCACCATTTGCATAGGTTTCTCTCCTAGCTACAGTAGCTGAGCTTCCCACCACTAGAAGCTTGTCCCACAGCAAGTGGGACAATCTTGCATCTCCTCTTTGCAGACTTCTTGGTACCTCCCCAGCGGCCTGCCACAAATTCCTTTAAGCCCCACCCCCACCCCCAGTGGAATAACTTCTTGGTGAAAAGATTCCTCTAGACCAGTGGTCTCCAACCTTGGGCCTCCAGATGTTCTTGGACTTCAACTCCCAGAAATCCTGGCCAGCAGAGGTGGTGGTGAAGGCTTCTGGGAGCTGTAGTTCAAGAACATCTGGAGGCCCAAGGTTGGGGACCACTGCTCTAGACCAGTGGTTTCCAACCTTCAGTCCCCAGATGCTCTTGGACTCCCAGAAGCCGCCATTGCTAGTGGTGCCACCAGGATTTCTGGGAGTGGCAGTCCGAGAACACCTCAGTTGACCAAGCTTGGGAACCTCTAGTCTAGAACCTTGGGTAACCTAGGAGTTCTTGGACTACCACTTCTTTGCTAGCGGTGCCAGCCAGGATTTGTGAGAATGGCAGTCCAACTCAAGTTTGGGGGCCACTGGAAGCTTCTTCCTGCTCACCGGTGCTGCACCACCTCCACGTCCTCCAGCTTCTGAGGCACCTCCATCCGATTGAGCCACTGCTCCTTCTCATCGATCCAGACCTCGCAGGCATTGACCTCGCTGAACATGTGGTAGACAGCCAGGGCGTCCTGCAGCCACTGGCGCCGCAGCACAGCCACCTCGGCCACCTCCCCGTAGAGCTGCTCCACCTCCACAATGCGGATCTGGACGTCCACCAGCTCGTGGTAGTCGGGGGCCAGGGTGGCCAGCTGCTTCCGCAAGGCCAGGACAGCCCCCCGGTGCTTGTCAATCTCCTCCATCACCCCCTTGTGCTTCTTGACCAGTGACCGGGTGGAGTACTCGTCGTGGCCAAAGTCGTCACTGGAGACCAGGCGGTAAGTGTCCTGCAGCCAGACCACCAGGTCGTCCGTGTCAGCGCTGAACTGGTGGAAGCTGGAGGCCTCCTGCAGCTTCTGCAGATGGGATGCCGCGTGCTCCTCCAGCTTCTTCCAGCGTAGCCGCACCTCCCGGATCTTCTCCTGGATGTTGCCGGGGCCGAAGCGCTTCTGCAGAAGGATCTGTTCCCCGCGCCTCATGGCTGTTTGCAACAGGGAGCGCCTCCCCCCGAGCTCCCCCAGGAGGATGTTATGCTTGCTGAGCAGCTTAGCCACGCTGTTCAGGTCTTTGCCATAGCCCTGGGAGGAGGACAGGATGCGCTCCTTCTCCCGGGCCCAGGCCTCGGCCTCCTCCATCTCCTGGAAGAAGGACCACAGCTGGCGGGAGGCTTCCAGCTCCTTGCGCCGTTTGGAGGCCAGCTCCTGCAGCTGCTCCAGGCAGCTCTGGACGTGGTTCACCCGGTTGCAGATGATCTGAGGGTCACAGGGCTGGTAGCCTGTATGGCAGTGGGGAGGGGGAGAAGCCATTCCCAGGGAGTAAAGGAGGGAGGTGCAGAGGGGAGCAGGGGAGAAAGCCAAGGAAGAGAGAACATCCAGAACAAGATTCCCCTGCAAAGCACCTCTTGGTGTCCCCTCCTCCAGAATGCAAAGGGAAGGCTGGTTTATGCAGACAATGAGGGCACGGCCCAGCTCTCTCCCCCTCCAGATCAGAACACTTCTACTATCTGGGTGTAAAGTTTAATTTCAAGACCCTCAGTTCAGGAAAAGACTGGCATGCTGCGTTGAAGGCCAGTCTTTTCCTTCCCTTGTCTGTGTGTTATAAGTGAATGTTTGCTCTTCCCCCTCCCCCAGCTTTCCCTGTCCACCGTGGCTCTGCCCTTCCCTGGCTGCTTTGCCTTCTGCTCCATCAACCACAACAGGTACCAACCGGCACCATTGAGATTCCCGCCTGCATTTTTGCAGGTGTTCACTTGCACACAGGCAGGTCTCGGATCCCTCCTTGGGTCAAGCGATGGGGCTTGGGGCTTTGGCCCAGATGCCCTGAGCTCACATCCTACACCCATATGGCCAAGGGGCATGCGGGGGGGGGGAATACATGCTAAACATTCACCTGCCAGCTCTGAGAATTTGAGGGCTGCCACGTTGAGGGCCTGCACGCGATCGCTCTGTGCGGAGATGTCGGCTTCCCGCAGGTTGTGTTTCTGCAGCAAGTCCTCCACTTCCAGAAGATGCTTCCCAAAGTCCTTGGATGCCAGCTGGGCCTGCCAGGGAAGGTTCAGAGGGAGAGACCTGAACGGGTGGTGCCACGAGGGGGTGGTCGGTGGAGACCTGGGGGGGGGTTGGTCCCTGTGGCTCCTGTCTCTGGCCATGGTTGAAAATGGCCAGCTCCTCCCAGAACTTGCCATGCTGGGTACGATGCCTCAATGGACATAAGAGGGAGGGTGCACAGCCACCCTGCATGTCTGGCTGCCCAATGGTAAGCAGGGGTTGTATCCCAAAATGGAGGTACCCGGGTACTCAGCAGCACAATCCATGCAAGTGCCAACAGAAGGTTTGCTTGAGGAGGAAGGCCTGCTGAATCACTGAGGTTAAAACAGGGATATTTCAGAGTGAACTTTGTCTTGGATTGTAGCTCCATCTCCCCTGCGCCCTCACCTGCATTTCATCCATCCAGTCGATCATGTAGACCATTTCCTGGAAGATCTTCTGCAAGGCCAGGTTCTGCTCCAGCCGGTCTCGCCGGGCGCTGACCAGCTCCGTCAAGAGGTTCCACTGGCGCAGGACGCTGTCCTTCTGGGCGTTGATGCGCTTGCTGTCATAGTAGCCCTCCGACTCCATCTCCTGGGCCAGCTCCACCACCACTTGGATGCGCTCCTGGTAGGAGGAGATGTCCGCCTCAATGGCCTCGTGCTTCTTCATGGCGGCCTCCACCGCAGGGAGGTCGTAGCCAAAGTTGTCCTGGTAAGAAGGGAAGAAGGTCACACCATTTAGCAGGAGCTGAGCAGGATAATCAGACGCATGAAGAGCAGCAGGTGGGTTCCTGAGCTTGCACAGGGTGCTTTTCATGGGCCCCCAGGAAACGCTAACAAGGCCTGGGGCCTAAGATGAGATCTGGAGGAATGGCTTCCAGGCCAGAAAAACGTGATTCCTCCCTCTTCTGCAGGTGGCGAGAACAATTTTGGGGAGACCAGCAAGGATTTGCCTCCTTATGACTCCCACCGCTATTTCTACCGTGACTGCGACCTATTCTCTCACCGGCTGGCTGCAACCTTCTTAGGCCAGGATGTCTCTTGCGTCATGCATTGAGTCCTGTCACTGCTTTCTAGAAGGGAGGGGGAAGGCCTTTGCTCCAAGGCTTGGCGCCACCTCCCTCGGTACCCCCTCTCACCCACACCAGTTTTTCCCTTTTCCTTCCCTCCGTGTTCCTTCCATCTCCCTGCCCCTTCGAGGCTAAGCCCTCCCATTACCTGGGAGACCAGTCGCTGGTTCTCATTCAACCAGGTCTCCCGCATGGCGGCTTTGTGGTCGAACCTCTGGGCCAGCCGCTCCAGCTTCTCCTGCCGAATCAGTTCGTTGCGCAAGGCCACCTCCCGCTCGTGCTCAGCCTTCTCCAGCCTCGTCCATGCCTGGCCAAGGAACAGGGGGAGACACGGAGTGGTCCTCCAAAGCCCCCGGGCAGCCCCTGGCCACCCCTGCCTTCCCACCCATCCACCTGGTGTCTCCTCTCCTACCTTATTGATGTCAGAAATACTCTTGTTTTCTTTCGGGACGTAGAGCTTGTGGTTATTGGCTCGGAGCTTGCTCTGGATGGAGAAAAGCAGGACTTCTAAATTCCCCTTTTCCTGAAACCTGCAGGAGAGAGAGAGGGAGAGCACTTCAGGACGCTGCCTCTGCGTCCACCCACCAGGAGCCGTGCCCAATGGCTGCTGAAGATCTTGGAACCAACTTGAGAAATTGCAATGCCTGCTTAGGACTCGAGGCAAGGAAACAAATTTCGGAAGCATGTGGTGCTTCAAAAAGATATGGTTTTATTTTTGTGCATGGGGTTGTAAAGACTGGGCCCCCATCCATTCCCAGCTGGCATCAGGACTCACTCGTCACAATAATATTTGTGCGGCTTTGTGCAGGTCTCCCTTCCAAACCTTGCCTGCCTCTCCTCTGTGACATCACAAGGCCCCACCCCCTGGTCTCAAGGCTAGGCTCTGAGATCCCAGGGAATGGGTGGCTGCTCCAAACCTCTTTCTGGGTGGCCACTCACTTGACGGGTTTCTCTAGGGTGCAGAAGGCCGTGAAGGCTTGCAGCTGCTGCTGAACCCCGGCCAAGGAGTTGGCAAACTTCTGGTTGCTGATGATGGTGATGGTGAGCTCGATCCACTCCAGCAACTCACTAGCAAGGGACTCGTAGCGCTCGATGATCTTCTCGATCTCCAGGGCCTGATCCAGCACCTGCAGGAATGGGAGAGCACAAAACAGGGGCTCCAGCCAACACCCGGAGGGCAAGAAGCCACCTTTCGGACACACTCACAGAGGAAGAAACTACGGAATGCTTTTAGGTAGAGCAGGTCCTCAAGAAGGGTTCCAGATCTTGCTTGCAAAACCTATCTTCCACCTTGTAATTTATCCAGAACCATTAATATCTTCTAGTGACTTTCAGTCAACCCTGTCAATGGCCCATGAACAACAGGTCCTGGAATGGTGGGAGAAGGTTCACCCTCTTGGCCAGCTGGTTTAGCTTCACGCCTTCACTGAGCATCCAGAGCTCATTTAGCACATGTCCTTTGCACTCGTCCTTCCCTGGGTAGCCTGCACAGGCTGGCTTTTCTCTTGGGAAGCACAGTGGGGAACTGAACTCCCAGTGTCCGGCTCCACAATCAGGTACCTAAGCCAGTGAGCTATCCAGACGGATACCTTTATTAGACCACTAAAAAATACCATACAATCAGCTGGCTTTCATGGATCAAAGCTAGCTTTGTAGCTTTTTAGTTGGTGCAAGGAGCATCCACCTGCCCTCCTTCCTTCCGCCCAGGACTCACCTTCCCAATCCGCTTCCCTTCCACTGCCAGGGCCTTCATCTTGGAGAAGTAATGGTAGAAGGAGACCACATAGGTTATGATGGATTTTTCATCGGGATGCTCCATGTTAAGATCTGGAATAGAAAATGGGGAGGGGATTCGTGGAAGGAGAGACAAGGGGTCCGACACTGAAGACAGGGATAAAATGCAGGTTGGCATCTGGGACAACTCGCTGAGATTCAATGCCTTGAGTTGGATTCGACTTGCCCCATCCAGTGTGGGTGGGGATTACATTTTGGGTGGGCTACGCTTCTTAGAAACAGGGGTGTTACCATTGCAACGCTGGCATGAAGAGAGAAAATAAAAAGGCAAAAGGCGCAACGATTCACAACTTCAAAGGGAATCAAGGACTCATCTGGCTGCACACGTCAGATGCCGGGCTGGTGTTTAAGGAGGGGAAGGAGCAGCTTCCACCTCTCAAGGTTAGGCTGTCCTCAGATCTCCCTTTTGGGAAAAGCGTGTGGCAATCCCGTGAGAAGCTGCTGGTCATAATCTTACAGTGAGGAAAACTGAGCACCTCCGCCGGGAAACTTTAAAATGTAGCTGAGAAGGAAGACAGAAAAACCACTCTCTTAACTGCACTGAAGCAGCAGGCAGAAAAAGGCCGCTGTGCTTTCAGAGAGTGAAGCTCAGCAAAGGCTGCAGTTCTGTGCCTAGAAAGAGGGCAAACTCTTTTGATGCAAGGAGTTCTAATGCACGATGGTGCGGGCAACGCTTCTCACGTTTCGTCGAGTGCAGGAATCCCTCTGGAAGGGGCCTTAGCAAAGAACAGCTTGTCAGGAAGCTTGGGAAGAGAGTAAAACATCTGGGAGCAGGAATTAAAAGCGAGCAAAGCATATTAAAAGGGCCCCCGGTTGGGATGATCAGATTAAGACCAATCAGATCATGGCAGATCAAGCGAGATGAGATTAGACTAAGGAGATCACAGCTGGCTTTGGCTGCAAAGCAGCCGACAGACAAGCGGAAGCATTCAAAGGCAAGAAGGAAGATGGGGAACTTTCCCCAGGACCCAGGGCAGGGAACAGGGACCACGGCGCTCCACGGGCTCATCCCAGGGCAAAAGGGTCTCCAGGGAGGGTCAGCCGAGGACCTTACCTTCTGGGTCCAGCAGTTTGATGAGTCCCAGCTGCTGCTCAGCGGTGTTGAAGGCTTGCTGGAGGTTGTAGGCTGCGTTGGACTTGGTCAGCTTCTTGAAATCAATGATGTCTGGCCTGCAGTTTGAAGAACAAGAGGCCCATTCAATGAAAACTCCCTCTTTTGCACACACTTTTAGGATTTCAAACACAAAAGAGGGGACTTTACTGAGGGCAGTAAGCAAGCAAACCTGTAGCTGCCTGCCTTCCCCTGTTAACACCAAGCCTGCATGACGAGCCTCTTCCAGATCTTCTCCCCGTGACACCCATTATTAGACAGACCGAGATGAACATTTGGTGTGACTAATTAGACTTAATGTCCCCAACTTGGAAATGACTGCCAGAGAATCCAGCCTGCTTGTTGAAACACAGGCCCCATCCCCTGATCGAGACTTGGGAGGGGCATGTCGGGCATGGGGCCCTGGCGGGCAAGCTGAGTGACCGTTGGTCTTGCAAGCCTGACCGACGCCATGCAGCTGCCGCCCTTCCCACCTGTGCCTGTGGATGAGGGCGTTGAAGGCCAGTCCATCTTGCCAGCTGGTGGTGAAGTTCTGGATGTTCACTTCAGGGTACCTGGGAAGGAAAAAAGGGGTCAGCGAGAGCAGGGCATGAGGCCGCCGCACAGGACCGCCTGGAAGGGGTCGAAGCCACCAGAGCCAAATTAGTCCTTTTGGCATTCCGGTCTTTACACGTATGTGCATATTTTATTTCATGAATAAAATGTGTGGCTCGGAGGCTGGTACAAGAGTGCTTCCAGGTCCCACTGCATCTCCACTTACCCAGCTGTCTTCATTTGGCACCAGAGCAGTAAGGCATCCTTTGCTGAGCGAGTCTCTCTGTTGTCTTCAGTTTCAATTTTAATCACCTGGATCTGGGGGGAGAACCAGGGGGGGAGTGAGGAGGAGGATTGTAAGCATGGCTTCTCATCCCCTCCCAAGTTTAGGGTTACCTGGCCATTTGAGGCCAAAACCTGAGATGCACCTGGCAGCTTGTCAGGCCAGTGGTACGGCTGCCAGGTCACAGGTATCCAAAATCTCAGGGCATTGCTAAGCTTCTCCAGGCAATGAGGCCAATCTCAGGGTGCACCGCATGGAAGTAGGAGCTGCCAGCTTCTGTCTGCATCTCGGCACCATAAGCAAGAAGGCCACTTTCCCCAGAAATGGGTCAGATCTTTTCTACAGAAGGATGCAGTCAGTCGTTTCTGGGTGACAGCACTGGAAACCATCCTGGCTGCCCCTGGATTCCCGGAATGGGCCTGGGCTCCCCAAGGCTCAAGAAGGGAAGCAATGCCCCTGTTGAGGACTAGGTACTCAGTCCATCCCTCTCCGGCTTCCTTGTGTGACTTTAAAAGAGTGCTTCCAAATCTGAGTCATTTGAAGACTCAACGAGTGACAGGAAAGGTTCAGAGACTGGACAGAATCCATGCCTGTTTCCCTCTCCTGCTGGGCTGGGCAGCCCCTACCTGGAACCTCAGGATGATGGTCCAGATGAGGCCCAGCGTCAGGCGGTGGTTGCCATCAACAATGTCATGGGAGCCGACGTTCTCCAGGTGGACCCGCTGCTCCTTCAGGAACTGCAGCGCCTTGTCCACGTTCTCCAGGGAATGGATCCGCATCCGACCACGGGTTGGTTTGGGCTTCCGGAGGGAGAAGAGGAGAGGGAGTGCAGGGCAGTCCAGGGCCAACAGAAAGGGTGTGGTGTGTTTATGAAGCTCACCCCACGTGGGCCCTTCAGCGTTATCTCTCAGTTCACAGAACCAAGCTCCAGAACCTGCTCTGAAGGGCAGATAGTCTGGGAAAGTGGCGCCAGCACAGCAGGAAATGCCTCTGACCATATATAAGAGCGCATTCCCCTTTCTGCATGCACCATTTAACCGGCACGATGACGTTGGTTGGAGGCCCACCTCCTCTGTCCCTGGAAACCAGGACATTTGACCCACCACCACCTTTCCCACCTCCTGCTGAGGGACTTTACTTACCAGCTGCTCCCCAGAGAGGACTTCCAGAAGTTTTGTTAGCATGTAGCCATCCCGCAGGTCTGTGTAGAGGTCGCCGATCCGGCAGGAGACTTGGGCCAGGTGTGAATTGATCCACTTGGTGAAGGTCTTCTTCTGCACAGCTTCCCGCTCATCTAGCAGAGTTTGAGCACGTTAGATGAGAGCAGACCTTGAGGGTCCAAGTCCCTCCTTCATCATCAGGCCAAGGATTGGGACCCACAGTGGGTCAACTTTAGGGTTAGGTCCTTGGGGTGCAGATTCAAGGTGCCACCACTCAGACCCTGGTGAGGCCCTCAAGGTGAGATTGCCTAGGGGGTGAAGGATGATTGGGAGTAGGGGGCCAGTACTGGCAGCTTCTGTAAAAGGAGCAAGAATGCACAGGATCCTGCCTCTTTCTGCCTAGAAAGAGAAATGCCAGCCACAGACCCAGGGATGAAGGCAATGGATGATGTTACGGGCACTGGCCAATCAACCCCATCCATTGGCAGCTTCTCTGGCAAATATGCTGTACAAAATTGATATTTCAGGGCCCAGCCCCAGATATGGCAAACCCACTGGAGGTGAAGGAAGAAAGGAGGCAGGGGACTTCACATTTTGCCTCATTGTTGTACAAATCTTACATCTCTCTTTACGCTGAAAACCACCACCAGCACCACAACCTTTACCCTACCCCTTGTGCCTGGTCTGCTACTCATGCTGAGCGAGTTTCTAAGTCCATTTAGGCCTTTGAGACTGCTGACACCCTCCCACCAGCACTGCATGATGGGCTTCAGAGGAGTGACTACAAAGCCTACCAAGGCACGGCCTCCTCCCATTCTTCCTCGTATTTCTTCTAGTGCACTTGTAGTTCTCCATTCAGCCATCTCTTTTAAACCTTTTCAAGTCTGGGCAGGAAAAAACGAAGCTGGATATTTCCAGGCAGGGCCGGCCCTATCATTTTCTTGGGTGACGCAGCTGTCTCATGAGACAGATTCTGTGCATTACCAAGGGACAACCAGTTGCTAGCTTTTCAACTCACAAATATTGTTTTTGCGTGTTTGTTTACTGCTCCTGATGGGGAAAAGTAACTGAAAGATTTCTCGCTTCAAGTGATAAGATAACTTGGCTGGCTTTGGGTACTATGAGGTTTCATTTGGCTGGAAAGCACCCTGCCTCAGGCAGCAAAATGTCTTAGGGTGGCCTTGGGCACAAGTGTGTCCGACATACCAGCTAACGCTTTGATCCGTGAGCACTCAAAGAGTTTGGCACTGGCAGTGGTTTCGTCCCAGGGCCGGAGGTGGTGGTGGTGGTCTGTGGCTTCCCATCGCGTGTTGTTGTTTTGCTGTTGTTGTTGCTGCTGCTGTTGCTGCTGCTGCTGGGCCTCCATATTATCCAGCTTAGCCGGCGTGATGTTGGCCATCTTGCCGTTGCCACAGGGGAATCGATTCCGTCACAGCTCGGCACAGAGGGTCTTCATGAGCACCTGAAGAGGCAAGACGCCATCCACCTGCTGAGTTTTATATACCAGAGGACATACGAGAAACAGGTGTCGCACAAGGGCTCCTTCTTTTAAATGGAGCTAGCTTGCCACTCCTGGATAGCAAGGTGGCCACCTGTGTCCTCCTGGAGAGCCATATCTGGAGGGCCTCCCAAACCTTCTGCCAATGCCCCCACCGTTCCCATATCAATGTGCTCGCAATGCCTTCAGCACAGATGCACATGGCAGTTATGGATACCAATTTCTGACTTTGTTGTGGTTCTTGTGCGCTGTCCGGCCCCCTCCAACCTGTGGGGACCCTCCAAAATGTCCTGCCCTCAACCGTACTCAGTGTAGACACAAACCTCTAAGTGGCCACTAGGCTTCAGGGATGTTAGCACGTCTTTGGGTACCGAGTCTTGCATCACAAGCCCCAAGTCCCAATTAAAACCCCAGGGAAAAAAGGGGGGAAGAGAAGGGGGGGTGTTTTGGACTGCCGAGTCGAGTCTGAATCATTGGAAAACTAAAAAGCCAAGTTGAATCCACATCGAGTCACTGATGCAACTAAAGTCCAACTTGGCCGCGAGTCGTGCGACTCAAGGGCTCATCCCTGCTATGCTTTAAATGGAAATATAGCACAGCTCATCGTAAGGGGGGGTGAAAATATGAGTGGGTGGCCCGTGTGCCCCTTTTCCATCTACGCCCCAGGTATAAAATATGGAGGAGCGACATCCAGGCCCCTCGTTTATCTTCTCCCAGTCCTTGATGTTTGCACTGGCCTCCTGCCAGACGATGGTTCAGATTCTTCCCCCAGTGGGCAGGCTAAGATTCTTCGTCCATTTTGGGGGAAGGCCTTTAATAGGCTTAAGACATTCAAGGTCCACTATGGGATGTCTGAATTGAGGTAGTCTGTCTCTAAGGGGTGCATTTTAAAGAATTTTAATATGATATCTTGACTGTTTTTAATTGCATTGGTTACGTCGCTTTCATTGTTCACGAGATGCCTGAAGGGAGGCCCAGGCCTGCCCAGTGAAGGAGAGCATCTCTGCCCGTTAACCCACCCTGTGCTGTCATGAAGCAAACCATGGGCCCAGACTGTGTCCATGCCAGCTGACAAATTCTGTGAACTGGAGAAGAAAAATGTAACTTTCCCAAGTCCCTCCAATTCCTAGAAATGTCAGGCTGAATTTTTCTAGCTTGATGTGGCCTGTTCTACAGAGACATGGATGCATAGGCAAAGCTGCTGCACTCGCACGTCCTGCTCCCCCCCCTCGCACCTCCTGGCAACCCCCGTGCTGCTCACCATGGATAAAATGAGGTGACAAACAGCAGCCTGACCATCCATCTTCCCCAGATCTTGATAAGGCACCCTCTGCATTGCTGGCAAGCAGCCAACACAGTTGCAGAGGTAATAACCCCAGCAAGGATGAAATTGGTTTCAGGAGAATGGCAGCCGGGTGTAAGGATCCCTGAAGCCTCCTTTCCAGGAGCGGTGAGGGCAGGCCACCCACCAACCCAAAGGCTCGTCTACCAATGCTACATGAGCCCTCTCCTGCTGCTGGCAAAATGGTCCTGCGTGTCCCACAGGGCCAGCTTTCATGCAAGAGAGGGCATGGATAGAAAGGTGACATTACAAGTAAAGCACACACAGGAGAGAGAAAGAGGCCCTTCGGTCCCTCTGGACGTTCTGCCTCTGACTTCGGGGTATCCGTTTTTGAACAAAAGCAAGACCAGCCCTCTTTCGCAGATGTGGACAAAGGCAACAGTAGATGCTACCTGTGTCACACCACTAAAAATATCACAAACAATGGCAAGCCTTTGGCCTCTTGGGACCTTCCCACTGCAAAGGTGGGTTCCAAGGGGAACCAGATGAACAGGAATCCAACGAAAGGTTTGACTCTTCCTCCTGTGGCTTCAACAGGAGCAAAGGATTTTTATCTCCCCCCCCCCCCCATGTAAGCCAACTCACTCATCTCTGCTGATGTGTCTGTAATTATCACTCTTGTTTGTTTCATGAATACATTTAGGCTATTTTCTCTGCCTGTAGTGTCAACTATTCTCTTTGGCCCTCCTGAGAAGTTAGCTTCTTATAATTGAATAGGACAAAGACGACTCAACACCATGGGGAAGCAGCCTCTCCGAGGACTGTGAACACATTTGGGCATCCCCCGGGCAATGACCACACCCTGTTGGCTGATCCTTCCACTCTGGTAGCATCACCAGAGAGCTTCAGATAATGAACAAAGAAGGTGACCATGCATGCATGAATCTGCTTATCAACGTAAGGATGCCCTTATCATCTCTCAACAACCTCTCCTGAGATCACTACTTAAAGGTACAGTACCTGTTGTTGTTCTGTGCACATGCACCTAAAACACGTATGAATAACTGCTGACTAACCCCATATTCCATATATCTCAAGTCCTTAGGCTACACTCCCTGAAAGCTGAAGCCCAGCAAAGCACACTAGTCTTTAAAGTGCTTTTTGTTGCTTGCAAAGTTATATCATCTTTCTGCAGGGGCAGAGGACAAGGAATAAGAATGAAGACTCCATGATAAAGCAGGGAATCATTTACTTTCTCCAGAATTTGACCCGGGTCTCTGTGCTTTCTGTCAAGAGGAAGATCTTCAAAGTATGAAAGCATTGGTATCACCACATAACATTTCACTGCCCTGCATGCAGTGAACATAATCCACTGGGAGGTTCATATCATGTGGGGATTGTGGAGAACAATGACCTGACAAATTATCTCACACCCTTCCTCACGTATTTCACCACAATTCCAATAAACTAGCTACAGAGTGACAAACCCGCTGAGCAAACTACATCAACAGAGTCTTAACACCACACAATGGATTTTCTACCCACTGTGTGCATGACATCTAGTGGCAATGAGCTGCCCAGTCTTGGCCATTGGGGAATAGAAACATAGATCTGGAATGTGTGAACATAGTACACACAGACACAAAAGCAGCCAGCCCAGAGTCAAACTCCTTGGGGAATAAGCAAGAGACACAGCATAGGAAAGAACCAAGTTAATATACCAAGTTGGGTAGGAGGTGGTCAAGTTATGTTTCCCCCCCCCCCTTTTTTTTAATTCTAAGTGGCACAGCGCTTCATCAGTGTTGCAGACAAAAAGACTCCAGGGCCTATATTTTGCAGTGCTAAAGCCTAACTGTTTATTTTTTAAAAAAAAAAAAATTAAATAAAGGGAAACAGTTTGGACAGTAAGCATGATTTGCTGATGGGGAAATCCCACACCACTTCAAACAACACAGCACAGCGCCAAGACATCAGCACAGGGAACACCTCTGCACACAGAATGCAGCCATTCACACAGCCACAAACAAGTCAAGAACAACACAATGTAGAGAGATTTAAAATAAATAACCTCCTGATGGGTGTTCAAAAAGAAAAGATTGCTTGAAGAAAACTGTAAGTTTCACCTCCACTTACAATAACATTGTACAAAAAGTTCAGATTGCCTTGTCTTAAGCTCAACCCAGAGTAAACTGGAGGAGTAATATTGCAATGGACCTTAGGCTGGTCATTTTGGTTTCAGTCCCTCAGGTGGTTTCCCACTCCAGAGGGGAGGGAAAACACAAACTGGGAGGAAACTACTGAAGCTTGGACAGAAGGAGGGGATCATCCTTCCTTCTCTCTTCCCTGGTCCAAGCCCATGGGTGAAGTGTGGTGCTCCTTTGGCTGTGTTTGCCCTGACCCCATGGCCTGTGCTCCTGACAACCCAGGTGACCCCGTTCTCTTGGTGGTCAAAACAAGCTTTAGCTCCTAGTGCTAACCTCTGCCAGATGCAGAATTTGCAGCTGTATTGGGGAGATTCCCAATGCCTGGTCCAGAGGGGGCAGAGAAGAAGCTGGTGAAAGCGGGCCATTTGGGAAAGGCAGGGATACCTTCTGCACCTGTGCCCTTAGCCTCAATGGGTATAAACAAGGATTCCCCAGTATCTTCTCCCTCCTGGTGGACAATTTAAGATGTTCTAGCAAGTTGGGGGTAATTGTGAATTTATAGCACATGTCACTGACCAGTATTCACCACACTAGGTACAACCCGGCAGGCTGTGCTGAATCAGGCCAAAGGTCAAGCTTGACAAGGATCCTGCTGGCCACAGCAGCTGGCCAAAGCCCTCCTGGGTGACCCCTGGCATGCACAAAGCCAATATACAAAGACTGCCCTTCCTCACAAGGCAAGCCTTCTGCTGCTCATGCTCTGCATACGGAGAAGGAGAGCTGAGGGAGAGACCCCCCCCCACACACACACACCACCAACAGAAGGGGCTGGGGAGGGATTCTGCTCAAGTCCAACATTACACAAGCACTCAACCTTGGCAGATGTTCCACGGATCCCAGGGAAGCATCCTCCTTTCCACCAAGCCCTCCTCCAGGCTTCTTAGCACCAACAGAGTGATTATCTCCCTGTTCCAAATTGTCAGGCCCAAAACTGGTGTTTCTCTAAATCATGCTGACAGCAGCAAGCGGGGCAGGGAGGGGTCGTCCCTGGCTGGGCCTGAAGGTATGAATACAAATGCCCTTCTTGCAACGGTGAGATCAGGAACTTGCAGATGTGCTTCGCAGCTGCACTAAAAAAAAGCTCTAAGCACTTAAGAGGAAGGGATTCGGGAGGAAGGGACAGGCTAGCCTCCCTGGGAGAAGGCCCCCCCGTACCCCTCCTCTTCAACGAACAGGCTTACTAATGAACACCAACTTAGCGAGCGTGCAATCCAGACCCAGCCTGCTCACCCATCTAGGCATGAAAAATCAAACTGCTCTTCAGTGGCACAGAACCCAAGTTGCCAGGTACTGGGAGAGATGTGGAAGGCAAACCGCAGTAATTCAGCATGGCTGAATTAGCACATTGGTCCCCTCTGCCCCCCTCCCCAAATGATGCTGGGGGAACGATCCCTGGCATGTTCACTGGGGGGGGGGAAGTAGGATCCCTGGTCAGCAAAACTCACTTGGATCGCTCCCACTGGTGTTTTACCTGCCAGGTGGTAGGAATCAGAAGCCTGAGAGCCACATCAGGTACACCTCATGGCCGGGCCTGACCTCTGCACTCCCTAAGGGCCAGGAAGGAGGCCTTCTCCCTCTGGACCACGCCGGGCCCCTTCCTCCCCCTTCAGCCCCCCCCCCCCGCTGGAGGCTCTGCCCAGCCCCCTCTCACCATCTTCCGGCACACCTTAGCCTGGCAGAGCACGGACAGCAGCTGGGAGGGAGGGAGGCAGGGTCCGCTGCCACCCGGGCGGTGCACCAGTCCTTCCATGGGGTTGAGAGCAAGGGGAAGCAGGAAGCAGCCACCGGGGCCCTTCCTGGCCGGCTCTGCCCGGCAGAATGGAGAGCCCTCGGCTGACCTTCCTCGGCCAGGACGGGGAGGCAGCTGCTTTCCCCTCCGCCCACCTGAGCGACGGACACCCCCCCCCCAGCACCGATGGGGAAGAGGGGGACCTTCTGTCCAAGAGGGAGATGCGGGGTCCTCGGCAGCACGACCGCACGGGAGGAGGCCGCCTCCCTGGGAGCACTGCGGGAGGGGGACCTTTCGAGCATCTGCTCCCCACCGAGATGTCTCCTTGTCCCCAAACCGGCTCCGTCGCCACCCTCCAGCCCCTTGGGGATGGCTCAAAACCCTCCCAAGCAGCAGGGGAGGGGGGGTCCCTCTATTACCCCCCCACACACACACACACAGTGTCTGCTCCCTCTCCCCCCCCCCCCCACGGTGCACAGAAGGAGATCTGGAGAGAGGAGAGGTCCTTGCGCGCCTCTGCCTCCACGGAAACAGCCCCCGCGGCCTGCCCGGTCCCAAGCCTGCCTCCGCCGGCAGCGTGCCCGGCTTACCTCTCCTCCTCCTCGGCGTCCCTGCAGCCCGGCCGCTCCCGCCGCGCCCTGTCTGGGTACCCGAGCAGGAAGGATGCTCGCGCTGGCGGCAGAGGAGGAGGAGGCAGGAGGGAAAAGCAGCCCAGCGCGGGCAGCAGCAGCAGCAGCAGCATCACCGCCGTCCTGGCCGGGCAGCCAATCCCGGCTCTCCGCTCCGGCCCTCCCAGCCCAGCCCAGCCCAAGCAGCGGAGGGCGCCGGGCCTTGTCTGCCGCTCCCCCCCCCGCCCCGCTTGCCAGCCCGCTAGAAGGAAAGACGGCTTTCCAGGAAGACAAGACAAGCAGGATGCGCTACGCCGCTGGATATTCCCAGCGATGCTGTGGACCCACCGGAAGAGAACCGCCTGCTGCCACAATTTGGGGCCAGCCGCCCCCTTCGCCTGCGCCCTTCTCCCGTTCACCTTTCTCCATGACTTCCCCGTTCCCCCCCCCCTTCCTCCTTATATATGCACCTCAAAGACTCCAGTAAGACCTTTGGCGGGCATCCAGGGAGACACACTTCCAAAGGCAGAGTGGGGGGGGGCGAGCTTGAAAAGACCGGGGGGGGCGCTCTGGGATCCTGAGCTGGGGGGAGAGTTGGGGGCGGCACTTTTGGAGGGATTTGACCCATCATCCTCAAGAAACAGGTTGCCATGGCACTCCTGCAGGAGGAAAGACAAGGTGCAGCCAACTTCCTTACCTGCTCCTGTTAGCACCCTCCAAGGCAGCTAATAAGGAATACCAGTGGTCTGGATATTTATTTATTTATTTATTTATTTTATTTTATTTTATTTTATTTTATTTTGTTTATATTCCGCCCATCTGGTATATTCTACCACTCTGGGCGGCTACCAACAAACATATACTCATTAAAATACAAAACCATAACATAATCAATAATAAAACAGTGCAAAATATAATAAATGATAAATAGCGAAGGAAAAAGAGTTAAGTGCTGGCAAGAGGGAAGGCCTGGGTAAACATGTTTTTAGTTGGGTTTTAAATGTACCCAGCGTAGAGGCATCACGAATCATTGGAGGGAGGTTGTTCCAAAGTCGAGGAGCCACCGCAGAGAAGGCCCGGTTTCGTGTCTTTACAGCTGATTCCCAAAACTGTTCTGTGTAACCTGGAAATTTAGGTCCAGCTGTGTTTATCTTTTGAGCCAAGGGAAACATATTGGCTTCTCTTTGGGTCTAAAGGGCTGATGGTGGTGTAGCGGACAGAGTGGGGAGGAACTAAGATTCAGGAGGCCTGGGTTCAAATCCCTGGCTCTGCCTGGGAAACAAAGAGTGGGTGGGTGGGTGCGTGGGTGCATGTGGAATTGTCTCTCACCCTAATTTCAGCTGTTTTTACTGTTATTTGATGTCAGTCTGACTGATTGCAATTGATTTTATCTTTCCATGGTCTGTGACGGATGCAATAAATAAATGTTAAGAGCTTCTTTTTTAATATACATAATAATTTTATGTAACATAAAATTATTTTATGTTACATAAAATGTGTAGGCGTACAATGCAATACACCTCTGAAGTGTGCAACCGCTTCTGAGTACTCTCTACCTTCCAAGCCCTGGAAAGCCATGACCCCAAAGAGCAAGCTCGGAGAGAAGAGGCCTGCCAGGTCGGGTGGGTGTTTCGCCCACCCGACCACGGCTCTTCCGCTGTTGAGCAGCAGCCGATGTTCCCAAATGGCGCAGGGAAATGGCAGCTCAGCCTTGCACTTAAGAGTAGAATCTAACCGGTTCCCCGGGGAGGAGTGCAAAACCGAAGCTGAACCCTCTTTGCAACCTTGGGACAACCTCCCTCCCCCCCCCGCCCGCCGGTCCGCCAGGCAGCTAAGCTTCGGTTTGGCGGGGCTTCAGAGCGAGGGGAGGGGGGGTGTCCCTGCCAGGCTTTCGCCAATCCCAGGGCGACCCGACAGGGGGCGCCTTCCTGCCCACCTTCACCCATGCTTCCTTCCGCCCCAACCCCGGCGCTGCGCATTTCCCACGTTCCGCAAGTTCGGCCGGGCGCTCCGCTCGGGGCGGAGGCCTTGCGCGCGACTCCTGCTCGCCGGCCACCCCGCGCCTCTTGACGCGCCGCCCCCGGCCTCGGTCGGCCTGCCTCCCGGGAGGAGCTCCGGGCGGAAGGGCTCGCTCCGACGCTGGGCTGGGCTGGGCTCGGCGCGAGGCGGCGGCGGCGGCGGCGGCGGCATCCCGGAGGGAGCGAGCGAGCGAGTGCGCCCGACATGGCTGCCACCTGCAAAAAGATCGCCATCTTCGGGGCCACCGGCATGACCGGCCTGGCTACCTTGGCCCAAGCCCTGGACGCCGGTAAGCCGGACGGCCAGGCGACGCGCGGGGAGGGCGCGATCGTGTTCCGGGAAAGGCGTGGGAAGCGGGGTGGCCGGAGGGGCGCCTCTCCCTGTCGCGGCGCCGCGGAGAGGACACGTCTGTGCGCGCCTGGCACCCGGGTGCCCTCTTGCCCGGGGCTGGAAGGCGCTCCCTGGCGACGTGGCCCCCTCGGTGCCTCTCCGGCCCCCCAACTAGCTGCAGCTCGAGGCACCGGGGCAGGGACGTCGCTTGCTGAGCCCCCCCACACACACACCGACGCCCCGCTTGGAGCCAGGATTCCCCCGCCCCTCCAAGGCCGTGTCTTTTTGGTGGGGTGGGTGCCTGAATGGGGCGGGGAAGCCAGACGAAGGAAGTTCAGCTGGTGATCCGGTTTCATAGTAATATTTCAAGCCCTTGGCCCGCAGCGGCGGCGGCCCTTTTCGTAACAACCCTGCAGAGTGGGCCTGAAGAGCCCAAATCCTGGGGTCGGGAGGGCCTCTGGGTCTTAAGCAAGCTGGTGGCTTGTCCCGGGGGGGGCGCGCAGAGGCCTATTTCAACCCGCTTTGAGACCCGGCGTGGGTGCGTGAAAGAGGGGAGCAGCATCCCCTGCAGGGACCCACTGAAAGGCAGCTGTGACCAGAGGCAGACCCGCCCACTGTGTGTGAGCAGCAGAGATAAGAAGAAGGGGCCTTATCAGGCGAGGCCAAAGGAGCGCAGAAGGTGGAACAGCGGTGGGCTGGGCTGCAGGGCAAGCCTGTTGCCCTGAGTTAATGTTTGAGCTTTGAGGACAGAGGTGACGGCCGGATAGCTCAGTGGTTTAGGCCACTGGCTGCGAGAGCCAGAGGTGGGGAGTTTGATTCCCCCCGGGGGGGGCCTCCTTGACAGGGGCTGGACTCAATGATCCACAGGGTCCCTTCCAGCTGTGCAGTTCTAAGGTGATTATTATCAGAATAAAGGGCCGATCTTTCCACCTGTAAAGAGCTGGCAGAGCTGAGTCCCGGAGCTGAAGTCTCCCTCCTCTGGCTGGGGCCCTGTGGCTGCTCCTAGGACTCATGCCACCACCACCACCCCTTTCTTGTTCTCTTCAGGCCTACGGGGTTGCGGAAAGCAAAAAAATAAAAAAGGGTTGGGATCCAGTGGCTGCTGGAGGGAGAGAGCACTCTTAGTGCCACCTACAAAATGGCAACAGGGCGACCAGAGATGATTCTACTACCGTATTTGGATGCCCTGCCTGCTTTCTCTCCCCCTTCCTGTCCCAGTCCTTGGGGGGTGGGATACAGGAGAAGAGGCTGGTTCGCAAACCAGACAGAGCGGGTTTTGCTTATGGTGACCCCTTGGTGCCATCTTCGTGTCCGTGGCCTCTGCACCCCCTCCCCAGACTGCAGTGGGCATCGGCCACCATGGACCCCCCAGATTGGTCGGCAAGCCCTGTATGGGCTTCATTAGATGTTGTTTACGCCTGAGATTCTTCTAAGGGAAAACTTCTAGCGAGGGATGTTGTTTTGTGCCGCTGTGAGCTGGTGAAGGCACTCCTTGGGGGTCTACTTGGGGGAAGCTTGCTTTGTGGTTCAAAGTGGGGCCTCTGGGTGTGGCTGGGCCTCCTCCCACCTCCTCTCCCCTTTCACCCTGCTTCCTCTCCCCCCCCCCTTAGATTCCTCTCTCCCCCCCCCCAACCCTGGTGCCCATTTGCCTAATATAACTGTGGTTCCTATGACTGGGCCCCTGATCCAGGCTCCTTTCCAAACTTTTAAAATGCAATTAAAGTTTGTCCTTTGGAACAATCAGTCACAGAATCCGTAAGACAAGAGGTGGTGCCTGCACTTGGGATCCCACACAGTGTTCCTCTTAAAATGCCGAGGAACGGTGGCTCTGGTGCTCTCATATTCAAAATGGGAAAAGAGCCAAGAAGGTCCAACACAGGCCTGTTTGATTTCCAAAGGAGATTTTTAAAAAAATCAAGAAAATGAGATTAGTTGAAAGAAAGCTGAAATGTAGGAGGGGCAAATCCGTTTAAATTGCCTGTAATAGAAGTTGGCTTAAAATGGTCAGCACAGACTAGCAAATAAGGAGTCGGCCAGGGAGGAGGCCAGCGTGGCTAAACTGCCAAGTAAAGATGGTACTTTGGGAAGGAAAGACATTTCTTTCACAAGGAACGAACTGTTGAAAAAGTGCGTGAAGAGCACCAGGTCAAATGTAGAGGTGCAGGTATTTGTTTTGTACTGTATTATTTGTTTGTTTGTTTGTTTGTTTGTTTATTTATTTAATTTTATTTAATTTTATTTTATTTATACCCTGCCTATCTGGACCACCGGACCACTCTAGGTGGCTTCCAATATAACATCAGACAATAAAAACAACAAGCAAATACATAATAATACAAAACAAATACAATAAAATAAAAAATAGGGAAAAAGAAGAAAAAGAAAATCAAGAATTGGCTGGAGGGAAGGCCTGAATGAACAACCATGTTTTTAATTGGGTTTTAAAGATGCACAGCGTAGGGGCCGCGCAATCTCCGGAGGGAGATTGTTCCAGAGGCGAGGAGCCACCGCCGAGAAGGCCCGGTTTCGTGTCTTCTCCTTTCGGGCCTCTCTTGGCGTCAGGCTTCTCAGCCTCACCTCCTGACTCGTGCGGGTGATCCAGGTAGACTTTGGTGGAAGCAGGCGTTCCGCCAAATATCGAGGTCCTAAACCATTTAGGGCCTTGTAAGTAAGCATTAAAACTTTGAAGTTGATGCGGAAACAGATGGGCAGCCAATGCAATGCGGCCAGCGTTGGAGAAATGTGTTGGTATTTTCTCATTCCAGTAAGGAGTCTGGCCGCCGCATTCTGCACCACCTGAAGTTTCCGCATCAGCCTCAAAGGCAGCCCTTCCTTATCACAACAATACACCCACAACAAAAACACACTGATCACCATAATCACCCATCTCCTGAAAAAGACAAAAGCTGATCCAACAGCTATAAATACTCAACTGCCAAACAAACTGCACAGGGTGCTACTCCTGTCCTCTGAAGATGCCGGCCACAGAGACTGGCAAAACGTTAGGAAGAACAGCCTTCAAAACATGGCCAAAGAGCCTGAAAAACCCACAACAGTCACAATCTGGACTTCCTTCCTTCCCTCCCAACACAACTAGTGGTGAGGGATTATGGGAACTGTTGTCAAGCCAGGGGCCATGAGATCCCTGCTTGCCGGATGCCACCCTGACCTCTTTTTTGCCTCTCTTCTTTCCAGGTTACCGGGTGACGGTGCTGGTGCGGGACCCGGTCCGGCTCCCCCTGGAGCTCCAGCCGGCGCAGGTGGTGGTGGGAGATGTGCTGAACCTGGAGGATGTCGACCGGACGGTGAAGGGCCAGGATGCCGTCATTGTCATCTTGGGCACTCGCAACGACCTCAGTACGAGAGACGGCATTTGCCCCCCCCCCAACCACCCCTTGCTTTGCTGAGCCCTCGGCTCCTGGTTTGGCCTTTGGTGCTTTAAAACTCCTTTCCTTTATTAACACCATCCTCCCCTCTCGTACCCTCCAGGCCCCACCACCATGATGTCTGAAGGCACCCGGAACATCGTGACCGCCATGAAATCTCACGGCATCCGCAAAGTGGTTGTTTGCCTGTCAGGTATTCGAATCTATGGGTGGTGGAGGATTTGTGTGTAAGAGGGAGAGAGAGAGGGTGGAGGGAGGAGGAAGCATGAGATGGTGTCCCCATGTGGGTTTGACACTTAGATCTTTGAGATCAGGTGCAAGAGCTGCCTCTGCTCCCCTTCCTTGAGGCACCCCACAAGAAAACAGAGATGGGATTTCAGAGAGAGAGAGAGAGAGAGAGAGAGAGTGCATGCCAGGAAAGGAGAGACGGTGGCTAAGTCTTGCTCTCTTTCTGTCACTGCTGATAGCTTTCCTCATGTGGGATTTGGACAAGGTGCCTGCCAAGCTGCGCCCGGTGACGGAGGACCACATCCGGATGCAGCAGATCCTAAAGGAGTCGGGCTTGGATTGTGTTTATGTCATGCCACCCCACATTGCAAGTAAGGCTCCTGGCTCTCTTACCATCTGAGCTGATATGCACAGGCTGACCGTCTCAGGAAATGGGCTTGGGGTCTAGCCGTGGGATCCTAAGCCTCACCTCTTGGTCCTTGTTGCTCTGAAGCTCTTGTCTGGATACGGTCAAGGAGCACAGCTTGCTGGCAGGCTGACCCTTCTCTTACCATTAGTCCTGCTAGCCTGAGCCATACTCCAGTGCCAGCCATCCTGGCAGTTTGGATTGTACATGTATGTTACAGTAAAATCAATATACAGCCATGTGACACCTTAAGGAGTAATGAATGAATTAAAATATTTTTAACTTGCCTTCCTCCTTAAAAAGTTCTCAGTGTGGCTTATAACAATTAGAAAAGAGTATTTGAGCCAACTACAGGGTTCTTTTTAAGGAGAAAGGTGGGATAATAATATTTTAAATAAATAAACAAGCAAGCGAACCATATTAAAAATAGCAAATGAATGCAATACTCAAAAACATAAGCAACACCAAAATACATTCAAAGCAATAAAGTGCAACCATCCATTCAAAAAACCCCATTCTAGCAGCCAGTTACTCAGGGAAAGCTTGCCTGCAGAGGAAGGTATTTTGTCTGCTTGCGGAAGGAGAGCAAAGATGGGGCCAGGCTGGCCTCCGGTGGGTGGACCTTCAGCATGCCCTTAAAAAGTAGCATGAGAAAAGAACTAGAAAATATTGCTTATTTCATCAGCAACATTGCTTCCTTCTTGCTCCTTAGTCTACTTTTGAAAAGTAACTTTGTTACATACACCTTATCCTCCAAAGGCTGTTTACAAATAAATGCATGCCTTATCACTCTGAACGGCCCCTTCTGAATGTGATGTGGGTCTTAAGACAGTGTTTGGCTGGAGGGGGCAGCTTTTTAGGGGCTGAGTTCAGAGCAGGCCTGGTTCCAACTGGGCCCGCTTGGCTTGGCTTCAGGCTCTCCCTATTTAAACAGTTGCAAAAACTTTTCTCATGGCCAAGGATTGCTATCTGGGAACAATTGAAAGCGCTGATGCTCAGCCCTGCCTGCCAGCCATATCCGGTGACCGATGGGTTTGGTGCTCTGCTCCCAGACTAGTGGGCCTTCTGCCCATGTTCAGAAGAACTGTGGCCATTGTGAGAACTTCTGGGGCTCTGTGGTCATGGGCAATTCCTCTGAAGCAGAATGAGGGAGAAATCTTGCTTCCAGGGGCTTTCAAGACTGCTGTCCTGAACTTCTGCAAGTCCAGTTTTATTTCCGCACATCTGGCCAGAGGCAAAGCGGTCTCCCTTCTGTTCTGCGTTGCTTTTTACAATGGCTTCCTTTTTTGAAACATTTTCCTGTGTGCCCCCTCCTGGCTGTCTCATCCATGCCATCCTCCTCTTTCAGGTGACCAGCCTCTCACAGGCGACTACACGGTGACCGTCGACTCCTCCAGTGGTTCCAGAATCATCTCCAAACACGACCTCGGGCACTTCTTCCTGAAGTGCCTGACCACTTCGGAGTATGATGGGAAAAATGTCTACCTCTCCAGGCACTATCCTAAGGAATAAGTCCCTCTCTTTGGGTCCCGTCCTTCCCCTCTCCCTGTTATGTTCAAGGCAGAAGGGACCCCCCCCCCCTCGGCTCCATCTTAACTTGACAAAGGGAAATGCTCAACTGCTTTGCCAACCTCTCTGATTCTCCCCCCTTCCTCCCTTTTCTGCTCTCGAGTGCCTTTCCCCCTTTATTAAAGTCACCCCACCCCACCCCCCTGAGGCTGGAGCACCCACCTGGCTCCCTCCTCTTTCAGGAAGTCATACAACGGCCATTGCATGTCGACCATTTCTTGGGATTAAAACAGCAACAGAAAGTGTGGGTGGGCAGGTCACCCTCCTTCCCACGTGTGCTTGTGCAGTAATTCTGAGGAGCAGCACACTCCCGAGAAGAGAAGGGAAAAATAAACCTCTTGCAGGTTGTAAAGACAGCACTGAAGGAGGGAGCCCTCACTTGTTCAGCTCAGCTGCCTCCTGTTGGTGCTTGGGTGTATTATTTTTTAAATTGCACAGAAGGAAATGGACAGAACTGTAACAGCAAAGCAGCCAGGACCCCTCAATCTGCAGAGAATTTTTTTTAAAAAAAATTATATGAGTCACTTTGAGCACTCGTTCAGTTGAAAAGCAGTTAACAGAGGCGTTGAAAAGATTACCAAGAACAGCAAAGTGCTGACATTTTTGGATGTTATTAGTTTGGACTGGAAGTGGCTGCCTATGTTTGCGTTCATGTTAACTAGTAATCCTGCTCTGTGTATGGCTGAGAAACCATGTTCCATCTTTCTTGCTGAAGAATTCTGTGTAACTTGAAAGCCTGCATACTTGTAACAATAATTAGTCAGATTAAAATATCTATTTTGACCTATTTCGTCTTTGTGATTCTGATTTCATCACCGGTGTCAAGCCAAGAGTTGTTTGGCCCTCACCACTCCAGGAGTACACCGGATACCTTGCAGTTGTGGCCAGGTATTTATCGGAACCACAAAACGAAGCATCCACACCAGACTCAAAGAACATGAGAGACACAGCAGAGTAAAACAACCAGAAAAATTGGCAGTAGCTGAACATGCCCTAAAACAAACTGGACATGAAATTCTATTTCAAAATACAGTACTGTACTGAAATACTGGACAACATCAGCAATCATTACGTTAGACTGCACAGGTAAGCCATTGAAATACACAACCCCAGTAGAACTTCAACAAAAAAGAAGACATTTTGAAATTCAACAAAACTTGGCTCCAAGCACTGAAAAATATAGCATGCAAAAGGTCAACAAACTCTATCCAGCCACAAGGAGCGGTGATCACTACGCACAAAAGACCAGCTAACAACACCCATCAATCACAGTGACAGATAATCTCTCCTCATCACAACAATACACATACAACAAAAACACACTGATCACCATAATCACCCATCTTCTGAAAAGGACAAAAGCTGATCCAACAGCTATAAATGCTCAACTGCCAAACAAACTGCACTGGAGCACAGGGTGCTACTCGTGTCCTCTGACAATGCCAACCACAGAGACTGGCGAGACGTTAGGAAGAACAACCTTCAGAACATGGCCAAAGAGCCCGAAAAACCCACAAGAACCATAAGTGCCAACTGTTCAGAAAAAAATTAGAAAAGGCTACACAGTCCTTACATGATGCAGATGCCTGAGCAGGTGGGACTTTATTTAATAATAATCATGTGCCATCAACGGGATTCTGACTCCGGGTGACCCTTTTTTAGGGTTCCCAAGTAGATAAACTAAACTGCCTTTGATTTAAAATGTTGACAAAAGTGTGGGTTTTCTAGTTAGGCATGATTTATCATTCCCTTTTTCTGGGACTAAAGGGTGCAGCTGGCCCAAGGCCACCCGAGCTGGCTTTTCTCCCAGGAGGCACCAGGGGGAATCGAACTCCCAACCACTAATACATTGCCAGCTATCCAGCCAGTTCTCTGAATTAACGCGTCCTTACAAATGCAAAAGGGACGTGGTGGCGCTGTGGGCTAAACCGCAGAAGCCTGTGCTGCAGGGTCAGAAGACCAGCAGTCGTAAGATCGAATCCACGTGACGGAGTGAGCTCCCATCGCTTGTCCCAGCTCCCGTCAATCTAGCGGTTTGAAAGCATGCAAATGCAAGTAGATAAATAGGGACCACCTCGGTGGGAAGGTAACAGTGTTCCGTGTCTAAGTCGCACTGGCCAGGTGACCACGGAAGATTGTCTTCGGACAAAACGCTGGTTCTATGGCTTGGAAACGGGGATGAGCACCGCCCCATAGAGTTGAACACGACTGGACAAAAATTGTCAAGGGGAACCTTTACCTTTACAAATGCAAAACAATTCCGAATAGCTTGAAGCTTGGTATGAAGACTCCTCCTCTATAATCTCCCTGGCCAGAGTGGAGTGACTGGTTTCGGCCAGGGGAGAAAAAAAACACCTGGCATTCACATGCAAATAGCGGCTTATTGATCCCATTCTCTGAGCCTCGAGAGGCTTAAGCACCGCTGTTAACACTCGGGACGCCCCTGCGGCGGTCCTGGGCTATTTTTAGACCACTCTTTTCAGACTGACACACCCTCCCGGAGCCTTGTGCAAAGGAAAGCTGAGCCGGTCGCCCGCCGAGACTCGGCAACAGTTTGCACAAACTCCTTGCCCGCCGCTCAGAATTATTTTTTTGAAAAAATCGAAATAATAGCAATTATTACTCCCCCCCCCCCCAAACTCACCCAACTTTCTCTAACTTTATCCTTCCTCCGAAGGGAAAAAAAAAGCTTCCAGTCGATTTCCAGGCGGCTAAGCTGTTTCGGTCTGTCGTAGCCAAAAAGAGGATCCTTCAGGCTGGTTGGAGGAACGGAGGCGTTTTATGACCGCCATAGCTTTACCCGGTTTGCAGCCGAAAGCATCAGAATCGGGCTGCTGGATGCAAACTGTGGAGGCCATATAAAACCCCTTAGTGCTAGAAAATTTGTTTTTTTTTGGGGGGGGGGCGAAATGAGCACAAGCACCGCTCGAAATGTGGCTGCCGTGCGCCTTCCAAGTCCCCTCTGACTCACGCTGACCCCGTGAATGAGCGACCTCCCGACGTGTCCTGTTCTCAACTGCCCTGCTCAGTTCCTGCAGACCCAAGCCTGTGGCTTCCATAGGGAGTCAGTCCATCTCGTGTTTCTTCATCCCCATTTTCTACTACCTTCCGCAAAAAAGAATCTTGCTTTCTCATGTAGGATCTAATACAAGCATAAATACAGATTTTGACAAGTTAAGCACCTAAATCTCTGGACTTTTCAAAAGCTTGACTTCTTTCCACCCAGAAGGGGGGGAAAACTGCACATTTTAGTTAATATTCGCGTGTGTGTGTTTATTTGCTTTGAAAAATTCAACTGCACTGATAATTCTGGTCCAGCCTTCCTTGGGACCCAGGCGTCCTGAGCGGGGAAGGCTGCGGCGCCACCTAGAGGCAGCGCGTCAGGGACCCGGCTGTACCTGAGCGCCGGCCAGGTAAGCACCCAGCCAATGAGCGGGCGTCCTTCATGGAGCCGACCAATGGCGGCGAAGCCCCTCCTCTCCCTCATTTCGCTTCAAATCTGACCGCGGCTTCGCTTACATCTTGCTCAGACTGAAGCGAAGCCGGGTACAGTAATAGGAAAAGGTTAGGATTCGGGCCGGGGTGGAGCGCGCAGTCCATCGCTCCGGAGGCAAAGAGGACGAGGATCGCGCCCAGAGAGAGTCTTCGAAAGAGCCGCAGCTGCCTCTCCATCTTAGCCGGACGACTTTCTATCCCGGGCTCGGTGGGTAAGGATCCTTTCCTCTTCCTTTCCTTGTAGTGGCACGATCCTCGCCCGGCTTGCTCTCATGTAAGCCTCTTGGCAGTCGGAGGCGGCTCCCACCTCCATGGACGGGTTCGATCCCCCCCCCGTCCCCAAAAAAGCACCACTTTTTCGGAGCGGTGGCTTTACTCCCTCGGACGCGGCTTCTTTCGGGGCGCTGAGGCCAGATTCGGGGTGGCGTTACCTGGGGAGAAGACTTCCCCTCTGATATAGCGGGATTTTTAGGAGGTGGGCTTTCTTGTTCAACGCTGGTAACCAAGCCGGCGGCCATTGTACCCCCGGCTCGATGGGTCAGGATCCTTTCCTCTTCCTTTCCTTGTAATGGCACGATCCTCGCCATGTTTGCTCTCTTGTAAGCCCCTTGGCAGTCTGAGGGGGCTCCCACCTCCATGGGAGGTCCGAACACCCCCCGTCCCCCCTCTCCCCAAGAAAGCCACCTCTTCCGAGCGGTGGCTTTACTCCCTCGGACGCGGCTTCCTTCGGGGCGCTGAGGCCAGATTCGGGGTGGCGTTACCTGGGGAGAAGACTTCTCCTCTGATATAGCGGGATTTTTAGGAGGTGGGCTTTCTTGTTCGACGCTGGTAACCAAGCCGGCGGCCGTTCGGTGAGAAGGAATCGTTTCTCTCCTAGGCGGGCTTTGAGGGGTGCTGGGGCTTCTGGCGAGCCTGCCCCCGGGGCAGAATCAGGGCGAGGTGGGGGCCGGCGACAGAGCCCTTGCCTGCTTCAGCGGGTTTCGCGCGCTTTCTAATTGCTAATTTAGCTGGCGATGGAGAGGGGCTTTTCGCACAGACTGGTCCCTGGTGCAGGGGAGTGTTGTATGTGTATTGGGTGGGGGCGGTGCCCAGGCTGGATCTGGCCGGGTCTGTTAAACCACTCAATCCCCAGTTGTGATCTCAACTTGGGCACGTGTTTTCCAAGCCTCTTTGCTCAGCGGAGGCGGGTCAATCCCGTTACCTGGTGATCTTAACTTTCTGATCAATCCATTTACACCCCCCCCACCCGCTCCCCTTGCCCAAAGCAAGTTGCTTGAGGCGAAGCGTTTCTGCCAACCTCGGGGTCCCTCCCATGCCCTTCATGAACGTGCCAACACCTCTGTGCTCCTGTTTGCTGAGAGGAAGGATAGTTGCTCATTCGTTAGAGGGGAAGGGGGGGGGTCTCATCATGGGCTCTCTTCATGGAGCTTACAGATAGATGGTACACATTTTTTAAAAGGTGCAAAAATGTATTTTCCCCCTTTTTGCTCCTGAAAGCCCACAGAAGGGTCATCTTGCAATAAAACAGCAAGCGAAGGTCCTAAAAGTGCTGCTCAAATACTCCTAAATATTTGGGGTATTTGAGCAGGGCTTTGCCCTCCTGCTTCCAAGAGGTGAGTCCCCGAGGTAGATGGGGTGCCAGGCAAAACTGAGTTCCTCCCTAGATACGTCGGAGCCCCTAGCGTTGCAGAATGTCGCGATGCAGAAGCCCCATGATTCCCCCATGGTGTATGTTGGGTTCTCCCCCTGGCCACCCGATCCTGAACGGTGTCTTTCCTTGCTCCAGGGAAACCATGTCTCGTGGCCAGAAGCGCAAAGCCCCCGAGGAGGGACCCAACGAGGCCAAAGACCAGCTCCAGTTCTACCTCCACCAGTTCTACCTGCTGCCGCTGGCCAAGTCAAAGTTATCTTCACTGTGCGATGACTATCACAAATATGCCCTGCTCAGGAGCACCATCCTGCGCTTCCGGGAAACTGGGAAGCAAGAAAAGGCAGCCCAGCGGATGCTCCAGAGTGCCCCACCTTTCTGGCAGACCAGCTGGGAGGACCTGCCAGAGAGCTATACCCCAGGAGACACCGAGTCTTTAGCAGAGACTGGGAAAGAGCCTCTCCCCACACCAGATGCTTGGGAGACCCCCGCCTTTGGAATGGACACACCGTCAACCTCCTCTGGCCAGCCTGGAGGGCAAGGGGGCCACGGGGGCTCCCTGGAGGAGCCCTTCCCTTCTGCGTTAGAGGAAACCTCCTGTAGGGGAGGAGAGCCGCCCCTCGATCCTAGCCAGGGCCCTCAACTGGGCCCGGAGGAACCGGCCTCTCCAAACGCTGACGCCCCCTTTGGCTCTTCCTCCGAAGACCCCTCTCCGAGCCCCCAGGAGGAGACCAGCAGCTTGGAGAGCCTCTCTCAGGAAGAGCTATTCAGCAGCAACCTCTTTGGGAGCTTTGAGATTTTGGCAGCAAACTACCTGAGCGACGTCACCTTGGATGATATCTTCGCCGACATTGATATTTCAGAGTTTGAGACCACCCCGGCTCTACCACCAAGCCGTGGGCCCGATGCTCCGGTTGACGCACAGCAGGATCTGCACGGGAACCCCCAAGCCAAGGCTCCGCCCCTTCCCACTCAGGATGCCAACGAAAGAGATGACATGGAGCACTCCAAGGAATAATAGCTCTGCTCGCTCTACACCCCGCCTCCGTCTCCTCCACCACACCTGGGGCCGTCAATAAGCTGCAGTCACTTAAAGTTTACAGGTCAAATGGCCACCCTCATGACATGACAGTGCAAACAGACCACTTTCAGGTTTTACAGTAGGAAATCAGATTACTTTTTTAAACCTGGCAATACGGACTATTTTTATCCTTCTTGATCAGATCCGAATGTGTAACTGAGCACTCATAGGATGCCAGTGCAATAAGCTATAAGTGCAATTCATTATTTGTGCAATGTGTTATACCAGTGCAATGTGCTATAAGTGCAATGGGTTGTAAGTGCAATGGGTTGTAAGTGCAATGGGTCACTCACCCGCCATTCTTTGGGGAGGGAGAGAAAGGATGCTGTAAAGTGCAAATATTGCTTTTAGTCTTCAGTGGGGTTCTTGCCATCCTCTTCCTGCACTTGCCCCCCTTCTTTTTGAGAATTGGCTGATGCAGCCCCCACTGTGTTAGGCAGTTGTTCACCTTGCTTTCAGCCCCCCCCACCTCTTCCTCCAGGATTTTGGATGACCTGGAACTGTGTTGGGAATTGCCTCCTCTTTCACTGAAGTGTGTGCATCTCAACATGGCCCTGATGGTCTAGTCAAAAGCCCAAAATGTGTTCTGCTGACTTCCACTTATGTCAGGGGGCACATGTACCCTCTTTGCCATTCTGTGTTCTGATGCTGCTCATCCCCAGAGGTCTGGCAGCTGCACCTAGCACCAGAATCCCAGAGGCCACCCCCCAACACACACAAACACCCACCTACCTCTCTTTGATGACACCTCCAGGGTTTCCCCCCTAAAGGGCCCTACAGAGCTAATCCTCTTCTGCAGGGAGGGGGGGGTTTGATCAAGAGTTCCACTGCCTCTCCCACCCAGACTGTTTTAGGTCCATGGGGGCCTTGGGAAAGATCGATTGGCCAATTCCAGATTTGAAAAAACGTCCTCGTAGAACTAAAACAAACCCCAAAGAGGGTCATCTTGCACCTTCATTCAGTTTCCCATTGATGGTGAGCCTCAAAGTATAAAGCCCCCTTTTAGATTTTCTGATGTCTGCACTTGCATAAGATCAGGGTGATTCACTTCAGCAGGTTGAAGTTGCTCACTCTCTCAAAATGTTTCTATTTTATATTAATCATTTTTGCACATCTTTACCCCCATACAAAATATGATTGGAAGTTCACTTCCACTTCGTGGGGGGGGCAGGGGGAATCCTCAGAAACAACCCCTACACACATAAGCCCCAATACCTTCAGCATCTTCTTTCCCAGTACAGTGGTGCCCCGCATAGTGACGATAATCCATTCCGAAAAAATTGTCGCTATACAGATTCGTCGCTATGTGGAACAAAAAAGCCCATAGGAATGCATTAAAACACGTTTAATGCGTTCCTATGGGCAAAAAATTCACCGTTATGCAAAAATCCTGTATATGGCTGCCATTTTCACTGTCCGGTAAGCGAGGAATGGGCGCAAAAACACTGCGGGCAGCCATTTTTTTAACCTGGTGGCCATTTTGGAACCGCTGATCAGCTGTTAGGAAAACATCGCTTTGCGATAATCGGTAAGCGAAACAGCTTACCGATCATCGCAAAGCGATGTTTTACCATTTAAAACATTGCAATGCGATCACAAAAACGATGGCAAAAAAAACCATCGCTATGCGGATTCATGGTTAAATGGGGCGCCCGTTATGCGGGGCACCACTGTATTCCTTCCTGTGCCTTGTTAAAGTGTCCTTGCCTTGAGGACAGCCAGGATGGGGGAAATGCACTCTCTCTCTCTCTCTCTTGCACTACAGCTTCTTCCTTTGCCGGGTCTGATCGGCCCTCTGAGAGGGCCCAGGCTCGGCTGAGTTTGATGCAAAACTTCCCTAGAGACCCTAGACGTTAGCGTTCAAGGATAGGCTGCTCTTCCCACCCCAGCCTCATGTCTGAGGAAGCAACAGCTGATAGAAGAAACTTGTCTTCCGCAATCTTCTCCGTGGGTTGCCTCTACTGCAAAGTGCCTCTTGAACAGTGGTTGCCAAGCTAAACCATTCTGTGTCTCTAGACATTTCGGGTCTTCCATCAGCCGTTGGCTTCCTCAAGGGCCTTCTCCTGCCTCTGTACCACGTGGCATCCCATTCCATGAAAAGTCATCTGTTTTATTCCAAGCAGTATTTTGTGGCAATGATGACGGGTGTTGTGGGAATGCCACAGGGTGTACGAGGCAGAGGGTCTGCATGGGCTGAGCTGTGTTAAGCCCCTAGGCAAAGATAGACCAAATGCCTCCAGAGTGACTTAACCTCCAAAGAAGTCCTTAGGTGTTTTGAGTTTGTGCACTTTGCACTTCTAGTTTTCTACAAACTGCTTTAGATCCCAAAAATTATGCATTTATTGTTGTTTAACTTGTGACCCAACCATATGAACCAGCTCCCAGCTCGCTCTCTCGCTCTCTGTGTGTGTGTTGGAGAACTTGACTGCATATTGTTGTTGTAATACTTGAATTGATTTGTTGCAATGGATAATGATGTAATGGCTAATTACTGAGTTCTCAATAAAATTTTGTTGTTGTTGTTTAGTCGTTAAGTCGTGTCTGACTCTTCATGACCCCACGGACCAGAGCACGCCAGGCCCTCCTGTCTTCCACTGCCTCCCGGAGATGGGTCAAAATCATGTTGGTCCCTTCGGTGACACAGTCCAACCATCTCGTCCTCTGTCGTCCCCTTCTCCTCCTGCCTTCACACTTTCCCAACATCAGGGTGTTTTTCAGGGAGTCTTCTCATGAGATGACCAGAGTATTGGAGCCTCAGCTTCAGGATCTGTCCTTCCAGGGAGCACTCAGGGTTGATTTCCTTTAGAATGGACAGGTTTGTTCTCCTTGCAGTCCAGGGGACTCACAAGAGTCTCCTCGAGCACCACAATTCAAAAGCATCAATTCTTTGGCGGTCAGTACCCCCGGGCTTTTACAAAGCATACCTCCTTTGCTCCTGAGCTGCCTTGTCAGCCACAACACCCACAGAGCAAAGTTTTTTCAAGGCTGGCCGGCTATTAGAAAATCTTTGCTAGATTCAGGTAGAGCACAGAACATGTTCTTTCAGTTTTGTTTCTCACTACAAGTTATTCAACTTTCCTTTAAGTCACATGCAGTTTTCTTGAGCTCCCTATGTGATTTCCTTGGGGGTGCAGAAGCAAAAGAGCTGGTCCTCTCTCTTCAGAGGGAATCCCCCACGCTGCTGGTAAAAAGCTAGTCTGCTATTCTAAATCAATTATTTCTAGCCCTCCAACATCTGTCACCATTTTAAATCTGCTGTTGTAGCTAAAGTGTAGCTTGGAGAAATTGATTATTTTTTTTTCACTTAAAGAAATGTAGCATGGATATTTAGATATGCAAGGAGTTTCTCCTGCTATGAAAATCTCAGGATATCTTCAAAACAATAGGCTAGCAAAAGTAATGTAAAAGGGAGAAGGAAGAAAGAAAGGGGAAATGCCGTAGCTGAAAATTTTTTTCCCCTTCAGTGTGAGCTCTCCTCAATCAAAATCCACAGAGAAGAAGATATAGGAGTGCAAAATCACCATAACAGGAGTTGTTGCTTTCCACTCCCAAGTTAATGTTTGACTTTTAAAGGGACTCCTTTACAATCTCTACTTAGCAACTTTTTCTGAACATCCTTTATTGCCAATAATTTGCTAAAAGTGAAAACGCTACTTTGCTTTATGTTCTGGATTTAGCCTAGGCAGTTGTGTCAGTCAAAGCTGCATTTTATCCCTTTGTTCAATCATCATCATCATCATCCTAGAAGTTCAGAACGGGAAAGGACCCTATTAATCATCACGTCCAGCCCTTCTCAAGGAGGCACTGTGGGGAATCAAACTTCCAACCTCTGGCTCTGCAGCAAGCTAGCTAAACCATTGAGCTACCCTAAATCTGTACACAGAATATAACATATGGAAAGCTGAACTAGATTCAGATTAAGGAGGAGTGAAAATTGATGGAAGAAACATTAGTGATTTGAGATATGAAGATGATACCATTTCACTGGCAGAAAGCAGCAACGACTTGAAATGATTTTTAGTGAAAGTGAAAGGAAGATATGAGATGACTATTACAAAACTTTAAGGTTGATAATGAAAAAAATGATTCATTTGGAATACGGTGCTGGAGCAGAGCTTTGTGGATACCTGGATTGCCAGAAAGACAAACAAGTGGGTCCTAGATGAAATCAAGCCTGGACCGTTTCTAGAAGGGAAAATGTTGAAACTGAGGCTGTTCTGCTTTGGGCACATCCTGAGGAGGCAGAGTTGTCTGGAAAAGACCACCATGTTGGGAAAAGCGGAAGGCAGCAGGAAATGAGGAAGACCAAAGACAAGATGGATTGACTCCCTAAAAGAAGCCAGAGGGTTGAATCTGCAAGAGCTGAGCTCAGGACATTTTGGAGATTGTTCCATTCCTAAGATGGCCATGGGTCCGGAGGCGACTTGACAGGACAGAATAACTACAATAAGAGCCCTCCGGTTTCTGCTGTAAAGCTCTCTGTTCCACCTCTTTCCCCCCCCCCCATGTCTACTCTAATCGTCAGGAGGATTCTGAGGATCAAATGGGGGCGGGGGCGGGCACCGCTTGCCCCGAACCCTTTAAACGATCGCCACGAGGAAGGGTCTCCTCTCTCCAAGGCCAAGCACTCTCTGGGTCTCTTTGACCGAACTTGACTTTGGGGGGAAAAAACTGTTTACGTGAATTTATTTGGCAAAATGCGAAGAAACAAAACAAGGCGAAGCAAAAACAGGTGGCACCTTAAAGACGAAGTATTATATTTTAATGTGAGCTTTCCCGGACACGAGACCCCTTCCTCAGACATACGGGAACAGAACATTCGCGGTTACAAGAGTCGCTCCGTGTTTTGTGCAAAGATCTTTTCTCCCCCCCCCCCCCGCCCTCTCCCCGGTCCACAATCTGGGCACGCACACGTTGTTGCAAACCCACGATCGGGCTTCATCCAGAGGCAAGCGCAGGCAGCGCCTCCCACCCGGGCTTTCTACGTGCAGCGCGTGAGGACAACCCCCCCCCCCCGGACTCGGACGTTCACCCATTTTAAGCGGAGGCTTTGGAGGCGGACCTGATTCGGCTGCTCGTCTTTCAGGTTTTTGAGATTTTCATGGTGATTCGCATGCAAACGGGAGCAACAAGGGGGGGGCGATTTCTGAAATTTGGAAATAGCGGGTCAGGAAGAATTGTACCCCGACTGTGGTCGCGCCCCCCCCCCCCGCCCCCCATCCCGCGCATCCTTTCCTTCGCCTCCCGCTCCCGGGACCCGCTCTGGTCCAGATTGACTGCGAAGTGGCTCCGCTGCGCCTTAGCCAATCGGAGCCAGGGGGCGTGGCCTCCCTCCGTCCGGTCTTTTCCTGTTTGTTTCTTCTTTTCCCCGCAAAGGAAATGAGATGAGTCGCCCGTCCCCCCCTCCGCCCGCCCGCCCACGCGCTATGCAGATAAGGCGCCGAGGCGCGCTTCCCCATTGGCCCGGCGGCGCCTTCCCCCGCCCACGCAGGGAGAAGCGAGCGAGCCTCCGCGCCCGAGGACGGCGAGATTCGATTCTGGAACGCGGAGGGAGGCATGCCGGCTCGTGATTGGCTGCGTCGCGCCTTCCAGACCCCGCTGATTGGCCTCTGAGGATCCGGGTATGTAAATGTCGGGGGTCCCCGAGACCCTCTCCGGGGCAGCGCGCGGGTTCGGCGTCGGGCGCTGCCCCCCCCCGTCGGGCTCCGGGACCGGAGTCTCCGGGCTCGGGCAGGGGAGAGGCTCCGCCGGCTCGGGCGGCTGCGGCAGGCATGAGTCACCCGGCGCTTCCGTGCCTGCCTGCCTGCCTGCCTGGCTGGGTGGCTGCTGCCAAGGAGGGGGAGGCGGCGGCTGGCGGGGCGGGACGGGACGGGACGGGACGGGAAGGGAGGGCGGGCGCCTCTTGCACGCGAGGAGGCATCCCCGAGCCTAGAGCCCCGGCGGGCGGGCGGCCGGGCGGGCAGGGGGGCTCCCCCTCCCTCCCTCCCTCCCTGCCCCCCCTCCGCTCCTTTGGGCGATCCTCGGGCAGAGCGCCCGATCCACCGAGTCCGGACTCCGCTGGCGCAGCTTCGTCCTGCCCGAGGAGGACTTTGGCCGTTCCGCGGACAGGCGAGCCCCCCCCCCCTGCGCGCCGGGCGAGGGGAACGGGTCTCCCCCACGCGCGCTTGCCAGGCGGTCTTCCCTCCTTCCGTGCCCAAGGCAGGCGGCCGGAGGAGGGAGGTCCTTAGGGCGTGCAGGGTCCCCTTCTGTGCCCCCCCGGGGAGCCAAGCAGGCCGGCAGGGTGGGGGCTCCCTCGAAGAGGGTCCCGGCGGGCCGCCTCCAGCTTCCAGAGCTGGCCAAGCGCTGGGAGCCCGCTACGGCTGCCCGCCCCGCCAAAGGAGCCGGCGGTGCCCGGACTGGGGCGGGAGGAGGCGGAGAGGACGGGGCTGAGTTTCCTCCGGCGGAGCCGCCCCCCTCCCCCTCGGAGCCCTTTCCGCGCCCGGGACAGGCCGAGCAAGAAAGCTGGCACCGGGGGGGGGGGGCGGAGGAGGGGTCCTGTCTTTCTCGCTGACCACCCGCACCCCCTGGGCCACTCACCCTGGCCAGGAGGGGACATGAGAAGAGCCCTCATTTAGGGGGAGATGGGCTCAGGAGCAAGGACCTTCTCTCTCTCTCTCAAGTGGGGTTTGTAGTTAGAACAGTCCAGTAAAACTTGGGTGGAAGATCAGAAGCAGGAATTCAGAGGCAAATAAAAGAGAACATGTATTTGTTTTCTTGCTTATTGGGTCAGAGAGGTTTCGTGGTGACAAGGTTGGAAAAGAACTTAAGAGAGCAGGGTTCAAATTGCCCCTCCACCATGGAAGTCATGGGAGTGACCTTGATCTACTTCACAGGATTGTTAGGAGGAAATGATGGACGGGGTGGGGTGGGGTGGGGAGGAAGCTATGTAGGCCTCCCGAAGCTCCCTGAGGGGGAGGGATCAACATAGCCAACGAATAAACAATATCTATCCAAAAAAATAATCAAGGCAGCTTACTGGATTTGAAAACCAGAAGGAATAGAAAGTATAGCATTTTTAAAAAAAACTGCACAAGTTAAAACACAATAGTATTGAAAACAATTGTAAGAGTGTGTCAAAAACCACTGCATCCCACACGTGCTAAAAGCCCTGTGGCAAGACTTCCCGTTCTGCGTGTGAGAATTGAAACCCAGCTGGAGCAGTTGAAAAACCTGTATAAAAAATTCGGCACCCGCCAGTGCAAAGGTCTAGCTCAGCAGCCAGGCAGACGGCCGAAGGTTTTCCTGAATCAAGCAAAGCTTCCTTCAGTTGGCGGCTGAAACATTTCTATCCCACTCTGTAGCCATAAATCTTAGGGTAGGAGTCCTCCAGTAAAATGACCTTAAATGAATATAAAACAGCCACAAAATTATGCTTAAAATTATGTTAGAACAATTCAACCATTCAAATTGAAATTGGAGACCAAGCTGTGATCTTACCCGTGTGTGTCTTTGTGCTGTCAAGTTGGAACCAACTTTTGGTGACCTTAATAGGGCTTTCAAGGCAAGCAAGATATTAAAGGAGTGATTTTATCATTTCCGCTCCCCCACCCCCATGGGCTTCTAGGGCCAAGTGGGGATTCCAGCCCTCTTCTCCAGAGTCGTAGTCTAGCACTCTGTCTAGTACACCACACTTTATAGCTGTTTATTTAAAAAAAAATTGCTGTTTGGCTTCAGGCAGTGCAGAATCTTTGGTTCCCCCATGCGGCCTCTGCCCAGCCGTGTGGGGACTTGGTCCTGACTGTCTCTCTCCTCCTCCTCCTCCTCCTCCCAGGAAGATGTTGGCCAAAGGCGTGAAGAGGAAGCGGAGTGAAGAGGAGGCCGATCCCCCGTCCAGCTCTCTCTTCAGCCTCTCCGTCTCCAAGCTCCACCAGAGCCTGCAACGCATCGAGCCGAACCTCCGGCGCCTGGTGCTGGTCGCCAACACGCTCCGGCGCCTCCAAGGCGAGATGCAGCCAGCGCCGTTAGTCCTCAACGAGGCAGCCCTGCCTGCTGTCGAAGCCAGCTCCGTCTCCCGGCACGGCGCCGGTGGTGTCCCTGCCTGCACTCTTTTGGACACTTGCAGAAGTCCCCTCCCCTCCCCTTCTCCCGCCTCCCACGTGGATGAACTCCTGTTCTCCAGTATGGACCTCTCTGTCTTCTCCACTCTTCTGGAGGACTTGAATGCCACAGAGGGCTTGGGGGACTCCCTGAGCCCTTCCCTCGTGCAGCCGGAAGGTTTGTTCAGTCCAGAGTCCGCACGGACATCCCCCCCAGGCCCTCCCACCCCACTGGAGATTCTGGGCCCTGGTGGCTACCTCCTGGAAGATGGCCTGGAGGACATTTTTGAGGACATTGACACCTCCATGTATGACTCCAGCTTCTGGTCACCCATCAGCCTTCCTGGCCTCAAGGAGGGCTCCTCTAGCCCTGTGCAGGAGAGGTCCGATCTAGCCGACCTTGATTATCTCATGGACATTCTTGTGGAAGCTCAGGAGCTGTGACAGAGGGGGTGACTCTGTGTGTGTGTGTGTGTGTGTGTGTGTGTGTAGAGGAACGGTTCAATTTTGCAGTGGAGCATGTGCATGGAATCCTATGAGATACAGCCATCCTGGGATTAGGGGTTCACGAGTGTTGAATGCTGGAAATGGGTGTAAAGGAAGGGGCAGCCAGTGTCCCTCATGAAGTTGCCACCATGTGTGGCGGAGTGCCTGCATCCCATCTTCTCTAGAGGTGTTCCTTTCTCATGTGAGAAAATACCACCCAACAAAACCAAGCAAACACACCCAGTTTCCAATCCTTCTGCCTCTACTGTGCTACAACCCTACTGCCTTAAGCATCAGAGTCCCTGAAGAAACAGGACAGGGCTGGGTAAAAACAAGTAATCCACATGCTTCTAAATGGCTTTTTGGAGAGAAGGAAGGAAGGAAGGAAGGAAGGAAGGAAGGAAGGAAGGAAGGAAGGAAGGAAGGAAGGAAGGAAGGAAGGAAGGAAGGAAGGAAGGAAGGAAGGATGGATGGATGGATGGATGGATGGATGGATGGATGGAAGGAAAGGAAGGAAGGAAGGAAGGAAGGAAGGAAGGAAGGAAGGAAGGAAGGAAGGAAGGAAGGAAGGAAGGAAGGAAGGAAGGAAGGAAGGAAGGAAGGAAGGAAGGAAGGAAGGAAGGAAGGAAGGAAGGAAGATAGATTCGTCCTTGACTGCTGTCCGCAGCTTCTCCCTCATCTCAAATTGCAGGGAAGTCTGAGTGAAGAACGTAGACATGCTTATGAAACATGTGCACACAAAGTTTGTGCATTCAGACTCTACCTGGGAGGAAGAGTGCTACCTCTTGCAAGGCGAATGCTTGTGCAACTAAGAAGCATACTTCTAATTTACTGTATGAATGCCAACGACCTCCTTTCTTTCTTTCTTTCTTCTTTCTTTCTTTCTTTCTTTCTTTCTTTCTTTCTTTCTTTCTTTCTTTCTTTCTTTCTTTCTTTCTTTCTTTCTTTCTTTCTTTCTTTCTTTAAGACAAGCCATGTATTGTTAAACTGCCTTTGAAATGACCAAATACAGTATATAAATGTTGGAAAAGAACATGGGGTGCTTTACTTGCAATTAGAAACCTCAAGACGACTTCAGCTGGGACAGATCCTTGGGTCACTTCCAGTTCCAGGACCACCTCTCCCATCGGACCTACTTTTAAATATTCACACTTTGCATTGGGGCAGAGTGGGGGAGACTTCAGTGCCTCTAGGGTGAATTTTCCATCTCCAGAATTCACCCAAAATGCAAAGAAAAATTAAAAAGTTTTGAAAACTGGTAATGTTGGTGTTAATTGGGATTGCAACCTGTTAAGAAGGCAAATCCATCACCTCGGAGTCTTCCAGGAGCAGCGGGCTTTGTTGTGGTGTAACAAAGCAGAGTGAGTTGTGGTGGAGGGAAAATGGGTGGGTTCTGGTTTATCCAGACAGAAAGCCGTTAAAAAGCAAAAACAGCCAACTTTCATTCAACAGTGGAAAAAATTAAAAAAGAAAAATAAATTTCTAAAGTCCGCAGGACTGAAATTGGGCAATTTTGCAATTCCCTTGTTAGGATCCTCCAAAATTCTTTTGGAAGATTTTGAATCCTCCAGACGTCTTTGTCAGGGTGTAGTGATGAACTTGGAGGCACCAGGGCTCTTTGTGCCAGTCCCTATAGGTACTCTGCCCCGTATGTAGCATCATCAATTGTAAGCAGCAGGATCAGAGTAAGTTGCCCCCAATGAAGAAGTGGGCCTTTTGTAAAGGTAATGGCTCCTAATTGCCCACTCAAAACCAAACCCCACTCAAACCCCTTGCGTTCCAACAGGAATAGCTTGCAATTGATCAGTCCATCAGTCAATAAGCTAAAAGGTACCTTGAGGCAGGTGGCAGGTGATTTCCAAGCACCCACTGTTTGACTCTGGGGGTCCCAGGTACACTACCTCCTGTATTTGGTGGTATAAAAGCACCCGTCCTGGGATGGAAGAAGCAGAAACATGCCAGCCTGGGCCGGTCTCAGGAGGGGGTTAGTCTGACTCATGCTGCTACTGAATGCTCTGGCAGGCTATAAGGCCGCGTGCTTTGCGCGAGTCCCATGACTTCGACGTCCATGGATATTAGTGTAGGAATAAAACATCCTGATTGGGACCTGCTGACCTTTATGAAGTTTGTGTTATCCCCTGGCCTCTGGCAGAGCAGACCTCCAGCTTTTGCAAGAACTGTTGAAGGCTAACTGCTGGATAGTTCTGTGGTTGAGGTCTCTTTGGCTGTGGAGCCAGGGAGCTGGGAGTTCGATTCCCCCTTGGTGCCTCCTTGGCAAGGGCTGGACTGGATGATCTATAGAGTCCCTTCCAGCTCTGCACTTCCAAGGTAAGCAGAAGAATCATTCCCAGGACATCCGATCTGTTGAGCGTTCATGCTTCATGGAAGAACAAGCAACCCTTCCATGCCGAGTTTTCAAAGCATCCAGCAGAGGGCATTCCTGGGCTAAATTGATTCCTGCCATGCCACTGTCACTCAGGTAAGATTAGTAATGTTCCCTCCCTCATAGAGGCATCATAAAAGAGCTTCAAAGTGCAATAAGGGGTTCCAGATATCCTTGTGGAGCAGCCTTATTGGAATGGAGGAACACACTCCCTAAAGGCAGTGGGAGAGACCAGTTTCCTCCATTTAATGGTGAAACAGGACATGCTGTGTGTGTGTGTGTAAGCCTCAGGGCAGAAGAGCCAAGGAAGACCCCGTCAGCCTGACAAGGACATCTCCAGCAGCTGGGCCCTGTGGCTCCCGCTTAACCCTAAGGTGTCTTTGTGGGTCATCAGCCAAATGTGAGCCCACAGTGTGATGCAACTGCATAAAAGGTTAATGTCGTCTTTGGCTGCACTGGCAGAAACAGGAGCTCCAGTTCGTGGGATCCTGCCTGACATCACCCCACCGCCCTGAACCCAAAGTGACATTGTCTCGGTTTGGAAGGTAAGCAAAGTGGGACCCAATAAGGTCCTGGATGTGGAGGACACCCCCTTCCTCCCGGAAACCCCCAGGGTCCTCCAAGGTCAGGTTTAGAAGGAATTCCAGCCTGAAGCCCTGAAACATCATCGCTACCCAAGTTTGAGCTAAAGGGCCCAAGGCAACCCATACAAGGCAACGTAGGGTGTTCCATTGCCCGGTGGAGGGGCACCCAGAACAGCAAAAGGTCTGGAAGCTAAGTTCAAAGATGAACTGTGAGAAAGCGCTGGGTACCTGTAGCCGGGAGGAGAAGGGCCAAGAGGAGGCAAGACCGCAGTCTTGACATATCTGAAGGGCATTTCCATAGAACAGAGAGCGGAGCTGTCCTCCGAGGAGTCACATGGGCAGAACGTTCGTGGGGGGGGGGCACACAATTGTACGGAAGAGTGAACAGGAACTTCTTATGTTGGAAGCTCTTGGATGCTGGAATAAGTTCCTTGGGAGATGGTGGGTTCATCACTGGAGCCTATTTACCTGTTAGGGGACCCTATAGTTCCAGCCCAGGGGACCAATCGTGGATTGAGTCACCGGGGGTTGGACAAGGTCCTTTTCAACTCATATACAATAGTTTCTCTCTCGCCTTTATAAACTGCCCTCGTCAAAGCAGGTCTGACTTCTAAATGCAGAAGTTTCCACTGTTGATACCACTACCCCTTTGCTGTCTCAGAAAGCAGTAACAAGGTGAGAGTGTGTTTGGGAGAGAAGGTCACTGTGTGCACCTTTACCACCACCACCAAACATGGCCAAAGTCTCCCTAAATTGATTAAGTTGGCATGGGGGGGGGGGGCTGGAAAGCCATAAGAAGGTCTTTCCGCATTGAAACAGAGGAACACCTGCCCTGTTGCCAGGATCCAAGCCTTGGCCCTCAACCAGCTTTGCACCACAGGCTGGTCGGGGGTCTTGACTTGCTCTTCTCTTTCAGCCTCGCCTTTGCTGGCCAGGAGCTGTGGGGCAGGCCCACGGCTCGTCCTTCCACGGAAGCCCTCTCTTGAAGAGGATGTCTGATGTTTATCTCTGATGTTTGACTGCTGCCACAACGGGGGGGGGGGAGGGAGCAGCACGTTGGGAGGGTTATTCTAACTAGGTCTCAAATATAGCTTTGGCTCCCGGTTCTATCTTTGGAACCAGCTCGCTATTCACCCTTGGCCCAGAGAGTCAGGATTTCTCTTGGCTCACTCCTCCTGAGTCTTGGAACTGACGTTTGCAATGGACGTGGTGCAAAACGGCCAAGGGGCCCTGCTCCTCCTGAGAACTGCAGGTTCTCCCTCTGAAGGCCCCGAAGAAGCTGCTTCTTTTCTGCTCTGTCTTTCGGCACACGCCCATGTCCAAGCCTCGCTTGCCAGCTGTGCTTCTCCGATGGGCACAGCTGCCACCCGTTGGACCGAAGAAGCCAAACTAGCATGAAGGTCTAAAGTTGTGGATGTTTTTAATATTGCATTTTAATAATGAAATGGGTTGCAAAATCCTACACGGTTACGACACTTGCATGTGAAAATATTTCTTTGGGGGTTTAAAGCCTTGCAACAATAAGGGAATTTGGAGTTAATGCCTGGCAAGCCGGCCAGCCCCCACGGACGGACGGACGGTCTGGGAAGCCGGTCCAAATACCTCAGTGAAAACAATCTGCTCATTTGGCTCTGTGCCAAGAGGCGAGAGACCGGGGAGCTTGCCCTTTAATTACTTGCAGGGGTGGGTTGAGGGTCCGCGCCCTCGGCCCAGGTGGAGGCTCTGGCAGTACAGGCCACGTCCTGGGAACTGTTTAGGGGAACGTGGCTCCCAACAAAGTAGCCGTCTTTGTGCAAGCGTATTAGATCAACTCACACAAACAACCTTCAGAACACGGCCTAAGAGCCCGAAAAACCCCAAACAACCAACTTTCTCAATCTCAGGCTTTCAAGATGGGAAGGGTCTCATCCAGAATTTCTCAGAGAACCCGAGGCGGAGACATTGCAACGATCTCCTGGTCTGTCATGGGCCCCTTCTGAGTGACACCCTCTCTGAAGGTTCGATTCTTCATCCTTGGGCTCCACAAGGGCAGAAGCCCCAAAGCCCACCTTTTTTGGGGGGGGCAGTATGCCCAAAGCTGCCCCGGACTCCCCGCTCCCCTATTTTGGAAATGCCTGAACTGGCCTGGGGAGATGGCTGTCCCCAGCTGGCCGGCTGCCCTCCTGTGAGAGCAGAGCGGCCGGCCTAGCTTTTGTCTCTCCCGATCCTGCACTGGCTACAACAATGGGCCGGCTGCTTTTCAGAGGCCCTCCAAAGTGCTGATGGTGGTAGGTTTGCACTAATCCTGCCGGCTGGCCCTCTTTTCATACCACTGGGGTGTGTGTATGTGTGTGTGCTGCCGCTGGGACTGGCTGCTCCTCAGAACTCTGGCCCTGCACCGCTCGCTCGGGGTGCTCCCTGGTGGGGTTTGGAGCCCAGGAAGCGCCGGCGCCAGGAAAGGATGTGCGACTGCTTCACCAGGGTGTTTGGGGTCTCCTGGTCCCCTGCAGCCAGTTATGGTAAGAAGGCCTTTGGGGAGCCAGAGCGGGGAGAAGGGAGGGGGTCTCCCAGGTCCTCTGTCCCCTCCCCCCCTTAAAACCATGACCCATGGCTGCATAGGTCTGACCAAGCAGCCCTAGGTGCCAGGTAGCGCCCAGATTGTGCCAGCTTTTAGAGGGAGGGTGAGCCTTTCCCGTAGGAAGAGGAGGGTCTTTCTCAACACTGGGGTCCGAATCTCACCAAGTCCTGCTGATTTGCAAACTGATCTCTGGCTCGCTTGGCACCTGGGAAATTGTGTAAGATGGGGAGCTTGGTGGCTGGAAGACGTGGGTCTGAGGAAGGGGCCTGGTCGGGGTGGTCTGAAATGTGATACTTGTGCAGGTGGGGAGGGGGACATGAATGCTTCCCATCCTGCCCCCTTCAGTCCTTGATCGTTTGGAAGGAAAAATGCTCCAGCCACCCACCCACCCGCCACCCCCAGGCTGCTGAGCAGTGAAGGAGCCCCGCAGTCTAGGGTGTGAAGAAGAGGTCTATTTGCCTTTGGCCCAAGACCACAGTTGGGAGGGGAGGGGGCTGCCCCCTGCAAGACTGATTCTGGCCAGACCTGGTTTGCAACCTCAGCGGTGTCCCCCTGCCTGCACAATCTAGCTCTGCAGGGCTAAGGAGGGTTTAAATGGAGGAGGGGGGGGAATCTGTCAGCCCCCCTCCTCTCAGCACATCTGGGTCCCCCATATGCAAACATTTCGTCCCAGGCAGGTGCGTGCTAAGCGGAGAGGAGGGGAGGCCGTCTGTATGTGCTCAGACACTCTCTTGTTATAAGAGACACCGGGCAGAGCAGGCGGCAAGATTTCTGGGAACCAGGGTATTCTTTGGAAGGAGGTCTTCCCACGGCCGGTTGCGACGGCAAGGGAGGCCACGGAACACAGAGGAACAGAACACACACACACACACACGCTCCTGGATTTACCGGCGCCTGACAGCCCCCAAACCCCACCTCTCCGAGCAGCCAGCGTCTTGTGTCTGTCGCCGCCCGAAACCAAGGCCTTTTCCTCGCCTCCATCTGGGCCGAGGGTACCGATCCTCACCCATCCCTGCAAGTAATAATAACCCTTCCACAAGTGACAGCTGGATGGGGAGCCTCCGCCGGGGAAGCGGCCCCTTATTCGCACGCGCGAGCGCGCGCACCCTGCCCCAGGCACTTCGCGATGGATGGCTCGGCCACCCTCTGGCTCGAAAGCGGCCCCTCCGCGGAACTAGAGGAGAGACGGACCCTCTCCAAGGGGGGGCCAGCCACGGGTGTGTGAAGCCGGGCGGCGGTGGCGAAGGGGCGCTTGGTTTTCCAACATACACAGAAGTGCAGGGCGCACGAACTTTCCTCCGAAACGACCTTCTCTCTCTCTCTCTCTCTCTCTCTCACACACACACACACACACACACACGCCTGCCTAAACTCTTGGACCCGCAAGTCAAGATGCTACGAGTTGATGCCCCAGAGCATGTGCAGAGGGCCCGGCTGCCCTCGGCGATCCGGAGCGATTTAGTTGGGGAGGGAAGGCGGCGGGTAGTGCAAGGGGCGCGGCAGGCGGCGGCGGGGCGAGGGGGCGGCGGCTTCCAGCCCTGCCGGCCCTCCCCGGGCGGGGCCGGCCCCGGCCCCGGCCCTCCTCGTCTCCTTGGCCCAGCCCGCGCGGGTCCGGCCGAACTGGGCGCCCAGGGGCTGGAGGGCCGGCCGGGGCCGCCCCTTTCCTGCCCTCAGCGCTCCGGCCCGGAGTGCCAAGGAGCGGCCTCTCAGACCGGCGGAGCTTTGCCGAGCGGAGCGCCAGGCAGCGTCCGGAGCGGGGCCGCCGGGTGAGTAACCGGGATGCAAGACGACCCTGGGGCGTCCCGCGCCGGTCGTCGCCGCCTTGGCCACTGGCTGGCCGGCCGGCCGGGACTGGAGGTCGCCGAGGACCAGTGGGTGGAAGTGCCCGGTTGTGCGGGACTCGGGGTGGGGTGGGATGGGGGGGTGTCCTGACCCCCTTGTCGACTTTTCGGGTGAGGGATTCGAGGCTGCATCCTCGGTCCACGCCGCCCCTCTACCCCCGATTTACGCAACCATCCGTTGCCAGTCCTCTATGGAAGGGGCGAAGTTCGTGGTCGAGTCCCGGTGCCACCCACCCGCCGTCTCCCAAAATGAAGCGCCCCGGAGGAGTTCTTTCGGGTTGGCAGACGGGCCGGTTCTGGGTCCGCACCGTCGTCCCGCAGCCCCCCTTGCCGACTGATGCTCCTGGGGGCCAAGAACAAAGAGGGTAGAGCGCCCCACAGACTTCGGAGCGGGCAGTCGGAGTGGGAAAGCCGAGCGGTTCTGCCCCAATGCCCTGAACAGGCGTTGCCCCTCACCCGCTTCTGCCACTCTCCTTCTCCTCCCCCCCCCCACCGCCCCAATGGCTTGGGGTCTGCCGCGGGGCGCCTTGCCGGGCCAGGGCGCAGAGGCGTGTTGCGAGGACGCGGGACCCTCAGGATCCAGGCGTGTCTCAAAGCGCTGGTCTTGGATGGTGGATCCTCCCGGGGCGCCCCGCCTGGGAGGGGAAAGTGGCTCCGCCGCGGCCACCAAGCCAGGCGCCGGCTGGCACCGCGTTCAGGCTGCGAGGAGCTGCCACTGCACCGGGGACCGAAGGAAGTCCACGCCGCTCGCCACGAACAGAGATGGCCCGCTTGCTACGCGGTCTCTGGAAAGTCTCCGCCGCCTCCCGGCCGCGCTCTGCTCCGAGGGCGCCGCGAGAGGGAGAGCGAGCGAGAGGCCCCGTCTCTCCCCGGGTCAGGACGGCGCTGGAGCTCCGAGGCTGGCCGGAGATGGGCCAGGGGTGGGACCATCCCCCGCGCCTGGCCCAGGAAGGCGGCCGTGGATACAGCCCCCACCCCCACCCCGTTTCCGCCTGAATTAGAGGCTGGAAGGGCGGGACGAATCCTGCCTTCTGAGTTTGCCAGCTAACGGGAAAGGGTTTGAAAGGCCGCCGGGCGGCCTCTCCGCTCCCAGACTGAGCTGCGCCGGCCCTGCCAGAAGGCACTTTGGCACAACTGCCTCAAGCGACCGAAACGGCGGTCCGGGAAACGGCCCTGGCTTTGGGGTTGGTTGGTTGTATCCGTCAGGTCTTCTGCCTGGTGAATCCGAATGGCTGCGGTCGGTGGCATCAAGCTTGGGAAAATGTGAAGAATTTTTGGAGGGGTGTTATGTGGGAGTTCCTGCCCCACATCTCCTTCTGCAGTAAGATCTCCATATTCTGGGGTGAGAAGTAGCTTTTCCTGCTCTGCTCCAGGCAGGGAAGTGTCTGAAGCTATCCTTAAGGGTGGAGGAAGTTTCAGTGGTTCCAAAGAGAGGAAAGAGAAATGATGGAAAGGCTGAAGGCCAGGGTTAATCCAGATCGCTGGGCACAACCCTGGTATTCATTGGGGGGGGGGATTTTTATTTTCTTTTAAGGACTGAGGAATTTCATCTCTTTTTTTCACCACACAGAACCAGACTTCTGGATAATCCTTTAAAAGAATACTTTTGTTTCAGTGCTCTTCAAATTCTAAATAAAACCATCTGCAACTCTTGGAAATCTCTGTCCTAAAAAAAAAAAGAGGGGAGGGGCCTCAACATTCTTGTGACAGCTTCCGGAGATGTCGGTTGAGCTTCTTTCTCCGCCGGCAACAACCATAATCTCTGTATGATTTTCCCCAGTGATCTCCCAAGATGGTACAAGAGGGAGCTACAGTCCCTGGGGTCTGGGTAGGCAAAGAGACACGGGGGGGGGGGCATCTACTCCATGGAGCTGAACTCAGCAAGCTGGATTCTGTCCAAGCCGAGGGAAGCTGCTTTTGCCTCGGTTCTGCTCTGTGGGCAGGCAAGGCTGCTTCTGGCTTGGCAGCAAAAGCTAGACGTCCCAGTGGAGCCGGTTCCCTCTCCCCCCCCTCCCAGTGCCCTCCCCATCCCCATGCATAGAAATACCTCTGCCAAACCACAAGGGGGTCGACTGGAAATTGCTAGGCTGTCATTAGGAGCAGGATCAGACCAGGCTTGGGGAGAACTTCATTCCTGTTGCAGCTTCCCTGGGCTTCCCCAGTGGCAGGAGATGATGTTGAATTTGCTGGTTGTTTGCACCCCGAGTGCGATGTGGGCACGTCGACTTGGAGAGTCTAACCGCCCTCCAACTGAATGTGACTCGATCCACTTTCCTGATCACCCCACCAGGACCTTGTCCTGCTGCTCTGTATTGCACTTGACATGTTTTTTTTTTTTTAAAAAAAAAATAATCTGCAGTGTGCAGGGTGTCCTTCACAGGCACAGAATGATGGAGTTGGTTAGAAATGCATGAAAGGCCTGGCTTGCATGTGATTTCCATCTCTGGTATTTCCTGTCCGAGGTGAGAACAAGCTGGATAGCAGGGACCCCCTTCTCCAGAGCTCTCCCTTCGCTTACTGCAGGGCCTTCACTCTTAGCATCCTCTGTCGCCTGGCTGAACTTCAGCTGCCTTCTGGCTCAAAGGAAGCCTGGGTCATTTCCTCTGCTGGCAAGGAAGGATGCTGGACTCAAAAACCCACAACCTCTCGGCCTGCAGGCCCTGTTAATGCCCCTGTATTTTGGGGTGCTACAGCAGTCCCCGAGATGGCTGCAGCGCCCCTTCCAGCTCAGCCCTTGGAGTCAGGATGACATACATCGGAATTCAGTAAGCTTCCCCTTATTCTGTGTCAGACACTCTTAGTCCTCCCTGCCTAGTACACCTCGTCAGGCAGTGGCTGCTCTCCCAAGTTCGTCAGGCTGTGATTTCCCCTCCAGCCCTACCATGTGTAAATCCGTGGCATTCCCTGGTGGTCTCCCACCCGTGTATTCACTGAGCCCAACCCTGCTTAGTTTCCAAAACCAGACGTTGGAGTATTGATTTCTGGCTAGGAAGATGCAATGCTCCTTTGATTAAAGACCTCTTTTGACCGACCTAGGACTACAACGTTCTCTCTCTGAGGCTGTTCCCCCCTACAAGGTTGCTTTGTGGATTCACATGTCTATAAGACACCCTGGGCACCTTAGAAGTGGGGGGGAAATGTGTATTCAAGTAATAGACTTCGTTCCCTCAACCTCCTGTCATTTTAGGGCTCTGGGCAGGCAGATCTTCCTGTTATTGCTTTCAGTTGCTCAGCAGAAAGCTTCCAGCCTCTGCGTCCTAAGAGTGGGATGATCATGTTTGAGTTTTGCAATGCCTGGGGAGAGTGGGTTTTGTCCTGTTTCTCTTTGGCGTCACTGGCTCTCACGGCAGCCCCTCGGATCCTGGTGATGCCGTAGAGATCCTAGATTTCCTTCTGGTGTGAAGGCTAAAGCAAAAGCCTCTACTTTCCTCTTATTCTGCAGTGCTTAACTTCTAAACAGAGGAGTTCAAGGACTGCCAGTGAGTCAGAGTCAGTCAGGAGGCAGTCCCTCTGTAAATGGCCCAAGGAGAGATCATGGCCTCCGCTTCTGGAGCCAGACTCTCTCTGTGTTAAGAAGAGTGAGCCCCGGGGTTTTCCAGAGGACTGTGGAGGAGATACAGAGGAGGTCCCAGGCAGGAAAGCATGCATGCAAAGGGAAGCAGGTGAAGGAGGGCCGAGAAAAGCAGCTGGGGAGAGGGGAAACTGAGGAACACAAGGGCTAGTGGAGTTCACACATAAAGTTCACGCCTGGATTTGAATCCAGCAGGAATTGTCTAGAGTCAGAAGATTAACTGTAAAGCGGCTGGCGCTCAGTTCTGGAGAGAGGCCAGTGTGAAGAGCCAGGATAGAGAGGTTTGGACACATCCCGCCAACCGGCCATGGGACATCTTGCTCAACGGGCACGAGGCACACCTATTTCTTGGTGTTCGTCTTGGCAGGGCTGCCTGGGACGTTTGGGGCAGGAGCTGCCAAGAGACAAGGCCAGGGTGGACTTCTTTGGCCATGTCTGTCAGTGTCCGGTTCAGGTTGATGAGGCTGATTTAGGCTGTTTTAAGTCTCACATGTAGGCGCATGTCTCTTCTGAAGCCTATCTTTCTGCACCAAAGAGCTACCACTGTGTTTTGAGATGGTGTTGTGTGCTAACTACAGCCGTCCTCAATCTGGGGTCTTCCAGGTGAATAGGACTACATCCAGCATCCTTGCCCTGGGCGAGCCCTTATAAAGGGTGCCAGTTTGAAAGATCACACCGAGAAAGCCACCCTTTTCAAGGGGTCTGCTTGTGGTTACAGCTATGGGGTCTGGCATGCAAGGGCCAAGGCAGGCTGTCCCCAAGCGACTCAAGGCTGTGTTTCATGGGGGGAAATAGTCTCTTCCCTTCAATGACATGCACTGGAGGAAAACCCTCAGTTCCCTCCTTGATGGAGGAAAATCCATTAGTATTCCCAAGTGCTGCAGCTCCGCTTTCTAGGCATAGCACCTTGAGGTCTATATAGTTTTTGTACCTGGGGGGGGGGCAACATTTGGTTCTTCCATTCCACCCTTCCATTAGTGAGCAAGGGATCATCGTCCCCTCCCCCCAGCCTCAAGCTGAGGAAGGAAGGATGTGCTCTGAGCAGAGGTGGTGACAAAGGGGCATCCGGGCTGAAGCGCCAAGAGCCCGTCCGGACCCCAAATTAGTAACAGGATGCTGGAGAGCAAGAGGGTGGGCCAGGCTCACTGCAAGCCTCTTTTCCTAGGCAGCACCTCATCCTGCTTCGAGCTTCCCTTTTGCCATTCGCCATCGAGGCCACCAGTTCTGCCTCACCAACTGGTCTTCCTCTCTCTCTCTCTCTTCTCTCTCTCTCCCCCCTCCCCACCCGTCTTCTGTGCATCTTAGTTAGCCAGAACCAGGTAAAACACAGGGCAGCTATCCTGCACCAAAGCTGAGAATGGGCTTCCTCCAAATATGTTGAGAATGGGCAGTGCCTCTGAGGATGTGCAGAGTGCCTTTGTCACAACCAAGGGATTAGATCATAAGAGGGCAACGTTTGCCCAGTGGCTTCTACGGCACTATGACCAGTAAGAGAAACGATCACGGCAGGGAGATTAGCAAGAGTAAAGCTTGTAAATGTTATTTGGTGGGGAGGGGAGCAACAACTCCCAGAATCCCCATCTAGCTGTCTGGGGGATTCTGAGAGTTGTAGTCCAAGCCATGGCTATTGCAGATGCAGGCCAAGACAACGAGGAGGAGGCAGACTCGGCAACCCAAATGAATGGGCCGCCCTATTTTCCACTCCTCTCTTTCCCACCCACACCCCATACTCTGCTTGGCTAATGCTTCCTGCCGTGACCTCCTCTGCCCGCTCCCCACACCACCACCACCACCACCACCACCACCAGGGCGCCCTTCCCTTCCCGACCCCCGCCCACCCGTTGCTTTTCTCCCTTTGGCTCCTGAAGCCCTGGAAAGAACAGTTGAAGGAAATGCATTCTGTGAAGGCGCTTTCTCCTATTCCAGGAAACAGGCGGGGAAAGGGTGGAGGGGGGGGCAATAGGCCTGCCCATTTCCTTCCCTGGGGTGGGGAAGGGGCAGGGAAGTACCTGGGAGGAGAAGCTGTCTCCCATCTCGGCTGGGGAAAGGTGTGGAACCTGTCCGGTTCTCTCTCTCTCTCTTTTTTTAAATAAGACCCTTTCCTTGCACACTTTCTTTCCCGTGATTGAGTCAGTTCCCCCCCTTAATGTGTGAATGCACTCAAAACCAAAGTGCTGACCCCCCCCCCCCCAATGAACAGACTTCATGAAAACCACACAGGCAGAGTTGGAGCCACTCAAAACAGGATGGAGCGTGGCCCAGAAGTGCTCCAACGCTTGGAGGCCTTGAAGAGAAATCCGGACCGCCATCGGTCTGACCTGTGGGGGCTCGATGGCCTTACCGGTCCCTCCCAACTCAATTGTCCCATGATTCGGTGCCCTCCGGCCATCAGCCGCCTTGGGGCCTCTTCGCTTCCATGTGTCCCATAGTGGGAAAGCTGGTCGGGTGGTGCGTGAGTGAAAAAGGCCAGTGAGCAGAGCTACACCTGAGGAAGGACGTACGGGTGGGCAGTAAGATGTGTAAAATCAAAGCAGGGGCCCTCTTATCGCCTGCAGATTGTTTTTCTCGGCCATCTGGATCCCAGGATTTGGGCTCAAGGAAAGACTCTGGAGTTCCCGAGTCCTGCAGAGGTTCTTCCCAGTCACGGCTAGACGGTCCCCATTCAGAGGCCAGGCCGGCGCAGCTTTACAGCACAGAACAGGGAGACTGCTTTGAAACTAGCTTCGCAGAAGCCTTTGCTAAATTCCTGGTGCAATCCCTCCGTTACCTCCCTAGCCCACCCCCCACCCCGTCCCCCACCTGGCCCCTCCTGCTTCGCTGAGCCTACAGAATGCCTGGCCTTCTCCCACTTCCTTGCAAGGAGGCGCGGCTGGTGACGCGGAACAGCAGGAGGAGGGGGGGATCTGAACAAGCCGCTTATTGTCCTCCCCGCTGTCAGAGTGGGAGCAGATCTCTTTCCACTTGCCTTTCATATCCAGAGACTGGGGATGGAGTGGAGTGGGAGGAGCTCAGCCAAGCCAAAAAGGTGCTTCTCCCCCCCGCGTTGTCCCTGGGTCAGCCTTTTCGGATGGCACCCAAGCCCCCTTGTGGAGTCCTCTGATTGCATTTGCTTCAGGTGCCTGGCTGAAGGGGGGAGGCTTGGTTCAGCCTGGGGTCCTGCCCTGCTAGGTGTAGGTGGACTACCATGTCAGCGGGCCTGATTGCCCGACGGGTAGGAATATTAACAGTTCTTTATCAGCTGCAACCACACTAGAGGTGAAGGCCAGGGAAGCTGGATGATCCAAAGCCAGGGGGACAGTTAAGCCACGCTGGGTTGTAGCTCAAACCTTCCGGGAGCTCTCCGAGATGTGGAAAGCTCTCCAGCTCAGTTCAGCCTTGTGGAGATCTGTTCTGAAGTTTGGATTAAAACCCAGACTGGGATCACCACCCAACTGATACCACCAGCCTGCCATAGGTAAGCCATCAGTAATAAAGTTGCGGATGGAAGGCTACGGTCCTATAACCACTGATTTTTTTTGGGGGGGGGGGTTAAGTTCCATTGAACTCAATGGGACCTATAGGTTCAGAGATTTGCACTCTTTGACTCCAACAAACCCCCTGTCATGTTTCACAGAATAGGGACCTCATTTGCTATCCTTTCCTATTCCAGCCTGGACTGCCTGTTGCGACCATAAGCCAGAGTTGATCTGGGAAACCCATCTGGGATCTGAAGGGAGCTGGGTGGCCTTGCTCTTCCCCGTTCCCCCCCCGGGGGGGGGGCTCTCCGGGCCTGGCTGAGCGGCTCTGCTCCCTGGGGACTTTGAGGAGGTGTTTCGGAACAGTTCCCGGAATGCTGGCAATGCCCGTGTGGGGCTCAGCCAAGACGCTGCGCCCCATTGTCTCCCTGGCCTTGGGAATGTGCGGCATTGAGCCGTGACCTTCTGGGGAATGGCGTGGCGTGGGTCCCCGGAGTCTGAGCGTGGGAATGAAATGCCACCCATCGGTGGCTCCAGGCCTGGGATTCTACCAGGGGAGAGAGGGAAGGGCGGGCCAAAGTGGGTGCCCGGCTGAGGCTTAGGGAAGAGAGGGAGAGAGAGAGAGAGGGTAGGAAAGCAGCCGCTGCTCGGCTCCTGGGCAGAGAAAGAAAAGAAGGGGCCTCCTTTCACATAGGCTCCGTGGGGCAAGGATGAGGAAGCAATGGACCCATGGCTGAGGGCAGGCCTGCCTGTCGGAGCCTGACGGGCGCTGTTCTCACCCATCTCCTCAAGGGTCTCTCCAAGCAGGGTGCTGAAGCTGAACAGGGTGGACAGCTAGACCCCAGGGGGCTTTGGGGGATGCCCGTTCTCTTCTCCCTCCCACATCAGCCAGCCAGCCTCCCGTGATAAACTCCCATCTCCAGATTCCTTGTGCATCCCAATGCCAGACGTGAGGTGGCTCCTGTCCCAGTTCTGGCACTTGCCCCAGTCAAATATTCCCCTCCTGGGGCTGCCTTGGCCCCAAGCCCGACGGCTCGTCTTCTGCTGTGATGGGTAAAAGTTTGTTGAGAGTTCTCCAGGTTTTCTGGGTCCTGGGTTTTGTGCAACATTTCCACCTGGGCCTCCTGTGTCACGTCGCTTCCCCTTTTCACGGCATTCCTTGGTTTTCTATTTGCCGGCCATACCGAGAGGTGACCACCTGGCTCTTTTGCGAATAAAAACACATCAAAAATATAAAATAAAAAGTTCTGGGCCACTCGGACGGCTCTGCTGGAGATGGTGGGCAGGAGAATGTCCCGGTGACGTTGTGACCTATGGTAGGTGGCTAATTAGCTTTTCATACTTCAGGCAAATTCTGGATCATCCAGCCCCACCGGCTGAATAAGCTGACTTCTCTGCCCACACACATTTCCTAGCCCTTGGGTGGTTTTATACCTTTCCTTTTTTCCCTCTCCTCAATGGCTCTGTCTGGTCAACTACTGCTCCCCTGTTGTTGAACCATCTGCACATCCTGGGGTTTAGAAAGCAGTGGAGGGACGAGAGCGCCCCAGAGCAGGAGGTTGAAAGTACCGAGGGGATCTGACGGGAGTCTCATTTTTCTTCCCGCAGCTGCAGAGGGCCGGCCGCCAGAAAGGCATGTGTTCAGGACTACCCAGCAGTCACCCGTAAGTTGTCACCGGTACCTCCCCCTTCTTCTCTTTGGGATGGGCTGTAATGCAGGGCTAGCCGCTTGGGGGTCCTTTAAAAGAGGAAAGGCCGGGTAGAAAGAGTTGAGAGAGAGAGAGGGAGGGAGGGAGAGAGGGAGGGAGGGAGGGAGGAAGGAAGGAAGGAAGGAAGGAAGGAAGGAAGGAAGGGAGGGAGGGAGGGAGGGAGGAAGGAAGGAAGGAAGGAAGGAAGGGAGGGAGGGAGGGAGGGAGGAAGGAAGGAAGGAAGGAAGGGAGGGAGGGAGGGAGGGAGGGAGGGAGGAAGGAAGGAAGGAAGGAAGGAAGGAAGGAAGGAAGGAAGGAAGGAAGGAAGGAAGGAAGGAAGGAAGGAAGGAAGGAAGGAAGTTTCCCTACCCCATTAAACTTGGGAAACTGCACATCTCCATGAACGGAACTGTTGAACATTCAATGCTGCATTTTGCCCTGGGGTTCGCTGCCGGGCCCATTTTTCAGACTGGCCACAGGTAACTTATCTAAAACCTTGCATGAAGTCCTAGGCTAGTGTGAAGGGAGGTTCAAAGTCAGTGCCTTCACATCAGGATCAAGCTGCCTGGATCCGGCCATCTCTTCCTCAACCCTGGGCTGGCCACCTCCTTTTCCTCTTCTTCATCATCATCACCACCATGGGGCGATCCTTCCCCACACTCTCTGAAAACATCTGGAAGGGAGTCTTCTTGGGCCATGTTGGGGCTTCCGTGATCTGTGGTTCAGCTTCTCCTCAAGCTTCTCTTCTTGTGGTTTTGAATAATGCTCCAAGTGTCCTGAGGCAATCTCACTCTTCCTTTCTGTTTCTTCTTCTCTTGCCTGATAGAAGCTTCCTCTTCAGAAATAAAAATTAACCACATGGGTGGGCAATGCACATGGGTGAGTAGTTCGCGCTGGTTCAATTATCAGCCAGACAGGTGTTTGGTACTTCAAAGCTCCACCTCCTCCAGTGGGTGCCCACTCAGAAGCGGCAGCTTTGCTTCCCTGCCCTGCCTCCTCTGGGCGCTGCCCAGTGAGTGGGCACCTGCTGGAGGAGGCAGAGCTTTCAAGCACCAAACACCTGTTCGGCCAATAAACGAACCAGCACGAACCGTTGAACCAGGCGTTCATTGCCCATCCCTAGTAAGCATACAAATATTTTTAAAATATTATATTGAAAACAGTTAATAAAATCAATACTAAAAGCACATTTAAAAGCAGAGTCGTCTCTCACGGTCTCTTCTTTTTCTGTTCCTGGTCCCCCACCCCCCACCCCGCCTCCTTCTCACAGCTAGCTGAGCCGAAAGGGAATGAGCCGCCTGCCTTGCTCGGGGCTTCTGCAGGAACCCATCCTCACCTGCCTCTCGAGGAAGCTGAGGACGCAGACAGAGTTGTGAGTTTGAAGGAAGATGTGTGTGTGTGTGTGTGTGTGATGTGTGTGTGTGTTGCTGGACAATCTGGGCAGATTACACATAGCAGTGGTGGAGGGAAGTGACGCTTGCTGCGTCTGATCCGATGCCCAGCTTTCTGCCTTGCAATGACTCAATTGGGGTGTGTGTGTGTGTGTGTGTGTGTGTGTGTGTGTGTGTGTGTGTGTGTGTGTGTGTGTGTGTGTGTGTGTGTGTGTGTGTGTGTGTGTGTGTGTGTGTGTGTGTGAGAGAGAGAGAGAGAGAGAGAGAGAGAGAGAGAGAGAGAGAGAGAGAGAGAGAGAGAGAGAGAGAGAAATGCATCCTTCCACACTGACAGTGCGGGCTGATGGAAGCTATAGTCCAGCATGTGTGGTTGGCATTTTACCCCTTTTCTAGTCTGAGTGTGCCTTGTATTCTTCCTGCTGGCCGGGAGGGGCGTCAGGGGCTAGGTAGGTGCACGGTGGCATTTATTTCGACAACATCAAGTATGAGAAGGTGACTGACAGTGGGGAGCAGGAGGCCACTTCCAGGAGAGAAAGAAAGAGGGGGAGGCGGCGAAAGGCTTTTGCTCTCAAGTCCCAGGGGCGGGTTTCCCATTAGGGCCTGGGGTCGGCCACTAGGTGAGCAGAACGGGGGGCGAGAGAGGCTTTCTTCGGTCCGATCCCACCTCCGGGCTTTCCTTCGGGTGTAAGAAAGAAGGCCAGTGTGGTGTAGTGGATAAAATGATGGATGAAGGACCAGGAGACTCGAGTTGAGATCCCTTGTTTGACCATGGAGACTCCCCGGAGGTGGCACTGGTGAAACCACTCCTCAAGGACCCACAGGTCCTTTCCCTTTTGGGGAGGGGTCACTCCTGGAAACACAGGGGAGCGTGGGGACCAGGCTGCCTCGTTCATTGGATGGGGTCAGGGTGGGCATGCAGAGGCCAGCGAGAGCAGGAGGTGAAGCTAGTCTCCTGCCTGAGATTTGTGCCGCTTGGCCTGCTGGGGTGCCCACCCACAGGGCCAGAGAGAGGGGCTGGGCTCCTGCAAGGGCGGCGGGTCAGGTCACCGAAAAACACTTTCTCCCAAAATGAGAGGTCCCATGGTTTCTAGGAAGAGAGTCATGGCAGAGTTAAACTGGTTTCAAACTGGATCTGGAGTGGGGCGTGTGGACGGGTAGCCCCTGACCGCTCTTGGTCTTCCTCCAGGCCCAGAAGGAGAAGCTTCATGAGGAGCTGAAGCGAGTTCTCCAGAGGAAGGGCGAAAGTCAACGAGGCCCTGAAGAGGGGGAGGAGAGCGAGGAGGAAGAGGGGGTGCCGGAGCCCCCGCCGCCTGCACCCTCCGAGGAGATGGAGAGCAAACTCAGCGTGATGGAGGTGACAGCAATCGTTCATGGGATGCCCCCCCCGGTTCACGATCAGGGCAGATAAGCCGCTCTTTCTTCGAAATGGGAAAAGCCATTTGGTTCAGGGCTCCAGAGAGGTGGGAAAAGTCACCCTTAGGTGCTGCAAGTCCCAGAAGCAGGGGGATACAATGCTTAGCTCCGGAGTTCCTGAGAAGGAACTTTTCCTACACATATCTACACCACTGTCTCCCTGGCTGTTCAGCAGACCTGGAGAAACTGAGCGATCCCCTAAGACCTCAGCCAGACCGGGCTCCTGGCTTCCCTTTCTTGCAAATAACATTGATGCGTATTTGGGCTGATCAATGCACTTATGGCTCTTCCCCTTTAAAGCCAGAATTTGCAGGGGGTTTTTTGTTTTTGTTTTTGTTTTGTTTTTTGTGCGGTTTTTTGGTAGCAAGGGTGTCATCTAGTAGCCACCCAGAACAACCAAGCAAACGTTTAAGGCTGGCGTTTCTGCTTCCTTCTACCCAGCCACCCCCAAGTCCTCTTCCTGGCCTCCTTTACCTCCAGCTTCCTTTGCTCACCCCACAGCTCCCACCTCAATCTCCCTTTGTCCTTCCTTCTTCCTTGCAGAAAACCATCAAGACCTCCGAACTGCTGGAGATCATTGTGGAGACGGAAGCAGAAGCTGGGGTCAGCGGGATGAGCGTGGCTGGTGGGGGGAAGGAAGGCCTTTACGTCAAGGATGTGGTGAAGGACTCGCCGGCAGCTCGGGCGCTTAGCCTCCAGGAAGGTGAGTGGCCTTGGAACAGGCACGCTCTGGGTGTGAATGGAAGGAGACCAAGGAAGAGGTGGAGGTCGGCCACTGGGCCAAAGGAAAAGAGCCTCATCTCTGCCACGGGCAACTCACCTGCCTTGAGATAAGTCACAGCCACCCAGCTGCGGAAGATGATAGCCGCTGGTGTCCATTGAAGTTGGTGGGGCAGGGCATGGAGTCAGCAGGGGAGACATCAAGGAGCAACTGGGAGCAGGCTCAGATGCAGCTGGCATGCAACTCAGTTTCCCCCTTGTAAAGTCCAAACACCCCACTGCTTGGGAGAGAGGCTAGCAGATTGGTGTCCCATCCTCCCAAAGAGTAGGAACTGGCCAGTGCCATCTCCTGCTAGAACATCCAGTCCGCCTGGATTTATTTGAGAATAAAAGGGGAGGCAAGCAGCCAGATCCCTCTGCTGACTCCCCTCCTCCTATCCTCTCCTCTCCACAGGCGACCAGCTCTTGAGCGCCAGAGTTTATTTCGACAACATCAAGTATGAAGATGCGTTGCAGCTCCTGAAATGTGCCGAGCCCTACAAGGTCTCCTTCTGCCTGAAGAGGACTGTGCCCAGCACGGACATTGCCCTCAAGTCCCGAGCCTCTGCCTTCAAAGTCAGAGGCCCCAAAGCCAAGATGGCCAAGTTGGTAGGTAGCCAAAGGCCCCAAATGGCTCACAGGCTTCGAAGCGGAGCTGGCTTTCCAAAAAGAGAAGCAGAGAGAGAGAGATATTCAAGGTGGGGTGGAGTGGGGTGTGTGTGAGTTGGGCATCTCAGTTGCTTTGAGGGCTCCTTCACCCACTGCAAGATGGCAGAGATGTACAGGGCGTTTTAAATGCAGGGCTTGGCCAATGAAGGGACAAGGTGTGGAGAAGGTCTCTTTGATTGGACCAGGGAGGAAAGGGAAAGTGTTTTCCGGAACATTTGCTGAGGGATGGTTTGTTTTAGCCTGATGAAGAAGCCTGCGTAACACACAGGTTTGCACACTTCCTTACTGCCCTGAGGGGGCCCGCCAAAAGACACAGTCCCTCCGTTTATTTCATGAGATGGAGACTATCCCAGTCTTTCCTCTTTCTCAGCTGGGCCTTCCAGAGACTCACGCCATTCTTGGTTGTTTCCACAGAACATTCAGAGCCTGTCCCCTCTGAAAAAGAAGAAGAAGAAGAAGGTGGCCAAGATCCTGGCCAAGGAACAACCGGAGGCAGAGAAGCGTGGAGGGGCTGACCTGGCCGCGGGCAAGTTGGAGATCATGCCCGTGGATGTTGAGTTTTCCCTGCCCAAGTTCTCCCGGCTACGCAAGGCCAAGAGCGCCGGAGAGGTGGCCATGGCGGAGCCCAGCCCAGAGGCCTCTCCCCGCCCGTCTTCCCTGGAGATCAAGCGGCGCAAACTGAAGTTTCCCCGGCTGAAAGTCAAGGAAGCGGCAGCCATGGCAGCCGCCCGAGCCGAGGCTCCCGAGGGCCGCCTAGAAGTGGGCCTGCCCAAGCTGAAAGCCTCAGCCAAGGGAGAGGGTGAGGGAAAGGTCTCCAGATTCACAGCCCCCTTCGTCAAGGCTAAGAAGCCCCAAGAGGAGGCCAAAGGCAAGGTGGAAGTTGGATTCCAGGCCCCTCAGGTGGAGCTGGACCTCTCCTTGCCTAAAGTTGGTCCAGAGGTACAGCCTCCCAGGGCCAGTCCCCGAGGAGAAGGCTTCCGAATTCAAGCACCTCATTTCGAGCTGCCCAAAGTGGAGACGGTGCTACCCAAAGTTAGCATTGCGGAGGGAGAGGTTCCCGAAGGGGGTCTCCAGGCTGGGCTGAAGCTCCCCATGGCGGAGGTGGAAGCCCCCAAGGTAGACGTAGACTTGAGTCTTCCCAAATGGGAGGGCCCTGCTACCCCAGAACTTGCCCCCAAAGGGGAAGGTTTCAAAGTCAAAGTCCCCAAATTTGGAGTTTCGGTCCAAGAGGCCGAGCTGAAGCTGCCCTCGGGGATGGCCCTTGAAGGGGTGCTGGAAAAAGGCAGGAGGAAGGCGGAAGAACTGGAGGGAAAGCTGATGTCAGGGGTGACCGTGCCGTCCCTGGAAGTGAAGGCCCCCTCCATGGAGGTAGAGCTCCCCCTGCCCAAAGGGAAGGCAGACGTGGAGCTCCCGAAACCCAAGGTGGGGGTCCCAGAGGTCTCTCTCAAAATCCCCTCGGCCAGTGTAACCAAAGGGCGAGAAGAAGCTGAAGGCCGGTTGCCCCAGGTGGAACTCGGCTTTGATGGGACAGAAAGCCCCAAGGCAAAAGCCAAAGGTCCCAGAATCCAAATCCCTGGTTTGGGGATTTCGCTGGGCGAACACAAGATGGAAGGCAAAGAGGCTGCCTCAGCAGCAGCAGCAGCAGCAACAGCAGAGAGTAAGGTGAAGTTTCCTGGGGTGAAGATGCCATCCTTAGATATTTCTGTCCCCAAAGTTGGTGAGATGGAGCTTCCCAAGGCAGAACTGCCAGTCCCTGCCAGGAAGGCAAAGTCCAAAGAAGCAGCTGAAGCACCGGGCTTCAAATTCCAGATGCCCCAGATGTCCCTCCCAAAATTCAGCCTCCCTTCCAAGGCAGCTCCCTCCCCGCCCCAGATCCACGCTAAGCTCCCGAAGTCAGAAGGGGACCTTAGTGTGAAAGTCAGCGTCCCAAAGGTGGACCTCTTCACGCCAGCCGTGAAGTTGCCAGATGTCCAGTTCCCTAAAGCTCCAGAGGCACCCAAGCCGGAACTAGACATCTCGGTGGAGAAGCCCAAAGTGGAGGTGGCAGTGCCCTCGACCCGGCTGAGCTTTCCCCGCCCAGGTGTGCCGGCACTGGATGTTGACTTGCCGAAGGTTGAGATCGGGCTGGATTTGCCAAAGGTGGAAAGAGAGCTGGCGGTCTCCGAGGAGACCCCGAGAGACCACGAGGGCATCACGCTGAGATTGCCCACTTTGGAGACGGTGAGCAAAGGCTTGGGGGTGGAAGTCAGCCTCCCCACCTGCCACGTCGAGCAGCCTGACGGGGTGCCAAGCGGAAGGAGCTTGGAAGCGCCAGATGTCAGCGGGATGGCGGTCAGAATCCCCAAAGTGGATCTTGCTTTGGGCAAGGAGCTTGGCGCAGACGAAGGGGAGCAAAGGGCCGAGGTGGACTTGGAACTGAAGACCAGACCATTGCCAAAAGTTGGCCTGGATCTAGAAGGCCCAGCCATCGGTGCCAAAATGAAGCTGCCCTCTGTCGAGATCCCAGCGGTCACTCTCCAAGGGGTGGCCCCAGAAAGCAGCCAATCCCTTGAAGCAGAGCCCAAGCGGAAGTCGCCCAGACTCGCCCTCCCCAAATTCAGTATTTCAGGCCCCAAAATCTGGAAAGCCGGCCCAGAGGCATCAGCGCCTGAGCTGGAAGGCTCAGAGGCGGCAGATAAAGGCTTAAAGCTGAAGATGCCAACATTCGGGATATCTTTGCCAAAATCCAAAGCAGGGGCTGAGGTGGAAGGCCCCCAACGGGCTCTGGCGGTTGAAGCCAAGAAGCCCAAGGAAAGGTTGGGAGCTGTTGCCGAGGTTCGCACGGAGGCAGAGTCTTCAGAGACCGGAATGAAATTCCCCACCATGGATGTGGAAATGCCCAGCATCTCCGTGGACATCAGCCTTCCCAAAGGGGCAGCTGGCGAGGAGTCTGCCGAGGAAGGGGAGGCTGGCATGGAGGTCCCAGACCTCAAGCTGAAAGTGCCGAAATTCTCCTTGCCCAAATTTGGGGGGAAAAGCAAGGAAGGGGAGGCAGAGCCGAAGAGGCCTGAGAAGGAGGCCAAGGCGAAAGGCTCCAAGTTCAAGATGCCCTCCTTCAGCATGGGGCGCAAAGAGGTGGAGGGGTCAGGCCTGGCAGCGGGGGCAAAGGCTGCCAAGGTTCCCGGGAGCCCCAAGCTCAAACACCCCTCGGTGAAGATGCCAAAGCTGGCTCTGCCCTCTTCTAAGGTGGAGGCCGGCCCCGGGAAGCTGCATCTCTCGGCCCCAGAGCTCAAGATGAAGGTCCCCCAGGTTGATCTTCCCAAGATCAGCAGTAGCATCAGCAGCAAAGAAGCCAAAGCCGAGACAGAGCTGGTCCCCCGGTCAGAGAGCCCCAGCTTCAAGGTGAAGATGCCGTCTTTGGAAATTGCCGTGCCCGGTCCCACTGCTGAAGGAGAGCTGGTGCTGCCGAAGCCGGTGGTGGACGTCTCGGAGGCGGACATCAGAGGCTACGAGGGAGAGCTCCGGATCCCCAAAGCACCTTCCCTCGGCGTGTCTCTTCCCAAAGTAGAACTGGGTGTCAGTCTCCCCTCATCTAGCGCAGAGGAACCTGTAGCGCACGGTGGCACCGGCGCAGATGCCAAGATCAAGCTGCCGAAGGTGGAGCTGCCGAAGTTTGGGAGGGGAGAGGAAGGCGAGGCGGAGATGCATCTGCTTGGGCGCCGGCTCAGCTTTGGGAGGGAAGGAGAGCAAGAGGTGGACGGGGCAGGCGAAATATCTCTCATGGGCACCAAAGTGCGGGTGCCAAGAGTGGACCTCTCCTTGCCCAAAGCCCGGCTTTCAGATGCAGAACTGCCTCTGACGGAGGGAGAGCTGGAGGGGAAGTTCAAGGTGCCTTCTGTGGGGCTGCCAAAGTTCTCCACCCCCAAAATGAAGGCCCCGGACATAGAGCTCGATGTGAACTTGGAAGGGGGCAAGATGCCCAAGGTTAAAGTGAGCGGTCCTGCCATCAGGCTCCCCAGATTTGGGGAGTCCGGCTCCGACGGGGAAGGGGACGCCGAGATGGACTTGCCAAGGGTTCCTCAGCTGGAGCTGAAAGCTCCCAAACTTGGAGGGAGCACGGAGATGCTGAGCCCAGAAACTGGGCTTAAGGAAGCCAAGATCAAGATGCCCTCGCTTCCAATAGGCTTCGGCTTCGGCAAGGCAGAAGGAGACGCAGGACTCGGAGCTGACGAGAACAAGTTCAAGATGAAACTCCCCTCTTTAAGCCTCTCCAAGACAGGCTCGCAGTCAAGCACAGAGACCCAGCCCCTTTGCCCCTCCGCTGCCCAAGGGGCAGACTCCTCTTTCAAAATGCCAGATGTGGGGTTCTCACTGGACCAGGACGGGCAGAGAGAGGTCAAGGCAGAAGCAGGGAAACTAGCAGGTGTGGCGGATCTGGTGGTGGACGTGGGAGGGTTAGACGCCAGGCTGAAGGTGCCCAAAGTCAAGATGCCCACTTTCGGCGTGTTGGGACCCAAGGGCGAGGGAGAGGCTACTGCTTCTCCTCAAAGTCGGCGGGGTTCAGACGGGGGAGATTTAGAGGGGAAGAAAGCTGCCTTCAAAATGCCCGGGTTGGAGATTTCGGCCCCCAGCCTCAAAGCTCATGCGGAATATGAGGTCCAGGGGGCTCAGCTCTGGCACGGGGGCTCCCAGGATCTAGAGGGAGGCGGCCAAAGGGTCCGTGCCGGCAGCGACGGCCGGAGGAGCCCAGGGGGCAAAGCCGAGGCAGGGAAGAAGTACAAGATGAAGATCCCAAAGTTTGGGCTGTCCTTGTCCAAAGAGGCTGGGGAGGTCCTCCCGGGGCAGGAGGCCGAGACCAAGACCAAAAAGCCCACGTTTGTCCTGGGGAGGGCCAAGGGGAAGGAGGCAGAAGGCTCCTCGGGACTCCTTGAGGGGGAGGGGGAGGCCGAGAGGAAGGGGATGATGGCCAAACTCAAGATGAAGCCCTCCTTTGGGCTCTCCCTCTCGAAGCCAAAACTTGGAGCCGAGGTCAATGGGGAGCTCGAAGCGGCTCCTTCGAAGCCGAAGGTGCCTATGCTGGGCTTCTCCAAGGGGCAGGAGGTCGATGGGGGGAGGGCCGAAGGCCTGCTGCCAAACGGAGCCCAAGAGGGCCGGGGCCAGATGGGGAAAATCCGGCTGCCCCAGCTGGAGCTCTCGTCTCCCTCCAAGACCCTGGCCGAGAGCGACCCGGAGCTCAGCCTCAAGCTGGTGAGGGCCGAGGACGCCCACGGGGGCAGCTCAGGGGCCTTCGCGTCCCTGAAAGCGGGACGGTTCAAGTCCCCCAAGATCACCTTTTCCGGCTTCAAGAAACGCAACGGGGAGACGGCCCCGGGGGTCGTGGTCTCTTCGGCTGCCCGGACGGAGATGGCGTTGCTGGAAGCGGCAGGGGGAGGAGAAAAATCCTCCGGGTTCAAATTCCCCAAGGTGGTGCTGGCCCCCCAATCCCACGGGGTGCTGGAGGTCAGTTCCCAGTGCCAGGGGGAGGAGGGAGGGTTGAAAATCAAGCTGCCGACCGTGGGCTTCTCGGAGGAAGAGCAGGACCCAGAGGAGGCCAGCCCGGGACCAGGACCGGGGGTGGCTAAACCAGAAGTGGGGGCAACAGCTGCAGTGTGAACTGGGGACCGGCTCAGACCTCCTGCTAGATGGGCAGCACTTCTGCCCACCTGCCCGCCCGCCCGCCCGCCCACTCCACTTCTCTTTCTTCCAGTATAACGTGTCTAGCACTAACCTAAAGGGAGGGGGGAACATCTGGGCTGGGAGTGAGGGCAGTATTTGCGTTTGCACCCGAAAGACGCCCCCCCCACCAGCTCCTTGAATTTCCCTTTCCGCAGAGGCACTGCAAATCCACAGCCAGACAGAATCTTCCTAGCGGAAAACCAATGTGAATCCCTCTTTAAAGGCTGCTCTCCGGCTGTTCTTTCAGTCTTAAAGGATCTGCTCACCCCCTTTCTCTCGGAGCCCGCACCCCAAAAAAGAGGAGCCCCCCATTCCTTTCCTTTCCCTTCCCTCTCCTCTCCCTTGCTCCCTTGCTCCAGGATGCCAGCCTTGGGGCCCCTCCCTGTCCTTCTTTCTCCTGTGGAGGCATGCCTGTATGCCAGGGCCACGCGCCTCGAAATACGTGACCAGTGAGGGGAGCCCAGTTTGGCTTGCTTTTTTTTGGGGGGGGGAAGGTGTGCAGGGTGCAGTGGCCATGGACCAGCATTAACACTTAGACAAGAAACCAGCATGCTGGGGGGGGGGCAGCAGCTCCCATCTTCAAAGGACAGGAAAAGGCAGAAGTGTCGTTGCTTCAAGATGTACAGAAATATTTTGTTCTAATTTTTAACTATATAGGCCTGTGGTGATGGGCTATGTGTCCCCCCCCCCCCCCCGGAAGCTAAAAAGAAAACTCCAGTAACTGCCTCTGCCAGATTCTCAGTTTAATTAATAATTTTTAAAAAATTTTACACTGTACCTCTGATACACTGAACTACTGCTTTTTTTTTTCTATTCTGGGTTGGAATAAAAATTAATATGTTGACTAACTTTACTGCTTTTTTGTGTAATCTTTGCCAGATGTGCTGAGAAGCAGTGCCTGGCGAATATAGATGAGAACTTCCGTGAGCTACTTTTTTTTTTCCAGTCCTGTACTAAAACCACAGCAACAAAGACATTTGTCCTTTCAAAGGGAATCGCTGAGAAAAATCAACGTTCGATCCTTTTAAAATATTTGTATACATACAAACATTTGTCTTTTAAACATTATCTTTCAATGATACAAACCACCTTGGGTCCTTTTTAAGGAGAACGGTGGGGTAACAATATTTGTAAATCAATCAATCAATCAATCAATCAATCAATCCCTGGCTTTCGGAAAGCTGAAATTAGAACTTCTAATATGCACAAGGCAACGGGACCGGATCTTGCTTTGGTACTATGGGGGGTTCTTTCTTTCCTCTTTCCAGTCTTTCCCACGAGGAGGAAGGGGAGAGAAGCACCTTTGCAGACAAGCAGAGATCAAGGAAACAGACGAGAGGGAAGCCAAGCTGGTTGCTTGAGGAAGAGGGATTTAGGGGTTGAGTTTTCCCCACCCACATGCTGCACCGATGGATGATCTATGCAGCCTGAATCCTATCTCCCCTTGAAACAGGGGTTGGAAATGAGGAGGGAGTGGTAAAGGGAGAACTGCCTCCTGAATCAGGCCCACCTTCACTTGGAGAACTGTAGCTCCTGGCCAGGGGGATCTCTCTCGACCCATGGTTGGAAAGCTCTTCCAAGGGAGGGTGGTCTGTCATTGATAAAGGCAGCCTGTTGGAGCTCCAGCTTCACCCTGCTAGGGCAGAGAGTCATCCTAGGATGGAGCCGAGTGGTCTTCTCTGTTGTCCCTGTTTCCCCTCTCCTGGGGGGGGGCACCCGCTGGTGGGGCAGGTCATCGGCTTCCATGACAGAACCTTCTTCTTAACTTGGCAACTTTGGAACTTCGGCCTGACTGTTGCATCACCCGGTGTTCCAGAGAAGGGCTGGGGTTCCCTGGGTGGCAAGGCAGCTCACACTCTCATTGCAAGGAGTCACTTCGCACCCGGGTCTCCGAGCTTGGGCGAGCACAGAACGATGGTCACACTTGAGTCGGAATCAGAGTACTACGACGTTTTTGAGATCCTCGGAAAGGGCACGTTTGGGGAAGTGGTGAAAAGCTGGAAGCGGAGCACGGGGGAGATGGTGGCCATCAAGATCCTGAAGAATGACTCCTACCGGAGCAGAATCATCAAGAATGAGCTGAAGCTGCTCCGGGCCATGTCGAGCGTGGACTCCAAAGAGTCGCACATCGTCCAGTTCCACGAGTTCTTTCAGGACGAGTTCAAGTTCTACCTGGTCTTTGAGCTGCTGGAGCAAAACCTGTTTGACTTCCAGAAGGAGAACAAATTTTCCCCTCTGCCCGTCCGCCACATCCGGACGGTGACCACGCAGGTGCTGAGAGCCTTGGCCAAGCTGAAAGAACTCTCCATCATCCATGCAGACCTGAAGCCAGAGAACATCATGCTGGTGGACCAGATGAGGTATCCTTTCTGGGTCAAGGTGATTGACTTTGGCTCGGCCAGCATCTTCAACGAGGTGCGATACGTCAAAGATCCTTACATCCAGTCCCGATTCTACCGGGCACCAGAAATCCTGCTGGGGTTGCCCTTCTGTGAGAAAGTGGACATCTGGTCTCTGGGGTGTGTGATGGCCGAACTGCATCTCGGCTGGCCCCTCTACCCTGGGAACAGCGAGTACGACCAGATCCGCTACATCTGCGAGACCCAAGGCATGCCCAGGCCCACCCTCCTCAACGCAGCTAGAAAGTCCCACCTCTTCTTCAAAGCCAACCAGCACCCCGATTCGGCGAATTCCTGGGAGCTGAAAACGCCAGCCCAGCATCTGGCAGACACCAAGGTGAAGTCCGTGGAGCGGAGGAAATACGTCCTGAAGTCCCTGGACCAGATGGAGACGGTGAACACCCACAAAATGATCTACCCGGACTCCGAGGCCCTGGCAGAGTACTTTGACCTCCGGAGCATGGTGGAGATGATCAAGAGGATGCTGACCTGGGACTCCCACGAACGCATCGCCCCCAGTGCGGCCCTGAAGCACCCCTTCGTTTCCACCCAACCGCTCAAGCAGAACTACGGCTTCACCCAGTATTACGAGTTCTGCTTGAGGAGCCTCCATGAATCGAGACCCAGCTACGGGAAGCCATTGATGGAGGAAACCCAGGCTTACACCTCCATGGAAGAGGAGCCTTACTATCCGGCTCAGAAGACCTTCAGGGAAGAGGATGCCCATGGCGGCCAACGAACCACCAGCCAAACAGATGGCCTCCACCTCCCCGAGGCGAGGCGGGAGGGGCCCCTGAAAGTGTGGGGGGAAGGGCCCAGTGAAGGAGGCTTTTATGAATCCCTCTCGGGACCCACCGAGGTATCCTCTGGCCAGCGCAAGCCTTCCCACCATGGCCTCCAGTGGCGCCACGAACAGGCCCAGCAAGAGCCCATCCCGGCCTTCTATAGGAACCGGCTCGGCAGCCCCAAGCTTCGAAAGACCTCCCACCAAGCCAAACTGGACCCCACCTTTGAAAACCTCATCCTGCTGGGTGGGCAGTGCTCCCCAGAAGACACGTCACGCTGGGAGAAGGAGGGGAAGGCCCCCAGCACAGCCTCCTTGCCCGAGCCCAGCCACCCCAAGGACCAGGTGCTCTCACCTGCCGCTCAGGTAACAGGGACCCAGAGGCCGCGTGTCTCTGGACGGAGGGAGCCCCGGGGCATCTGATTCACTTTGAGGGCAGAAGCTCAAAGGGGCCTTTGGACAGGGAGGCGCTGGGCCGGGACGTTAGCCAGGAGGGCTTGTGAAATCCCCAGCCGGGTCTCTCAAACTTGAGCTATCATGATGGCTGACGACCATGGTCTCTGCCATGTTCAGACCCAGAAGAAAAGGGCAGGGGGCCTTCTCCAAGGGCCCAATGCTCTCCTCCTCTCTTCCCCACACCTTCTTTGTAACAACATCAAGATCCTACGGGCTTAAGTTAAGAGCTTGATCCTACAAGGGCAGCATCCAAAGAGATTCAGCAGGGTCATCTCGTCTCACCCCGTGTTTGCTGCAAGGAATCCACTGCTCAAGGTTCCCCGAAAAGCAGGCCTCCCATGTCTGCTTAAAATCTTGCCAAGAAGTAGAGTGGTCACCCATGCCACCTCGCCCCCAAGACCCAACAAAGAGCCCCCTTTGTCAAAAGCTTGTAAGCAAAGGATGGGCGAAAGGTGCTAAGGAGAGGGCAGGGGGTCGGGGTTAGGGGGTAGAAGATCCCAGAAGGGAACTGAGGGTTCAGATGGACCAGCTTGGCAATTTACGCAGAAATGGTGCAAAGAACAAAATCAGTCGGTTGATGTCCTTTTTTTCCGAAATCGACATCAAAATGTTTGGTTGGAAGGAAGCCGCGGGGATGAGGCCACAGCTGCCCCAGATTTGAGGTGCAGAGGAGATGTGAGTAAAGGATATGGCGACAGTGTTAACCCTGTTCTCCACGGAATTGAGGGTTTTGAATCAGTGGCTACCAGTTGCAAACACAACTTTGTGGAAAATTCCCCCAAAATGCCAGCTTAGTACGGTGGCAAGTGGGGGGGGGGGAGAAGCATGAACAATATTTGCAAAAAGGTACATATAATTAAACTGGACACTCCTTAGGTTTGTTTGCTTTATAAAAGAACTCCCCCAGACACTCCCTGGGGGAGTTCTTTTATAAAGGAAAAGTATTCCCAGGGTGTGTGAACAGGCGAGATTTCAGTCTTGGGGCACCTCAGCAGCTGACATGTTTTATTGGGCAATATTTATTTCAGGGGAGAGCAGCTCACTTCTCTCCAGAGCCCCCTTTGAAGAAGGGGGCTCCGGTTCTCAAATGCCCAAACCGAATCAAAAGTGTGGTTGCTGTTTAAGATGTCAGGAGAGTCTTGTTTTTAAAGGGAATAATAGCTTCCCTTTGGCTTCAGAAAACCAAGGTGGAAAGCTATCAAGAAGCACCCACCTGCACCGAAAATATTACAGTGAAAGCATGCCCCCCTCCCCCCATACACCAGTGCCCCCTCCTCGGCCCTGCAGTGGGACCTCCGAGCCCCGCTCCCCAAGGGGCAGACCTGCTCAGCAGTGGCTCCCAGCCACCTGTGCAAAGGCGGCTTGTACAGGTGGGCCTCTCCTGTGAGCAGAGGGGTAGGAACAGGCCGGGGCTTGGCGGAAGCAGGAAGGGCCCCTTGACTGAAGCTTTCTTTCTCTTTCGGCAGCGAGCGGAGATGGAGGTGTATGAGGGCTGGCTGCCTGAAAACGACTGGCTGGCAGAGCGGGACATGGAGAGGGGGCCCCTCAGGGCCGTGCTGCACCCTCCCCGGAACCGACAGCCCCTGCAGCCGTACCTGCACCACATCGCCAGCCATCACTGACTCCAGGAAGGAGGGCAGGCACCATGGAGAGAGATCGCCCTGCTCAAACAGATAACCTTTGTAGCCCTTACATATATAGACCATTTGTCGCTGCCCAAAACCACTTCCTTAATAAAAGCCAGCATGCTATTATGACTGAGTGGTACAGTGCCAGGCAGGAGGCGGGCGGGGGGGGGGGGAGAGGAGCAGAGGGGCTGGGGTGGGGCACCTCTCTAACCAAAGCCAAAACCAGCAAGCCAACCTGGAGCAGGGTGTGCCTCCGGCTGGACTCCGGAGAGTCTTTGCCAGTCGTCCCCCTCCTATCTGCTCACTGTTGCATCAATAATAAATTCTTTATCACTTGCAGAATGCTTTTATGGCATGTTTGTCAAAAGTAAACCCCTCCCCCCCTTTTATTCTTCATATCTTACCCTGACCCAGGGACCACCTGCCCAAACCACCACCGGCCTCCAACGCACCCCTTCGTGTACAGCTGGGATTCCCAGCCTGGGGTCACCGAGGTGTCTTTGGACTGCAACTCCCAGAAGCCTTAGCCACCTGCTGTGCCAGCCAGGGTTTCTGGGAGTTGCAGTCCAAGGATACCTGGGTGAGCCAAGGTTGGGAACGTCGCGTATACAGGATAATAATATCTCTCTGTGTGTGCTTCCATCAGCTAATGCAAAGCTAAATAAGTGGTCTTCCAGAAGCTGTTAGGACTACAGTCTCCATCATCCTTCACCACTGGCTATGCTGGCTGGGGCTAATGGGAGCTGTAGTCCAGGACCACACAGGAGTGCCGAAAGATGCTCATCCGTGACCTAATGCAGTGGTGCACTATTTTTGTTTTGTATGACAGCTCCCAGAATCCTGGGCTGTCCAAAACACCAGGCAAGCCCAAATTGAAGAGAACCCATAAATTCTCACCCAGTGGCCAAGTAGCCGGAAGTAACCCTTCCGGCTACTTGTGCCCCAAGGCTGAATGATGGGCCAGTCCTTCCAGGGGCCCCTCTGAAGACGCCGGGGAGGGGCTCAGCCCCACTATCGAAAGGATTTTCCGACCTGCCCTTGCTTCTCCCTAGACGCCTGGGACAAATTTACTCTGCGGGACTACAACTCCCAGATTCCCCAAGTAGTCGTGCTGGTTGCAGCATCATGGGATCTGGAGTCCGGGGGGGAGAGAGAGAGTATTTTCCCAAGTTCTGCTAGTTTTTGCCAAGACGAAGGAGCCTGGAAGGACATTTAAACGCCCCTTTTCCTCCACCAGCCTCATTTCAGGGAGCGGGGGGGGCGACTTCCTTTGTCTCTGCCTGTCGGCCTTGGCCTCTCAGGGCATAACCATTCACATGGTTACGGGGGGGAAGAATGCGATTTTTTTGGGGAACTGGGACCGAAATGGGTATGTCTCCTTCTCTCCCCCCGCATAATTAAAACCCTTTGCATCGACGATGCAGCCAGAGAGATAAAGCGCCACGATTTTGTATTTTGGCATCTCTTGCCTTCTTTTCTTCTTTATTCCCCCCCCCCCGCTATTGAAAATGGTACGGACCCAGGGCTGACTTTGTTCTCTCCAGGGGGAGGAGCCAAGGGGGATGGGCGGGGCTAAGGCGCTCGGGCTCCAGCCTTTCTTTGGGTCGCTGGCCGCCCCGGGACTGCTTGGCTTGCAACTGAAGCCCCCGGGGAAGGCGAGACGAAGCCGGGCGTCGGGACGCGGTCTTGGCAAGGGACACCCCACCCCCACCCCGCCCGCCCACCCCCGGTTTGGAGAGGACCAGCCCTCCCTTCCCGGGATCTTGATTCCCTGCGCTGAGCGCCCGCGCCGGATCAGGCTGGGCGGGAGGTAGTGAAAGGTGCCGGGGCTCCGCGGCGCGCCTCCGGGTCCCGGCCGAGGAAGGCAGCCCCTCTCCCCTTGGAGAGATTCTTCCCCCCCCCCCTCCAGCTCGGCCGCCGTGCGCCCGGAGAGACGAAGCGCTCCTGCGGGGAGGCGCTCTGCACATGTTCAGAAGCCCCCCCCGGTCCCCTCCAGCCCCAGGTCTCCTTTCCGTCGCCGAGATCCGCCTTTGGGCAGGGACCCCGCCGGGCCCCCCATCCCTCGCCGCCCCGGCCAGGCGCTCGAGCTTGCCGACCTGCCAGCCCGCCTGCCTCTTCGCCCGGAGGAAAGCGTCAGGGGTCGTCGCCCCCCCTTTCGCCGAGCCCCCCACCCACCCGCTTCTCCCCATCGGAGGTAAGTAAGTGGCGGGCTGCCTGCCTGCCTGGGCTCGGAGGAGGCGAGCGAAGGCGGGCGCAGCGAGGCGCGCGGCCCCTCGGCGGAGAGGAGAGGGGGGCGACCAGCGGTGGTCCTGCTGTTTGGGGAGGGGGCCTCGCCCATCTGACGCCTCAGGCGGGGGACACAAGGCGCCCTTCGACCGTGCACGGAAGGAGGGGGGACAAACCAGGGTGGCCGGCAGGGTCTCTGGCGCCCGCCCCGTGGCACTGCCCAGCGTTGGCAGGCGGGACTTGGCAGCTGGCTGCGGAAAATGTCGGGGCCCGAGAAAGCTGCTGCGTGGCCCTTGTTTGGCCTGGAATCAGCTGGGTTGGGAAAGCCTCTTGCAGGTGGAGGGAAAAGCCAGGCGCCCGGATTCCCTGGTCCTTCCCTGGGAGAGAGGAGGAGGCCTGGTGATGGCGGGAGCTGAGAGCAAATCCAGGGGCAGAACTCCCGGATTCAGTGCCAGGAGGAGGCGTGGAGGGGGGGCTGGGTGCAAAGGAGAGGGGTGGGCCTATACCTGGGCAGGAGGGGGCTCGGTGCCAGGGCAAGAGAGATTCCCTCCTGCTCGGACCCTGGAGAGCTCTTGCCACCCATCGGAGGAGACCCTAACCGAGCAGATGGGCTGGCATCCAGGCAGGCTTCCTGGGCATACAGTGCCCTTGGGATAGCCAGCCAGGAGAACCAACCAGTCCATGGAGAGGGCACCAGCTTGAGGGAAAGCACAGAAAGGGGTGTGCCCGACCTTCCCATGGGAGCTGTGGGGGGGCAGCCTGGGTTCTCCTGGGAGGAGTCAGGGTCAAAGATGTGTGAGCAGAGAACTAGGAATCCTGGGCATGAGAGCCTTGCTCTGCGGCTGGCCTGGATAAAAATCCACACCGCCTGTTTTAGAACTGGTGTCAGCCCCCGCGGCATCGCTTCTGCCTGCCCAGATAAGCTGAGTCAGGCCAGGCGTGGCTGCCAGCGGTGCCTGCTGCTTGCCATCCAGACCAGCTTGGAAGGGACTTCCTCTTTCCTTTGGAAACGGCTCCGGACACCAAGACATTTTGCAGGACCGGGGGGGGGTTGTGTTCAGGGTGGGGTCGCAGGGCATGCCAGCCAGGCAGAGGGGCAACATAGCCCCTCCCAGAAGTCACCTCTCTGGTGCATCATAGGAACAATCAAAGAGGGAAGGATGTCTCCCAAACCCACGGGGGGGGGGGTGGGTCAACAATACTTCTTTTTTCAAAAAGGACCTGGCCTCTATGTGTGTCCTATGGCAGGGATCTGTTGAATCCTCCTCACAACTCCCAGTGTCTTGGATTTCCTTCCCCCCCCCCTCGGATTCTATTGTGCTTTTAGAGGAGTGTTACAGAAATTCCAGCTTGCAAACTGCCCGTAAAGGGAGACCCAGAGAGGGACTTTCTCTATTTAATTTGCTGGTTTGATTGAAGTATGCTCCTGTACAGCAGAACCAGCTCAACCCAGTATGTAGATGCCTAAGCTTGAATACGGCCATGAAAACTCATTGGAGGAGCAGAACTGGTAAAACCACTCCTTAAATATCACGCTTACCTTGAAAAAAAGACCTGTTAGGGTTGTTCTAAGTCAGTTCCACTTTGAAAGGACACAACAGAACATCCAGTAAACACCAGAATGCCACAGGAACTTTCCAGTTACAGTATTGCGTTCAAACATAACACGTGGCCAGAATCCTACAGCTTTCTTGTGCTTGTCTAAAGCAAATTGTGTGAGTTTTGGCAGCAAACTGCCAGTTGTCCATAAGGCACTGGCTGGGTTCCTAGACTTGGGCAAATCATTTTCATGCACTTTCTCTTAAGCATAAACTGATAAGATTCTGGCTTGAAAGAAGGAGGATCAGTTACCTGGTCTAGGCTTAAAATACCAATATTTTGTCACAAAAGGTCCAGGAATGTGCTGAGCGAGGGAAACTTGCAAGGCCAGGGATCTGCACTCTGCACAAACTCTGAGGTGCCGTCTTCTGAGGTGCTCCTTCCTTCGTTTGTTCTGGGCAAAGCCAAGATGTTGCCAACGTTTGCCCTGTTTGTTCCGCCGCTCATTCAAGGAGGGGCTTAGTGGCCCGTCTGAGTCGGAAGTATTTAGCTGAAGCGGCTGTGATGCTGTGGAAAACCCTCGGCTTCCCCGAAGCGCCTTGTGAGTCTTCCGTAATAAAAGATGAAGAGGAGACCTGTGACACCCTAACGGTGGGCAAATGTTATTTGGTGTGAAATGCATAGAGTGAAGCCAAGAGACCTTCGCTTCTGAGGCAGCTGTGGAAGTGGTCCATGGTCCATGAAAGCAAATCAGTGTTTTTCCTCTCCGTGTTCTCACCAGATTCCTTGCTGGGGGGCTGTTGCCACAGACTAACTTTAGCTACTCCCCTCCCCAAAAGCTGAGTCATTAAAGAACTATTTTGGGAGGATCCGGCAGAAAGGCAGAAAGTGGAACTCCAGCAAGAGGCAAACAATCCCAAAAGGAAATGAAAAGTCTGAAACCGTCACCACCCCTGAAAAAACAAAAACAAAACCTGGCACGCTTTTGGCGTTGTATCCTGCCCCTCTTTTTTTGACCCTTCTGCTTGGCAGTGCAAAAGAAGGCAGATCTGGGTTAACCTGGGCAAGCATTTCAAACAAGAAACACAACACAAAAGCAAAGGAGACAAAACAAAAAAACTCCCAACGTCTTGTGGCTGTTTGGAGACCAAATGGCCGTATTTTGACACGAGCTTTCGTGGGACGTTTGCTCTCCCTGCTTGGATGGGCAGGGACTCCGCGCAAAAGACCGCAGAGCCGAGTCGTGACAACCTGTTGTCTTTCATAAACGGAGGACTTCCAGGCGCGGGAGAGGGAAGGAGTCATAGGACCGGCAGCCTTAAGTCAACACGCATGACCTGGAAAGGGAGGACATTTCAGACCAACTGCTGGCTTAGCATTTTGTCTCTCTCGGGGATTATTATTTTTTTCTCCTTGTCAACACAGAAGTAGAAATAACCCTGCAGTCTTCTGCTCTGCTCTCTCTGGGGTTGTTCCTCTCCCTGTCTGTGGGGAAACGGAGCAGCCCAGCCTCTTCTGGTCTGGAAACAGATTTCCTACACAAAAATCGTCACCCTTATCCTCATGGACCCATGAAACCTGTGTGTGTGTGGAGGGGTTTCCTTTCCTTCCTCTTCCTGTGCCTGGCTTCTTCCTGCAGAGACCCAGCATGGCCCCTTGGTTTTCTGCTGCCATGAAATCGCCAGCCCATAATAGCAGTGACTCTCAAGCAGCAAATGTTCCTTGGGGGTCCTCAGATTTACCCCCAGTCAGACTCAGTGGCACCAGCCGCTGTTGCATTGCGTCCTGCGAGCTAGCGGTCTGATCCCTGTTGTGTGGCTTGTGATCCCACTTGCCCTCCAGTTTTCAAACTTCTGCTTCCACGTGCTCCGCCCTTTCCTTATTCCGACTGGACTTTATGAAAACTCTCCCTCCAGGTCCCGCCTCTCCCGCCAACATTCCAGCTGTCTCTGCGGACTAGGATGGCGGGAGGAGTCTTCCAAGAAAAGAATAAGTCATGGCTTAAATTTAAATATCGGTGCACAAAAATTTACAGATCGGGGGTTTCATCCTGTTTGCAAACCGCTCCTGTCTCCGTAGGGCTTCCCACGGACATGCCGGTGGGATCACCAGCTTGTGCCGTGCCGTTTTCGTCGGCAATGCCGGCGCACCGGTGACTTCCCGGGTCTGCCCAAGGGAAGCCTATTTCCTGTGCCTCCCTTCTTGGGCTGTCTGGATGATCAGAAAGTGCTCATGAGTTGCCCAGTTGTGGCTCTGGGTCTTATGCCAGGGGCAGAAGTGCCAGCCGCCGGACCGTGATGACCTTTGGGGTTTCTCCTTTGGCTGTGTGCTCGGTCCACCAGCAGCCTGGGGAGATTGCCTAGCTCTGGAGCCCTGGAGTGACCCCCTTCCTCTTTATGTCCTTCACAGGTTCTTCTGGCTCGCTGGGTCACTGCCACCAAAGGAAATGAAGCCCCACGTCACTTACCAGCAGGTAAATTCTCGGTGGCCCAGAGGGGACCTCTTTAGGGTCTGCTTTGCCGATGTGCTCCTGGAGCAGAGATTCTACCTAGGGAAGGGGATGTGGCTGGGGACAGCAAGATGCCCCGGGCAGAAAATGAGGGTGATCCTTAGCAAGCCAACAATAAGGGGATTCTCTTACATACAAGTCCTCCTAGAGAGGAGGGGGGGAGCTGCTGATCCTGTTGCCCGCACCTCTTTCTGCATCGCTTGAGCAGGAAAGCTTTCTAGGTGAATTTTGGCCCTTTTGACTGTTTGGCTTTGGGAAGCAAACGGTGGCCAGCCGTTCTGAAAGAGATTGTGTGGTAGATTTCCAAAGCCCATTGTCGTATGTGTCGCAAAGGGAGGCCTCTGCTGATGGGAGGTCCAGGTTCTTTCATGTCTCTGCTCTTTCCTTACAGCTGAAGACCCTGCAGAGCCCCGAAGACCCTCCGCCCACTGGGCCGGCCAGCCTGGCCTGGCCTAAGGTGAGTTCCCTTCCATGTGCTTCTGCCCTCCGGGGTTGGCCCTAGTGAGGCTGACAAGTGGAGTTGCCTCAGCTGCTACTTTTCAGGGATTTTGTGTGTGTGTGTTGGGGTGTCCCTTCCTATTTGCTTACACCCTTTGTAAAAGGGCATTCTAGAAAACTGAAGAGGGTGGCACAGTGGGGGTCTGTCCCCTGTGGGATCAAAGTGAAACTGTTACTTCCCTTTACTTGGAAACTAGAACCTAAATTAACATTCATTTGTTTTTTGTCATCAAAATTTACTTCTGACCCACATTTACCTGCTAGAACCCCAAGATGATCAAGACAGCATTTTTGGAATTTAATAAAAAGAGTTGTCCATTACAGAAGACTTCCCCCCCCCCCCTTATTTTTCTGATCTCCAACACCAGAAATACTGAAATTGTATTTGTAATGACACCTCCCTGTTCTCAAAGAAGAACTTGGTCCTCTATCCTCTGGGCGACGACCAGCTCTGATCCGAGTCTTCCTTCAGCCTCCCCAGTCGGAGAAAGCATCAGGCTGGGGCCGTTAAGCCAGTTCTGCTACATTGCTGAACCAGGTGCTCTTCCTGGCAGGCCTGGGTGAGCTGCCACCACCACCACCACCACACTTGCCTACAGGTGTGAAGGAAGAAGGAAGTCCAGAACAAAGGATCCGTTTTGGGGTTTTATAGGGAAACAATGGGAAATATTCCCGAGGAGGTTTCTCACCCTTCCTGACTTTTGCCATCCTGAATAGCCAAGGATTTTGAAACAGTTTTCCCCCATCCTCAGCTGCTGATGTGGTTTGGGTTCTCAATTATACAAACGGGAAGTCTTTAAACCCTAGTCAGGGCTGGGCAGGGGACTCCTCCACGCGCACTATGAGTAAGAGGGGAGGAGGCGGGTGGTGTTACCCGTGCGGCTCGGAAGGACCTTCTTATTGCTGTGGAGTCTAGTATTTGGGGCGCGCGAGTCATGCCAGCGAGTTGTGCACAGAAGCCCAAGACAGCAAAGAGACGGCTCTCCTCCACCTCGCTCTTCCCTCCTGCAGAATTCCCGCTGCCTTTTGGTGACGGCCGTCCTGTCCACCATGCTGTTGGCAGCCCTGGGGGTCTGCCTGCTCTTCCTTCCCTTTCCCGGTCCAGCCTCTGCAGGGGAGAAGGCGCCTGTGAGCTTACTGGGGAACGTGTGCAGCGACCCATGCAGGTAAGGAAAGCTGTGTGTTCTGTCCCCCCTTCTCTCCCCCCACCCAGCTTCTGAGTTTTGCAACTCCTGCCCTCTGGAGCCTGGTGGGGGCTTGGGGTGTGTGTGTGTGTGTGGACTATCCCAAGGTACTATTGGCTCTGCATAAAACAGGAGCACAACTCTGGAGCTCCTCCTTCCATGGGGCTGTAGCCTCCTTTATCACAATTAAATTGCACTTTTCCCTCTATGAGGTTTAGATCTGAGTGAAGGTGTCTTAAGATATTTCCTGCCCCCCCGCCCCAAAACAGGGAACTGTATTAGCCTGTGGCAGGAAAATCAGCAGCATCTTAAAGGCCAGACGCTTTTCTTTTAGTTCATGGTCTGTGGCCACTTCTTCAGAGGCACAGAGGGTATATATAGAAAGAAGGGAAGGGTAGGGGTGTGAAATGCAAGGAAAATGTAAAAAGTCCAGCATTTGCTTTTGACTTGAATTCCTGCACGGGGCAGGAGGTTGGACTGAATGACTTTAGAGGCCCCTTCCAGTTCTCCTTTTCTGGGATTCTATGGCCATGGTTTAATCAGTAGGAATGCATAGTCAAGGGAGAAAGGTATCAGCCCCTGCTAGAAAGAAAGGTGAGGAAGAAAGGCATAAGAGGCCAGTTCGTTCTGTCCCATTCAGGGCTGAGTGGAACCTGATGGAACAGGAATGGGGATTCCACCTGAGTTATCTCCTAGCGCAGGTGGAACTTTGGGGTCGCATCAGCTCCTACCACGTTGCTTTCCCGACCTCCCACCAAAGGCCCACCCAGATTCCCAACATTTGGGTCTGTGCAGGTTCTTCTGCCTGCCCTCAAAGAACGCCCCCCCCCAATCCAAACAGGGCTTTCCTTTGCCCTACCCGAGAGGTGGCCGTTTGGGGCATGGCGTTAGCAGTGTCTTGGTGTAACATTCCTGACCACCCTTGACTAGGGGGTAAAACTGTGCCACTGAGGAGACTGAGTGGGATGACAAGAGCAGGCAAACGCCACAACTTTTTGGGAGAGCGCTCACAAAAATCTGGCCCATTCTCCCCTGTTCCCCAGTTCGCCCTCCAAACGCACCTTTTTTTCCCATCCCCTCTTCTCAGAAGCACGTTGGTGGAGAGCATTCCGGAGGGGCTGAGCTTTGAGGAGAACAGCACTTTCCTCCCGTCCACTTTCGCCGCCTGGGCAACGCTGCTGGGGGAGGCTAAAAACAGCGTGGACATCGCCTCTTTCTACTGGACCTTGAACAACGAGGACACCCACACCCAGGAGCCTTCGGCCGGCCCGGTGAGGGGGCAGAGCGCTGCTTGAGGCTGGGGGACGTGGGTGGGGGTGTGTGTGAAACAGGTGTATGGGATGCAACATGAATCCCTAGATTCAAGTCTCCTGCGGGGGGTGGGGGGTAACTGGCTAATTTCGGACTCTGGACTTGATGATCTAATCAGGGGCTACCAGGGTGCCAATTTTAGGCTGGGCAGTGAAGCTGAAACGTCTGGGCTTTTTCATGCTGGCGAACTGGGAACAGCTTGGTATCGTTCCCCAATGTGTCTGGCTCAACCAAGACGGATACTTCTCCGATTTTCTCTTACGAGCTGAGCGCCTCCACCCGAACACACACATGCACAGACAAACAAGCATTTAATTGCCTGGCTTTGGGGAATCCCATTCAGCCTCTGGTGCCATCAAAGGCCTCTTTGATAGAAAGTGGAACATCCGTTCGTTTGGGTTTTGGTCAGGGTGGGTTTTGAGCAGCAGAAGCTTGGATGGAGCTCAACAGCAATATAACGCTTGTCGTCCGCATGCAAAAGGCTCCCCGTAGTGTGTTTTTGACCTAGACAGCATCTTAGAAAGCAGAGACTTCACCTTGCCGACAAAGGTCCGCATCATCAAAGCTATGGTTTTTCCAGTAGCGATGTACGGAGGTGAGAGCTGGACCATAAAGAAGGCTGACTGCCGAAGAATTGATGCTTTTGAATTGTGGTGCTGGAGGAGACTCTTGAGAGTCCCCTGGACTGCAAGGCGAACAAACCTATCCATTCTAAAGGAAATCAACCCTGAGTGCTCCCTGGAAGGACAGATCCTGAAGCTGAGGCTCCAGTACTTTGGCCATCTCATGAGAAGAGAAGACTCCCTGAAAAACACCCTGATGTTGGGAAAGCGTGAAGGCAGGAGGAGAAGGGGACGACAGAGGACGAGATGGCTGAACAGGGTCATTGAAGCGACCAACATTACTTTGACCCAACTCCGGGAGGCAGTAGAAGACAGGAGGGCTTGGCATGCTCTGGTCCATGGGGTCACAAAGAGTCGGACATGACTTAATGACTAAACAACAAAGTGTGCTTTTATTTGGGGGCTGTGGCCCCTTTGGAAAGAGGGATGCCTGCCCCTCTGAAGGGAGCTGCACAGGGGTGGTGGACGGCTAAGGACATAAGCAGACTTCCTGGTAGGTGTCTTATCTGAAAGCTACCTTTGTTTTTCCTCTGTCATGCCTCTTTCTGCATTTTGCCTGACATATTCTTGATGTGACTTGAATTAATGTAAGCCAGTTCATTGTAAGTGTAACCATTTAATGGTACGTATGCATATAAACATTTCCTCTTTTACTATATTAGCAACATTGTTAGCGGTTGAAGCAGGTCCTGTTGACAAAAGTACACCCAGTTTTAATATAATTCTAAACAATGGAATAGGGATGTAATAACAGTGGATGTTACTATGTGTTTCTTGATTTGTTTTGGCTGGGAGCTGGTTCTTTGCCCTGCTACCAAGCAAACAAATGCTACCCCCCCACCCCAAATACTAGCCAATATCTCTGACCCAGGGTGCAACCCAAAGGTCTGGGTGACATTAACAGCTTAGCCTTTCACAAAGTTCCAAACCAAACCTGTTTCGTGTTTGCACACAATGCATGATTCTCAGAAATTCAGTCATACAGAAATACCATGTCTGGACTATTTCTGGGTGCTTTCAGCAGTCCTCCAAATTTTATAACACTTACACTTGAGGAAGAGTCCCAAACGATTCGGAAGCTTTCTTTCTTTCTAACCTCCAAGAAAGACATTACTCAGACTTCTGTTTCTCCCCGTGAACCACATGGCTACACTTACTTATTCTGAAATGCAAAATATTTTCCCCAAACTCTAAATATCTCTTATAAGTCAGTTGAGCTGAGAAGAGGCTGAAGGAAATGTACACCTGAGGAAGGAAGCTTTCTGGGGAGGTCCTGTGAGGAGAGGCCGGAACGGGTCTGATGGGGCGTTTGCTTTGTGCTCAGGGGGAAGAAATCCTGGCAGAGCTGCTGAAGGTGACCAGTCGTGGGATCGCGCTGCGAATTGCGGTCAATCCCCCTTCCTCGCGGATGAGCAGCAGTGACCTCCAGGATCTTGAGGAGAGCGGTGAGTCGTGGGCAGGGATCTTAGGGCCCGAGGGCCGTGAACGCAGGAGGCAAAACAGAATGGATCCCCTTGATAGAAAGGGGATGGATAGGGTGGAGCTCGAAAAGGTACAGGAAAAAAAGATGACCCGAGGTGATTGAGGTTTATATGTTGCAAAAAGAAAGCACAGGGAAAAGAAAGGGACTACCTCCCATGCTGTAGCCAGTTGTGATCGGAATGGACACAATCCGTTTCCCAATCGTTCCAGGGGCACAGATCCGTAAAGTCAACCTGCCCCGGCTGACCGGAGGCATCCTGCACACGAAGTTCTGGATTGTGGACCAGACGCACCTTTACCTGGGCAGTGCCAACATGGACTGGCGGGCCCTCACACAGGTGAGGCGAAAGGCCACTCTGGGCCTGAATCCACCCCACTGAGCTTTTCGGGGTGGGGGGACCCAGGAATGGGATGCTGAGAGGGGACAGGAGACCCCAAGGCTTCTTTAGCGGAAGCACGACAGAGGCCAAATGGCTTGACCCCGTTCTGCCTAGAACGAGGGGTTGGCAACTGGGGGCCTCTCAAGTGGGTCAGGCCTTCCCGACTCAATGGTGGTGAAGGATGATGGGAGCTGGCATCCAGCTGCCTCCTAAGGGCCACCGCTGCTCAGCCCAGGCCCAGCAGGAAGCTGTTTTCACACTACATATGTCTCTTCTTTCTGGGGGGGGGGGCACAGGTGAAGGAGCTCGGGGTGGTTGTGTACAATTGCAGCTGCCTCGCCCACGACCTGGCCAAGATGTTTGAGATCTACTGGGCTCTGGGGCTGCCCAACGCCACCATCCCATCGCCCTGGCCGGCCGAGTATTCCACCACCTATAACAAGGAGACGCCCCTGGAGGTCACCTTGAACAGCACGGAGGCCGGGGTGTACTTTTCGGTGAGTCGGCGCACGCGGGGTGCCAGTCGGGCACATATCCTGGGACAAATTAGCCCATGCTCTCTCTCTCTCTCTTTTTCTCTCCCATGATCAGATAGTGACGAGGCCAAGCACCGTCACCGGGGTGGGGATGGCATTTATTGCTTTCCCAAAGCATTCCTTTTAAAGCTTGGAGATAACTAGCTTTGACCCAAGATAGGAAATAACTAGGTTTGATCCAGGATAGATAATTTACAACTGGATTTGACTTAGGATAGTTGCCATCTTGGACAGAAGCAGGAAGGGGCACAAATGGCAAGTGAGTCTGAACCGGAGAATGGTATGCTTAGAAGCTGTGAGGTGCAGCGGTCCATTTGAATGCTGCCCCTTGCCCCCCCCCAAAAAAAACACTATTTAAGGAGTCCTTAATATGGATATCTTTTAAAACATGTTTTTTTTTGGGGGGGGGGAAGAGGTGGGTGCATTGCCCTGTGCCTCTATCAACTCTTCTCCGGCGTTGTGTGGTCTGGATTGCGGGAACAGAAGTAGCAGCTCCAGGAACTTTCAACCAGGGGTCCTTCTCTCCCTGGAGCCCCAACCTTACCCTTGAATCCCACATCCTCAGATTTAATCCATGTGTGTGGGGTGGAACTGAATTCCCAAATAATTCCTATTTTTGGTTTTCTTTCCACCACCCTTCCTCCAGAGCGCTCCCCCTGCGCTGTGTGCCAGCGGCCGGACCGAGGACCTCCAGGCCCTGCTGAGCGTCATTGAGGGGGCCCAAGACTTTGTCTACATCGCCGTGATGAGCTACCTACCCACCATGGAGTTCTCGCACCCCAAGAGGTAACGCGTGGCTGCTGGAAGAAAGGGGGGAGCTGGGGGAGCACTGCTGGGGGGAACCCCAACCTCTCATCTCTTTGTGTGCGGTGCATCCCAAATTCTGACATCCTGTCCCATCAGCAGATGCTTTTCTCCAGCGAAACACGAACAGCCAAAATCTAGCATTGTGTTTTCCGCTGGGGGGGGGGGAAGATACCTCCTCTAGGAATCTCCCAAGGTGGCTGCAAAGAGGTTGGTTTGTCTCTAGCATCTGTTGATCAGATAGTCTGCTACTGCCCAGGGAGGTTTTTCAGAGTGAACAGAACAGGAGTACAGCTGGATGACGGAGACCTTCTTTGTTAGAATGAGCCTACAATTCAACAATTTTTCTGTCTTTAAAGACTTCCCCCCAAAATAATTGATGTTAACATTTCAACTTGTATTTAATGTTACCTATATTTCATATCTGCCCATATTTTTAAACCGTGCAATGGCTGGAATACAAATAAAGACCTTCATTCAGGGGCATTGCCAAGGGCAAGACTAGGTAGATGGGGTGTGGGGGACCCACACCTTGTCCGAGGCGACAACGCAAGGTGTGAGCTGGCTCTCCTCGCTCGGTCCATTCAGGTTCTGGCCGGTGATTGATGACCACCTGCGCAAAGTGGCCTACGAGAGGAGAGTGCGGGTCCGCCTGCTCATCGGCTGCTGGAAACACTCCAAGGCTGAGATGTTTCCCTTCTTGAAATCCCTGGTGGCCGTGAGGGACGACCGGACCCACATCAGCATGGAAGTGGTGAGGGGGCTTCTGGGGCTCGAGGTGGACGGGGTGGGAAGGGCGGGTGGGGCACCCACCTTTGGGAACGCCACACTCTGGGGAAGACTGTGGGAAGAGGGCCGGCGGCTAACTCACTTACCCAACCAACCGAGACAGGGTGCACGGCTATGGCCTAAGAGCACCACTGGCACAAGGCTTTCAAATCCATCTAGCCAGCCTTCCTCCCCTGGGGATAATGGGAGCTGTAGTCCACCCTCTTCAAAGGGAATGGTCAACCACTTCTGTGTATTCTCTACTTAGCATACCCTGAAAAAGAATTTCCATGAGTCAGAACACACTCGACGGTTATTATTATCATTCCTGTTTATCTTAGCAGAGCCTGGAAGGGACCCTGTGGGGTCATGCAGTCCAGCCCTTGCCCAGGAGGCACAGAGGGGGAATCGAACCCAACCTCTGGCCTTTATGAGCTGAACAGTTTCGCCACCTTCAACCTTTTCCCCTTTGATTCCTCTCCCTTCATTCCTCCACTGCCAGAGGCTGTTTGTCGTCCCGGTGAATGAGACCCAGGCCAGGATTCCGTACGCCAGAGTCAACCACAGCAAGTTCATGGTAACGGACAAGGTGGCGTATATCGGTGAGTCCTCTGGGAGAGGAGAGGATTTGCGTGGAGGACGGGTCGACGTCTGAAGCCATCAGCCGCCCGAAATGCTGGGCAAGAGCAAATGGCTCTAAGAGAGGCTTCTCTCACGCTGTGATAGCATTAGAGGAGCAGCGCTGGGGATGGCAGAGGAAGGTGTGAGGCGTGGAAGGGACAGGGTGGCCGGAACTGGAGGCAAAGCTGCCCGTCTGCCAAGAGGGGCACTCAGGAAGGCTGGCGTGGGCAGGATATCAGCAATCGCTGTTGCCCCAGCTCCTTCCAAAATGTGGCTCAGATTTGGCGTTCACATACCATACCATCCTGAAATGTACCCAGCCTTCTCTGGCCTGGGAAGCTTAACAGGGTGCAGGAATGGTGAGGAACTAAGATAAGTGACTGCGAGGGATCCTCAGGTAGGGCGAGATCCTGGCCGAAACCCAGAGCGAGCCATTGCAGCCGGTCAGGATCAACCCTACAGGGGCCAAGGATCTCACAGCTTCCTGGGTTTCTCTAGAGAAGGGTCAGAAACCGGGCACCCCTTATGGATAGGGGCTAGTGGGTGCCCAGTGAGAACTGCAGGGGATGGCTCGGCCTCTGGAACTTTCCATTGTGTTTTTCCTCCAGGAACATCCAACTGGTCTGGGGACTACTTTGTCCACACAGCCGGGTCCGCCCTGGTCGTGAATCAGAGCCACGTGGAGGCTGGGGACGAGCCCACCCTTCGGGACCAGCTCCAGGATGTCTTTGAGAGGGACTGGAACTCCAATTACAGCCGGGAACTGGATTCCCTGGAACAGTGGCAGGACCTCTGCAGGCCTCAGTAAGCCCTCTCCACCACCACCACCACCACCACCACCGGCAACCGCTCTCCTGCACGGACCCTTATTTGGGGGACCAGCCAGCGCCCCCTTTCCCAGGGCCACAGTTCAGGAGATGGTCTCCCTGGGCCACTTTTGCAAGCTCCCGGACCTTCCGTGGAGGAACCTGAGCTTCCTGTGTTCTCAAATGCCAACGTTTTGAACCAGGAGAAGAAAGCTTTTCCCTGGATGAGAACAGAAACACGCACGGAGGGTATTTTTCCTGCGGAATAAGGAGCGGGGGTGTGCGCATGTGAACAACTCCAGGTGGTCCTTGTTCATCTCTTTGGCCAAAAAAGGGTCCCCAGATGAGTCAGGAGGTGCTGGTGGCTCTTGTGTCCAAATGGGATGAAATACTGTTTAGAGGGAAGGAGGGAGGCTAAGATTTTTTGTTAGTGGGAGGGTAGTGGAGTAGTTTTTAGGAAAGGGATGTGAGGCAGAACCAAGGAACAGTTTCCAGCCCCAAATGAATGCCGAAGGGGAGGGTCCTGTGGGTATTTTTCTATTGTTCTCATCCTTAGACAAGGGAAAAGCCAGCCCTCAAGGTATTATGCTTTCTAGGTACTGCAGTGTCCATTATCCTTCACCCACTGGCTGTGCTGCCTGGGACCCACTGGGAGTGGGAGTTCAGCATCCCCTGGAAGGTGTCCCCCCCCCGCCATGCTGCTTTTCTGGGTGGGTGGGCAGTTTTTTTTTTTAAAGGCCACCACAGCTGACATCCGTCTCCGAAGTGGATCTGAAATCGACCAAAGGCCTTTTCCGGGGATATCACAGTGCCTTCCAGAGTCGCTTGCAGGAACACGCTGCCCGGCAAATCCAGGTGTCGTTCTCCCCCCACCCCACCCCTGGGGAGGGTTGCAGCTGAGCTCGGAGGACCCGGAGAAGCAGGGAAGAAAATCTTGGCCTCTGAGGACGTGCCAAAGCCGGCTCCGTTACACAAATGTCAGTGTGGGTTTCTTGTACAGATAGGCGGGGAGAAGCAATTAAAGGACAGTTTTCCATTGAATTGTGGCCTTGTGGTTATTGTGTTGTCTTTCTTTTTGGGGGCGGAGTTGGGGGGGTGAGAGAAGGATAAGGGTCAGAGTTAGGGAAGTGGGGGAGTGTCATGGCCTAAGCAAGGCCCTTGTGGGGACCCTCTCTGGTTGGATTGGGGCCAGGGACGGGGGGGGCTCAGGCAGCATCCGAATGGCCATTGGTCAGCCTTGCTGGCTTGGCATCGTTTCTCTTCTGGGTAGGGTTGCTTGCAGGACAGAAAGGGGTCGGTGGGTAGGATGTGGGTCCCAGGCTGTTGCAATGAACGTGCCCTTTGCGACTCGGGGCTCCTGCGCCCCCTCCTCCTCCTCCTCCCCCCCTCCTCTTATCCTTAGGGCACCCCCAATCCCAAAGCAATTCCGGCACCCTCTGCGTGTCACCCCCAAACTCCTGCCTGGGGTTGGTGCTCTCCTCCATATGTGTCTCTCTGGGGGCGTAGAGATTGGCCCCTCCTCCCCCCAGCCAGTGCATCTCAACCCCCCCCCCCCACCGCCAGCCCGTCACGCCCTCCTTGCACCCAGGGCCAAACAGCAGCAGCAGAGGGAGGCGATATCCGCTCCCGCCACCGGGGGTCACTGTTGGCCACGCTGCCTCTCGCTGGCACCTTGCCGCCTAGAGGCGCCCCGGCGTGGCCGGAAGTGGGGCGGGGCGAGCCCGCTCCCGGTTTAGAGGAACTTCCGGCAAGGCCTGCTCCAGCCCCCCCCCCGCCCTCTGTGAGGTGAGTGAAAGCGGGGTCGTCGTCGTCGGCAGCAGCCCCGCGAGTCACAATAGGGAGGTGGGTGAGGGCCGCGCGGCGGGGCCTTGGTGGGCAGAGGGCTTCCGCCGGTGGCGATGGTGAGGCGGGGAGGGGGCCGGCTCTCCCCTTGCCTTCCTTGGGGGAGAAGCTGGGCCGGCCGAAATTCTCCCCTTCAGCTCCTCACGGGCGGGGCTGAGCCTCCAGGCCTTTCTGGGGGGGGGAGGAATCAGGGGGTTGGGGGCCCCAGGCTCACCCCCCCTTCCCAATTCCAGGGGGTGAGAGGGTGGGGTGGGGTGAGGTGAGGGGGTCTTGGGGAGGGGGGTCTGATCCTTTGTCTCTCGCTTAAGGCTCGCTGCCAAGCCCCTCCTGGGAAGGGACCCCCCCCCACACCCCCTCTTTGCTTTGCCATGGGCAGCCTGACCAAGAGACCTGATGGACCCGAAAACTGGCCTTGCCCTGGTCTTCGAGCGATTCGAGCAAGCCCCCCCCCCCAAAAAAAATTCCCTGAGTTTCATGCCTTCCAGTAGGATGGGGCTGCTTGAAATCAAAGCAACTTAAACTATGACTTAAGGATCTTGGGTGCTTTAAATAAAAATAATCATGATTTAAATTGATTCTTTTTTAAAAAAAAAAAACACCCACTCAATTGACTTATTTTAAGCCCACCCCGCCGTCCAGGGACTGGGTAGAGGTGGATAGTGGGGGGTGGGGGTGGGGTTTCCAAGGCCAGGACAGATGAAGCCCAGTCGCCTTCTAGGGATGTGGGTCAGAAGGGAGAAGATGGGCTTCAGCTGATGGGTCTGTCCTATTCTTGGCCCGGTGAGTGGTTGGATTGGCACGCCAACTGGGTGAGTGCGATGGTTTCATTTGGGGCTTCTCTCACGGCAGGCGTTCCAGCGGTGGCCCAGCCATTCCTCTTGGCTCCTGCAACTCCCCAGGGGTGGCCTGGACAGGATGGCGTCTGTCACAATGGGTGAGTCTGGAGATGGATTTCTGCCTGCATATGGGTGGAAATGAACCCTGCCCAAAGTTGGCATTTGGACAAGTGACTTTGGGGTTGGGAGGACTTGTAGGCTGAAATGATAAGTTCCCTGAAAATTAAAATATGTTAGAGATTTCAAAGAGAGGCCAGGGTGGTGGGGTGGGTTTCGTTCTTGTAAGAGTTACACTGCTGGTGGCATTTTCAGTGAGATTTTCATGGGGGTGTTTGATAAGAATGTGTGACTTAAGCTACTGAGCTTGAAAGGTAAGATTGTCCTCTGGCCAGTGAAACCCCAAAGCCAAGGGGTTGTGGGGTCGTTGCTACGAAGCACAAGAGCTGGATTGGGTGGCGGCTGAGCTGAGCTTCAGACAAGTGGCGGCAGCTGCAAATTCGAAGAATCTTAACTTGGGAAGCTCACTGCGTCCTTTAGGGCAGAGAGACCCGAATGCTTGTTCGGGTGGGAAAGGCAGAGAGAATTACGGTCCTCCAGCCAGGACCTCCTACCCCTCCTGGTGCAACAGCTGCTGATTAAAAAACTGAACCCATCCCCCAGTGTATAAATATTCAGCTGCATTCAGGAGTTCTGTGTAAATAAAACAGCAAGTGTTGTGTGGGGGAGGCCTTAAAGACGGGCTTTTGATGGAGTCAGCTGACTCACTCTCCCTCGCTTCTCTGGCCTGGGGTCTTTCTCAGCGATTGGATTATCCTGTTATTGCTCAGGACCACATTCACAGAGATGTGTAGTGATTCATCCTTATCTCTAGCTGTGTGTAGAATCTTGATCCTGAAAAGGTGAATAGCCTGAACTTTTCTACTTGTACATGTCTTGCTCACGTCTTGTGAGGTGATTGTCTTGGGGGAGTGTTAAGAAGCATGCAAGACGTTTCTTTCCTCTGAGGAAACAAGAATAGATTTCTACAGAGTTATTGGCAGGCATTTGATGACCTACAGGCTACCTGTCTCTCTCCTCTGGGCAGCCTTTTTATGCCACTGATCAGCCGGAAGGGGATTCATTGTCTGAGAGCCCCTTCCTTTTGCCTTGATTTACATGCTCTTGTTGCTTGTCTTTCAGCTACGTCGGAGTGGATTCAGTTCTTCAAAGAAGCTGGGATTCCGCCAGGACCTGCCGTCAACTATGCTGTCATGTTTGTGGATAATAGGTAGGGCTGCTTAGAAGAAGAGCGCCCTGGAACAATTCGCCATTCAGCTTTGTCCTACCATGCTGTGAGATGTGAGGCTCTCAGTTTCCCCTGTAATGAACCAGGTGATCTTCAGAAGCCTTTCCATGGAACCTCCTCATGGAAGAACCAGCAGGCCTGCTTTCCACTTAAGAACCCTCAGTGATGAGCACTGAAGCCAGCAGCTGTTTCCCGAGCTGTTGGCTCCTCTTGCAGCCCAGAGGACTTAACTGTTCCTTTAGCAAAGAGCCCAATAGACTGGTTTGGGCACGTGACATGGAGCTGCGCCTCTTTGCCCACAGCGCTGGGATGTGAGCCTGTTTAACTCCTAACAGTGCAATACGGCATATGCTATATAGACCAAAAATAATTTTTCAAATATTCATTTTCTGGGGGAAAGAGCAGCCGAAAAGATCTCTGTGAATCAGCATAAATGCCTCATGGAATGGTTCTAAGGGGCTGTAGCAATAGCAAGCATAGGTTTAACGACTAAAAGTTAAAAGATTCTGTTGTTGGTACTGAGACAGACAGGAGTGAGGAAGTTCGCCCTTCCTTTCATCAGAAAGGCTGGGCGAATCTTCGTGGCAGCAGGTGGCAGCATCCCTTCTTCAGAACGCATGTAAATGGTGAAGCACTCTGGAACAGGACTCGCCCTCACCTCTTTTGTCCTCTCTAGGATCCAGAAGAACATGCTGATGGACCTCAACAAGGAGATCATGAATGAGCTGGGCATCACCGTCATTGGCGACATCATTGCCATCCTCAAGCATGCCAAGGTGGTGTACATACAGGTGGGTCCTCTGGGCAGATGCTCCTTGTTGAGATTTTCCCCCATGCTTTAAGCGAAAAGGCTCTCAACTCTTGTTTTGTGGGTGGCTGCTTAAGGCTTGGAGCCACAGTAAAATGTCCAGTTTGGGGGGGGGGGTTGTTATATGTGTGGCTGTGCAATTCAAAGTGTGGCCTTGAGTACTGAAGCACTACAACTTCTTTCCAGGATGATTGGGGTGCATGTGGATAAAATGGTGTCTGCCATGAGCTTGGTGTCGAGTCCCTCCCCCCATTTTTGGTGTGATATTTGTTTGATTCTTTTTTTAAAAAAAATTGTACACTTAATGTTTTTAGCTTTTAAATATTGTCTTTTAATTATGGAAGCCACCTTGCGTCCTTTTTAAAGAAGAAGGGCAGGGTACAATTATTTTAATACCTTTGTATGTATGTACTCGGTGCCTCTGTAGTGATGAAATCTCCCTAGCATCGTGCCTGCGGGTCAGACTGAGTAATGCAGGGAAAACCTCCTAGTCCTAGTGATTGCGAGCATTCCAGTACCCTGTGCTAATCTAGCTTAAAATGCAAAGCAGAGAAATGGAGTGTTAAGTCATTCCATGAAAAGGAAGCTCTTTCCCCAAGGAGCTGAGTAAGCAGCCAGAAGCTTCCAGCATCCTTCATGATGATGCCCAGGGCTGATCCTTGGATGTGAAGCTGCGTTTCACCAGAACTGACTCCCTCCGCTATAATAGTGCCTCGTAATCCACTCTCTTGGATGCACCTCTCCAATCTGGAGGTCTTCCTAGGTCCTCTGCTGTGATCTGTACATTAGGAGGAAGGGAAGTGACACCAAGAGAAAGAGGATCAGCCCTGTCTGCCCCGCTCTATTCTGTGACGGTGTTCTGTGTCCTTAGGAAATGTGCAAGGCGGCAACAGAGTCCGTGGCCTCCAGCCAGACCACTGTGCAGTCTGAACTCCGACGAAATGCCAGCAGCGGTAAGTTCAACAGACATCGCTTCCCATCCTGTCCTTCTCCTGTGGAGTTCATTAGTCTCTGTGAGCCTGTCCCCCACAGTGTCGTGTTCCTAGGCTTTCTGATTTCAAGGAGCTCTGCTTGGGACTTTGTTTCGTTTGGCCCTCTTGAGGTCAAGCCCGTTTGCCCCCATCTGGTGCCTGTTTCTTTCCGGGCAGGGGTGGGGGGCGGCAGGATGCAATAACATTTTAATTCTTCAGTGGTTTTTATTTATTTGAAGCATGTTTATTTTGATGTTCCACTGAAAATTCTTGCAGAGTTGCTGTGCAGATTGAGTAAATAACAAGGGAGTTGCTGCCCGGACCTTGCGTCTTTTAAACAAATCAGGTTTTAGCTCCTCTTGTAGTAACTGCTGCTGTTCTCCAACATTCTGGTTTAAAAAGGAATTTCTTTGATGACCTCTTGGCACTAACTGCTTGTTACCCCAAAGTGGAAAAGGTAGCCTCAAGGTGCCGTCAAAAAGTTGCTTTTTTCCCTTCTTTCCTTCCGTATACACAGCTTTTTTATTGCATTGTTTAGTTATGTGGTTTTTTGGGTTGCCCTCATGTTTCCCATCTCTGCTGTCTTCGTGCAAGCAGACAAAAACCTTCTTCAGACAGACATCTCTTAGGGACAGGCTGTCCCAGAAAAGTTTTTAAATGAAAGATTTGTGCCTTGTTGCTTTAACATGTGTTTTTAGTGTTGATTTTATTTACCATTTTTACTCTGGTATTTGTTTTTATTGTTTTTTAAAGCGTTTCTATCCTTACTGGGGTTTTGTTTTTTTTTAGCTTTTAAACGTTGGCTTCTAATGCTATAAGCTGCCTTGGTTCCTTTTTAAGGAGAAAGGTGGGATAAAAATATTTTGAAGAAATCAGGGGAGTTGGGTGTCTTGAGATCAGTGGCTGAATGTTGGATAAAAGTGTTTTGAGCCAACTGCCTCTCCGTGCTGCTGTTCTCTGAATGATCTGTGCCCCTCACCAGCTTCTAATTGCTGTTTTTAAAGCCGCCACACGAATGATCGCCAACAGCCTGAGCCGAGAGTCTCCACCCTCCACTCCTGTTCGGAGGTCTGACAGCAGTACCTCCAAAATCTCCATCACTGTGTCCAACAAGATGGCGGCAAAGAATGCCAAAGCAGGTAACCAGGGGAGGGAGGGGTTCAGTGGGCAGAGTGGGGGCTCGTAGGACGCCTCCTTGGGTCTTAGATCCCTTGTTTTGCCTGCTTGTGGGTCAGCTGGGTCTTGGCCAACCTGGCGAGCTGCCGCTTCATCTCTTGCTTTGGGGTCCTGCTTCCCTGCCTCACTCATAGAACAGGACAGGCTGAGCAGAGGGAGCATGGTGGTGGGTCTGCAGCTCAAGTTCTCTGTCCCTTTTCAGATGAACGGCTTGAGATACTCAGCTGTATAAGAAGCAGGTGCTTCGAGTAAGGGAGAGGAAGGATGGATGGATGCTCTAGCTGATCATCACACCCTTTTGGCTCAGGGAGAGAGAGAGGCTAGTGGCAAGATTCCACCTGGCTGTTAGCTGGAGGGAGCGATATGTGTGTCTCAAACTAATTATGAAGTCCAAGCTTATGTGGAAACGTGGGGAAAGCTCATTTCAATATATATCTCCCCTGCCCCAATAAACCCAGCTGTGTTAGAGGAAGGGAAAATGTCATAATACAGAATTATTCTGTTCCATGTTCTCAGTCTTGTGGCTTTCTCTTCACTTCTTGTTCTTATGTTGTTACGTGCCTCCTCCAAGTCACTGCTGACCCTGGATGAGTGAACATCAGAATGCCCAGGCCTCAACCGCTCTGCTCAGCTCTTCTTGCAAACGCAAGTCTGTGGCTTCCTTTAGAGATTCAGTCCCTCTTGTATTTGGTCTTCCTCCACTTCTTGTGGAGGAAATTGAATTGTTCAGTCGGAGGGCCTGGGTTGCAAGCCTTGGGATCTCATCGATCTCTCCCATCCTTACTGGTCATATTAGGGATTGTGAGATGGAGCTGGCACTTTAAGCTGGTCCTCCCCACTTCTCTGAAAACCTGGGAGGCACAGAGAGAAAGAGAGAGAGGGTCAGGAGTAACCCTGCCGCTCTTTGCTGGCGTTTGAGCTCAGCTGGGTGTTTTCTTGGCCTGTTTGTTGAAGCCTCTATACAGGTCAAGATACCTGTCCTTTCATCCTGCCCTGCCTGCTCGGGTTCACATGCAGGGGACCCCGAAGCCTCTTTCTGCAACCCCCAGTTTCTTTTGAGCTCAGACTCCGCCTCTGTATGGTTGCAGCTGCGGCTCTCTCCAGTCCTGGGGTGGAGAATGCTGTGGTCCCAGTGAGGCGGCGCCGTGTCACAGCGGAGATGGAAGGAAAGTACATCGTCCACATGCCAAAAGGAACCACACCCAGGACTAAAAAGATCCTGGAGCAGCAGGCCGCAAAAGGTACCCTATCTGGGCTCTTGGATGCGGGCGGGGAATTAATGGGTGTCTCGTAGTGAATGTAAAGTCACATTTAGTTCTATTGTGCAGTTGTTGTTGCTTTAAAAAAATCTATGGGCCAAGATGAAAATGTGTATCTGTAGCACAAGGAAGGAAACTCAGTGGTTCTAGCTGGCTGATCATGTTGTAACTGGGCCGGCACCCATTCTGTTGCCTCTGTCTGGACTATTTTTACTGCAATATTTCTTGTTTGTCCTGAGCATATATTTTTTTTTTGGAAATGGAATGTCAGGATTCAATATATTATTTTCAGTACCTTTAAATGCTTTGATAGCAAATACAACATGTGTATCGACCAGAACTGTCAGCCTCTCCAGCCCTGCAGAGCAGATGACCTTTGATTTCAGCAGTCGTCCCACATTGACCAGTTTTTCTGCACTTCCATCATGGGCAGGAGCTTTTAAATAAGAGTTGTGTTGGGGGTCAGAACTCTTCGGTTGTGGGTGTGCAGAATCCTCACATGGCTTTACTTGGCACTTCCTTCCTTCCTTTCAGCTGTAAAATTCCAGCTTTCTGGTTGTGGCAGAGAGACTTTCTTCCTGTCCAAACCATCTCCCATCCGACCCCACCACACATTGGCCTTGCTAGTGAGGTGGCCCTTCAGCAAGGTCCAGCGGTCTTTGAGAGGTCTTGGAGCTGTCGGGCGTGCCAATTGATGGCTGGTCCACAGATAATCCTGTAGGGCAGCGTTGGCCTCACCCTCAGAAAGGTTTGCTCCCGTCATTGGGGCGATGCATTGGAAGAAGTGGATTGCCTCTGTTGAGCGCCCTGTGATGTTTGATTTTAAATTCTCTTGTTTACACACACACACACACACACACACATGTGCACACATTTGGTTCCCATGTTTCCTTACTCCTTTTCACTTTGTGCGATACTGTATCTAAACATTCAGTTTGGGGATTCCTGCCCACCACCCACTCTTCTTCCATGATAGGCTTACAGAGAACCTCTGTATTCGACCGGCTTGGTGCAGAGAGCAGTGCAGACACGACTACAGGAAGTAAGGTGAGGGGGATTGGTTTTCCTTCTGGGGCTTTTGTTTGTTTGTTTGGAGTTCATTCCAGCTCCCTACCCTCACACCTGGCTCAGAAGGGAGACTGTGCAAAATGCAGCCTCTTGAGGTCTTTGCATTTACCGAGTGCAGTCTGATTGGGGGGGGGGGGTGTATATTTCCCAGCATGGCCAATACTCTTACCACCACCCTAGGCATATGTTTCCTCCCAGAGACACAATTGAAAAGCTTTTTCCTTCCCGTCTCCCCACACTCATCTTGGGCCCGAGAAAATCCCGAGACTTGAAGGCTGGGAGCAGGGGCCGGGGGGGGGGGCGTATCTGCCACCCCACAATGGTTGGTGCACCACCATTGACCTGTGCTGGTGTTGACAGCCCACAGGAGTGTTCAGCCGATTGGGGGACGTGCAGAAGGCTGAGGAAGAAGAGAAGACAGTGGTTGAAAGTGATGAGGATGATGACGACAGCTCCGTCCTTCAGTATGCCGGTGTCCTGAAGAAATTATTTAAGCCCTCGAAGCCCAAGGGGAGCGGCAAGGCGGGGGGTGACCATTAAAGCCAAAGCCACCAGCTCTGAGCCCGTGTTGGCGGTGGCGGCGGCCCCCGCCACCACCATAAAGAGGCTGGGGAGCAGGAGCCCAGCAGGTTCCATGGCTCCCAGCAAAGAAAAGAAGGCAGAGCTGTCCCCAGCACAAGGACACCACGTGGGGAAGAGGCTGGGGAAGCGCCCCCTGCCCACCGAAGCCCAGGACAGCAGTGTCACCAGCTCCAGGAGCAAGCCGGACTCCGGCTTCCGGGTCACCATCAAGAGAACTTTGGGGAGCAGCAAGGTAAGCAGCACCACGGAGACCCCCAGTGCCCAGATGGACAATACGGAGACGGTCAGCGTCTTTAAACGGCTGGGCAGGAAGACTGTATGAGCCCCGGCCCCGGAGGGCTGTGCCGTGCCAGCATGCGGGGGCTCCTCTTTGGGTTCCACTCAGAGAGGTGTGTGTGTGTGTGTCCCCAGACGATCTGAAAACGAGGGGTGTATTTCCCCTGGGCCTGCGGTCCTCCACCCACTCGTCCTGCTCATTTGCACAACAAACGTCTTTCCCTGTACCTCCTTGTGGACTGATCCTTTCTAGTGAGGAGGCCTCGTTCTCCGGGAGTATTTCTTAGTTCTCCCACTGGTCCGTTAGGGCATGTTCTCCCTGTGTTGGCAGAGCAGGGCTCCTTAGGCATTGCTGGGAAGGCCACGGATGTGTGGGAGTCACTGCCAGAGCACCAAAGCAAGCATGGCCCTTGTAGGGAATATAGGAGTGTAGGCAGGCCTTTGGAGAGGAAGGGAAAGTTCTTGGGGCTGCTTTGCAGAGCCCTGAACCTCCTTTTCTTTCCTTTTCTTCCTGCAGGTCCTTGCTCTTTCCTAGGAAGTAGAGTCTTGAGGGGCTCCGTAAGAGAGAGGCACTGGGCTTGTGAGAGGCAGGAGAGGCTCTTCCCCTCGCTTTTCTTTTCTCCGTTCCTTTTTTCCCCCCTTTCCCTCTCTTTCCAGAGTTTGCATCTTCCCATATCCCGATACATGACTATCCCAGGAATGGCAGCTGAACAGTTCCCAATAATTCTCTTGCTGGCTGCTTAGAGCTGTGCCCTTGGTGCGCGTGCACACACACACACACACACACACACACACACACAAGCATGCACACATACACAAGCCCAGTAACAAAACTTTTCAAAGTCTGTGATGAAGAGTGTTTCCTGTCACCTGTTCTTGGGCTCCCATTTCCTTCACCTCCCTGAGGGGAGAGTGCGAGAAAGAGACCTCCTTTCTCCTCTGGCTTCTGCTGTTCCACGTTTGAGTAAGAGAGGATGATTTGAGGGGCTTGAAGCTTCATCTGCTGGGGGTTCTGCTCAGCTTCCTTAGCCTCAAGGTGCTGATGAAGCTTCGCATGAGATGATGGAGGGGCAGGGAAAGTGCTGTTCCTCTCCCCCAGCTGGGTCCCAGCTGTTCTCTGAGCAAACCCAAGCCACCACTTGTTGCAGGGAAACAGAGTGGTTGCTCCCTGAACGAAGACCGGAAGTTGAAGGGGGTGAGCGATGTCGCGGTGGAGCATCTCAAGAGGCTCTGGGGATGCCCAACCACCGGAGGGGGCGTCCTTGTCCCTGACTGCAGCTCCATCTCAGTCCGGTCTGCATAGCCCCCTCGTGTCTGGAAGGCACCGTCTCCTCTGCAGCCCCCCCCACATGGCCACCCTTTGCAGCCTTTTCTCCTCCGTCTCTGATGAAGAGGCACGATCGACGGGAGTTTCTGCCACGGCTGTTTCTGAAGAGGGGGAAATGAAACCTTGCTTGTTTAATGGCTCAGCAGGACTTGGTCCACCCTTCCAGGCTGTGTGCCACATCTCCGTCCCTGCCTCCAGAAGAGAATTCCGACACAAAAACAGATAGGGGGAGGTGTCTTTTCTTCCCCCAAAATACATGAGCAGGTAGCCATGTTGGATTTCTGATATTTTAAGGTTTTAATTGAATGAATTTAGAGGTGCTGGATGAGTTGCAACATTACTGTTCATGGTTTTAGTGTTTGTTTTTAAAGGAAGCTAGCTTCCTTTTGTAAATGTAGGGGAAGCAACTCTGTATTTAGGCGTGTGTATTCCTGTCCTCAGCTGTTGTGGTGGGGGATGCAGGTCTCTTAGTAGTGCTCTCTGAACTTGCCTCTGGGAAGCAGAAGTGTTCCCTTGTAGTAAAGTGGGTCTCCCGCTTAGCCTAGGATTCAGCTTCTCTCATACAGGGCAATGGGGCCCTTGGTGGCTCAGGATCCCTGCAGCCCTACACGGTTGCTGATAGAACGGTGGCAGAAATCTCCTCTGCCCTGGCAGAGTAGACGTTCATCCACAAAAAGGAGAGGGAGCACTGGGTGTACAGCACCATCACAGGAGACGGTTGTGACCCACAGGTTATGAGTAACTTGTGGGGTATAAGCACGGATCAAGAAATGGTGAGAGAAACCCTTTCCAGCACATTTCTAGCCCATGTCCTCTTCAGCCCGCAAGATGGTTTATGGGTTATGGTATAAAAATTTCCAGTATAAAGTTAGGAATGTGCAATAATACAACATCTCTTAGAAGCTACAGGATTTCCTGATTGAATGACCTGATAGAAGTCATTCTCTTCGGTCAGTGGCTGGTTCGTGGAAAACAACAGGGGCCGCAGGAACCCTTTTACTTCCTGACTTTTGCTCCTTGAATAACAATAAATATTTTTATGCATTTTAAAATTTTAGAATGGCAGTGTTTATTGCACACACATATTCATACATACATAGTGAAGGGTTCTGTCTGGTATCTCCTGTTAAAAAGAGGCACACAAACTGAAAATGACACCCCCCCCCCCAAATACAGAACGTAGGAAGATGGCTTGGCTCACTCCAAGACAAATTAATTGTCGGCCTGCAATGAGAACCCTGCTTCTACCATATCCATGCTGGGAGACAATTTCTGAGATGGTGATATTGGACAAGGCCTTGCAACAAATATTGAGGGTTTCTCTAAACCTAGCAAAATGTTTGGAACCTGAATGGCCGTGTGTACTCACATAAAGAGGATCCGGGCCACTAAATTCAGCTCCACAACTATGAGATCCCTGCGGACATTTTCTTAGATAAATCCAGGGTGCATAACCCGCAGACCTTCCAGATGGCATTGCAAATGTTCCTTGCTCCTCTCCCCACCTTTAGTCTCAATACATGCTCTTGAGTGGTGATTGGGGCCCATTTTCTTCCCTGTTGGCCAGTTACTTGAGAACTGCACACCCCATATAGGTGGTGGCCAAAGGGGACAGGCAAGATTTACAGTCTAGCCAGCTGTTGTTGGCTTGTTTGTTTTTTACTAATGATACACAATAAATTTGCAGGAATGTACTTGTGTATGTGTGAAAATATTTCATAACTTGCTATAATAAAATTTGTCAGCATTGAACACACCAGCAACCCCACTCGACCTTACTGAACTGCTGGATAGCTCAGGGGTTGAGGTCTCTGGCTGTGGAGCCAGAGGTTGGGAGTTCGATTCCCCCACTGGACCTCCTGGACAGGGGCTGGACTGGATGATCCGGAGAGTCCCTTCCAGCTCTGCAGTTCCAAGGTTAATACTGATTATAAAAGATGCCTGAAATTGAAAGCATTTGGCAGAAGCTCATCATTTCACTTCCTCGCATGCAAGCAAGGCTCCGATCCCAAGCGCACTGGAGTCACAGCTTCACCACTTTTCCTGCCAGGATGGATTCTGGTAATGCACAAAGGAAACCCGCCGCCTACCCGCAAATACCAGCAGGGACCCTCCCGGGGAGCAAAGGCAAGGCGAGAAAGGCAGCCGAAGCCACACTCACCCAGCTAAGCCGCGCATGCGTAAGGGATGGTGGTGGTGGCACCTCTTGCGCAGGCGCGATGGCGGCAGGGCCTGGCGTTGAAGCCGCGCCTGCGCACTGAGTCGAAATCGGCGTCAGGGCGGCCGTTCGCGTCTCCGGCCTCCTCCTCCTCCTCCTCGCCCTTCCTGCATGCGTGGGCCCGGTGGGGGCGGGGTTTCCGGGAGCGCGGGCGCCGTCGGGCCTGCCGCCGCGCTGCTGCTGCTGAGGAGGAGGAGGAGGAGGAGGAGGGTGAGGATGGTGGGCCTCAGCCTGAGGAGACGCCGGTAGCGGCCACAGGTGAGGCGCCGAGGGAGGGGTGTGTGTGTGTGTGTGTTTGTGTGTAAGAGAGTGCTAAACAAGCCCCCCCGCGCGCGCTCCCCCCCTTTAGGAAGGGCTGACAATGGTATCGCCGGCCGCGCGGGGCAGTCTGGGAGGCCTGCGAGAGTTGAGGAGCGGGTGGGCCGTACCATGGCCGGGCGTGCGAGGGGGGGGGACGGAAAAGGATAGGAGGAAGCGCAAGGGGGGGGCTGAGACTGGAGCGAACCACTGGCGGCGCAGCGGAGGGGGAGGGCCGGCCTGCCTGGGAGGGTCTATTTCGGGAGGGGGGGAGGGGGGAGCTCTCGGGGCGTGGCCTGCAGAGAGTTGGGTTGAAGGGGGGCAGCTGGTCGGGGGGGGGGGAAGGAAGGCAGGTAGAAGGTCTCTGCCCCGCTTCCTCCCTCCAGGTCCTGCTCCGGCCTCGGCGTGGGCCTCTTCCCCTGTTGCTTCCACCCCGGGGGTTGGGGCCCCCTTTTTGGGGAGGGGAGGGGAGGGGAGGGGAGGGGAGGGGGTCTGCCTTGCATTCCTGGGCCCTGGCCGAGCCCTTGTCCCACCGGCCAGGGGCCCAGCAAGGCGGGTGTTTTTGGTGGGGGGGGAGGGAGGGGGGAGGGAGGGAGGGAGGTGGAAGAACCACAGGAGTTGCATTTGCAAGAAAAAACAAAACAAAACATGGCCCCCCTGTTGGTAGGGGTTCGTGGGAGTTTCCACGGGAGGAGGAGTTGTTGGTTTTGTCCGGTTTTCAAAAGTGGATCAGGAGTCCCCCCCCCCCCACAAAGATGAAGAAGAATCCCTGGTCTTTCCCACCTTGCCTTCTCTCCCCCCCCAGGGTCGCTTGGACTGCAACTCCCAGAAGCCCCGGGCAGCGTAGCTGGTGGCAAAGGCTTCTGGGAGTTGCAGTCCAAGCGACCCTGGGGGGCCCAAGGTTGGGAACCACTGGTGTAAAGGCTTGGTCCCCGTGGGATGGGCTTGGGAAGGTCTGCAGAAGGTGGTGGAGACCCGGGTGGCGCCTCACCCCTTGAAGACGCTCGCTTCCGGCCAGCCGGCCAGCCCCTTGCCTTCTTTGGGTTCTGTGCATCTTGGAGGGTGCTGGCATCCTCAGAACACCCCTGCAAAGGCTGAGGGGACCGTGGCCGGGGGCTGAGCAAGGATCTACCTCTGGCGCTCCCGTTTTCCTCCCTCAGTGCGGACGCTGCCATCAGCGAGGGCGAGAAGATTGGACTAGAGCGGTTCTGGGTCCGATCCAGCGTAGCGGTTCTTCTTGTGTTCCTGTGAGTGGGTCAAGAGGGTCGGTGCCTCACACCGTGCTTGTGGCAAGTTGTTGTGGGAAACAACACAATAGGTGAGGCCGTGGCCTCTGGCCGGTTTCAAAAGCCACCTCATGCCTGCGATGAGTTGTGTTGTCACCCTTACCCTGGCAGGCTTCTGGGTGCAGAGGAAGAGAAGGACGGAAGGGTCGAAAGGAAAGACGGCGGCCGCCCTCACTTTTCATTCTGACCCCGCTTGCTGCTATCTGAAAGGTTCTCTCTCCTTCGGCTGTCCCTATTTCTGTCATATTTCTACAACCCGTTGCTTCACAATGTACACTGATGTTTGGTGTGAGGAAGAGGGAAATGTGTGTGTAGCAGGTAGTTCTGCTTCCTGCCTCTTCCATCATCTTCATCTGTCAAAGCCGTGAAGTTGATCCTGCCAGAAGATGATCTCGGCCAGCTGTTTCCTAGGGTGGCCGTTTGCCAACGGTTTTGTAGAGTAAAAGCTTTCCTTTGGAAAGGCCCTGGCTTTTGAGAGCTTCTGGGCAGGAATGTTGTCTCCCCCCCCCCTCCCCACAGGGTGCCTTCTCTTCTACCTGTCACCCTCTTGTGTGTTTTCCATGTTTGTTGACCTTCAGCTGTGACCCAGAGCCCAATGTACATGGCTACAGCTTGTATGCATTTCTTCCCCAGTGCCTGATTTGTATTTAAGGCTGCCTGTTTTCCCATGTTTGCTGCCCTTGCATGTATTTCTAAGGCCCTTGCAGGTTTTTGTGTACAGCACTCCTGAATCACGGTGACCTGTTGCTTCAAGGGGTACAATAGTGCCCCTGAGTGACAGGAAGGCATAACAGTAAGAGAGTTAGCTTTGCCTGGCCTGGCATATGGATGCCTGCCATCCTAGCAGGCGGATTGCCCCACTGATCAAAGGGAACATTCAGAGCCTGCCTTACTGTTCCTAGAAGGCTGTGAACCTGAGCCGTGTGTGTGTGAGAGGCAGCCTTCTTATGGGCTTGCCAGCCTGCCCCTTGCTTTACACGGGAGGAGGGCAGGGCACTTATGTGCTTGCCTGTTTACCTCTGTCAAAATCACAGGTCTGCGTCTCTAGCCTGCAGAAGATGATGAGTGACTAAATCACTGCTGTGGTGGGGTGTCTGCTCTCTCTGGAAAAGTCTGTGCTTCTGTTCATTTATTTGCAATGGCTGGCTCCCCAGGTAGTCCTTGGGCTCCTTATTTCTCTGTAGGTTTTGTCCCCTTGGCCACGGAGCTGAGCGAAAGATGCGCTGAGGCTGCTGCCGGTGTGCGTTTATAGCTCTCTTCTGGGACGTGTGCACAAAACCGCCTGCGCTCTCTCTTTGTCCTCCTGGGCTCTTCATTTGGATGGATCTCGGTTGTGGGGCTTGTGTGAAGGAGTCCAGACCTTTCTCTCTTTTTAAAAATAGTGGTCTACTCTGGACACTAAAAATAACCTGGAATTGCTGGTGGACATGAAGGAAATATTCTGGTTGGCAAGCGGGTGTCCTGCTGCTCTGAGGCGGTGCGCTCACTTCCTTCTTTACAGCTGCCCTTGGAATTTCTACGGGATGTCAGCAACAGCTAGACTGGAAATGCCGCTCTTGAGAGAGATTTCTCTACCTCTTTTAGGGAAGAGTGTTGTCCTCAAGCATCTTCCTGGGGAAAGAAATGGTCCCAGGGTGGGGAGAAAGGACAGGGTCCTCCTTTCTTCCTCTCACGGCCCATTGTAAAAGAGCAGTCTTCGACATTCAGTTCTCGGAGCCCAGCAATCTGGAACGCTTTCACAGATATCCCGTCCGCTGTCTGTGCATCTTCCGTTCTAAAGCCTTGCGAAGGGAGCCTGAGCGGGGTAAGGTTATCCCCAGTTCCCCTGCTTGTGGGACTTCAGCCCATCCTAGGGAGGCTTTCTGATCCACTGAGGGAAGGCACTCTCCCCTTGATAAGGGACTTTAGGTAACGGACTGATCCTTTCCCGCCTCTTCTGGGGACTCCAAAGTCTGCAGCTCCTCTGCGCGCCTCGTGCATCTTTCCGGTAAAAGGCAGGGCCAGATCTGGGAAATAAATCTGATTGGTTTTTATTCTGACCAGATTTAAGTGCACCAAACACACAGAAGCCTGAAAAGAGCGGAAAGCCCGTCCTTTCCAACAAGCGAAAGCGTGGGGTGGGAAGGGAGAGGAGTGCCCTTGCCGGCCATCCGTTCTTCTGAACGGCTTACAGCTTGATGCTTGTGTTCAAGTGAGAAAACTTGCCGCCCCTTCCTTAATCCTTTTCCCCTCCCTCTCCATCTGGCAGCGACATTTAATCATGTCTTAGAGGGGTCAGCGGAAGGAAGGAAGGAAGGAAGGGAGCCCGGTATAGGTTCAGAAGAATTGCGACTTTGGTTTTGTGGTTTGTGGGAGAAGTGGCGCTGGCTCTCCTGAGGCGGCTGCATCTTCGGATGGGTCCTCGAGATCTTGTCCAGCGCGGTGTAAAAAAGGCCTGGATGATCTACGGAGCCTGGCAAGGGCTGAGTAGCAAGTGGGGTGCCCCACACCCATTCCTTTGTGCTAGTCTTCGAGTCAAGAGGGTGAGGCCAGCGGGGTCGTCCAGAGCCCAGGCTGCATTTGGGAGAGCCTGTGGCACACGCACCCCCTCCACGTCCTTCAGCTGTCTCGAGACAGGTAGTGCGCTTCTCGTCTTGGCTGCTGCCGCCACCGCCTACCCACATTTCCCAAAAGGAATGGAGTGAAGTACCCGTCCCCCCAAGGCGGTGTTCGCTTTGCACAGCCTAGGAGGCATCGGGGACAGAATTCTATGGGACCTTCCAGGAAGGAGGTCTGAGAGCTCTGAGGTTTTCTGCATCAGCCCCTGGGGGGGTTTGAGCCGTGGCTGAAATTGGGCCTTGCAGCTGGCCCTCCCCCCCCTTGCCTCCCCCCATTACTGCCAGTGGGAGCAACCTGTCCTTTCCTTGGGGGTCGGGGAAGGCTTGTGTCTCTGTGTCATTCCCAGCTGTGCCTGGGGAGGATGCATGTGGGGAGAAAGGGGTCGCAGCTCTCCAGTCTACCGGGAACCTATGGCAGGGGATTTGGCTCTGTTCTGTCTTGGATGGAGCACCGGGTTCCTGGGTGTGATTTATGGCCCGGGGGCCTGGGGGGGGGGGCTCCTTGGCACACACGTAGGGAAAGCTCATGACCAGATTCACTTTTAGTTTTCTTCTGAACGGTCAGGAGGGAGGGGAGAGCCCGGCTGCCTCTTGGCTTGTGCGACATTCTTTGAGTAGGACGAGGCTGAGGTTTGGTGGAGTGAGAGATTGGAGCAGAGCAAAACTCTAGGGGTCCCTTTCAGTGCTTTTTTTGGGGGGGAGGGGGAGGGGCGGAAATCCCTCCCGTGTCTCTGTGTTGCATCCTCTTTCCCTTGCCTTAGGTAGAGACCGTCTTCTCTGGGTTTTTTTCTTCCCTCCCAGCCACAAGGCCTCCCCTCCCCTCCAGTTCCACAGGGTCACATCCTGGAGTGCGTAAACAACTCTGGCGCTTGCAGCATCTGAGTCACACATGCTCTGCAAGTCAACAAGCTAACCCCCCCCACCCCGCGCCTTCCTCCTCCTCCTCCCCCCCTCCACACACACACACACACACGTGGGACGAGCGAGCGAGCGTGCTGCTCTTGCGTGCTTAGTCAGGGCCACCGACAGAGGAATTGGGAGTCAGGCTGCCTTGTCTTCCGTCCACTGCAGGGGCTTTGTGGTGTTTGGGATGGAGAAGCGGCAGAGCAGGACAGGTGGGAAGGACAGGTGCGCGCGTCGGAAGCTGAGTGGTGGGATACTCTGCCTTCCTGGGAGGGGTGATTGCCGCCTTCACAGCCTTTTCCTCCCCAAAAAGAAGGTGGGCAGAAATCAGACCTTTCGTAATGCAGGCAAAGGCCTGGGCAGAGGACGGAGTCTTTTACATACCGCTACCCCTTTGGGGTTTCTCACAACCTTCCCTTGGTGGGGAGTTTCTGTCGACCACCCAGAGCGCAGGGCGTGGAGTTTTCGAGCTCTGGTTTGTCAGGGAACCCTGCTGCGCTCTCGCCCGGGAGCTTGGCCCCAGAGTTTTGCCCTTTAAACTCAGGACTGGAGCTACAACAGCATCTCTGCCCCTTCATCCTCCCGGGCCGTCTCTGGTCCCCTTCTCTTTGAGCTTTCATTGAAATGTTATCCATGTGGGTACCGTGTATAGAGGAATGGGAGCTCACAGATAGCCGCCCTCTCTCACCTTCCAGTGGCACCCAGAGGTTTCCTCTCTGAGATTTAACATGGGCTGGAGGAGATTGACCCAGAGGCAGAGGTAGTGCGCGCACGCACACACACATAGAGAGAGAATGTGTGTGTTGTGGGATGCTCTTTCCTGGAGAGCTAAAGTCATGCTTGTTGTGTAGCAATCGATAAAGCACAGAATGTTGGCTTGCTGTCGTTTTTTTTATTTCCCTTGTCCATGCCTTCCTAGAGGGGAGATAGTTACCTTTCCTGGAGGAGCACTTCCAGAAAGTGAAGCTGATGGGCTGTGTCAATGGCCTCTTGTTTCAAAGCTCCATTGTTTCATCCGTCTTATTTAAGAAGGGCATGGAATCTCTGGGAGAGGCTGTTCCGATTGTTGCAGTTCAGTATTACTGGCATGCCAATGAGGCCAAATTAGTTTTTGCCTCCCCCAGATAAATCGAAGGAAGCCGTTTGGGTTCTCAATTGGTATCATGTGTCAGGAGTGAAATAGACAAGGGCAAGCAAATTAGGTTATAATCCCAATAAGGCCAGAGGGTTGCTGCTAATTCAAAAGGAAGATTAGCAAATTGGGCATCAACCTGTGTTGTTGCGTAGAAGCGAACGGCCTTCGAAAGCCTAGGTTTACACTTTTGGTATATGCTTGAGTGCCATCCTGGATTCCAGGTAATGGTGGTGTCTGGGACTTTAATGCTTCTGCCATTAAAGCAAAGAAAGGAAGTTGTGTGGTTTGTGTTAAAGAAAAATCCAATAAGGAAATTGACTGATATCTTTATCAGACCCTGAAATATAAAAATACGAATCTGTTTTGGTTCTTGCTGCTTTTTCTCTCCACTTAGTTCAGCCTTTTCCGCTGCTCGTCCTCCACCAGGATGAACCATGCAGTAGGACCTCCCCAAGTTTGAATAGTTTGGAGGCCGTATAGAAGAAAATAACACCCATATTCCAAGCATATTGTTTTTCCTACCATGTGGGAATATCTAAGGGCATTCTGGAAGAATAAATAACCCTGTTTTCCCAAAAATCAGACCTAATCTGAAAATAAGCCCTAGTATGATTTTTCAGGGTGCTCGTCATATAAGCCCTACCCCAAAAATAAGCCCCAGTGAAGTGAAACCAGGCCCGCCACACTTGTGCAGCAACCAGAAGAAGACGACACAACTGTATTTGAATACATGTAGATAGTTGTACATGAAAAAAAGTAAAACACCCCCTGAAAATAAGCCCTAATGCATTTTTGGGAGCAAAATGAGTACCCAGCTTGCTGGGGGGGCAATGTGTAGCCTGTATAATTAAAATTGTAAACCGCCCGGAGAGTGCTTGTAGCGCTATGGGGCGGTATATAAGTCCAATAAATAAATAAATAAATAAATAAATAAAATGAAGACATGGGAAGACATGGTATGCTAGGTCCACCCATAGTTTGCTCACTGCTGGTCAGGGAGCTCTGCCATCTAGGGGGTGTAGACAGTTCCACAAACTGCAAGGAGATTCATTTCCCCCCCCCCCATTATTCTACTGGAAGTTGGATGTCACAGTACTTGCACTGTCCTTGGGTATGACAGGTTTGCATAATGTTATTGCGTTCGATCCAAACAGTCCCCAAGGTTTTTTTTTTAGAGCAAAGTCCTGCGCTTTATTTTACCTTGAATGATTCACGGTAAGATTTGTGGGTTGAAGGCAGAGGTTGGTCTGATGCTTCTTGTCCAGCCATGTAGAACTCTGCCCTTTGGCTCAGATCTCTCTCTCTCTCTCTCTCTCAGCCTCCAGAAGGGAGGGGGAATGTTGCCGGATTAGACCTCCCACTTGTACTGTTTTGTAAATGACTGTGAAGCCCTGTTGCGACACTGCCCTCCCTGCCACTGTGGGTCCCAGCCCTCGGTGGCGAAAACAGGCGCCATCATCACCTCTTGATAAAAAAAAAAAATCTCTTCCTGGATCAGGGCCGAGGTGGGTTTTCTCTTGCCGACCAGAGGGAAAGGCTGAAAAGCAGAGCCTCTTGTCCGTTGCTCTCTCTTATTCTCAGCTCAGCTTTCTCAGAGGCGCAGGAAGGCCAAGGAGGGCCCTCGCCAGAGTCACGGACGAAGTTTCCCCGGCTCTGTTGGAAATCAGGAGGTGCTGCACCTCACGGCCTGAGCTTTAGCAAGCCCGCCTTCTGGGACCACCATACCTCCGTCTCACCGCTGGACCGGGCTCCGCTCGCTCATCATGTCGGTCATGGTGTGGTGTCATTGCACATGTGCCACAACTTCTCAGGAGGACAAAGTTGTGGCAGTGTGCCCGACACCACCACCACCACCACCACCCTGGCACTCTAGCTGGCAGTGTCTTGGGCTGGTGTTTCACACACACACACTCACACTCACTCTTAATCCCATCAGGTGCCTGGGATTAATCTTTCCCTGGCTGTTTGTTTTTCCTTCAGAGGCTCTTTGATCTGAGCCTGTGCAGGGGCTTCTTGCTTCACGGGCCTCTTATCACCGATCGGGGCAAGGCTCAGGGGGAAGATAAGGCAGAAAGGGAAATTGAGAGCTGGAGGAGGAGGAGGAGGAGGAGGAAACATCATGGGGGTGGGGGTGGGGGTTTCCTATCTGGCCTAGCTTGGCAATTCAGAAACCGGGCTAGGTGTCCATTGGATCCCTCGTGCCGCTATTTAAATATTTGCCCCAGCGGGAGCAAAGGGGCCTTGCATCATCTTGGCCGCCCCCTTTCTGCCTTACATTGGCAGTGGCTGAGCAGACCTGTAGGGCTCCGGGTTTTGCCTCCCAGCTCAGCGGCGCCCATTGGCTAGCTTTCGGGCTAGCTTCCAGGAGCACCTGATCCAGGAGATTCCTGCAGCTTCTCTGGACACGGTGTTGCCCCGAACCAGCCACTTGCCCCTGACGATTTGGCCTGTTCTGCCCCCGTAGGTGAGGGATCTGGGTTCTGCAGGAAAACAGGTTTGCTGCCCGGCTTGCCTCTGCCAAGAGACCCCGGCTCCCTTTAGAGAGCGAGCTGGTCGTGTCATGTTGGAGAGACCGGAAGCTGCAATGGAGAGAGAATCCCTTTCTGGGGACCAGAGTTGTAACATGGTGGTCCCTGTTGGCTTCCTGGAGACCCCCTCCTTCCAACCCTCCCCAAACAACCTCTTCTTTTTCTTCTCTCCTGCAGGTCACCCATCAACCTGACCTTGTTCAGCTGGCAGAATCTCAGCCCTGTCAGCATCCTAACAGGGCCGCATCATCATGAACGAGGTTTCAGTCATCAAGGAGGGTTGGCTGCACAAGAGAGGTGAGCAGGGAGCCCCAACCCACAGCACAGGGGCAGAAGGGGGCAAGCGCGGGATCACTTGTCCAGCCGCGGGATTCCTGTCCGGTGCTCTTGGCGAGGCAGAGCTCTGCGTTCTCTGGAAGCTTCGTCCAGTGCAGAACGAAGTTGGACGTGTCTTCCGTCCTTGGTTCAACCCTGCGCGGGTGGTGGGGAGGAAGGGGCTCTGGGCAGAACGTCATTTGTGCCTGTTTCACGAAGCGGTGTCGCTGCTGCTGCTTGTGGGTGCTCACAGGCACTGTTGTGAGATCTGGGATACCTGGTATCCCCAACTGAATGAGCCACAAGGAGGTCAGGAGTGCTGGCATAAGCCTTTCTCTTCTGACTCGCCGGTTTGCCCACTCCCACCCGGCCCTGTGGCAGTGTCAGCTGTCCCCTGAGCTGCCTCCCCTCTCACGTCGCTTCCCCCCTCTTCCCCCCCCAAGTACCCTGGGCTGTGGCTCCAACGCATTCCTCCCCCTGCAGACAAATATAGTCGGCAGCTGGCGGTGGCCCGGCTTGCCTGCCCAGCAGCTATTTTGGTCTTTGGAGCTGGGTTGGCCGGACGGCAGAGGGGCCCCCTCTGCCGTACAAGTTCTGCAAAGCCCTGAGGAATTCCTGGGCTTTGGTGGCATGAACCAAGTCTTTTACGACAGGGCTGTCTGTAGACATCAGCCACAAATGAAGCAAGAAGGTCCAGAAGCAGATGTTAAAAAGCCCGTTAACATGCCTGGCGTTCATATGGTGAAGGGGAACCATCTGGGAGAAAGTGGCACGGGAGGACAAATCAAAGTTCTGTGGGGCTGAGCACCCTCCCCATTGCTCAGGCAGTCCCACTCAAGCCCTTTAGCTGCCAGGCACTCCAGAGAGCCCTGTATTTTAAAATCACCTGCTGGGATGTTGGGTCTCCCAACATTCAGGATCCCATCCTTTCTGACAGGAAAAAAAAACATTTTTGTGGGTGAACAGTGCTGTAGTTTTTATGGAAGGATATGAATCGTGTGTCATCTGATTTAATGCTTTGATTTGGTTTTTATGTTCTTAGCAAACTTTTCAGCGCCTTAACAGCCTGAAGCATTTGAAACGAACTAAAAAAAATTGATTAGGGAAAAAAGAAAATATACTAATAGCATTGAATGTGAATCTAAGTTTTATTTTTCAAACAACTCAAAAAGCTTTATGTGGAAATTAGGTTTATAAAAACCCTTGTGTTAAATTTTTTTAAAATCAACATGTAGTTCACTCCAATTTTTTGTTTAAACTTAAGGGGGAAAGTCACTGAAAATGTTTTTTTTTTTTGTACACCCCATGAATTGTGTGTGTTATACTGCACTTATCCAGTCACCTACTTCCAAATAACTTTTACCTTCTACTGAGGTTGGGGGGTGGGTTCCTCCTAGTTTCATAAATAATTGTTTGCACTACTTATTTCAATTTCAGGCTGAAATGATTTGGCATCCATTCATCAACCATTGAATATTATGAAATGACCATAGGGTTTTTGTTTTGTCTTTTTCAAGAAATGGCTTATTTTCCAGGGAAAGAAAGAAAGAAAGAAAGATAATAATAATAATAATAATAATAATAATAATAATAATAATAATAATAATAATAATAATAATAATAATAATAATAATAATAATAATAGTAGTAGTAGTAGTAGTAGTAGTAGTAGTAGTAGTAGTAGTAGTAGTAGTAGTTAGTAGTTAGTAGTAGTTAGTAGTTAGTAGTTAGTAGTAGTAGTAGGCCTGTCATTGAAGCAGAGCAGAGACCTCCTCTGGCTGTTCAAAGCTTTGCTTATTTTCCAGGGCAAAAATGTATAATAATAATAATAATTTTAAAAAGGCCTGTCATTGGAGCAGAACAGAGACCTCCGCTGGCTGTTCAAAGCTTTGCCAAAGTCAGAAAGGAAAGAGGACCTTGGCAGGGTTGAGGAGCAGGACCTCGGTTCTCCTCCTCCCTCTGAGTGGCCACCTCGGCCCCAGGAGCCGATAGGCAGGGAAGAGGCCTGGCTCACCAGAGGAGCCTGAAGTGGCTGCATTTGGGTGATCGCTGGACGCTCCGTCCATGCTGACCCTTCCCTGGGAACAGAGCAAAGGGACCCTCAAGTAAAGGGAGGAAGGAAGGAAAGAAGGAAGGGAGGGAGGGAGGACGGGCTGCGTAGTCCCCGTCGGCACGGGGTGGAGTCAGGCTGTCATGTCCCAGGGCAGGGTCCACACAGAAGGGTCCCTCTAATCCGGGGTTGTGTCAGGGGCCCTCTCAGGAGCTGCTCGTTCATTGTTCTGAGGAAGCCCCTTCTCCTCACCTGCCTTCTAGGGGAATACATCAAAACCTGGAGGCCAAGGTACTTCCTCCTGAAAAGCGACGGGTCTTTCATTGGGTACAAGGAGAAGCCAGAAACGTCGGACCAGAGCCTGCCCCCTTTGAATGACTTCTCTGTGGCAGGTAAGTCGCGCCCAGCGACCTAGAAAGTGCCAGGGGAATCTCAGCGGTTGGCACAAACAGGCAAAGAAGGCCTCTTTTTTTTCAGGTGGGCTTCGGGCCGTTGGTTGCTTTCTGAGTAAGACGCTGTAAAGGCTCGGTGCGGTATTTCTTTTGTACAGTAAAGGGGCAGAAAACCAGAAAGGGCTAGGAAGAAGAGTGGAGGGAACGGGGCCTGTTTAGCATGGAAGGAGAAGATGGAGGGGCGGTGCGATAGCCATCTTCACCTCTCTGACGGGCTGGCCCGTGGAAGAGGGAAGGGAACGTGTTTTCCGTGGCTTCAGAGAGACAGTCCTGAACTAAATTTATTTATTTATTTATTTATTGCATTTATATGCCGCCCATCTAGACATGGTCTACTCTGGGCGGCTCACAACATACAAATAGCAAACAATTTAAAATATACACAATTTACATAGATAAAAACAGAAAAATATATAATCAAAAAACTTACAATTCTTGTCATTTGAACATGAGTTCAAATGACAAGAAAGAATGTTTTAACTCAGAATTGAACCCTGTAACCTTGGGGGCCTTTTCCAGATCCACTATGATTTTATTTATCCTCAGTGTGTTTTTAATTTGGTTTTTAATTCACTCACTTACATTTCAATATTTTAACTTGATCATTTCTGCTCTGACATCATGACTTTTTTCTGTTTTTATCCACACCTTTTTCTAACCTTGTGAACCATCATAACTGCACCTTTGGGGATGAAAGGAGGATGGAATTTGAGTGCATGAATGAACGAACGAATGAATGTGTGCCATCGCAGTGGAGGCGCGTTGCTACTCCTGCTGGCTCAGTTTGGAACCAAGTTAAAAATGGCTCTACACAAAAAACTTTTGGAGTCTTGGCATCAGGGTTTTGACAAGATGTGGACCCCTGTTCCAACCTGTGTGGCTTTAAGTTGTTTAAAATTGCTTTAAATTGTGGTTTGTAGTGCATTGTCTTTTCACGCAGGGCAGAAAGGAAACATTTTAGTATTTAAAATGATGATCTCTTAAAATAAGGAAGGGCAGTAGGAGGGAGCAGCTAGAAATCTCTTTGGGGGAAGCATACACGTGGAGCTCTTGACCTGAACCCAGCACTAGGGAAGGAATAGGGGTGGGGAGAGTAACTTGGTGTTTTTATTTTGTCTCATGGGGCGGGCATTGACAGGGCAGAGGAGGGGGGTGGTCTGTGCTGTGAAGAGTCTGCAGGGAAGGGGTGCCCCATTCAGCTCCTGGAGCTCCCTGCTTCTCCCTTCTTCCAGAATGCCAGCTCATGAGGGTCGAGCGCCCCAGGCCAAACACCTTCATCATTCGCTGTTTGCAGTGGACGACAGTCATCGAAAGGACGTTCCACGTGGACTCCCCGGATGAAAGGTGAGCCCAGCAAGCGTGTCTTGGACATGAGCACCGGCCGAAACACCCGTCGCTTCAGAAAAGGAGCTCCTTCCTTCCGCCCTGCCATTCTGTATAACTCTGTGGAGTTTCCCATCGTGCAACCGGTTTCCCTTCCTGGTTTCCTCTCACTCTCGAGGAACCAAACCTCTCCCCTCCCTGAATGTGGAAACGGCAGGACTGGTCAAGGTTTGGGCAGCGGCTGACCAGCCAGTCCCTTTTCCCCGGCCGCTGCCTGATGTCCTCCAGACCAGCTGAGCTTGTGGAATCTCCTGGCCCTGAAGTCCACGTCTCCTCCTCGCTTACAGAGGCACTCGATTCTCTCTCTCTCTCTCTGTCCTGAATGCCTCCTCACGCGTGTCATTGCCCTCTGTTCTCTGCAGGGAGGAATGGATCCAGGCCATTCAGATGGTTGCCAACAGCTTAAAGAACCAGGAACCAGATGGAGAGGATCGGATGGAGTACAAATGTGGGTCTCCCAGTGACAGCACAGGGGCTGAGGAGATGGAGGTGGCCGTGACCAAGACGCGGGCCAAGGCGGTAAGTGGATGCCTGGCCAGGGATCCCCTCCCGTTCTGGCTGAACAGAGAAGAACCGAGAAGGCCAGAGGGAAACTTCAGGGAGAACGGGCTTTGGCCAGTTCTGGTCGTGCTCTCTGAGCGAGGAACCTCAAGGCCTTTTTCATTTGAAAAGCAAAGTGTGCTGCTTAAATACCACCCCTAGTGCTTAAAGCAGTTCTGGGCATTTTACAGTGTTAAGCATGCAGGCTGCACATTTCCACCCTTCCCAGTGAGCCAGGTTGACTCAGTTGACCAACTTCGGACGGATGGAAGGCTGAGTCCCCCTCAGCCGGCCACCTGAGCCTGTTGGGATCAAACGTAGGTGGTGAGCAGAGCCTCGACTGCAAGACTGCCGTTTAGCCACTGTGCCCCAAGGCTCCACGTGGAGGTCAGAATGAGGCGGCTGATGGCAAGGAGTGTGCTCAACTCTCTTTCTCTTTCCGTGTTCTCTTCATTTTGCTTAAAAAGACCATGAACGACTTTGACTACCTGAAGCTCCTCGGGAAGGGCACGTTTGGCAAGGTCATCCTCGTGCGGGAGAAGGCCACGGGGCGCTACTACGCCATGAAGATCCTACGCAAGGAAGTCATCATCGCCAAGGTGACAAAGGGCTGAGCCCAAAAGCCTGGTTGGCGGCGGCAGCGGCGGGATCAGGCTGTCGCCCGAAACAGGATTAGGATTTCTCACCCTAGATGCAAATAGGGGGCACTGCTGTGCAGAGCAGAGACCTTCCCATACGAGGGATGTAAATGGAGGTTCGAAACCCGGCTTCCAAAGACTTTTACACGAGAGGGCAGGGGCACGGAAGAGCAGGAGAGGAGTCCTGCCTTCTGCTTTGAAGTTCCTATGAGAAATAGGGTCGAGCCCCCAGTGGGGTCCACACACTCATGGAAGAATGCTCAAGGTCCTCTTCTCCCTCTACACTGGTCCTGTTCCCCAGGGTGCCCTTGCAAACCAGGGGCCTTCTCTGAAGGACCCAACTCTTTGCTGAATGGCTGTCAGAGAGAGAGGAGGCGCCTTCTCCACCGCCCATGGGTCCTCCTCTGGCTCTGCTTAGTGGCAGAGAAGTGTGCTCTTTCAGCCCACGATGGCCCAAATAATAATCTCTCCTGCTACGTCCCAGTTTCCCTGCTATGTGGGAGCCCTGATTTGAGGTGGAGGTGTCATTGAGACTTGCAAGGGGGGGGGAGTTCATGCATGCTGATTTCCTTCATCTGATAAAGTAGCCGTTTAACCAGGGGCGGGCGGACAGGCTCCCGATGCCAGAGCCCCCCTATGGATAGAGAGAGGTGTAGGTGCATGGCTGCTGATTGAAGCATGCACATTTCGAGGGCCCATGCTCTTTTCTCCTTTGTTTCGGAAGGACGAGGTGGCCCACACGGTGACAGAGAGCCGGGTCCTGCAGAACACCAGGCATCCTTTCCTCACGGTATGTACAACGGAGCCCTCCCCTTGCAGGCAAGGCTTGCTGTGGCCGGGCGGGGGGAGGGGGCTCCTTGGGCCAGGCACTTGAGCGAGACCTTGGCTCTGTCTAGGGAGTGGCTTCTGAGGAGTTGGGAGGGAAGGGGGAGAAGTAAGCCTTTGTGGGGTAGGGTTTTTAGTCAGGACCCCCAATAAAGGGTGATTGCTCGATTACCCTGCGGGCCAACACGGCATAAGTTGGCGCTCATCTTGACCAAAGGGCCAGCAAGCTGGGAGGGGGAGTGTAGGGGAGTCGTTTCTTGCCTTCCGTCTCTTCCTGCTGTGCAAAGAAGCGGCCAGAGTGGCCCCCGGCCCCCTGCCCCTCCTCCTCTTCCACGCTGTCAGACCGGCCGGCCAGCTGGCAAAAGTGAACCTGAACAGGGAGCAGCCCCCAGCCCAAGGGTCTTTTGGACCCCGGACGATCTTGAGTGGGAGAGGCTTGGTGGCTGCGCGCACTCCACACCGACTGTAGCTTGACATTTCCAGGCCCTGAAATATGCGTTCCAGACAAACGACCGCCTCTGCTTCGTCATGGAATACGCCAACGGCGGGGAGGTGAGTGTCTTCTGCCACGGGCAGAAGTTCCACAGGAGAAGGGCTCCCCCCCCCCCGCCCTGCCCCAGGCCCTGCTGGACCAGGGCACCCGCCTGGAAGGGGAAACCGGCTGGGGCCTGCGTCTGCCCTGGGCGTTTGCCGCTTGGCCTTCCCTTCATCCTTGGGAGCTGCCCCGGGTGAGCCCAACTGCAGGCGCTCTTCCCGCCCAGCCCTGCCGCTCGGCCCCAATCCCTCTTTGCATTGGCTGATCGTTCTCTCCTTCTGTCTTTTTCCCATCCAGCTCTTTTTTCATCTTTCAAGAGAGCGCGTCTTCACAGAGGATCGGGCCCGTTTCTATGGGGCTGAAATTGTTTCCGCCCTGGAATACCTCCACTCCCGGGACGTTGTTTACCGCGACATCAAGGTAAGGCTGCGGAACTTTGCCCTTGCCTGGGTGGATTCTTTGCTGGTTGGATCCCACTTTCTTAATGGGCACCTGATCCTTCTTTTCGTACCTTCCAGCTGGAAAACCTGATGCTGGATAAAGACGGACATATAAAAATCACAGACTTTGGGCTGTGCAAGGAGGGCATCACCGACGGAGCCACGATGAAGACTTTCTGCGGGACGCCGGAGTACCTGGCCCCTGAGGTACTGGGAGAAGCCCTCCTTGGTCAAGACGAAGGGCTCCAAGTGCTGCACGTCCCAGACAGGCAGGGAGGAAGGGAGGAAGGGAAGGGGTTGCGAGCGGCTGCCCGGGAAAGAGCCCCGCCAGCGCAAAAATCTGAAACGACAAGTGGGTTGGGATGGGCTGGCCCCTGCTTCTCTCGGACCTCTTTCTCTAGCAGCTGCTGAATGGTGGGTCATTCCAGTGCAACCTTCGGTCTGACTGGTGTTGAGTCTGGACACAGACACCCCACCAAAAAAAAACCCCAAACATCCTGCCCCTTGCACCAGAAACGAAGCTGTCCTGTCGCCCTCGAGATGACACAGAGCCCATCTCCTTGTCTCTCCCCCCCCCCCAATTGTTTAGGTGCTAGAGGACAACGACTACGGGCGGGCCGTGGACTGGTGGGGCCTGGGCGTGGTCATGTACGAGATGATGTGCGGGCGCCTCCCCTTCTACAACCAGGACCACGAGCGCCTCTTCGAGCTCATCCTCATGGAGGAGATTCGGTTCCCACGCACGCTCAGCCCCGAGGCCAAAGCCTTGCTGGCTGGGTTGTTGAAGAAGGACCCCAAGCAGAGGTAGGTGCAGGCCAAGGAGAGGGGCGGGCAAGCGGGCAGGCGGGCAGGCAGGCAGGCGGCTCCCTGGCAGGGAGGTTCCCTCCTCCTCCTCCTCTCTTGTCTCCAGTGACCCAAGCCTGGCTGCCCATAACCCCCTGGCTGTGGGTCCAGAGAGGCTAACGACCGTTTGGAATAGTGCATCACCCTAAAGGGGGCAGTCTGCAAGTCTAATAATAAACACATTCAGTTTTTAAAAAGGCACCTTGCTGCCCCGCAGTAACCAAGAAAAATGTTTAATTAAGAAACTGGGCCGTAGGAGAGGCTGCCGGGTGGTGGGAGAGGGTCCCAAGAGGGCCAGCGGCCACCTGGGTGCTGCCAGAAAGCACAAGAGGGCCCCCCACCCACTTTTTAAAGGTTTTCTTTTTCCCTGTTAGAAAATGTTCTTGGGTTTATTTGGAGGAGGGCCTGTCAGTTGGCTCCCCCTGACCCCTACCTCGCCCTGGGGGAAGGCTTATCCTTGCAGGCAGAGACCTTTCCTTCCCTCCCTCCCTCCCTCCCTCCCATCATGTGGTCCCCCCCCATTTCTCTCCCAGGAAAGTAATCCCAGCATCCTTTGTGTTTTCAGGCTAGGGGGTGGTCCTAACGATGCCAAGGAGGTGATGGAGCACCGTTTCTTCGCCGCCATTAACTGGCAGGATGTGGTTCAAAAGAAGGTAAAGCGGGGGCCTGGGGCTCCTCCTCGCACACCCGCCGCTTGCCTTCAGAAGCGGCTTGTTCTCCTCGCCCCTCCCCATTGGGCTTGAGCAGCTGTCGTTTGGGTCACCCTGCAGGGTGGTGGGCTGGGCAGGGAGTCGGACGGGTCCCAGAGTAAACTGGCCTCTTCCTTTGGCAGCTCATCCCCCCTTTCAAGCCCCAGGTGACGTCTGAAATCGACACTCGGTACTTCGACGATGAGTTCACGGCGCAGTCGATCACCATCACCCCGCCAGACCGATGTGAGTACAAGGCGGCAGGTGCCCTGCCGTGAAACAAGAGTAGAGGCGCCCACCCTGTCTTAGGCCTGGATGGTTGGGCGCCCAAGGATGGGAGCAGGTGGTTTTCAAGCCCCTCCTTGGCCTCCAAGACCCTTGGGGTGACCAGCTTTCTGCCGTCGCTGCGGTGGCTCATTCTCTTCTCTCTGTGCCCACAGATGACAGCATGGGCTCCTTAGATGCCGACCAGCGGACTCACTTCCCACAGTTCTCCTACTCAGCCAGCATACGGGAGTAGGCGGGAGCCCTCCCCGGTGCACCTGCAGGGGAGACTGGAGGGTTTTGCAGACAGCAGGACTGTGTCGGGGGCAAAGGCGGTTTGCTCTGGCCCCTTCGGCCCCCTCCCCTCAGGCCACTGGCTCTGCCGCGCCCCGGCTTCCGGAGGGCCCAAGCCGACTTCCCCTGGGCCTGCCCCACGTGGCCTCTGGCAGCCGGGCCACCAAGAAGGTCTTTGTGCTCACGACACCATCGGGAAGCTGCTTGGACCAGCGGGGTCTCTTTTCGCCTCCTCCGGGGCATCCATCCGACTCCCAGCCTCCGATCCACTTTTAGAGAACCTGCTGCAACCTCCTGGGATGTTTCCCCGAGAAGCCCTTTGGTGCCAACGAGAGCCCAACGCACAAGTGTCTCTGAAGCCGGGCAAAGGCTTGCTGGAGAGGGAGGGGGGAACCCTGTGGAGCCCAAGGAGCCGTTTCCCGTGGCGAACTGACACGCAACATCCGAAGGCACTTCTGGAACAGCAGCCGTGGAGCGTGGAGGACCTCTCTCTCTCCTCCCGCAGGGTGATGCTGACCAGCAGAAGGCCTGGACCGGTTAACGCGGACCCTCCCTTCCCAGCCGCTTCCCCAGGACTCGCACCGTGGAGGTGGACAGGCTCCGAAACAGTTCCGGGTTGTCAGCAAAGCGAAGGCGGCCTCTTTCTGCCTCCTCCTGCTTGTGCGTTCCTGTGCAGCTTCTTTGCAGAGATGAACTCCCTGAGGCTGCCGGGGGGGGGGGGGGGGCTCCACTTGACACCACCAAGGGTCAGGGGGCACCGCCTCCTGGTGGCCACCAAAGCAATAACGGCTACCTGCAGGAACTGCCTTAAGCCAAGGATGAGGCCCCCTCCCTCCTCCATTCCTTGGCACTACTCACCATCAGCTTTCCTACTCCCCCCCCCCCCCCCGGTTAGGCAGCAGGCTACCCACTTGTCCCCCCCCCCCCAATGCCTGTTGACTACAGCGGCCTTATACGACCGTACTTTGTGGCTGCAGTCTGCTGGCTGACCCCTGCTTGCTAGTTCCAGCCTCAGCATCTGGGAGGATGGTGACCTACCTGGGGTTGGTGATGTAGTTGGCGGGAGCTCTCCTGAACAGTCAGTAAAGAAGGTGCAAATAGCCAGGGGGCGGGGAGGGAGGGGGGAGGGAGAGCAGGTGGACCCAAGCTTATTTTAGTGCATGGAAAGCAAGGGTGGATGAAAGCAGCCCCCCCCCCCCCCCGTGTTACAGGGTTGTGTTTCTTTTTTCTTTTTTTTAATGGTTTAGAAAGTTTCCTTGACCCTTCGGTGTGGTGCGCGAAGCCTGTGGTGCCCCTGCTCCCAAAACAGTTTGTAGGTTATTTTCACCGAAACATTTGCCTCTCTAGAGAATAACAAGCAACGCTTTTCAGGAAAGGAAAACAATGCTTTAGAAAGAAAGAAAAGCAAGCAAGCAAGGTATTTTTAGGGTGAGCAGAGCACAGGTGGCGCTCCTCGAGCTCCGGAGGGCAGGTGGAAGTCATGCTCAGTCCTCTGGCGCGTTCCTTCCTCTAGTCTACAGGAATGGAGCCCCTTCGTGGGGTTCTTCCCTGGCCAGTGTTTGGGGCTTGGCTGTCTTTGAGAGAGGCTGCTGCCTCCAGCCCCCCCTCCCCCGATGATTTGCACACCCCCTGAGGCCGGGAGCTCTTCAGGGCAGAGAAGCGTCCGCCTTCGGATCGGCTGGTTCAAACGTGGGGCCTGCCCTGGGCCTCGGAGTAAAGGCGACTCCCACTGGCTGGGCAAGCGGGACCCCTTGTTGCAGGTTCAGCAGATGTTCCCCCTGAAATGGGGTGGGGGGTGTGTGTGTGTGTCTGCGCACACGTGCCTCTTCCCTCTTAGTTTTGGCCCGAGCCTCCAGGCTTTCAGATCCCCAAGAGGGTTTTCTCAAACCCCTCTCCTTGGCCTCACTTGCACTCCCGGGCACGACTCCCCTTTCTTTTATTCTGGATGAGAACTAGGCTCCCTCTGAGGCCGTGTGGGCGCAAAGCCTGTCCGGGCGCCCTGGTGGGTCTTGCTCGGTTCTCCCTCCTCGGGAGTTGGGCTGTTTCGGCCCAGAGGTGGCTTCCTCTCGCAGCAGTTGCTGAGAGAGCAGAAATGGCACAGGACCTGGGCCCTCGCCCGGATGACCTCCACCGCTGCAGAGATGGGGCAGGAGTGGAAGGAAGCGCTTCTTGTCTCTCCCGAGAAGGGGGACCTTAGAAAACACTTATGTACAGTGCTGGGAGGGGAGCTTATTTCTGACCTGCACAGCTTGGTTTTTTCCCTCCTTCCAGATGGAGGTGGTGTCATCTATTTGGAGAAGGAGTCCTCTGCACCCACCTGCCCAGCCAGCCGTGCTCACGGTGACGTTAGGGGCAGGGAGGTTGCACAGATGGCAGCTGGTGCCTGCAGGGCATCAGTCAGTGTGTTTTTTTCCTCCAGAGAGCCGTGCCGTGCATCTCTCTTAAGGCATTGGCTCTGTGCATTGCATGCCTTTTTTGGGGGGGAGGGGTTAGGGTCAGCCTTAAAGGTGGATGGGGGTAGTTGGTCCATCCATTCCCTTGTGAGGGGCACAGCCCCTTGGTCCACCTGCTCCCCAAAGGGTCAGTGACAGGTTGCAGCAGGGGCTCCCCGGGTCTTGTGTGGCAGCTGAGCAAGGCCTCTCTCCTCAGCTGCCTCCTTAGAGGTGCTGCTGGAATTTGAACCTGGGGTCTTTGGTGAACGCACCCTCCCTGTGCAAAATTTTCCATGACTGGTGCCGAACAGAGATGAGGGGAGACAGAAGGCTGTCAGGACGCCACCCTCTTTCCTCCCTCTTCCTCCTTGTGATGGCTCTGGAATGACGTGACGCCCGATCAGCCCAGAGGCCCTGGGGCAGGAAGACGGGGGGTGGTGGTGGCGGTGGTGAACGGCTCCTTCCTTCCCCTTGGGTCCTGGGTGCTCTTCCAGACACGGCCTGTGAACATAAAGAGGAGTTCAGGGGAGAAGGAGGGGTCGGGATTCTGGGTGCCCAGGTTGGTGGAGAAAAGGCATTATTCAGCGCACATTTCCTGGGACCTGCTGTTTTCAGTGCGGAGCAAGAGCAGAATGCCTCAGCAACCCCTCAGCGGCTCCTTCTTGAGGGCGTCTGGTTGCCTACTCAGGGGTGGGTCCAGGAGCAGCCAAGCCAAGCCACTCAGCAAAGACCCCAGGAGACTTGGAGGAGCTGCTCTTTGTACCCGAACCAGCCGTGCCAAGAGGACTGCCCCTGTGCCCGCAGGAGCGCTTGCTTGACTGCCAGTAATCCCGGCAGGTTTGCTCCTGGAAAGAAAGAGCCCTCCTTCCCCACCATGACGAGGGGAGTGGGTGGCCTTAGAAAGCTGTTGCCTCCACTCACCATCATAACGCCTGCAGGGGTTGACTCGCCTTGGGAGTCAGGAAGAGGGAAAGTAGGCGCTGCAGCAGGGCACCCAAGTGCAGTGTCTTGTTTGCTGCTCCTATGGAGAAACCAGGGGGCCCCATGCGTGCCCCCCCCCCCGAATGCCTGGGCTGACGATCCCAGCCTCTCTGGCACAGCCACTCCGCTTCCTCTGACCCACATGGGCGGCTCCAGAATCCTGTGTTTGGAGGTGCAAGGCAGCCACTGTTCTGCCAGAGTTCAGTGAACACCAAAACTGGTACAGCAGGTGCTCAAAGGGGGGGGGGGGAGGGGAAGGGAGGGGGGCAGGTGAGCTCTCTTCCCACAGAGGTCTTTAGCCAGATCCCGGTGCTCTTGGCTAGCAGCACGACCCATCACCAGAGGTGGCCACCGTTCCTCTCCCTCCCCAGCCCCGCAGTGAAGCTTCCTCCTCTGCCTCCAGGAGCGATGCGAGTCGAGGAGCGATCTCTGAATGTAAGCTCTCATCGCACACACACACGTACACCCGAGTTGCACGGCTGTGAAAGAAAATCCAGGTGCCCACCCGGCAGCTGCTGCTCCTCAGTCCCCGTGCCATTGCTCGGGCGGCGGTCTCCCCACAGACACAGGTGACTTGATGCTTCTCATTTCTACAGGTTAGGAATTGAGATGGTGCCTGCCTTTCTCCCCCTCCTCCCCCCCCCCACTTTAACTCAGCCTCTTCAGGAGGTTGCTGTCCAGCCCTTTCTGCCCAACTGCAAAATGGGTCAGCATCATGGGCAGGAAGCGCGGGCCATCTCCCGGCTGGGGGGAACAGGCAGCTGGCTGCCTATGCCTGCCATGCCCGCCGGTGGCCTTGAGGCTGGCAGTCTGGGGGGTGGGGGGGGCAGCCATGGGTTTGTGCCAACCCTGCTTCGTTGGCCATCGGACGCCTCGTGGCTCTTAGTTTGGGAGTTGGGACAGCTTGGCTCGGTTGTTTGGGGCCCGGTAGGACAGTGGTCCTCCCCCAAAGTTTGGGGCCGAGGCATTAGAGGACCAACCGGTCCCGTCTGTGTCAGCGGGAACTTTTGGTGCTTGCCCGACGACGCCAGCATGCCAGCCTTCCTAGAGGCTGAACGAGGTGCTTTGTGGTTTTTATCTCTTCAGAGGCTTTCACCCTTCCTGAAACAAATCTTTATATTGTAATTACAGTGTATAATAGGACCTCTTTGATCCCACTTGGCAGTTCTGGATTCAGGGGCACTCAAATGGAGGGCGTTTTCTTTCTTCAGAACACGGCACTCTTGGGAAGAAGGGGGCGGGATAAGGAAAGTATTTTTTTTTCACTTGGTTTCTGTAGTTACAATAGTTGAGGTTTATGAACTTAATATTGACCCTTGTGAGCAGCTTTATAGGGGCGCTTTTGCTGCTACATTGTGTTTCTCACCCCCACCCCAATTTCTTTTGTCTCTTGCGCTGGAAACCAACACACAACTGTACTTACGATTTAGGTTGGCCTTCGGCAGGCTGTGGCCAGAGATCACAAAATACCGTTTGTAAAAAAGAAAAGAAAAAAAAGGTTTGCCAGTGCTCCAGAGTGTGTTTTGCAAAAGGGGGCCGAGACGTGTGCTGCCCAGGAATTGGGCATGGGGGTGCGGAGATGTAAAAAGCCGTGGAGGTGCCTTCCCTCTGCCCCTTGGGTTTTTACGGTACAAGCAATAAATGGTTTTTTTGTTTGTTTATTGCTTTTCTTTCTAACGTGCTATTCTTTCCGCCACCTTTTTTTAAAAAAAAAATTGCAACACATGCCTGCACACACTAGGGCTTAAATATATCTCCAGGTTCTTGCTCTTTGTATATATATCCTATTCAGTTTTACCGTATGGGCTTCCCTTGCAAAGACTGATCCCAAGCCAGCCCAGGCAGCTCCAGAGTCACTCCAACGTTCATGGATGCTGCGGACTCATGGCGCACGGCATGTGAGACGGAGCGGGTCAGGGCTGTCGCCCAAAATACCTGAAAGACATCAAGGTGTGGTTAGCAGCATCCAGCTTCCCCTGGTGCTTTGCCAGGGCCATACTCCTGAATGCATCCAGACCCCATGGGGATTAGAGGGGACTCAGAAAGGGGGGAGGAAGAGAGGGTGAAAAAGCCCTAGTGGGACCAAGGTTGCCTTTTAGTTTCAGATATTTCACTTCACTCTGTCCACCATCTTTCTAATCAGCCTTCCTTGAGGGACCTTCTTTTAAAGTTTCAGTGAAATCCAGTTTGTGGGTGTCGACTTAACCCAAGTGGGCCGGCATGGAGTTGGTGGCTCATCTATCTTCCTTAAGATTACACAACGACCTGTGTGTGCGTGTCCGTTGCCTCGCCTTGAAATGGGGAGCGGGGAAGCTCCAGAAACGAGCTGGAATGCGGACATGTGAAAGGTGTTACATTTTGAAGGGGTGGGAAATGAAGCAATGGACAACCTAATAGAGATGCAGAAAACTACATGATGTGAAGTAAATGGGTTTTCTCATGGTCCTAGAACCCAATGGGATCATCCTCTGTCATAGATCATAAGAAACTGAGGAAGCTGAAAAGTGCTTACGAAATATCTAATGATGGAAACTGGAATCGGCCCTCACCAGCCGTGGTTATGACCAGCAGGCTGCGCAAAAGGGACATGTGCAAGGGTGGGGTAGAGAAATTCATACTTCCTGGTCATGGATCGCTCCTTCCAGGAGGCAAGCCCCTCACTAGCAGTTGTATGTGCAAAAATTCCACCTGGGATTTTAGGCTTCTTGGTCAGCTTGAAGTTGGGGGAGGGGTCCATGCACTCTTTATCCCTCTGGATGTGCCGTCCTAAGAGAGTAGGGTGCTCACTGTTGAGCAGAATTGCTGGCTTTCGTACCAAAGAAGACTCTCCTTCGGAGTTGAGAGCTTGGAAGCCTGCAACTTGCATCTTGGTCTTTCTGCACCCATTTTCTTCTTGGATATAAGCCTGCAGGTTTACAACAGTCTCCGTGCTGTCCCCCACACAAACCAAGGCAAATTGGGGGCGACCGGGAAGATCAGAGGGTGGTGGAAGCAAAACTTTCTTGCCCCAACCAAGACTTTCCAGGCCTGGTTTATTCAAGCAGATAGTGCAAGAAAGGCTGATTCTTGTTTCCTGTGCTTCAGCTCCTTTTCGGCAACCTCCAGGAAGAGACTGGATGGTTTCTGAAAGCCAACTGGGTGCCTACTTACCACTATATCCTCCGCAGTGAACGCCCCAAGTTACAAAGAAACACAAGGGGTTTTGCTTCTGCCAGGAAGTGGGTGCTGTGCTTATTTATTGATTTCTTTATGACTTTTAATTTATAAACCGCCCCATTAGTACCGAAGCACTGTGCTGGGTGCTTCGCGAGCAGTGAAAACCAAACTCAACAAACAACAACACCAAATTACAACACAACTAGCAAGAATGTAGCATAAAAACTTTTTTAAAAAAACTGGCACCAAAACAGATTTCCAAAATAATAAAATAGCCGCCTAGAATGGTCCTGATCCGACCAGATAGGTGGGATATAAATAAAAATTGTAAAAAATAAAGCAGAACAGGAGGCGAGGTTTTGTGTTTTAGGATATTCCCTCTCTAAAGGCATTCTCTCTCTTTTTTTAAAAGTCTTTTTGGGCTAATGAGCCCTAATTAAGCCAACCTGGGTGCTGAGTGCCGGCAGAGCTGAGGCATTCTCTCCCCGTCTTCTTCCAGGAGCCATGTGGGGCGTGTGGGAGAAGCCCATGGCCTTTCCGGAGAGGAGACCCTCCTGGCTGGTGCTGCAAAGAGGGTTGGAGGTAAGGAGTGTGTCTTTTGAGGTGGCCTGTGGGTTTGGGATTCCTCGCGGCAGGGAGTGGAAAAGTTTCCAACGACTCAGGGTCTCCTGATTTAGGACAGCAGTAAAAAAGCCTTTCCAAGGATGACAAAGAGGGTTCCCCCTGCTTCCTCTCTGGAAGAAAAGCCGCTGCCATGTTTGCTGTTTTCATCCCCTACCGATGGGATTTGCAGTGGCTGAGTGGGCGGGCAGCAGGCCATGGGTCTTCCCAGTCCATTTTCAGTGCCCCCCCCGGTCACCTCCATGCACCCAGTCCTCTAGGTGTTTCTGCTAAAGCGGCCCCAGGGAATGGAGGGCATGCCGGCTTCCCTGTAAAAGGTCCAGGAGCCTTGCTTTCCCTCTCCTGGGCTTTCCACGTAGCCAGTTGCTAAATACCAGGGCCTAAGCCACAGTATTTCTCTACAAGCGACACCACCATCCAAGCCGGGAGGCCCTCGGCTGTGCCGCAGGTACAGTTATTTAGCTATTTAGCTGTCTTCTCTGCCCATGCTCAGATGTCGTACTACTGTCTGCACCGGTGGCATCTCAGCCTTGCCTGACGGAGCTCCCCAGTCCTCCTGGCTCTCGGCAAGCTCTTCTTAAAATCAGAGATGTCAGATTTGGGTTCCTTTAAGAGTTCGGGGGGGAGGAAATCCCCCACCCATCCCACTGGCATTGAAGGCGATCCTTTTAATCTCCCCTCCCTCCTTCCCCATGTTTGGTGTGTGTGTGTGGGGGGGAACCTCCTGGGATCCCCTTGACTTTCATTTTATCTGGGCCCCTTCTTTAACTAGCTCTCTAGACGTGCTGACGGATAAATGGGGTGCTCCTAAAATGAAGGTGCTTCAGGGCTGGGTCTGTCCCTATAACCCCCCTGGCCAGCTTGTGCTCAGTTGCAGGTGGATGAGAAGAGGCAGCCCTTGAAAAGCAAGGAAAACAAAGGGGCCTTGAATGGGGAGAAAGGCTCCAGGAAGGTGCGTACGTGGGGCACTGGGTGGGTGTCCTTCATCTGGGGCCGTCAATCCGAAAGCCGCCCCCACCTTTCTGGCCTGGTTAGGATGGACCTATACAGGGGGGCTGGGGGGGGAGGGAGAGCCATGTCTATCTTGGCAGCCAAATAAGTGTAAGTAAGAGCAATTTTTATGGCTCATTAAAGAATAAGACGTTTTTATGGCAGAAGGTTTCACAGATTGCAGCCCAAAAGTTGGGAAGCCGGGGGGCCCAGGGCGCTCCTCAAGAGGCCCCTCTCCACCTCACCCCCATTGTTCTCATAAAGCTTGGCAGGGAAGTCCCAAGGGGGTGGGGGTGGGTCTAGAGGGATGCCCCTCCTTCCCTGGCAGGGAGGTGGCTGCCTTTTAACGCTCTTGCCACCCAAACTGACCTTACAGAAGAAAGCTCCCGGAAGCTATGACAAGGAACGGGTGCCCGAAAAGCCAGGGGCTGTTGCTTGCCGGATGCCAGCAGAGCCCCCTTTGCAGAGAGGTAGGGGTGATGAAGGGGGAGGCCAAGCCTTTGGAGGTGGGAGGGGGAAAGAGGGACCTGAAGGGCCCAGCCTGGAAAGGGAAGGGCAAGCTGCTGGGGCCCCACGCATCCCTTTTTCCTGCTCCCGAAGCTGCCTGGTGTCCCACAGAGCAGATTCTCCTCCTTCCCTCCCTCCCTCAGGGGTTCCTGCCTCTGAGTCCCTTGTGGCGGAGCTCTGTCAGGCCCTGCGGAGGATGAACATGAGCCTGGAGAGGGACGACGTCTCCGACCTCTTCAGCAGCATGAGGGTGCGTTGGAGGAGATGGAGGGGAAGGCAGCGTCGGGGGGGGGCATCTCTGTTCATCCCCCAGCCTAGGTCTAGAACCCCCGTCCAAGAGAGAATGAGGGAAGGGTCTTGGACACCCCCTTGCCACCTCCGCCACCACCCCTCCATCGGCTCCATTTCACACAGCCAGTGGGAGGAGACTCTGGGCCACAGGAAGGTCTGGTTGGGAACAAGAAAGAGGGGCCTCGTGGACCGAGTGGGCTGCTGAGAGGGAGTGGCTGGCTGGCTGGCTTGGCCGCTGGCGGGGTTGAGAAGGACCCATCTCTCGCCCGGATCCCTCCCGTGGTCCTCTCCATCCTTTTCCTGAATCCCTTGGAGCAGCTGCTGGCCAAAAGCCTGATGCGGTGGAAGAGTACACGGGGTCGTCATGGGTCTGGGACCCCAGGGGGTTCCGAGGAAGATAATCTCAGAGGTCCCTTTCCTCCCCTCGCCCAGCAGAAGCTGCCCCCTTACACGTTCCAAGGGTCTGACCTGCCGCGCTCTGTGACTGCTGAGATGCGTGCCCTCGTGGTGGACTGGCTGGTGCAAGTGCATGTAAGCAACCTGGAAGGAAGTCTCCGCTCCCCCTACACCCCCTCCTCCACCACCTCCCCCTTGCCTGCTTCTGGGGTACATGATTTCATTTTCTGTTACACCAAGTTTCGTCATGTACCACAGCTGTGCAACATTAAGTTTTAATCCTCAATAACCACACCTGAATACAGTAGAGTGACTCATGGTAAAATCAGCCATTTTACATTTAACTGTACAACGTTAATATTTAATACATTCCCATATCAAAATCTCAGCAACCTTGGACCCGAATCTCTGGTGCTGGGCCCACATCCTGGCTGTGGCTTTGCCCCATTCCTTCTCCTGACCCCCACGGGCCACCCTCCTCCTACACGGGATTCCCTGCCCCTCTTTGTCAGCCGCCTGTGGTCCCGACTCTCCTAGGAATACCTGAACCTGGCCGACGACACGCTCTACCTGGCCGTCTACCTCATGAACGCCTACATGAAAGCAGGCAAGGTGCGCGTTTCCGGCCTCCAGCTCCTGAGCATCACCTGCCTCTTCCTGGCTTGCAAGGTGGAAGAAAGCGTTTGCCCAGAGGTAAGCAGCGGCCGGCCAGAGCGCGCCGCCTGTATCTGGTCCTGGAAGGGCCCTTCAAGATTTGGTCCCTCCGGGAGAGACGCCAGGTAGAGAGGCTGACAGTGCAAGGCTTTGGCTGCCCCTGGCCTGGAGGGAGGGCTGCTTGCCTTCCTGTTCTGCTAGCCACTCTGGGATATGACCCAGCACTCCTGGGGCTGGGCTTGCTTGGTCCAACCGAGCCTTGGGGGCCCTCTGACCTCTAGCCCAGGGTAGGCTTTGGCGGGAGGGATAAGCCCCTGCACCTCACGGAAGCCCTTCCCAGCCCCCTGCCCCTTCACGGCACTCCTTTGCCTGCCTTGCAGCCAGCCCAGCTCTGCTTCATGACCGAGGACTCGTTCAGCCGGAAGGACCTCCTGCGCATGGAGCGCAAGGTGCTGGGGGGCCTGAAGTTCCGTCTGCATTACGCCGCCAACCCCGTCCACTTCCTCCGCCTGATGGCAGAAGTCGGCCGCTGCCCCTTGGAGGTGAGTGGCTGGAGGCTGGGGCAGGGAGGGGAGGGTCAGAAGCCTGACCCGGCGGTGGGAAGGCAGCCCTTCCGCCCTGCAAAGCACAGGTTGTTGTGTTGCTGTGATGTACCTTCAGGTCGCCTCCGTCCCTACGGTGCCCCTGTGAAGCAGCCCTCTCCAGAGTGCCCCATCCTTAACTGCCTCGCTCCGCTCCTGCAGAGAACTCCAGAAGCTCAGGCCTCCCTGGCGGGGCCTCCGTGTCTCCGGGAGCCTTGCTTCCCAGCCTTGCTGCTCTTGTCCTTTCTTCCTGACCTTGGTCACTCCTGCCAGAGAGGGCATGAACCCATCTTCTCCTCCTCTCAGAGGTGGAGAGACCCTTTTGGGCTGAGTTCTGTTCCTCCGGGATGAAATTGACCCATCAGGACTCCGTTTTGTTGGCAAATGGGAGGCGGGCAGGGCTCCGGGGTCCTTCTCTTCCCAACACACCCTTTGCTGCCTCCCTCAGGTCCGGTATTTGGCCCTCTATTTCCTGGAGCTGTCTCTGATGGAGGTGGACTGTGCGCATTTCGAGCCCGCTCGGCTCTCACTCGCAGCCTTGCGCCTGGCACAGAGGCTGTTGCTGCAGGAGGCCGGCCCCAAGGATGGGAAAGCGCTCCAGGAAGGCCCCTCCAAGCTCCACCTGTACAGGTAGGGGCCAGTACGTTGATCGATTTAATTATTATTTCAGTTTAATATACCCCTCCCACTAGTGCTGTAGCACTGCTTTGGGTGGTTCACAATAAAGATGCATAATCCAGTGAGTAATATAATAAAACTGTAAACCATCAAATCATGTTTAAACAGAAAGCAATGGAGCATAAAGACAGCTACATAAAACAAAACAAAATGAAACCAGAACACAGACAACAAATGACTGGACAGAGAGGCAAGATTGACGCAGTCAACTAGGGTCGGGAGTGGAAGGCCTCCCTCAAGAGCCATGTCTTCAATTGCCTTTTAAATATTGTGAGGGAGGAGGCCAGGCGAAACTCCTCCAGGAGCTGATTCCAGAAGGATGGGGCCACCAGGGAGAAGGCCCTGCCTCTGGTTGAAGATGTATGGGCCTCCTGAAGGAACCTCATCTGCGAGGACCTGGTGGGTCGGGCAGTTGACTTTGGGGAAAGATGCTCCAATAAGTAACATGGGCCCAAACCATGGAGGGATTTGCATGCAAGAGAGTCAAAGGAAAGTGTGTTAGCGGCCTCGCAGCTGTGGGGCAACCCTGAGCTTTCGTATTCCAAAGGGTCTGCTGCTCTTCTCTCCCTCCCCCTTCCCCCCCTCCCCTTGACCTTCAGCTGCTTCTGTCTCCTTCCAGTGAGGCCGAACTGTCGGCCATCTATCCTTACATGGCCAAGGCTGCCCTGCAGGGACCCAGCTCTGCCTTTCAGGCCACCTTCCTGAAGTACTCCCGGCCCCAGAAGCTTTGCATCAGCACCAGCCCCGCTCTTGCTGCCTCGGAGTTCTTGAACCGCTGCCTCGGGGCCCCTGCTCCTTGAAAGAGGATTACTCTGGCTGGACACCCTTCCAGTGACGGGTCGAAGGCTGGCCAAGGACCCTTGCCCTGGCTGCCATGATGGGCAGGTGGACAGGGGACTCATGGAGGCAAATTCCGTTGCCACAAACTCACCAGCCTGGGTGAGTGTGTAGCCTTCGTTGTGTTCCTCTCTCTTCTCTTCCTCTTTTTATTTCTTCTGTTTCGGCTCTCTGTGCCCATGTGTCTCTTCCCTCCCTGCTCAGGTCCTTCTGCTTTTTCTCTCCTTCACTTCTTGCCTTTGAGCAAAACTGGGCCAGGAGGTCTGAGGACCACTTCTCCTTGTGCACCCCTTTGAATCGCCCCAGGATGGCTTTTAAAAAAGAGAATCAGGAACTGTAAGAAAAAGCCAGCTCTGAAAAATGTTTAATAAAGTGTTTTACTCTCTTCTTGAATTGCTTTCTTCTTTCCAGGGCCTGTGTTGTGAGTGTATTCCTTTACATTGGATCCATGCTTTCTCTTGGAGAGGGTTGCTTTCTCAATAAAAGCAGCGGGGAAACTTTCCCTCCCATGCCAGCAAAGAGAAACAGCTCCCGGGTGTCCCAGGAAAGCCACCTGCAAACTTTGACACCCTCTTATTTAAAACCATTTCCGGTGTTGCTTGGAGACTGCATTGCCCCTGAAATATTTTGCTAAAACAGACACCCACAGTCAAATCGCTAATGTTTCCCCTCTGGGCCTCTCCCCACGCTCACTGATGCACCCACACTCCTCACCGCTGATATGATCATCATAACGCTGGTCCTCCAAGCATGGTGGATGTTCAATAGGCCAGGAAAAGGCTGTGCAGGGGGAGGGGTCTCTAGACGGTGATTCACTGGCGGAATCCTTGCCCTGATCCTGCCCACATCCGGCGGTGTGGGTCACAGAGCAAGGGGAGGGGTGACAGTTCAAGGGCAGCTTCTGTTCCCTTCCTCTTCAGAGAGCAGACCCAGGAACAACAAACTGGGGGGTCAGCCCCAAGGTTCACTGTGCAGGCTGGGGTGGGTGAAGAAAGGGGGGGCTCATGGGGCTGCCCCACAACAGATAAATTCCTGCTCAGAACAGCACCCTTTTGCTTGGCCCAGCAAGCCGGCTGTTCCTTGCAGGAGATTCTTTTTTTAACCCACTGGCCCAGGAGGCCCTTCTATCCAGTCTGGGGGCTATAAATTTCCCCCTGAAGCAGCACCTCCCAGGTCCCATCCCCAGCCCGCGTAAGCCCTGCGCTCCGCGGGGGAGGAGCCCAGCGTTTTCCTCCCGGGAGCCTCCCTTTCTTCCCTGCCCGCCTGCCGGCCTTCCTCTCTCCCCCCCCCCCCCCGTCCTCCGTCCCTCCGTGCCCAGTTCGAAGACATCCGAGGTCAGGCTGGCGGCGGGCGGTGCTGATGCAGGAGGGAGAATTTCCCATCATGCACTAGGCGAGAGCGCTGTCCTCGGTGCTGAAGAGGCGCCCGCCGCCGCCGCCGCCGCCGCCGCTGCTCACCCCGCACCGGTTGGGGACCAGGACAGGCCGTTCGCCCGCCGTGCCCGTGCCGTGCCAGTGCCTCCTTCCTCGCGGGCCGGGCGCCTCCTTTATGCACAGCACGCTCTTCCAGGTCGTCCAGCGGAGACAAGCCTTCGAGCTCGGGCGGGATGGCCCGCTGCCTGTGAACCGCGAGATGGAGGACAAGAAAAGCCCCTACAAGCGCAGCTGCCCGGAGGCCGGGGCGGGGAGCGGGGGGGCCGTCGCCCTGGGGGCCGGAGGAGGAGGAGGAGGAGGAGGAGGAGGGGGAGGAGGAGGGGGCTACCGGGCCCACGCCGCTGCCGCCGCCGCCGCTGCCGAGCTGGAGGCCAAGATCCAGAAGGCGGTGGAGTTCAAGGCGGAGGGTGCCCGCTGTTACAAGCAGAAGAAATTCCGGGAAGCCATCGGCAAGTACCACCGGGCGCTGCTCCAGCTGAAAGGCCTGGAAGAGCCTTCCCCCGAGCTGGCCGAGAAAAGCCTCCTGGGACGGGCCAGCTGCTGGCGCCGGCTCTCCGAGGAGCAGCGGGCGCTGGTGGAGGGCACCGAGATCGAGTGTTACAACAGCCTGACCGGTGAGGACCGCAGCCCAGGGATGGTGGTGGGAGAGGGGGGAAACCCCTGGGAATGGGAAGGGTTGTGCGCCTGGCACCCCAGGAGGAGGGAGGTGGGAGGAGGCGGGCAGCTGTGCCCAGAAGGGAGTCCCTCTCCCCTGCCCAGCCTGGCACAGACTGGTGGGTGGCTGGGCAAACCTGGTCTCCTCTGGCGAGAGGATCCTTGCCACGTCCGAGCATGAACTGGCCAGGCACCTTCCTGGAAGGCAGCCCAGTCAAGCTCTCTCTTCCAACTCCCCCCCCCCAATGTACATCCACCACACTCCCCCCCCCCAAACAACCGGTGTCGAAGCCCTGTCTCCCTCCCGGTCTCATCAACTGGCAGGGATGGGATGAGGCTGACCATGGCAAGGGAAAGAGGGGAGGGGAGGGACGAGATCGAGTCTCACCTGCTGAAGACCTCGTGAAAACAACTCAAGCATCTGGGAATCAGTCCTTGAGATGAGCGTCCAAAAAGAGGGCTCAGCCACAACCCTGATGGCACCAGTCAGATTTCAGAGAGAGGGGCTGGGGCTGACCTGAAGCAGAAGAGAGCGGGCAGGTGGAGGTCATTTGGCAGGGCGTCCCCCACCCCACCCAAAGTCTGATGCCAGGCTTGCTCTGGAGTCCAGCTGGACTTCAGGCCAGAGAGGGATCCGCCTTGCGGCCGCTGGCGGCTGCTCAGGGCCTTTCCATTTCCCCTTGGGTGCTCTGCTGCTTGCCATCCCAGCCTGACTGGTTGCCGGGGAGATGAGGGCTGCCTCTAGAGAGTGCACTGCCAGTATTGAGTCGATGGCATTGGCAGAAGACACCCAGGAGGCAGCTCAGGGTGCCCTCGGGAGGAGAAGAGGAGGGTTCAGCCCTGCGGATGGGATGACGGGTCGTAGATTGATGGCCAGCTGGAAGTGCAGTGGGCCATCCCTGGGGGAAGGGCTGGGGTATCCCAAGGAGCGCCTCCCATCTGCCCCCCCAGTAACCCCCTGTCTCCTTAGCCTGCCTGCTGCAATCGGAGCTGGTGAACTACGAGCGCGTGCGAGAGTACTGCCTCAAGGTGCTTGCCAAGGAGAAGAGCAACTTCAAAGCCATGTACCGAGCGGGCATTGCTTTCTACCACCTGGGGGACTATGAGAACGCCCTTTTGTATCTGAAAGAGGCCAAGAATCGAGAGCCCACAGGTAGGTGCCCAGGTCAATCCTGCTGTTCAGGAAAGAGAGGGATGGAGAGAGAGAGAGAGAGAGAGAGGTGTTTGGGGGATGAGCAGAATGCAACAGAAGGCAGATTTCTACACCAAATGTGTCAGGACCCTTGAGTGAAGCTGAGCAAAGGGTCTCTGGGAAGCTGCCTTTTCCAACCGGACATCAGGCCTGTGCAAGGCATTAAGCTGGCCTGCAAGACCTTTCCTTCTGGGTGAGGCCAACTAGGGCATCTTGGTCCTGCCGTGGGGACTCCCAGAAAGGAGAATTATGGACTTTGCAACACAAACACCCCCCCTCTGAAATGCACATCCCTAACAGCTGCTTTTCTTGCTATCTATATGCACTGTTCTAAAACCTCAGAGACTTCCCATAGCTTGAGGTAGAGTTAGCCAACTTTGGTGGGCCTGTACCCAACCGTGTGAAATCCAGGACCATCTCTCCTGCCGGTCACTCCTGCTAGAGAACGCCGAGCCAGAAGTATCAAAAGTTTTTTGGGAAAGTGGGTTCCTCTGTTCTCTTGCGTTGGGTTCTGAGGCCACAAGAGGGACAGCGGGAATTTTTCCGCTTTCCGGAACCGCTCCTGCCCTCAAGATGGCTTTTGTGCCTTCTCTTTGTAGACACCAACGTCCTGCGCTACATCCAGCTGACAGAAATCAAGATCATCCGCTGCAGCCAGCGTGATAAGGAGGTGATGGCGTAGCACCGGGCCTGCCGGGCCAGAGCTGCTGCTGCTGCTGCTGCCACCACCGCCACCGCCGCTCTTCCTCCTCCTCCTCCTCCTCCTCCTCTGATGTGGAAGACAGATGGAGCCTTCTCCACATGGTGCCAAGAGTGCCCCAAACCCACCCACTGCCCTTCCTCCCACCCGCCACGCTCCAGGAAAAATGCCATCCAGTGCCCGCCACGCCCTGGCAGCTGCCACAGCCCGAGAGTTTCCCGGTTCAGAGCGTTGCTCTCGAAGGACAGTCGGGCCCGTGTTCTCTCGGCTGCTGGACGGGATAATGTAGCATTTTGCCAAACACTGTTGGGGTTGCTTATTTTTTAAAAAATGGATATATAAGAGCCTTTCCCTGGTGTGTCTCTGTCAGATGAGCCAAGTGGCATGGTGGGGGTGGGGTGGGGCACGTGTGAAAAAAGTGCTGGGGAAGCTCTGTGTTGGGGGGGTCCTCGGTACCATATGAAGAGCCAGAGAAGAGGCAAAGGGGGTCTCCTGGTGCAAATAGCCACTTGACCTGCAGCCTCTCTCCTTTGATGTGGCCCGTGGCGTTGCTGTCCTGCTTACTGCTTCCAAGAACACCTCCGTGTAACTCTTATGGCTGACCTGGTTGTGGAACCCTCCCCACGTGGTGCTCCTGGGGGCGTTCCTTCCCACTCCCCATTAAGGAGGAGATGGCACAGGGGCAACGTGGGAGTCTGGATCCCACCTTGTCTGGGTCTCCCTTCCTTGTCTAGAGCATGCTTCTTGCCCTTGAGTGTTCAGGGAGCTAAAGGTCACCAGAACAGCAGAGGAATTCTGATGCAGGACCAGCCCAAGGAAGATCCAGCATCTTGTTCTCATGCGTGGCTCTTCAGAGGCCTCCGGGATGCCCCACTGCAGAAGAGTTAAGCCTGTTTGCCCCTAACAGCTGGTAGGTGGTGTCCTGCTCCCTCTGGCCAGAGCATCCTCTTTCTCTGAGCTGCTGAATGTTGTTGCCTCTCCCTCTTCCCTTCTCCACAAACGGGCCAACTGTCCTTTGAGTCGACCCATTTGTGCAGTTACCCTCTCTGCCATCATCATATCCAGTCCACTGAGTTACCTCCGTCACAAGAAATAGACATTACAGACCACCTCTCTTTAGAAGAGGGAAATCCTTAACTGCTGAAATAGTCTGAATGCAGAAGCTTAGATTCCAAATTCAATTACTTTGTCTTGGGGTTGGTCTCCAGGACTTAAGCAGAAGGCTGACTTCTCAAAGATATCACCTCTCTCTAGTGCTAATTTGGACAGTTTTTCCCATTTCCAGGAAATTGGACTGCTCCAGAAGCCAGGCACTCCTGTCATTTGCCATCAGGGAAGCATCCCCCAGACCCACTGTTGGCATCACCTACAGTTTTGCTCTGGATCCTGACCTGTTTCCTTCCTACTTTATCCCAGAAAACAAGGCTGCCTCAAGAAGCTACTTGAGAATAAGCTTGTGTTGCTGACAGGGCTTCTCACCACTGTGAGATGAGCTGGGGGCTTCCCGTACAGCTTTGTGAACTCTTTTCCCCTTGCTGCAGGTGGTGTGTTTGTGGGGGGGGGTCTAGGGGGGAGAGGGACTCCTAAGAAGGCGCAATTTGTCTCAAACACTGCCGTTCAGGTTCAGAAGCGAAGGGCGAGGTGCACCAGAAGCCTCCCCGCTTATTCGCGGTGTGTGTGTGTGTGTGTGTTCACGATCGCTTGCCAGTATGGCCATGGGATCCAGATTAAATCCAGAAGAAATGACTGCCCCAACAGAGGGATTCTCAGACCCACCAGAAAAGGTTAAGAAAAGGAAGGAAGGAAGGAGAAGAAAAGGAGAAGGCACCGATCAACAGCTTTGAGGCAGATCTAAGAGTTGGTTTTGTGTTTGCTGGGCTTTGCCCAACTCCATGTAGGATTTAGAAGACGGGGTGCCTGAGTGTGGAAGTCCAGTCATCAGGTTTGCCAAAGACACAGATCCGAGAGGCCAACCTGAGCCTCTCCATCAACCCCAGAGGTTTCATCCAGGCTTCACGTGACAAGCCAAGAGACTCTGGTCCATTAGGGCAACGAAGGCGCTGCCAGGCCACAGATTCCGGCCAGATTAGTGACCCTGAAGACCAGCAGTGGTAAAAATTGCATAGCCTCTCACATCAGAGTCATGCTGATTCTGCTTACTGAGCCTAGGAAGCACCTTTAGTCCCCAACTAATTCAGAATACCTGGCCCTGACCTGCTTGTGTCTCTGCGTGAGAAAAGCTGTGGAATTCCCAGAGAGATTCGGTCCCATACGCTCCCGGAGGGTTTGAGCATGAGTAGGAACATCTGCAGAAGCTCCTTGGACCTGTCTGCCTTCTCACAGAGATGCCTGCCACTGCCATTGCCCTGCTTTGGTACCAGTGATGTTGTTGCTATGGTGACCGGGGTGCATAAGGGAAGACCGGATATGGTGATGCTCATTCTCTTTGCAGATCGATGCAAACGATGGGGGAGGGAGCCCTGGAACAGGGAGGGGGGGTCAGAACTAACCTCTCAGTTCTCTGGAAGCAGAACCGAGGTATCTGAGGTTGGGGCCATGATCTACCGTGGCCTTCCCACATCCAGGCTACCGCTTAATACCCAAAAGGAGAGCTGCCCACTAAGTTTTCCCTAAGGGGAAGGATTATCAATTGACACTGCTGGAGACACCTTAATTTAGCTGCCGTAGGACTGCTTTCTTTGGGACCAGGGCCACTCCTCACCCCTTGCCTCTGAAGAACGGCACAGGAGCAACTGAAATGGCAAAAACAGAGGAGGGGCTCGGCTTTTGAAAAACGAGGCTGGGCTTGGTCCCTCTTGCATTGACTAAAGCACCGCATGGCTTCTTCTGAGCCTCTAGCTGAGCATCATCCACTCTGTCTGAAAGACTGAGAACATGACCCTTTCCGGGGGAGGGGAGTACAACTTCCAGCGTCCCCCAGCCAGCCAGCGTGGCTAGTGGATGGGGAATTCTGGGAACTGTAGGAAAAAGGAGTGTGTGGAAGCATTTGTCTGTATCACTGTAGGGGGGCAAAGGATGAAGCTTTTCGTTGCACATGGAGTTCACAGCACAAGGGAGAAACAAAAGCAGGCATGTTTACTTCTTAGGCACACACCTTTCCTTTTTATAAAAAAAAATTGTAAACAGAATGAGTATCACAGATGTTTGGCTCAGACGTTACCCATGACAACCAGGCAAGGGGGAAAGAAGCCTGCATGCACGCACACGCACACACACGCGCACGCACACGCACACACACACTCACACACACACACACACACACACACACACACACACACACACGCACCACAGGCTCACGCACTCACACAGATGCACAGACAGACCCATGAAGTCAGCCACTGGCTGAGTTGTCTCCTTGGTGGGAGAGAGCGCCTCTCACAGTCAATAAATACAGCACCCTACATGTATGTCCCCCCTCCCCCGTCCCTCACCCCGCACCTCCGGATGCAGAGACCCACAGCCTCCGTCCCGGGCGCCCCACAGGGCAGGGGTCAAGGGGAGGTCAGCGACTCGTCCCAAGGAGAGTGATGGATGGTGTCAGTGGGATACGTCCGTCTCCAGGCCACAAGGTGGGCCCTGCCTTCCACACAGGGGCACCGTGGGGTCCCGGTTCTGTCCTTCCGTGTCCATGTCCAGAAGCGTCTGGCGGAAACCCACGGTCCTCTTGGTGGCCCCCCCGGGCGAGGAGGAGGAAGAGGAGGGACCCCCCGGCGGTGCCTGGCCCAGAGAGATGAGCTTCCAGGGGTCAAGGCGGTGGCGCCCCGGGGCTGGGCGAGGTCGGGGCGCAAAGGCCAGCGTCTGAGGCCGCTCTATGGGCACAGCAGCGTTCAGGGCCAGGTGGCCTTCCAACGCTTTGTTGCGGCAGGCTTGAGAAGGGACGAGAGAGGGAGGATCGGGCAGGCGTGGAAAATCCATGGACCCTGGGGAGGGGAGGGGGGGCAAAAGTCAGTATTGTGGAGAGAACACACTGAGGTGGCCCCCTGCTAGGAAATCAGCCCACCCCCCACCCACCCCCAAATGCAGATCTACAAGAAGCTGATCTTTAGCTAACCATTCCTCTGTTCTTTTCGGCAGGATCTCAGCCCATCTCTGGGCTGAGAATAACTCCACCTTTCTAGTCACGGGGAAGAAGCCTCTCTCTGCCCCCCCCACCCCCCATTTGACGAGGGCTCCTTCTCCAACTTGGGCTTATTTTTTGCAGCGGGAGATCCTGGGGCTCCCCCGTGCCGGCCACGTCCACCCTTCGCCCTTTGAACTTGGTGGTCTCCACTCCCTGTCAGAACGGCCCTCCGCAACGCCTGGCCTGGTCCCAGGGCTGGGCCAGGCTGCTTCCAGGTCTTCCACAGCCTGGGAAGCCTCGGTCCCTTTCTTGACCGATTGGCCCCCAGTGCTGTGGAGGGCAAGACCAGGGCGGTCAAGGAAGCAGCAGGTGGCCCCTCTGTGATGTCAGGCAAGGGTCAAGGGGGCATCCGCACGGGTTTGGTCAGGGAGCCCTCGCACCAGTGACCAATGGACGGGCGGAAGGCTGAGATCTAGCCAAGGTGGACTCGCCGCTCAAGCGCACGTAGGCCAGAGCCCGGCTCAGGGGGAGCCCAGCGGGAGTGGCGGCTCACCCAGGCAGCTGGAATCCTGCGGGTTCTGGCGGATGGCCCCATCGGAGGGGGTGCGCCGATGGCTCCTGCTGACCGCCCGGGCGGCGCTGACGTGGGTGGGGGTGAGAGACTGCCGGGGGTCCTTCTTGAAGCTCTCCACAGTGACGTCCACCAGGGGGTTGTGGCAGGGAGCCGGCGGAGGGCTTTCAGGAAGACCGGGCGCCTCGGAGGCAGGGGCGTCCTCCCCATCCGAAGGCAGCAGGGACTTGGTGGAGTTGCAGTCCGACAGGGAGGACAGGGACAGGAGGGTCAGGGAGCTGGGCGGCCCCGAGGGCAGGGGGGTCCTCAGCCTTTCCCCCGCCAGCTCGGCCAGCTCGGCCCCCAGGGCGATCGAGGCCAGGATGGAGGCGCATCCCAGAAGCACAAGCTCGCTGCGGCGACGGGCAGGGGGTGCCCCCCGCTTGGCTCCTCCTTCTGGCACGGTGGGCAGAGGGTGTGGACCCGCCTTGGACTCCACCCCTGGCGGCGGCAAGAGGGGCAGGTAGGGGGACTGGGGGCAGCTGCTCTCCTTCTCTGCGTACTCCTCTGGGGCAGCAAAGAGAAAAGGGGACGGCCGGTCGGGATTTGGAACAGAAAGCAGAGGCCTGACCTGCGGCTACCTGTGAAGGCTGGACCCAAAGAGCCAATGGGGCACTGCCCCCCCAGGAGGTGTTGCCCAGCCAGCCTGCTCTTCCCTAAGAGCCCCCACCCCACCTCCAAATATCTGGACTGTTTCCCCCTCCTGCTCAACTCGCACTCTGAATGTGTGGATTCGTGTCTGCATGTCTGCTGGTGTGGATGTAGACCCTGGGATGCTCTGGGCCCCGGGGGCCACCCTGCACTTGGCCCACCCTGGGAGCCCAAGCCTTCCCCACCCCCACCCACCCACCCCATCCAAGACGAGGGGGCAAAAAGGCTGGTCTGGTTGCAAGAGGGGCCCACAAGGAAACCGTTTGCTCCTTCCACCTTTCCTTGCCTGGCCAGAAGTGCTGCTGGTAGATCAGGCCCCTCCATCTCCAGAGAAAAGGAGGCCCACCCCAAGCCCCCTCCCCAAATCCTCCTGCCAGAATCCAGGCCTTCCAGGTGGTCTCACCCATCTCCGTCAGGCTGGCAAAGCCCCCCACCAGTGGCACGTGCTTTGGAGACTTGCCCAGGTTGGGGGCACTGGAGGACCACTGCTTGTTCCCCTCGGCCAGGGACTTCCACCTGCGCAGGTGAGAGAGAAGAGGGAAGAGTGAGCGCCCACGCCCTGAAGTGGGGGAGCCTCGGTCTTCCAGCAGAGGGAGGTCCTCCCCCCACTTCTGAGTCCCAAAGAAGAGCCCCAAAGACTTTGCTACCCCGCCCCACGGCCTCCCAATGGACCCTCTCCCCCTTGACCCCCCACACCTCATCCCTTTGCCCACCCATCACCCCTTCCTCCCCCCACCCCACCGCCCCCTCCCTTCCAAGCTGTCGGGCAGCACCTCTCTTCCTCGCTCAGCCTCTCCTTGTGGATGGTGGAACTCGGCCCCCACGTCCGACCCTTCTTCTTGGTCCCCACCAGCTCCTCCTTCTTGAGGAAGGCCTGGCGCCCCCACGTTTGGCTGCCGTCCAAAGGCGTCACTGAAACAACAAGGTGGCATTTATGGGGGCGGGGTGGGGGGGGAGAGAGAGAACAGGCTGAGTCCAGGATATGGAGTTCCACAGTCATAGTGCAGTGGCGGCAGCAGAAAAATAACATTGTGGGTGGGGCGCAAGGGGCACACCAAGGACATTTTTTAGCTGGGCATGCTGTGCTGAAAACCAACCAACCAACCAACCAACCAACCAATCAATCAAATCGTAAGTTAGTAGAAAGAAAGAGAAAGAAAAACCCACTGATATGTTTTATGCAAGAATTGGCACCCCAGTGATGTTTTCCTGGAGGATGTTCGTGTCCATTATACTATACAATCACATATGGTATAATCAGAACGATGCAGCCGGTTCACGGGCTGTTCACTTTGCCTTCCCTTGGGTTGCCCGCGGTGTCCTACCCATTCTTACAGGCACTGGCATTCACAGAAAGCTTAGACCCCAAGTGTCTCGCTCGCCTGTTGCAAAACTGGAAACACAAAACGCCGAGCCAGAAACTTGGGCAAATTGTGGGCCCAGCCCGCAAACCTCGAGTCCCACTGCATTGCCTCTCTAGCTTAACACACACACACACCCCTCAAAAGCAGGGCCGGCCCAAACCAGCAGAACCCTGGTGCATAGCAAAAGGTGCTCTGCCCTGGCATCTCTCAGCAGCAGGAGAAGTGGTGAGGACGGTCCCTACTCACAGCGGATGGCGCGCAGGCGAGGGATGACGCCGGGGCTCCCAGGAGGACTGGCTCCGTTGGCCCCCAGGCCTTTCCTCCGCTCCAGGGTGGGCGAGGCCTGGACGGTGATCTTGTGCTCAAAGCCTGTGGAAGGACGGACGGAAGACGGGTATGAGACGGAGGAGAGGGAAGGAGAGGGGCGGGAGGGAAAGAACAAGACCCCTGGCGCGCTGGCTCTCGGAAGGGCCTTCTCCTGGGCGCTTTCACCAGCAGAAACCCCGACCAGCTCCTTCCAGTCTGGGGGAGATGAGAACAAGTGTCCTCGGAGTCTGAAACCATGAGGAGGAGGAGGAGGAGCATCTTTAAGGAGGCCACCCTTGATGCCACCGGCCCCAGCATGGGCATCTCTGCCTCTGCTGCTTCTCCCCTGCCGTGGTCTCCTCCTGACATCAGCAGAGGGGAGGGGGGCTGTCTCCCCCACCCCTCGCTCTGGTTTTTGAACCCAGGGCCCCTCGTGCAGGGAGACCCCCACAAGCGGCAGGAGGGGGGAGGGTCCCTCGGGGGCCCCCCAGTGGGTACCCGAAGGGAGGCTGATGCGGTTGCCACCGTCGCCGCGCAGCTTGAGGCGGGAGCGACGGAAGTGCCCCTTCCGCTTCTTCACCCGGGGCTTCTCCTGGCCCATTTGCAGCATGATGAGGCTCAGCTCCCGCTCCACGATGTCGATCTCGCGCTGCGCCAACTCTTGCTCACGCCGGCGCAGCTCCGCTTCCTGGGTCTTCTGCTCCTGAGCTGCCCGCACCAGCTCCTCCTCTCGGCTCCGCAGCTCCTGGTATTTTTTTGGGGGGGGGAGCCAAAGTTGGCTTCAGAAGAGAAACACTAAGACACACACACCCCAAACCAAAAAAGCAGCCCCTGTACCTATTCAGGGCCTGGCTCCGGAACCTACTCCCCCCCCCCCCGGTCAAGGCATGCTCAGCCCTAAAGTGATGAAACCGCCTGAAGAATACAGTGGGGTCTTGACTTGAGAACTTAATCCGTATTGGAAGGCGGTTCTCAAGTCAAAATGTTCTCAAGTCAAATCTGCATTTCCCATAGGAATGCATTGAAAACCATTTGATCCGTATCTGCTCTTTTCCGTCCATAGAAACTAATGGGAAGCTGCTATCCCGCCTTCGACCACTAGAGGGGGATATTTTGTTTCTTTTTTTCTTAGGTCAAGAAAGGTTCAGGGAAGGTAGGGAAAATACAGTCCAGGCAGGACAGTACCAGGCAGTCTGAAGACTGTCTCCCAATCCACTCTCTAAACGCTGGAAGGAGTCAGGAAGCAGACAGGCACCCTTTTCACTGGCCAACAGTTAACTGAAAGTTCACATTTTGCACTTTCTATGCCTCCCACGTGGTTTTTTTTCAGTTCTTAACTCAAATCTAAGTATTTAAGTCAAGTCAATATTTTCCTATGAGAGCGGTTCTTAAGTCAAAATGTTCTTAACTCAAGCCGTTCTTAAGTCAAGACCCCACTGTAGCAAATTTTTCTATTCTACTCTTCCTTGACTGAATGCAGTGTCATGCCCCCTACACACCAAATCTGGGCCATAGGGCAGGGGAACTTGCCCCCCCCCGAGGCCTGGGCTGGCCCCCACCTGGCCCCTGATCTCTTCATCAAGAGGTAAAAGCAAAGGCAGAAAAGCAGACTACAGTAGCACTGGAAAGACTAAGATTTCACTGCAAGCTGTCGCGGATCAAAATCCACTTCTTCGGGCGCAGCTGCTTCTCTGGAAACGAGAAGAGCCTTTCTTGGCTGTTTTAAAATGCTGCGTCCTTTGGATCAACCTCCACATCTCTTCCCTGCCTTGCAAACCCAAGGCCCTGTTGGAGACTCGAAATCTCATGACGAAAAAGCATTAATAAATCTAGGGGTGCGGGGGATAATACGTTGATCAACTTCACAGGGCCTCATAACACTGCGTACTTTTCACAGAAACTGACAGGTATACTGGGTTCCCCTGGAGCCCATTTTCCAGGTGAAAAATCAGGAAAGAGGATGGTGTTGGTGCAAACTGTTCCCACTGCTGCTAAAATCCTGAGGTGCCTCCCCAAGAGAGGGAAGGGGGGGACAGAGCCCAGTGCTTGAGACCCCCGTTTCCGCCCCCCCCCGTGCTCTGCAGTAGCTGCCGTAGTTCCTGTCGAGCAGCAGGGCCTGCCCTTCGGGAGGTAATACAGGAGCCCAGGCCAGAGAGGTGGGACCCCAGGACTCACTTTCTCTTTGGTCCGCAGGTCATGGAACATGCTTGCAATCTCCAGCTTCCAGTCTTGCTGCAAGGAATGGAAGGACTCTAGAGGCATTTGAAACATGGCAGACTGCTCTATCGCCACCAGCTGTTGCAGGATGGAGCCAAAGTCCGGCCGGGCATGGGGGTCTGGGCTCCAGCACTCTGCGCCACACAGGGTGGGAGGCAAGGAAACCAGGAGAAGCGTTAACCCGATACAAACACGGCTCCCTGGCTGGTGTTCGGTGCCGGCAAGCCGGAACCGACTTGCGGCAACCCTAACAGGGCTTTCAAGAGAAGTCCGATATTTAAGGAGTGGTTTCACGAATTCCACACCCCCGGTGAGCTTCCCTGGCAGAGGGGAGATTCGAACCCAGGCCTCTGGAATCTTAGTCCATTGTTAGGTCCACTGCAACACAGTGGGTATCCCCAGCTCCCCTGCCTTTTGCAAAAAAGGGGCTGTGAAACAACTATGCAAGGGTCTCAGAGTATAGGCTTCTCTCTCAACACCATATCCCTCTGACGCAACCTTTTCAGTTGCAAGAACTACTTTCTGCTCTTCTGTTCCTTGGGCTGCAGGAAACTCTTCCCGTATAAAGAGGAAGAGAGGGTCCTTCGGACAACGTCCACCCCTCTGCAGCCCAAGCGGCTTCTGCTGGAAACCAAGGCCATGGCTGCCCCCTCTGAGCCCCCACTTACCCTGCAGGAGACGGGCGAAGGGTTCAGGGCAGGTGGAAGGGATGGGGAGTGTCAGCTTGTTCATGGCCACGCCGTAGGCCACAGCGAGGGCATCGATCTCCCGGTAGGGGACCTCGCCAGTCAGCAGTTCCCACAGCAGCACCCCGAAACTGGGAAGAGCAGACAGAAAGGCACAGCAGGACTAAGGGCCTGCCTGCGGTAGAGCAGGCTGACATTCATCAGGTGAAGCTCAGGGCATCAAAGGAAGAAGCTCTATTGGCCTAGCATGCAAAGCATGGCAAAGAAATGCAACCCATCCTCCTTTCCATATGGGTGGTGGGGGGGAAAGGGTTGTTCTCCTGCCAAGGGTCAGGCCACCTCCCTTTTCCCGAGAGAGGTTCACAGCCCACCCTCCCCAACCACCCTCTCCAGCATCAGGGGGTGGCCGGTTCCCTTCCGACCTTCCAAAGGGGCTGTTTGGGTAGCAAACGGGTTGCCGTCAGCTCCATTTCCCTGGATCCCTGGGCTTCGCCACCGGCGGCCCCCGTAAGTCCCCATCAGTACCAGCCACGGCTGCTTGCCTGCTCGTCTTACCTCCAGACGTCGCTGCTCTTGGAGAAGAGGGAGTGCTTGATGACTTCGGGAGCCATCCAGGCGTAGGTCCCGGCAGCGCTCATCTTGGTGGTCTTGTGCCACTCCCGGGCCAGGCCAAAGTCCGTGATCTTGAGGGTGTGGCCGCTCAAGTCTTCACTCTCAATGCGCTCCAGGATGAGAACTGGAAAGGACCGAGCGATTGGGCAGCAGGTGAGAGAGCCATGGAAAAGGAGAGGGGAGGTGCCATTCCTGCCCCTCTCTTCTATTTTTGTATATTTTTTTTCCAGCTTGGCCAGGTGGTTTTTAAATGTTAGACTCTGATAGATCTCACTTCCCCGGACTCATTGGGAAAAGGCAGGAGAGTAAGCGAAGCTCACCCACAGGAGATGGGAGGAAGGCGAGTGGCGGGAATATCTCCATGGCAACCACTCCCGGGTCCACCATCCTTCCACAAGCTTTCTGCCCTGTCCTCCAGGGTCAATTGGGGGGATGGGGACGAGGAATGTACTGGGAAGGGAGAAATGGTTCCAGCTCAGGAAGAGCCCGCTGGCTCACAGAACAGGTCGGTTACTCCAGCATCTCTTCAGAATCTAGTGGCCACCAACCCTTACGGAGTCCCAAAGGCCAGCATCACCCTCTCCCTTTGCAGGGGGAGCTTTCTGAGGAGGGGGGGTGTTTGCAGACTTCCCACATGGAACTGGACAGGCATTCCTTTGAGGTTGGAAGAAGAAGGACAGGGGTTTGAGGCAGGAATGGGCTGGAGGGAAGGGTACTGGGTATGGCTTCAGTGAGCAAAGTGGGGGCCAAGACCTTTCTAGCAGCCCTCAACCCTCTTCTGCCTCCCCCTTTTTCTGGAAAAGTAAAAACAAAGTTGAATTGTACTTCCAGAAGTCTCCAGAATGGCAAATGACCTTTTATATAAGTCACAGTCTTATCTCCCAAAGCATTTATTTAAAAAACACATTTTTCCCAGAGGTGGGCCTCTGGTTCTTTCTGATTCCTATTTTTTTTCCAATTTTGGTTTGCCCTTTCGGCAGGCTGAGCAGCCCCTAGACATTCCCAGAAGAAAATGGGCACCTGGGGTACTTTTTGGGATTTTGGGGGGGGGGCTGGTTGGATTGTTTATTGATGGGCAGGAGGGCTGGGTGTTTCATGTTTATGCTGTAAACCATGCAGAGGAGTGGCATGCCAATAAATGAAGAAACTTTGCCTGCCCCTGTTGTGTGGGATGGTGGCATTTCACTCCCACCTGTCTTCCTTTAAACCTGCCCCCCACCCCCACCCCTCCGTCAGCCAGCGCTTCCCCACCCTCAGACTTACTGTTGATGGATTTGAGGTCTCGGTGGATGATGGGCACAATGGCCTCATTATGGAGGTAGTTCATGCCCCGGGCGATCTGGACAGCCCAGTTGACCAGCACGTGGGGAGGCACCTTCTTGCCCGCCAGGGCCCGGTTGAGGGCCCCCCCGCGAGCATACTCCATCACCAGGCAGAGGTGAGGGGGGCTGAGGCACACGGCCTTCAGGGCGATGATGTTGGGGTGCTGCAGCATAGCGAAGAGCCGGGCCTCCTGCCGTACGTTCTCCACGGTCACGGAGAGGTCTTCTTCGGGGTCTTGGCGGCTGGCCTTCACAGCCACTTCTTCCCCCTGCCACAGCCCCTTGTAGACCTTCCCGAAGCCCCCCACCCCAATGATCTCGTCCAACTCCAGTTCCTGGAAGGAGATTTCCAGGGGGGGAGGATGTCCGGCGGCCAGGGAGCCTGGGATCTGGGGGAAGGCGGGGTCTTTCGTGACATAGTTGCTGGGGAAAACCCCCACCTTGTCCTGGAGCTTGCCCGTCCACCAGCCCTCGTCCCCGGAGACGGTGGAGTCCTTCGACAGGACCTCCACCCAGTCTCCTCGGTGCAGGGTCAGCTCCTCTTCTTCCACAGCCTCATAGTCAAACACGGCGGTCCAGAAGGGGGTGGGGGCCAGGGGGCAGGCCGTCCAGATGCTTTCCCCTTCCTCCCCTTCCTTGCAGGCCTGCTCCATCGGCTCAGCTCCTGCCGCCGCCGCCACCGCTGGCCACGGGTCTCGCCCTTGCATGCTTCACAGGCCCAGCCGGGTCACTCGGCCAACCTCGGCTCCTGCCAAGTCCCGGATTCCAGATGCTGTGCCATCCAGAACTCCAGCCTCGTGGGCTTCCATCTCTTGCACCCTCACAGCTCCCAATGGATCCTAGGGTCTCCCCCCCCCCGTCCAGCACCAGCCGCCAGCAGCACCAGCAGCCTCTGTCTCAGGAAGGCTTCTGACTAGTCAGAGGAGCCTGGCTTGGGAGAAGGGCAGGATGGAAAGGCAAATGTTTTGGACAAGCCTGTTCCTTTAAATCCAAACAATCCGTCCAGCCTCCCGGGCTTCTGCTCTCTCGCTCCTCGCTCGTTCTCTGCTGCCCAGCTGAAGGGAGCCCCGACTCCGCTGGCCCTGGCAGAGAAGAAAGAGGCCCATTATGTCCCCGCCAACGCCACCCTCTGAGGACAGATAAAGGCAGATTAAATGCGGGCCATTAAAACAACACAGCGGGGGGGGGGGAGGGGGAGCGTGAGGGCAGGCCCCAAGGCAGCCCTGCCATGCTCAGAGGGCCCGCTTGCACATCTGGAGACGCCTCTGGCTGCAGCGGTCTTCTCCGGCCAAGGGGAGGGGCGGGCAGCGGTCGCTCGCAGGGGTGCCAGGAAAACCCACCTGCTTTTTTGGCGGGGGGGGGGGGAGAGGAACCCTCCGTCCACCCTTCCCCAAAGCCGGAGGTTCTGGGGGGGGGGGGGGAGAACCCGCGGGCCTCTCTTACATACACCTTATGTAAGCCGCCTGCGCGTGCGGAGGGGCGGCGTGCTCTTGCGGAGCGGGCCGGAGGGGCGCTCGGCGGGCTCCAGTCTCCGGCCGCGGCTCCGGCACGACTCGCTTGCAAGGCTGCGGGCGCGCCTGGGGCAGGATCCGGCCCGCGCGGGCTCACCTACCCGCCCGCCCACCTGGTCGGGCCGGTCTACCTGCCGGTTGTGGGGAACGGGGCTGGGGGCTGGAGGTGGGATGAAGAGCCCCCCCCCCGGCCTGCGCTCTGGCAGGACTCCCCGCCGGCCCCGGGATTGCGCGCGCGTTTGTGGCTGGGGAGGGGGGAGATCTGCCCCCAGCCTGGCTGGTGACCCCTCCCTCCCTCCCGCCTGCCTCCCCTCACCCACCTGGGCTGCGTCCCCGGCTCCTCCTCCTCCTCCTCCTCCTCCTGCCGCCGCCGTGGCTGCTGCAGAGACGCCTCCGTCCTCAGAGCTAGGGCTGAGGCCGGCAGCCCCCACGCCCGCCCCGGGGCTCCCCCTTTTCTTGGAGAGCGAGGGGCGCCCGGCGCCTGGGCGGTCCCCACCGCCGGGCCGTCACCCGGCCCCCTTGCCGAGCGCCGGTCGCATCCTGCGGGGATTGGCGGGGGGGGGGGAGGGGGAGGCGAGGGAGCGCCGGGATCGCTTGCCTGCCTGCCTGCCTGTCTGCCGGTCCGCCCGGCTGGGGCTGGCGCTCGTTCCGATCCCTGCCGGCCACCCCGATCCCTTGTCCGCCCGTCTGCAGCCCTCCCGCGGCCCGCCTCTGCCTTGCCTGCCTGCCTGCCTGCTTCCCTCCCTCCCTTCCTCCCTCTTTCCCTGCCTTCTTGCCTGCCTGCCTGCCTGCCTGCCTGCCTGGGCAGCCGCTGGGTGATCTGTCAGCTGGTGCAAGGGTGGCCAGCCGGGGAGGCACCAGCCCGCCTCTGGGGCATGATGGGACTCGTAGTTCCAGGCAGGCCCTCCGTCCGTCCCCCCCCCGTCCGCCCCCCACCCCCTACCGCCGGGAAAGGCAACCGGCGCGTCGCCGTCTCTGGGCAACCCTGAGAAGCTGGCCGACCGGCTTTGCGCGCCGCCCCCGCTCGCCCCTCGGGCGGCCGAGCGAATGAGCCAGGGCGGCGGAAAGACCCGGCCCTCCCCCCTTGCCTTGCGAAGGGACCCGCTGGCCGGTGCCAGCCCGGGGGGCCACGGCGGTGCCCCTCCTGGCGAGGAAAGGAAGCCCGGGGAGCCGGCGGATGCTGGGCTGCAGCGTCCACATACGGAACTTCTCCGCGGGACGGTGCCTGACGGGCGGTCTTGCTGTCTTTCCCAGGAGCTGGGGCTGATGGGGTTTGTAATCCAACAGAGCTGGAGGGCTCTAAGGAAATGGGAGATATATTGCAGGGAAGACTTCAGCTGGAGGTCACAGCCCTTCTTGTTTCTGACCTGCCTCCGGGGTGGATTTGAATGTGTTTGGAGGTGATTTTGAACCGCTGGATAGCTGGAGGGTTTAGGCATATTCTGGCTGCGGAGTCGCAGGCTGGGAGTTCGATTCCCCCACGGGGCCTCCTGGACAGGGGCTGGACTCCCTGATCCGTAGGGTCCCTTCCCGCTCTGCTGTTCAAAGGTGATGATGATGATGATGATGATGATGATGATGATGATGATGATGATGATGCTTCGCCCTGGTCATTTCTCTGCTCAGATTGCTCACCAAAGTCTGGTGGGAAATGGAAGGGTGGCTTTCCGTGCAGTTCAGGATCTGACCTTGGGGATGAAAACCAGGGAGGCTAGCGGGGGAGTCCTTCCTCTCTCTTTGTCGCTCGGTTGTCCCCAAGTGGTGCAGGGGCCAAACTCCCGGGGACCTGGCCGAAGCAACTGCCCAGCTCTGCACCCTTCCTTTGTTCCTCGGCTGCCTCTGAGCAGCACAGCTTTCCCGGGACTCCTGGGAAATGTAGTTCAGGGCCAGCCTTGCAGGTGGCAACCAGGTGTTGCGGTCATCGCTGCTTCAGAGAGCATGGGGAGTGGGCGCGCGCGGCAGCCAGGACCTGTTGCCCTGGAAGGCAGGGAGCGGGAAGGGCACATTCTGCAAAATGGCTTGAGCTGGCACGGAGAGGGAGGGAGCAGGAATACCCACCCATTCACCTGTTTCGCTGGGAGGAGGGCAAAACCAGACCGGCAGGTCTCTTAGACGCCGCTCAGCTATAGGGGAAGGGCGTTGGAGGTGGTGGTGGGGGGAACGGATGGTAGCTGGCCTGGCACAGCCTCTCTGCCTGCAAGGCCCTAGAATGCACCAAACAGCCTATCACCACCCTGGGAGCTGAAACAGAAATGTACGTTTTTATCAAAGATTTGCTTATTTGGTTTGTATCCTTTCTTCCCCCTGACAACTGGCACCGGAGGAAGTTCTGTATCTATTTTTAAAGGACCATTAAGAAAACGGCAGTCCTGGTTAATAACAATGTGCTGTTGGGGGGTTTCCAGCTCTCCAGCAGCCTCCTTCCAAGTGGATGGTCCTGCGCCCCCCCAAAAAAAACCTCTGGCTGCTCAGAAAAGTGGGGCGAGCACTTGGAGCTCCCTGCAGAGCAGGAAGGGACCCTACGGATCAGGGAGTCCAGCCCCTGTCCAGGAGGCCCCGTGGGGGAATCGAACCCCTCAGACTCTGCAGCCAGAATATGCCTCAAGGGGGTCCCATCCTTGTGTTTTCCTTTTCTGTGACTGGCCAAGTTGTTATTGGTGACATTCTGCCTCCAGGGCGGCCCTGATCAAACAGATTGCTTGTCGACCCTTCCCGTCTTTCTGAAGAGCTCTCTGTGCTTGCTCAGAGGCACTTTTGTTATTGGTGTGCAAGGAGGAAGAGAAACATGGAAAACAGGTTCTTAAGGATTGGACTCAAATCTAAAACAGTTGAACAGACAGGGCTACTTCTCTCTCACACACACACCCCTGTGGGTCTCACAGGGCTGTGCTCTGCACTCCGTGGCTACAGATGGGGAACTGCTTCTCCAAGGGGTTTCTCCCTCAGGCAATGTTGCTGAACTGGAGAAGAAAGGGGGGGGGGGTCCACATCAATGCCAGGGATCCCCAGGAGAGCTTGGGGACCATCCGGTAAAGCCTAAGCAGGTGCAGAGAGCCTTGCACCGCCTTGACACAGATATGGCCCAGGATTAAAGGGTTTTCTCTGTAGACGAGCCATGGAGATTAGGGAGCACGTGGTGGCGGCTTGGGGCTTTGCAGCGGGGGGGGGGGAGAGAGAGAGAGAGCTGGTACAGAGGGAAGCCTGGGAAACACAGGGTCTCTTCTCTTGTCCCACCCACATAAAAGAAAGCAAAAATATTTTTTCCTGAGCACAAAAAGGGGCCTGGAGGCCTCCTGCCATCCCTTTTAGCCCCCAAATGGTTCCATGTCTGGTGTGATGGCAGTCACCCCAACCATCTGCAAGGGCTCAACAGAGGAGACGGAGCGGATTTGTTCTCTGCTGTTCTGCCGGGCAGGCCAGGAACCCGTGGGCCCAGATTATTAAGAAGCAGGCTTCAAGAGGAAAAAAAATTGGAGGGATGCTGGGAGTCGTATTCCTAAAAAGAAACACTTCTTAGCTCTGCAGTGAGAGAAACTTTGTAATGGAAAAAGCTGTTCAAGCACGCTGCCTGGGGAGCTGCTGAGTTTCTTCTCTGCTGGAGGAATTTAAAAGCAGAGATGTCCAGACCATCTGCCAGGGATTCTGGGGGCTGCATCCCACATTCCAGGGCCTGCCTGGAGCTCGGGATTAGCCCACAACATTCTTTCCAGGACTCTGATTCCATGATCCCCGAAGGTGACCAGCTGGTCTCTGCAGGAGACCACGCGATGATGCATCAGGTGAAGCCACCTTGCCTCAGTCTTGGCTCAGGTCTATTCTATTTGTTTGCATTTTTAAAAGTATTGTTCTTATTTTATGGTGCTGAGTACGAAGCTCCAACCGTCCCCCAAAAAACAAAGCCCGGTTCAAAATCATACAGGCCTCCCAAGGAGATTTTAAAAAGCACAGCAGAAAGTAGCCATGTAGAGATGTATTCTTTTTAACCTGGTTAGTGGGGGAAATAACTGGAAGGAAGGATGCCGAGCCAGGTACTTCCCTGTGGACAAGACTTCATTTAGATTTGGAGACCATGGAGAAAGAGGCCTTCTCCATCCCAGGTCCAAGGGGTTACGGGAGCTCTCCCCCCTCTCCCCTCCCCCACAAAGCATGGAAGGCTGGCCTCCTTAGGTGCAGGATTTCTAAAAAGTCATACTGTTCTCTTCTTGACAGATTATCTGCAACCCTGCAAATATTGTCAAAGCTGGCAAAGTTGCACCTTAATAAATGACTGTTTCATTTTCTGCATTTCAGATTTTTATTGTCGCATTGTAATTCTAAACACGTATTTTGTTTCCTGCCTCGGTCCCAGAAGACACCTTGCAACTATTTACATGAATAAAATAACCAGTGCAGCAGGATCTCAACGAACCTTTCGGGAGGTTGTATCAGAACCTCAGCGTCTTTTTCAAGGATCCTTCATCGCCCTGTGAGCTCCTTGAGAAACACTTTGTTGAAATGAGAATGCCTTATAAGAGGCAATGCTAAAAAATATATATATATTTGTCTAGACAACTCTCTTTCTCTCTGTGTGTGTGTACCTATATATAAATACTGTATAGATAAATGACAACTTTTTTATGTGGGTCCTGAGCGCACGTACAAGCGCAGCTTGGGGACCTTTCCTTTGGAGAGATAAGTCTTCCACTTGAGGGCCAGGGTGCCAAAGCGGGTCATGCCCCGTATCTTGAAGGGGTGCACATTGTTCTGGAAACTGAGCGGAATGACACCATGCAAGGCCGCGGGCTTAGGGCGGAGACGGCCGGAGTGGTGGACCAGCTCGTAGAGGATCCGCTGTCCCGGGTCAGCCTCCCCCTGCCTCATCTTCAAGGTGTTCCCCGTGAGGTACCTCCGCTCATGGAGGCCCCCCATGAGCACCTGCTGCAGCATGGCTCGGATGAGCGGGTTGCTCAAGCCGTAGAGGTCCAGGAGCTTGGAGGACTGCACCCTCCACACGGCGGACTCCATGCCGCCGTCCACCTCCTTCAGAGACATGAGCGACTGGTAGAGCTTGGTAAACCTCTCCCAGTCAATGCCTTTCTCCTCCTCGAGGCGGAAGATGTGCTGCCGGGCCCCCCTCCGGAGCATCCGCCGACGGCCTTCCTTCGTCGGCTTGGTGGTCATGTAGAGAGACCCCTTCGAGAGCCGGTGGCTCTTGGCTTTGTGGATCCGGAGCTGCTCCTGAGGAGAGGTGGGCACCTCCTTCTCCAGGTGCATGATGGCCTTCCAGGCTCTCTGGCGCTGCTGGTCCCCCAGGGACCACGTCATCCTGGGTGGCCTCCGGCGGGCCAGCGCTTCGGCCTTCCTCCGCTTCTCCTCCTCCTCTTCTTCCTCCTCCCTCCTCTCCTCCTCTCCTTCCTCCTGCGGGGTGGCCTCCTTCTCGCTCACACCCAGCAGGATGGGTTTCCCTCGGAACTGGAGGCGCTTCTCCTTGCGCTGCTGCTCGAGCCTTTCCCACTGAGCCTTCTCCTGCTCCACCTTCCACTTCCCGACGGCCTGCTTGATCTTCTTGCGCAGCCAAGCCTTCTTCCCGACCATCCGGCCGCCCTCCTCCGCCAAGGACTTCTCCGCCCGCTCCCGCCAGCCTCTTTTCCCAACGTCTTTCCCCCCCATCTTCTCCTTCAAGTTCCTGGCCTGCAACACCGCCAGGGCAGCTTTCAGGAACGCCTTCATCTTCTTCTCAAACTGCTTGGGGTTGGCGGTCCATGGCTGGCCGGTCTCCACAACCTCCTTCAGCTTCATCAAGACCGAAGGGATGCCCTCGGGCGAGGCCGCCTGGCGCTCCTCACCTTCCTGGATGATCTCCTTGGCTTTCTTGACCAAGGCTTCCCCTAGCCCCTCGGCGTCCATTGTGGAAGCCACCTGCAGCAGGGAGATCACCTGGCAGACCCGCTCAACTCTTTCAGCATCGGTGTGCTCTGGTTCCTCCGGCCCCATCAGGACTTCCAGGAGCAAACTAGCTTGTTCTAAAAGCTCTAGGTCTGCCCCCGGAGATGGTTCCTTCTCCAGCATGCTAAGGAAGGCTTCTGTCTCCTCTGCAGACAGTGGCCAAAATTCTTCCATTTCCAGGTCCTCCCACATGTCAGCTCCTTCCTCCCCTTCCTCTTCCCCTTCCCCTTCCCCTTCCTCCTCCTTCTCCTCCTCTCCTGCCTCCTCTCCCCCTTCCCCTTCCTCCCATTTCAGTCCCTTTTCGCCCATCATGTCTTCTTCTCCTTCTCCTTCTCCTTCTCCTTCTCCTTCTCCTTCTCCTTCTCCTTCTCCTTCTTCCATCAGGAACGTCCTCAATTGTTCCTCAACCATCTCCTCCACCATCACCATGAGGGCCGACTCAGACACTTCCAGCATCTTGGCCTCAGCTATTTCTTCCGCTCTCACCTTGGCTAGCTCCTTGGCCCTCTCCTCAGCCAGTTCCTGAATCCGGGCCTCGTCCAGCTCCATGAGATGAGCCGCGGCCAGCTCCAGAACCCTGGCCTCATCGACCTCGAGCGGCATGGTGGCGGCCAGTTCCAAGGCCCTCTCTTCGGCCAGGACGGCCGCTCTGGCCTTGGCCAGTTCCTGAATGCGGGCCTCATCCACGGCTTCCCCTTCGCCCACCTCGGTCAGCGCCAGCTCCTGGGCCTCAGCCAGCGCCTGCGCCATCACTTCCTGCAGGGCCTTCACCCGGGCTTCGGCCAGCACGGTCTCCCAGGCTTCGATCAGGGTCGCTTTCCGTGCCTGCAGCATCGCCCAGTCCCTCGCTTCCGCCAGCGCCATCTCTCTGGCCTCGGCCAGGGCCCGCCCCCTCACTTCTACCAGCGCCGCCTTCTCGGCTTCGGCCAGCGCCTTCTCCTTCAGCTGAGCCAGCATCCTCTCCTTTGCCTCGGCCCGCATTTCCGTCAGGGTGCTCTCTGTGACCTTCAGCAGCCGCTTTTCGGAGGCCGTCAGGAGGGTCTCCGCCTTCCACATCCTCCGGAAGTCCCAAAGCAGAGACCCCTCCTTCGACTCTTTCTCCTTGGGACCTCCCTTCTTTTTCCCTTCGGCCAGCTCCCTCTGCTTGTCGGCGGTCTTCGCCAGCCTTCTCTTGGGGCCTTCTTTCTCTTTCTTCTCCGCCACCTCCCACTCCTTCCGCTTGGCCGCCTCTCGCTCTTTCCCTCTGGCTGCCTCTGGTTCTTTCCCTCTGGCTGCCTCTGGTTCTTTCCCTCTGGCTGCCTCTGGTTCTTTCCCCCTGGCGGCGGCTTCCACTTCTCTTCCTTTGGCCACCGCCTCCTGTTCTTTGCCCTTCACCCCTTCCCGCCTCCTCCCCTTGGCCAACAGTTCCGACTCCTTCCTTTGAGCCGCCTCCTGCTCTTTCTGTTTGGCGATCCTTGATTCTGCCTTTCCTACTTTAGCCGCCTTTCTGGCCACCTTCTCTTCCTTTTCTGGCGCCTTTCCCGCTTCCCTGCTTTTGGAGACCACGGCGGAGACCCGGCTTGCCTGGGCTCTGTGATCAAGACCCTTCTTCCCCTTTGCCCCCTTCTCCCTGGTCATCACTCTCCTCCCCTTAACCAGCTCCTCCCGACTCATCTCAAGGCTTTCAAGCTCCGTCTCTGAACTGCTGAGCCAGTCTCTCCCCTTCTTCACGGCCACCACCGTCTCCAGGCTGGGCACAGAAGGCTGAAGGGACAGCGCCGTCGGCTCCTCTAAAGAGGCCTTGAACACCCCTTCCATGTACTTCTTCCACTCTTCCGGCTCCATGGTGACTTTCTCCTGAGACAACAGGAGGGACTGTCTGATGTTGGTGAAGGCCTCCCAAGACATGGCGCGGCCCCCGAGGGCAAGCCGGGCGGAGGCCAGGAAGTCCTGCGCTGCGGTGCGGCCCTCCACCGACAGACCCGTGCGAAGCATCATCAACTTGTAGAGGTCGTTCCGCCAGTTGGTCCCTTCGGTGCTGTAGTGCTTCTTCGGATCGATGAGGCTGCCCTTGGGGGCCGGCTGTGGGGGCCCAGGAACCACCGGCTGGCTGGGCTGGACTTGCGGAGGGACGTCCGGCTTCAGGTCCAGCGGGGTGGCAGAGATCACTTGCTCCTTCTTGCCCTTCCGCTCCAGGTGCTTCAGCATCTCCGTGTACAGCTGGGTGCGGGTGTCCCGACGCTGCAGGAGGACCGGCTGAGCCTGCTTGTGCACCGGGGGCAGCTTGGGGACCTCGCGGGAAGTGGTGGGAAGGACTTTGGGCCTCCCCGGCTTCTCCTTCGCCTTGGCCTCCTTGGGCGTCTTTGCTTTCCGCCAAGTACCGTCGCTGAGGACGGAGCCGCTGGTGGCGGAGCCGCTGCTGGTCTCGCTGGTGGTGGTGGTGGTCACGCTGCTGAGGCTGGGGCTGCTCTCAGGCAAAGGAGCAGACACCGAGGAGATGATCTTCCCCCGCGCTTGCTGGATCCTGGGGACCTTCTCGGATTTCTCAACCTCCTTGGCAACTGCAGGGAAAGAAGAGATTGGAAGGTGAAGGGAAGGCATCTCTGTTCAGGGCACAGCACACGGCGGGCACATGCAACAGGAGCCATCCTTTGCTGTTTCAACAAGTCGTTCGTGGAGGCTGGCAACATTAAAAAACAACCAAACCATGTAATATAAGCACGAGGGTCCCCACAATTCAGGGTGGGTTTTTTGTCATTTTGGGACTTTGAAACAGATTCTGATTTAGTTTGGAGGGCTTAGCACCCCACCTGATTCCATTTGTACCCCAAATCTTTACGGATGTCTACATCTGTGTTTCGAAAACCAAAATGGCTCTGCCTTGTTTTTCTGCTGATGGATATGAAATTTGGAGACAGGGTAGATGCTCAAGAAGGGTTGGAAAGCAAACTTGCCATATCTCAGCTAGCCTCAGGGGATTGCACGCCAACTACCTTTAAGTTTTGCTTTTTTAAAAAAAAAAAAAACCCATCTTGGATCATGAAGACATTTGTGCCCTAAACCTGAGCGAGTTACTTAATTCAATGGTTGTTGTGGGTTTTGGCCGTGTTCTGAAGGTTGTTCTTCCTAACATTTCGCCAGTTTCTGTGGTCGGCATCTTCAGAGGACAGCACTCTGAACACTTCAGAACATGGCCAAAGAGCCCGAAAAACCCACAACAACCATTAGATCCCAGCCGTGAAAGCCTTCGCAATTACTTAATTCATTTCACTGCTCTGTGGAACCAAATTGGTTTCTTCAGCTTCAATCCAGACCTCATGCAGACTGCTCCTGATCAGGTCAAGAATTTGTGGTTTGCCCAAACATGGTGTCCAGCCCTCAGAATCCACTGCTTGGGATCCTGTTCCTCAGCATCACATGTGCAACACCAATGTGGCAAACATTGCAGGTGGAAGGCTTCCTTCAGCAATGTCAGGGTGCCCACAACTTCGTGGCATGGAGCACAAGAGGCGTGCACCTTTTCAAGCTGCAGGCAATTTGCTGTTGGTGAGGAGGCCATCCCCGTGGTGCCTGCAACGGTATTTCTGCCACTGTGTGAAACAACACCAGGAATTGTTTGGGTTCAGTAGAAAGGCAAGAGAAATGAGAAGTAGGATAAAGAATAAATGCAAAGCCCTGAAGTCCTGGTACAAAACTGGAAAGTGCCAAGGCAGCAGAATTAGAATTGCAGGAGCAAAAGAGACATTCCTCATTAAAAGCAAAGTTCCGTAATATCCCAGCAAAGCAAAATTGTTCTGAGCATTCATCTAAAAGCAGGCAGTACAGGAACTCCATAGAGGCAGAGAAATGTTCTGATGAAGCTTCCAGGATCCCAGGAGAGAGAGCTCTAAAGACGCAGCTCCTTTTGTTAGCCATTAGAGAGAGAGAAAATGAAATGCAAAAGAGAGTGTTTGTTTATGATGATGCTACCCAACAGTTCCTTACAGGCAGGAATGTTCCAAACAGAACTTGATGAGGCCAAAATATACAACGATGCTTCTTCCATTTTCATAGGTAAGAATTTCAAGCCAGCTCTCTCTTTCAGCCAAATAACAATAAGGTGCAAACTTTTGTAAAGTTTGACCCAAAAATCCTACATGGTGCACAAAATGCTAAGTTTTTCATGCAGAAGATGACAATTTTGCCCCAGACCCACAAGTTTTTTTCCCCCAAAGGCTGTTGCTGGTCTTTTTGCTCTTGCACCCAAGGAAAGATTCTCACAGTGTTTGCCCCTTTGGGCAGGCAATGTATGTTGGGGTTTCAAGGCCCCCTTCTGGCTGAGGAGGACAAAAGGACGTGCCTGGAACTCACCTGCCTTGTGCCTGGCCTCTGGCTGCTTCCCAGACTGGGCAAAGAGGCCCAGCCATCGGGCCTGAGCCTCTAAGTGCGAATCGGGCTTGGCAAACTCTTCCGGTGCCCCCAGAGACATGAGCCTGCGCCGGGCACGGGGCGGGCGGGCGATGGGCTTAGTGATCTCCGGGGCACACTCAGACATGAGGAAGAGATTGGCGGTCAGCTGATTCTCCACCCGGTTCATCAGCCTCTCTGCCCCTTCGGTCAGGGCATACACCGCTTCGTCCTGTGTCTCAGCAATGATGCCGGCAGCCCGCACTCTGCGAGGGAAAGCTTTCTCCTGGGTGCGGATCAGTTCCGTCCTGGAAGGAAGGAAGGAAGGAAGGAAGGAAGGAAGGAAGGAAGGAAGGAAGGAAGGAAGGAAGGAAGGAAGGAAGGAAGGAAGGAAGGAAGGAAGGAAGGAAGGAAGGAAGGAGAAAGAGTAAGGGAAGGAAGGAAAGGAAGGAAAGGAAGGAAGGAAGGAAGGAAGGAAGGAAGGAAGGAAGGAAGGAAGGAAGGAAGGAAGGAAGGAAGGAAGGAAGGAAGGAAGGAAGGAAGGAAGGAAGGAAGGAAGGAAGGAAGGAAGGAAGGAGAAAGAGTAAGGGAAGGAAGGAAAGGAAGGAAGGAAGGAAGGAAGGAAGGAAGGAAGGAAGGAAGGAAGGAAGGAAGGAAGGAAGGAAGGAAGGAAGGAAGGAAGGAAGGAAGGAAGGAAGGAAGGAAGGAAGGAAGGAGAAAGAGTAAGGGAAGGAAGGAAAGGAAGGAAGGAAGGAAGGAAGGAAGGAAGGAAGGAAGGAAGGAAGGAAGGAAGGAAGGAAGGAAGGAAGGAAGGAAGGAGAAAGAGTAAGGGAAGGAAGGAAAGGAAGGAAGGAAGGAAGGAAGGAAGGAAGGAAGGAAGGAAGGAAGGAAGGAAGGAAGGAAGGAAGGAGAAAGAGTAAGGGAAGGAAGGAAAGGAAGGAAGGAAGGAAGGAAGGAAGGAAGGAAGGAAGGAAGGAAGGAAGGAAGGAAGGAAGGAAGGAAGGAGAAAGAGTAAGGGAAGGAAGGAAAGGAAGGAAAGGAAGGAAAGGAAGGAAGGAAGGAAGGAAGGAAGGAAGGAAGGAAGGAAGGAAGAAAGAAAGAAAGAAAGAAAGAAAGAAAGAAAGAAAGAAAGAAAGAAAGAAAGAAAGAAAGAAAGAAAGAAAGAAAGAAAGAAAGAAAGAAAGAAAGAAAGAAAGAAAGAAAGAAAGAAAGGGGGGGGAGAGAGAGAGATGCACGATGAGACCAGGAAGGCCAGAAGGGTGTAGTACGGTAAGGGTCCAGCCTTGCAGCTTAAAACACGTTGTCCTGCAATTCCACTGTAAATTTCTCCTTCCTGGAATGCCAAAGCTGGGTCCTTCTTTGGCCTTCATGACTGATCATTTCCACCTTTCATGATATCGGCCACACAGCCTTTGGAGTGGGACTCCTCCGCCTGGGCCCCGTTGGGTGTGGTGGTGGTCCAAATTGTCCCTGCTTTGGAGCCCCGCACTGAGATGGGACCCATTAAGCTTCCCTCTGGGGACATTTCAGTGCCCGGCCACCTGGTCTTCATATACGAGAGGCTTCCGGGAAAGGAACCTAGTCAGGAACCTCATCTTAGCCAAAGAAGCCACGGCTACCCCCACCCCACAAGGGCTTCAGAGGAGAGAGAGAGGCCCTTTTCTGCCCAGAGTCCAACACGCCAGGAGGCACTTACAGGTCTTCCAGGCTGCTTTCTGCCAGCCGCTGCATTTCCTTCTTCAAGACAAATTTATCTGTAATGCCAGCCACCGCGTCCAGCAGAGAGCGGGCAAGGTCTCGCACTTTCTTGCTCTCGTCCAGCAAGGCTCGGGCCAGCGGGACCACCTCCTTCTCGGTCAGCAGGTCCATCTTCCCTAAGGCTTCCCAAGCGGCCAGCCGCATCCGGACCTGGGAAGGAGGAAAGTACGGGATCTCAGACCTCACCTGTAGGAACTCCGCACTGATCCAGAGCCATACCCAGGCTCCACACACAGACGCCTCGTGCTCTGCTGTCGGACAGGGTGGGCTCTGGCCACAGTTTGCAGGATGGGAGCTTGTCCACCTCCGAGGCGGCGGCAAGGGCAGATAATGTGAAGACGGTACTTTGGGAGCCAAGCGAGTGGGATAGTGCTGATGAGGGAGTGGGAGCCTGAGATGGGACAAAAGCATTTCCAAGCCGGGAGCTTGGCTCAAGGAGCACAGAGGGATGGGTGAAAACCCAGCGGAATGGGTGTAAATTCCACCCCTCCTTTTTTTTTTCTGAGGACAAAAAAAGCTTATTTTTAACAGGAACTCAGGCTTGGGGCTTGGGACCCAGGACTCAGAACCAAAGACCCGCGGACATCCCTGGAAAGTTCACCCGAAATGTTCTGGAGCCAGACTTCTCCAAAGTCCCTGACGGGGGTTAACTAGCTCATAGGTAGGGCCTCATCCTACAGGGATCATCTGGCATCCACGTTCACGGAGGAGAACCCTACGGAGCGAATCCTCCGGGAGTACAATCTGTTTGGCTTCTCTTTCTTCCTGCTGGGATGCTACGGGCAGTCCTCCAAAGCGAGTAGCCCTAAGACGGGTGAGGGCACAGCCCCGTGTGCTTCTGATGCTGTTCCCAGCACCCCAACCCCACCGGCGCCTGATGCCAGCTGACCTCTTTGTGGGTCGTGTCCAGGATGAGACGGTCAAAAGCCTGCTCTTGGACAGGGGAGGGCAGCTGGTAAGACTCGGAAATCTGGACGAGAGCAGCAACGCAGAGCAAGTAGGTGGAATAGGGCACATCGTCCATGAGGTTCAAGATGGCCTTCACGACGCTAGGCAGGGAGGCGTCGCTGGGCTTATGCCGCAACCAGGGCTTCGTCACAATTTCTGCCAGCAGGTCCCGGCGGCGCTGCTGCCCCTCGGAGATGGACGCGGTTCGCCGCAACCTCTGGGCCTTCTTCTTGCGGGCTTTCTCCACGATCTCCGAGGTGTCCCACTCCGGCAACTGAATCTTGATCAGCTTCCTCTTGGGCAAAGGGTGCCTGGTTTGCTTCAGGGGGCACGTGAGGGTCTCGGGGGTCCCCCTGGGAAACAGCTGGGCTCGGATCACTGAATTGGGGATGTAGCCGTCCGGCGCAATGGGCCACGAACGCCCAGTTTGGAACGGGATCCGGCGGATCAAGGGGACCGTGTCCCTCAGGGCTGGAAGCCCCCGGTAAGGCGGAGGCGTTAACGGAGGCTCGGCGGGAGAGGGCTTCTTCTCGAAAGAGGCCTGCTTCAGGAGTCGGTACTCCAAAGCAAACTCTGGGTGCACCTCCCTGAGATCCGGCACGTCCCCAAAGAAATCTGGGCCGGGCAGGTGGGCAACGTCCTTGCCGATGAACTCGAGGACTTTGGCCACGTCTTTTTCCATAACCACCTCCTTGTGGTTGGTGATGGGCTCCATCCGATCAAACTTCTTGGCCTGCTTGCCCACCTGGCGATACCTTTGGGAGAGAAGGGGTTTGAGACAGGCCGGTCAAGGTGCGGAAATTCCTTTTCTTTTCCAGCCAGGGCCTTAGAAACCACCAACCCCCAAGCATTATCCTGCCCGATGCCCTTCCCTGTTCTCCAAGAACACAGAGCATCGGCCCCCAGCCCAGCCAGTTTCACATCGCTTTCCCCAAGCCATCAGGAAGACCGTTGCCTCCCTGCAAATGTATGCGGAGCCCCTGCTGTCATTCCGTGGCCACCCGAAGCTGGATCGAAGTCTTGGGACAAAGACAGGTGTCTGAGTTGGCCCCTCCCCACAACTCCATGACACCAGAGGGACGGGGAATACTTGGTGCTATAGGTTTAGGCAGGGTGAGATCACACTCTACGTGGCCTTCGCTCTTCAACACCGCCCACCTCTCCTCTTCCTACCTCTTCCTCTCTGCTAGATGACACCCTGCTGCTGGCCAGAATTTAGAGCCATCCTGGAAAGTTGGGGTAGAGCCCCTGTTAATAAGCCGGTTAATCCATAGCTGGTTTATTCCAGCATGGAGCCTGGGCTGCCGTCCAGCTGCTTAAAGCACCTGACCGTGTTAATGTTTGCCCAGCCTCCTCATTTGCAAGTCCTGCAAATCAGCAAGTGGCACTCAGCCATGAAATCGTGGCCTTCTCCAGGGTCACCTGGTGAGGAAGGATCTGTGGGGAAATTGTATGCTTTTACAATGTGTATAGCAGAAATTGTTTTGGGCACAGGTCAGTTTCCAGTAAGGATGATCATTAACTGCTGTCTATTGTCTCTGGGTAATGTAGTTAAAGTGTCTACCTCAGGAATGTTTACATTGTCTGTGTATTTGGAGTTATCTGTGTCTGTTTACTATTAACTGTCTGTTTACCAGCCTGTCTGTTTACCAACCACTCGTTTACTGATGCCTTTGTATTCAAGGAAATTACTTGTCTCTGTTTACCAGCACTCTGGTTATTCTGTTGTGTATTCAAGAAATTAGTTACCTCTGTATTGATTACTAGTGCTGTAGTAGGGAGAAAACAAATAAAGGAAGAGGAGGCAGGGGAACAGGAGGTCCCTCTGAACAGCAAACCACACTCGAGTGTCCTGTGTCTTTTCCTTTCTCCTTGCTGGTCGAGGAGAAAGATCCCTGCCCTGAGGCTTCATCTGCAAGATCCCTACTTCCTCTCATCTTGCAGATCCCAACAAGGATCATAGGAGGTAGTGGGGCTGAAGCGCAAGAAGCCAAGGCTTGGTCAACCCGTGAACCTGGAGGATGCCCCTATCAGTGCCGCTGACGATGGAGGCACTGAATGTTGGAACCCTACGGATAAGCGGGCTAATTTCCAGTGAGTTAATTCCCAGGGAGGTGGTGTTGCTCAGGGTCATTTGGTGCATCAACCGACCGAGGTAGACACAGAGGCAGGGTCCCATCCTGATGGCTCGCATCCTTCTCCCTTGCTGAGCTCTCTCTCTCTTCCCCCCTCCCCCCAAATCCTCTTCCATCATTAACTCACTTGGGCACAAAAACGATGTCGAACGAGAGGAGGAAGCAGGACAGGAAGGGCAAGGGGTGCTCCACCACATCATCCCTCACATGGCCCGTTGGCCAGCATACTGAGCTGCTTCGGGGCAGGTAGGTGACGCAGGAGATGAAATAGATGTTCATGTTGCAGCCCACCACCAGGTCCCCCCGCTGGTTGGCGAAGCAGACGCGGCTGAACTTGAGAGTGGTGTCGAACTCCACCAGCATCTGCCCCAGGATGTCCCAGATGCGCACGGAGCCGTCGGAGCCACCGGTCACCAGGATGCGAGCGTTGTGGCAGTAGTCGAAGGAGGTGATGGAGGTGGAATGCATGGCGCTGGTCTCTTTCCAGAACGGGTTCTTCCTCCCGGGCACCAGCGACGCCTGGCGCCACAGCCGCACCCGGTTCTGCTCCGTCAGGACGCAGATGTAGCCCAGGAATGAGGAGGAAGGTGGTTGATCCGGCAGTTGATGCTGGGGATGGCCACCAAGGGAACCACATCCAACAGGTTGTTCTTCTTTAACACCACATCCGAGAGGATGATGTATTCATCAAGACCGTAGGAACACAGGTAGGAGGACTCTCGCGAGTGGTACGCCAGGTTCCCAGAGGCAGAGATGCTGCTCGAGCGCTACCACATGCCATCATGGATTTTGCGCGCCCCCATCCGGTACAGTTGCTGGGTGACGGTGCGCACCTTCCCACTCTTGTAGCCCGTGAAGATGAAGCCGGAGGTGCGCCCGTGTCAGGTCGAGACGGCTGTAGGCAAGGCACAGCACTTTGTCCTCCATGTCTGTGGTGTGCAGGATGTACTTGACCGTGCAGGGATTCTTGGTGGTATCCAGGACATAGACATCACTGGTGCCCATGGTCACCATCAGCTCCTCCCGATCCGGGTCGTAAACGTAGTCCAGCGCCTTTTCTAGCAACTGGAACGGCCAGGTGACGAAAAGCATTTCTCCCGTCACGGGAGAGAGGAATCGGATCACGCCGTCGTTTGTGGCAGCCAGGATGCGTGCCTTGTCCGGTCCACACTGGATGCGCACCAGCTTCTGGACCACGGATTTGGACCTGTTGAAGAGCTGGTAGAAGTTGTTGATCGTGCGGATGGAGAAGCTGTATTTGGTGCGAAGGAAGAAGGTCTGCTCGTTGATGAACTGCATCTGGAACAGCTCCTCCCCAATGTCCACACGCCGGAGTTGCTCGCAGGTGGTCAGGTTCCACTCCTTCACCCTCCCGTCCAGGGAGGCGGTCATGAGTGTGTGCACCGAGGTCCGGCTGATGATGCTGGTGATGGCGCTCAGGTGAGCCTTGAACTGCCCAATCTGGTTCCCCGTGTCAAAGTTCCACACCTTGATGTCCCCGGCCAGGTCTCCGGTGTAGAGGAAGCTCTGGGACCAGTTGGCCGAACAGCAGGTGAGGGACACACCCTGGCTGACCTGGAAAGTGCGGACCTGGGTCTTGGATTGGTAGTCGTATGCCCGAATGTTGTTCTCGCACAGGGCGAGCAGCACTCTCCGCTCGGGCTCCACGCAGAGAAAGTGCACAAACTCCCCAGTCGCGATGCACACCTCCTGGGTGACATCTAGGGATGGAAGGCTCCCGGGGGCAAAGGACCAAAACGCCACGATGCCAATGGCCCCGGTCACTACCTCGCCGGTCTCTGGGTTGTAGCACATGCTGGTGATGGAGTAGGGGGAGCTCATCTCGGCCAGAAGCGTGAAGTCCTGCGTGTGGTCGCCAAACAAGCGCAAGTGGATATCATCGCAGTACGCCACCAGGAGATGGAGATGGAGGACATGAACCATCATGATCACTCGTGGGTCTTCAGGCAACGAGTACTCTTTCTCGGTCACGGCGGTCTCCTTCTCTGTGCTGTAGGTCCAGACACGCACCTGCAAAGGAAGAAAGGACTCGTGGGTTACCCTCAGGTGAGTCCAGCCCTGTTTTGCCAGGCTGGGAGTTGGGGAGAATGGATCCTGTGGGGCCGAGAGGGGATGGGGGAGGTCCTGAACAGGGAGGGTTCTTTAGCTGAGTTGGCTGGTTGGTGGGTGGGGGTCCTTGTCTCTCTGATTTGGTCTTCCTCTTTTTTTACTGCTGCCTTCCAGCAGCTACTAACTTTTTAAGTTGGTCACACAGCCTACCAAGATTTATTGAACACCCAAATTCAGCTGTTTTTCAAAAAAGCGAAATAGATTTCTAGCGGTCTATAGTTTCAGGGTTGTGGCGTATGTGCTTCTTTTGCAGCCTGGTGCATTCGGGGGCAGAAAACTAGCCTCTGAATCCACCAGAATTACTGGCCTAGGTTCAATGATTTCGACACCAGGTGTTGATTTGATCCCAAGACCATGCAGCTTGTAATTCAATTCAGTGCAAACCTCTGATGCTGGAAGAAGCAAGAAAAGGAAAGATGCTGGGTGGGTGTGCACGCCAAGGCAGTGCTCAAGCTTCTTCTCAGCTGCCTAGAATGCCTTCCATCCATGCAGCTTTCCCTAGGGCAAATCACTCCAAGAATTGGCTGCCAGGATGACCTGGAGTAAATGGAGGCCTTGGATTCAGGCCCACTGGCCTCTTCTCTGGGAGGAGAAAGGGAGCCCGAAGCAAGAGGGGGTGGGAGGCGCATAAGTGGAATCAAGGCGCAAGGTTAGGAATAGCCACTCCCTAAGGCTGTTGACTTTCTCCTGGTGGGTGGAGGAAAGAAAGGCAACGCAAGGGGTGGAGCAGCCTTGATGGGTTGCATGCTACCTCTGAGTCAGCTATTGTGATAGGATGCTGGCCTCAAGATGTTTCGGCCCAGCTGCCAACGTTTGAGTGTCGGAGGTTGGAGGTTGCAAAAGGTAGGGCAGCTCCTGTTGTCCCCTCACAGGCACACACACACACAAAACACACCTCTGCCATGAGCCACCTGGCCACCTCTCACCTTGCTCTCCTTCCCTCTCCTCCAGGTGAATGAGGCAAAGTAGGTGCTTGCGTTGGTGGTATAGAGGCAGATGAGTGGCATGAAGTCGGGAAAACAGCTCTCCCGGAAGATGATGCTGGGTCTGTCGCTCAGCAGGATATGGGCTCCTTCGGCTGGCATCTCCGGCAAGCCCTGTCCAAGGAGGGAGAAGATGGCGGGTGGGTGGGCAAGGTTTACAGGGCTGAGGTTGAAGGATGCCTAACTGCTTGTGGTCAGCATTTGTGTCACCAGGAGGGAGAGTGGTGGAAGAAAGGAAGGAGTTGATGATGGATGGATGGATGGATGGATGGATGGATGGATGGATGGATGGATGGATGGATGGATGGATGGAAGGAAGGAAGGAAGGAAGGAAGGAAGGAAGGAAGGAAGGAAGGAAGGAAGGAAGGAAGGAAGGAGGGAGGGAGGGAGGGAGGGAGGGAGGGAGGGAGGGAGGGAGGGAGGGAGGGAGGGAAGGAAGGAAGGAAGGAAGGAAGGAAGGAAGGAAGGAAGGAAGGAAGGAAGGAAGGAAGGAAGGAAGGAAGGAAGGAAGGAAGGGAAGGAAGGAAGGAAGGAAGGAAGGAAGGAAGGATAGACAGATGGACGGACAGATGGATGGATGGACAGAAGCTAAGTGCATTTGCTTTGTGGTACCCATTCTGTAAGAAATCCCCTCCTTCTCTCTCTTACATCCCAACCGCACCCCATCCCAGAGAGAAAATTTTGGTTTCTGTCATCTGACATTCCATCTCCATCACCTTCTGAAGTTCCAGCTTGTTCATAATTTGTGTTTTGAGTTCCTTCCACTGAGGAACAATGCGAACTGGGCCTTTCAACATGATGATGCTTTTGGTGCGGCTGCTGCAGAAGGCACACTGGGGAGGCACCAGGAAAAATGTCCACCCGCTGCAGGATGATGATCTGGAGAGGAAGAGATGGGTGAATGCTGTGAATTTGTGAGAGAAATCGGGAGAGGAGGCCTTGGTGCTTCGTTAGCTCTGTGATGGGGAATTATAAACACATGAAATCTAAAGCATTCAATTTAATTGAAACAATGTCATGGTAGATAACCCTGAGGGTCAAGGTAGACAGTCTGGTGCTCTCCCTATGCTTCAGTCCACAACCACCCTCAGATGCAATCAGCACGGCTGAAGGTCATGGATGATCACAGCTGGACTCCAAAACATGTGGAGGTCACTGGCGTAGCACAGATGTAGCCACCAATGGCTCAATAAGAGCAGCAGCTGGCAGGCAGAGGGTTTTCTCGGCTCCTCTACCTCCTGAGAACCTTTTTCGAAGGGTTCACCCTCAAATATGGGTGACAAATCATTTAAATAAACAGATACAAACATCCGTAATAGCCTTCAGAGATTTTAACCAGGAAATTCTGTGTCTCCAGCATGTCCACAGCACGGACCTGCGGTATCTGGAAGAACCACGGAAGGGCTACTTTTGGGGACCCCTGCTCCCCAAGGGCAGAGGGCACCTCAGCTGTGGGGAATGAACCTCAAATGCCTTGGTGCTGGACAGCATTGGTGTATTTAAAAGGGAGGGCTCAGTTCCACCCATCACTGCTCCCACCATTCGGGGAACGTATGTGTGAGACTGTGCACATTTTCAGCATCCATGCCTTCCCCTCCAACCTTCCTGGGGTCTTTTCATAGTTGCTCCTTCTTCACTGCCTGGAGCCAGCCAAGTGGCAAAGCCTGGACCGCTCTCTTCCAGGTCCCACTGAGTCCTGGGTCCCACTGGAACTGCTCAAGGTGGCCTCAAATCCCACGAGACCAACCTGTCCCGGTAAGAGGTGGGGCCCTCGGCCACCGAGAGGCTGGCGTTGGGTGTGGCCCACCGAGAACCCCATTCTTGGTCCCATCCGTTGGGAGAGGGCGGCCACCAACCTGGACCACCAAGGGATGGCCTGCTGAGATCCTTGGAATTCCCGAGGGAAAGACAGGAGTGTGATGTCACAGCATTCCGACCAATCAGGAAAAGAAGCAAATGGAGGAAGCCGTTGAGTTGGATTCCACCCCCCCCCCCCCCAGGCTTCACTTGGTATTCTAAGCAATGCAAACGACACCCAGGAACTTCCTTGCGGGCCGGGATCTCTGAAAGAAGAGCACCTTCTCCCTGGTGAACCTGCCTGGAATTTAAGGTCTTCTTCAGTTCAGCCTTCAAAGAGAGTTGCATCGGAAGTCCCAGCAAGCCAGGTTGAGTTGAGCCGGTGGTGTTCTCTCTATCTCCTTCTCTCTCTCTTTCTGCAATTCTTTTGCACATGCACGTGCATGGATAGGCAGTCACCCAGACAGGCAGGTAGGTAAGCAAGCATTTACAAACACAGACAAAGGGAGGGCATCTGCCTCTGGTTGGCAGGCAGGCTAAAGGGGGCTGGCTGAGGGGCGGTCCGAGGTGGGGCATCACCTTATGTCCCCTAAAAGGAGGACCCCCCCTGGGGGGGCTTTCTCTGGGCAGGCCAGACAGGTTGAATCCTTGTTCAGCTTCCAGCAAGCAGTGAAGCTGCCCGCCTTCTTCTCCCTGCCCTTTGGATTTCAAAACAGGCTTGATTTTTTTCCCAAATGCTTTTACCGTAAATCCATTTTTAAGCAGGGTTTTTATATCTCTCGCTGCACATCCCGTTGGGGGTCCTCGTGGGCAGAAAACCAATGAACAAATACTTTGAATAAACAAAGTAAGTAGAAAACGTCTTTAAGGAGTGGAACCTAGGATCAGAAGATGGCTCTTTCCATTTAGTTTCGACTAGGCAATTGGTTGATGCCAACGGTGGGGAATCAAAGAGACGCCTTCTTTAGTGGAGTGACACTCGGGTCTCAGGATTGTGCTGAAGTAAACAAAATTATGCCTTACCTTTATAGAAGAAGAAGAAAAGAGGAGGAAGGAGTGTAAAATTCACAGGTCTGTGGAAGAATGTGAATGCTATGGATATTCTGGAACATCAACTACAACACTGTTAGAAGCCGTCTTTTTCTTGCTGTGTAATTGTTATTTTGATTTTCATGGTTGTCTTCCTTGATCATTTTTCTGTTTCTGTTTTATTCCCACCCCCACCCCACCCCCTTGGTACTAGGACTGGTCGTGCTGCCCAGGGTTTCTGGGAGCTGCAGTCCAAGAACACCTGGGCTTCCCCTGGGTGGGGACCTGCAGGTCAAGTTGGCTGATTGTGTGAACAGCTGCTGGAGGCAGCGTGGACTGTGTTGTAATGCCCCGAAGAACCTAAGAGCACCAGAAAAGGATCAGGCCACAAGGCACCTCTTTGACTCAATATCCTACCAGACAACAGCACCTATTCCAAATAAGGGCACATCAGTGGGCCACAAGTGCGACTGCACACTCCATCGCGTGTCCCCATCAAAGAACACAAGATTGGTGGTGAGTTCAGGTTTGTGGGCCAGTGAATCCATTCCAGGTTTTAGTCTACATGAGCTATCCCAGGGGCTGAACCTCCTTGGGGGATGAAATTTAGCATCTTTGACCACTCCTGCAAAACTCAGAGGAAAACCTGGCATGGATTCAGTGCCCTGAGAACTTGGAATCACTGGCTGGAAAAGAAAGCTGAGCTAGAGAGGTCCTCTTCTGTCCGATTCAGCCTCGGAGGAGGCCCGATCAGGACTGAGGAATGACAGGAAGAGAGAGACAGAGAGAGGCAGAAGGTGAGAAAGAAAGAGAGAGATGCAAGGGGGCCTAGGGCTAGCTGAAAGCAGTCCGAAGGACGGTTCGGAGCAGGAAGTGGCTCATGGATTGGGTGTCCAGCTCCTTTTGCAATGCTGGAAAATATTCTGAACAACCAGCAGCCCTCAGCCTGTGCAGTGGCAATGCTTGGTGTGGGCTGAATGGGTGGAGCAGCTCCCTGGTGTTGCCGTGGCAACCTCAAAACAATGGACCACTCTTTAGGCGGGATATAAAATAAATAAATAAATAAATAAATATCTCTAGCCTTGAATGCAGCGGCCTTCGCAACCCCGACCCTGCCGCAGGTTGACCTGTGCCGCTGTGAGGCAACCCATGGCCATCAGAGGGCAGCAGGGCCCCTCTTCTTAGGCGCCGGGAAGCAGGATGTGCATGCGCATGGGATCCTTCCCCTTGGATTTCCCAGGGAAATTTAACTCCTTGCAAAGGGAATGCCCCCTTTTCCTCTGAAAATGTAATTTTTCTCTTTCCTTTTAAATTTTTTTAAAAGAAGGGTGGGGGGAGGACACCACATATTTCTCCTTTTTCACCCAGCAGGGTCCACACTTGTACCTTACAGCAGAGTCAGAAGGAGGCGATGCTGCTGGCCTGGGTCACGTGCAAAAACCTGAGTGCCTATCGCTGTCCTTTCACAAGCAGCACCAGGGCTCAGCACCCAGGTTTTTGTACACAGCTGGAACCCAGTGGATCATCCAGCCCTTATCAAGGAGGCACAAGAGGGGAATCGAACTCCCAACCTCTGGCTCCACGGTCAGAAGCCTAAACCACTGTGCTGTCCAGCAGCTGTACTCCCTTCCCAAACCTTGCCTGCCCTGCCTCCGGGACATCCCATGGGCCCTCTCTGGTGACACAAGCCCAGTCTCAGGATTTGGCTTTGATGTGGGATCCTGTTGACTTGGCAACCCCAGCCCCCCCCCCCCCCGAGGCCGGGAGAAATCCTGTGGCTGTTCTCCACGCAGTCAGCTCCATCCTGTTCCCGATTGCTTACTAATCGGTGCTGCCTGACTCCTTTCTGTGGTTTTGGCTTTGGAATGGGCATGAATTAGGGATCTTTACTGGGTGGATTATTAAGGGCCAGAGGATGAGCGCTTTCCCGCATCAGCCTAATAATTAATGGCCAAGGCTGAGGTTAAACGCCCAAGAGGAGCAAAGATGGGAAACGCTGGAAGGGCTGGGGTGACATTCCTGCTCATGACCCCCTTCCCTTCCCACTTCTCTAAAACTTGCCACCACGGGAAGGTGTGTTAGATGCTCTGCGTCCTTGCCAGCATCCCTAGACAGAGAGACAGACAGAGAGACAGACGAATGATGCCCATCTCCTTGCTTCCCAGTGTTGGAAACCTCTGAGAAACCCAGGAGTAGGGCATGAAAGAAACATCCCCCTGCTTTCCTGTAGCTCATATCTGCAGCACAGACTCAACATAACTGCACGGTATAATGCAGCTTTCTTCTGCCCTCCCTGAAAGGTGTCCAAGAGCCTGGCCATCGTTACATCTTGTGGCACTGAGTTCCATCGGCTATTAACCTATGGAACTCTTGGGCAGGGGCAGGCAAATGGCCACTCACTGGCGATTTCGTATTGGACTCAGCATAGCCAGTGGTGAGTGATGCTTTGAACTGTGCTTCCATAGGATTTCTCTCTTGACCTGCCCCTGATGCATGGGGGTGTGAACAGCTGGATTTTGTTATTTTCCGAGTCTGTAAGAAGTATAGTACTGCAATGGTGTGGTGTGCTGAACCAGGCGTTCGCCCAGCGTGTGAGTGAAGACCCTGTGTGGCTCAGGACCTCCTGGGTGAAAGGAATCACAAATAATTTTTCCTGCAAACGTTTCTGCTAGGAAAACAGCTGGAAAACCCAACTGGATATTTGCTTGGCGGCTCCTCTCGGCTCCTGTGTCTTTTGCTAAGTTCAGATTCTAGGAACTGGGGATTCCGGGCTGTCCTTCCAACCACCTCCAGCTGCAGAGCCCCAAAGGGAAGACGGGCACCTGCTTGCTGCCACCCCCTGCAGAATCGGTGGGTGGCCCGTTCTCCATTCTTGGAGGGATGATTCTGGCTGGCGCCTTGATCTGCCGTCACCAACCTGCTACGTTTTGGCCCAGCATCTGCCAAAGACCTCCTCCTGTGTCTTTGAGGACAAAGGCCGTGGACTTCGATTGGCCCTGCCCGGCCTTAAGAGGAAGCGGTCAAAATGTGGATCAGTTGGACACGTGGCAAATCCTTGGAGTTGCCGATCTTTCCAGATTCTGTTCCTGTGTCCTCTCTCTCTGTTGTTCGATAAAATCAATAAATAACATTGCCTTCTAGGCAGGGTGTGCATGCGTGTGCAGTTCTCGCACTACGTAAACAGTTTTCCCTTGGTGGGGGCTTGAACCAGAGGCCAGAGATGGGGAACAAAGGTTTGTGGTTTCCCCCCCCCCTTTGCCACAGTTGGTCTCAAAACCACCACCTCCAACCAGCACTTGATAAACCGGCTTGTCTGGACAAACAAAAGACCACATATTATCAAGCCCCAGGGTTAAAAAAAATAAAAATAAAGTCTATGTTGTGGGCTTGTTTTTCCTCTCAAGCAAACCATTTCGTAGTCCAAGGCCCAGCTGGGGGGGGGGGGAGAGTGCAGAGAAAACAAAGTATGTTTTGTTTTGATCTTGGTTATTTCCCATACTGGTGAGTAAAAGCCGGCAGGTCTCCCCCCGCCCTGCTTTTCGCAGAGATTTCTGCGGAGCAACCTTCTCCGGAAAACAGCCAGCCATTTTGCCTCTCCACCCCACTCCCCGCACACTCTGCCATCATCATGCATGTTCAGTCAATGTCCTTTTCTTTCCACCGCGCGCCCACGGATCAGCACCCCCACCCCCCTTGGCAACCGGAAGAGGGAAGGCAGGCAGCTCCCAAGGTGAAACCTGTGGGACTGGATTTTCCCCCTCCGACAGCCAGCCATCCGGAATCAGGCCAGCTGATCGGGTAGAGGTGGTGGCGGGCGCGGGCTGGCTGTGGCCCTTTCACCCTCTTGGCACGGCAGGGAACTCCTCCCGCGCTCGCTCGGCACCCGATAAGATTTTATCGGAGAGCTTGGGCTGAAGGAAAACCAGGACTGGAGCCGGGCGACACCCCTGGCTCGTGATGCAGGGCCGAGGCGGCGGCCTTGGACAGGGGTCGAAGGGCACCCTGGAGTGATGCGCCACCCTCGCCAGGCCTCCTCCCGCCTGAGCGTAGCCAGAGATGGCTCAGAATGGGGACGCTGGGGGAGACCGTGCCCAAACAGCACAGTGGGTGGTTCACGGCCGTGGCTCTCGAACTGGGGCGCCCAGGTGTTCTTGGACTGCCACTCCCAGAAATCCTGGCCAGCACGGCAAGGGGTGAAGGATTCTGGGAACCGCAGTCCGAGAACATCTGGGGACCCCAGTTTGAGAACTACGGGTTTAAGACAAGTTCTCTGAGGTCTTCAGGAAAGCTGCAAGCTTTACTGGCCTCCCATAGGTCCTGGCGGGCTCTGCTCTTGACAAGCATAGCTAGAATGCCAGGCTATAGCTCAGAAGACTTGGGTTCGGACCTCCGCAGGATGGAGGAAGGCAATATGGTTTCTGTTGGTTGTCCTCGTTCTCTGCTGTCAAGTTGGAACAGGGCTTTCAAAGTAAGTGATATATTTCAGGAGTGGTTTTACCAGTCTTTCCCCCCTCCCCCCCAAAATATATATATATTTTAAATAAATAGTCCGTGAACATCTGGGAAGCCAAGTTTGGGAACTGCTGACCTAAAAGCATGGGTGGGTGACCCCTTTATTAGACTACTTCCATGCAGAAGAAAAGACGCAAGGCTGTTTTAATTAATATGCACAGTATTTCTTTATTATTTCTTTATTCCATTTATATACCGCCCACTAAGGCCACTCTTCCATGTGATTTTCCCACCGCCTCCCCCCTCCGGCCCAAATGTGTGGTTTCGCTTCCACACCCTCAAAAGGTAGCCATGTGAAAACGAAGACGGAGCTCCTCTGCCTTTCATCAACGAGCAGAAGAGCAGATCCGGAAAACACAGGGCAACTCGGCAGGCGCGCTCCCCTTTAAGGCGCGCCGAGGGGGCGTGGCCTGCGGCGCCTCTCCCGCGTGGCTGAGGAAGGCGGCCAGGGGGGCGTGTCCCTCCCTCCCTCCCTCCTCCAGGCCAGAGGGGCGTGGCTTCCGAGCCCCCGCCCCCTCTCTGGGAGAGCGAACGAGCGAGCAGGAGAGAGGGGGGGCGGCGGGGCTGAGAGAGCGCGGCGTCCCTTCCTGCCGCCCGCGCCTGCTTCCACACGGCTCCTCGCGCCTGCCTGCCTGCCAGCCGGCCGGCCGACCGGACTTCCACCCGCCCCCCCCACCGCAGCCCAGCCGGCTTCGAGCGCCCTCGTTCCGCCGCCCCCCCTCCTCCAGCGGCCGCGCGCCAGGTGAGTCGCTCCGGGCTCGCTCGACACCGACCCCCTCCCCTCGCCTGCCTGTCTGCCTGCCTCGCGCCCTCATCCCGAGCGACCGTTGGGCGCAACCATTCAGCCCCTCTCCCCGGGGGGGGCGGCGGAATCCGCTGAGGGGATTTTTTTTTCGAATCCCCCCCCCCTCCAAAAATCCTTCTCCTCGCCTCCTTCTCCTTCAGGCGCCTCACGGAGTCCCGGCCGCCCGTTTTCCCCACCGCCTCTCCCGACGTCCTGCTGCCCTTCGCCCGCTTCTGCCTCCCTCTTGCCCCCCCCCCCACTCCCCGTTTTCGCGGTCCTGATTCCGCCGCCGCCTCAGGCGCCCCTCCGCACCCGTGGAAACTTGAGGGTGCTCGCTCTCTGTATCTCTGTGTGGGGGGGGGGAGGGAGGGAGGTGGAAAGCCCCGCGTGGGATTCTGGGAGTCGTAGTCTCCGCCTCCTCGTGCGGAGGTGGCGGAGACCAGGAGGAGGGAAGCGTGGGGAGCGGCGGAGACTACGACTCCCAGCCGCCCTCGCGCGGGCCCTTTTCTCTCTCTTTTTTTGGTCCTTTTGTGGGGGGGAGAGGAAGAAGGATCCAGGGGGGAGAAAGGGGGCGCCTTGTTTTGGGCAGGGGGGCAGCGAAAGGGGCTGCCCATGAAAAGCTGGGGGTGGGGAGCAGGGTTGCTTAGAGGGCGATAGGGAGGAGGAGGAGGAGGAAAAAGGCCTGCTTTTTTTTTTTTTTGGCGGTGGGGGGTTGTCTTCCTGCTCTGCATGTTAAACGCCGCCGCTTGGACGCCTGTTTGCACGCCTGCCGCATTGCAGAAGCAGGCTGAGGTTTCGCCGGCCCCCTTTCCGTGGGGTGGAGCTGGGCCCGGGGGGGGGGGACACGGAATGAAAGGAGGGGTGCATTTGGGTTGGTCTGCCCGCACCGCCCTCCCCAGGCCAGGTTGTCCTCCTTCCGGCTGCTGGTGCAAGACGAATCGTGCAAACCACACACACACACCACACACATACATGTACACACACACACACGTGTGTGTGTGTGTGTGCGCGCGCCTGCCTCCACTTCCCCGTGAAGGAGTCCAGGCCCCCAAGCTGCTTGCCCCATTTGCCTTGCTCGCCTGGCCCTCTTCCTGGGTCCTTCCTACCCAAAGGTGCAGGGGGGCTGCACGGAGGGGAGGGTGTGTGTGTGTGTGTGTGTGTGTGTTGGGAGCCCTGTGGTGTTGTGCAGCTTCTCCCTGGTGGGAGCCTCTGCAGGGGTTTACTGACCTAATTTTGCAGACAATCGGCTATTCAGGCCGGGTCTGATGTTGCTGGAGGGAACACAGAGGGCCGCTTCCTTTCCTGTGAGGGTTTTGTTTTGCTCTCTCTGCCAGCGCCCCTGTGGGGCAGGACCAGGGTTAAGAAGGAGCTTCCCTTTGGATTCCCACCCATTGACACCCCACCGCCGTCCACTAAGAATAACCTTGGAACTGCAGAGCTGGACGGGCCCCTGTGGATCATTGAGACAGGCCCCTATCCAGGAAGTTCCATGAGGAATTGAACCCCCAACCCCTGGCTTTCCAGCCAGAGACCTAAACCACTCTGGCAGGAATTCTCCAGGCTGTCCCCTGTTCTCAAACGGAGGAGGCTTCCCTCCTGCCCAGCCAAGGGTTGCCATGTTGGGTTTATGTGCAGGGGCCGTACTGTGGGTTAAGCTGGCTGGCTCTCCACGCCTCCTTAAGGAGCTGGTGCTCAAGGTGCATATCACCCTTCCAGCAAACACTTGGGCTGCAGGAGTAGCATTAGTGGCTATAATTACACCCTTGTGCTTGGCATGCAATCTCCCTTGCCAGTGACTTTGGCTAAGGTTTATCAGACAGCGGTGAGTTGGTGACTACAAGGGGACCGAGTCAGTTGTACTCTTGGGTGGACTTAGCGCGGAATGCACTCATAATCTCTTTTCAGCCGACCTGCCAAAACATGACTCTGATTTCCAGATGGCATTAGCATTGTGAACTTTGGAGCTGCAGCCTGCCTAGGTGATCCTCTCCCCCTTGCTTTTCTGCCCCCCTCTTCAAAACAGCTCCTAGCATTACCTTTGGGGCAGGTTTCTCAGTGTGACAGCGATCAAAGAGGCAGCAGGATTGTCAGAGAAGCTGAATCAGCAAAATGGAAGCAGAACAGACAAAGTGACATTAATGGGAAGATGTTAGACTTCCTCCCTCTGCCTGGAGGTATTGGCTCTATTATCCTCTGCAAGTAACAGCTGCACCGTGAAAGAGGGGAGGGGGAGGAGCAGGCAATAGCAGGGGGGATTTACGGCATTAGGGATAGGGGACTGTCAGACACCAGCTTAATAACCACCTTTTGTTTTTATGGACATGTTGGAACACAGCAGGCACTTGCCGGGATGAAAAGTGGCTCTTAGAGCTGGCGATGAAGGGGCTGCAGAAAATCCCCTGAGAGCCTGAGAAGGTTGAAATTGTTTGCTTTGGAAGGGAGGCAAATAAGAAGAGGCTGATAAAGGGCCATAAACTGATGCTTGGGAGCAGCTAGCTTGTTAACCTGTTTCCTAGCATGGTGAGAAGAACAGAGCAAGTGAATTGAAGGCAGCAATTGTGGGCTTTTGAGTTGTATGGATGAAAAAAATTCATCTAAGCTTTTTAGTTTTATGAGTGAAGAAGAGCCGACTGAGGTTTGCAGGCTAAAGATCTGGGCAATTTGATCAGTGATAAAATTATGTGGACTGTGTTTGCATGGAGTAATAAAGTGGTCCAGGGTACTGATGTGTATGCCTGCTTGCCCCCACTTTCTACCCACTAGCGTCACTGTTTAGTAAATGAAGTGCTTTTTTTTAAGTGCTGAATGGAGAATCTTAGCTTGTGGGTTCCTTCACAAACCAAAGTTGAAAAGCACAGTCGGTTCTTTGCCTATGATTTCTGGCATATTTTGGAGCCAGAAGTTCCAGTTTGGATAACATGCTTAGCAAACTATTCCTGGTTCTTTTGGTGTCTGTGTTAGTGGGGAGAAAAAAGATAGGAATGAGCGAGGTATGTACATTAGCATGCAAATTATTCATAGTAAGTTAGAATTCTGGCTTATTGTTCCCTAGGAATGCAGTCACTGTGAAATGGTGATGTCTGTTAACAACAGTTTAAAGTGTGGACAGGCCTCTTGAAACAATTACTAATGGCTTTTAAAACCCTTGTCACTATAGCTTTTGAATTTTTAGGACCAGTTCCACTGACCAGGGTCCTGCCAGGAGACCGCAAGAGAATGCAGCTTGCAAAGTATCTGCTTTATTGAAGTCCTGCACATTAAGATGCTTGTTAGAAAGCAATTTGAGGATGGGCAAAGAGCCCACCTTATCAAATGAGAAAATATTTGTTGTTTAACTCTGACTGGAAGTGATTTATCAGTTTAGTGTGTGAATATCTGAAGAGTGTGTGTTTATTGGCTACGTCAGTGAAGTTTTTTTCACAGGTCCAAATATCCTCCAAGCAAACCTCTGCAGAGACAAGTTTCAAGTTGGTTTTTTTTATTCAGATTCCACGGGAGTCATTATTGACGGGTTAGGTCCACCATTGTGGCATTTGTTGGCTTTAGAGATGGGCATGAATCAACGGCTGTGGTGTATTATCACTGTTAAGAAGGGTTACAAGGTTGGCTGGCTTCTCTTTCTTTAATATGCTGGGCATACCAAGAATGCTGAGAACCTTTCTGCATCTCTGGGCCCAGAATATTTGCAATGCCAGGGCAGAGCCCTTTATGCTAATATCCTTGCTGACTGTGCACCATTGTCACCCAACACCTCTATGATTCAGGAAATGTCTTCAGTTCATGAATGGATTCCTTGTGCCCGAACGATGGATCGACTGCGGAAGGACATGCTGAGCAGAGAGTGAATGGACCAGCTAGCTAACCCAGGCATTTAGAGCTGACAGAAATAGTTTCAAGTTTTTGCTCAGAAAAGTCTGTGAGCCAGAAAGCACTGAGTATGCAAGCTGTTTCATAATTTCCATTTGGTTTCTCACAGTCATGTTGTGGGCGGCTCCTGAACATGAAGTACATCTCCTTCTCTCTTGTGCTGAAAGCCTCTCTGAGTCTTCTGTGTTCACACAACAGTTTGGACAACTTAGGATGAAGTGTTGGGAAGCTTGACTTCCAGACCATAGGCTGCCCCAATAAAGATGGAACTTTAATCATCCGCGTTTCTCATAGGGGTCTCTCAAACCTCATGATCCTTGAACATGTTTCCTGCATGCTGGAAAGTGCTCCTTCAGCTGCCAGGGTTTTTGAGTCAGGCACTTATCCCCATCCTGGAGGACTCCAATTGTGTCTGAATCACTGCAGTAACAAAACATTTGGCGAGGACTGTGGTGAGGACAGCAAGCACCCCTGCTGTTCCTTGGGACCCATCCATTGCCCTGGCTGTAACTTAAAGTGGCATTCGGGAAGAGGAGCTGCCATTTTAGGCTCTCCTGCCTTCATGTGAGGAACTTGCAGAATCATTTGGCTTGAGCAGCCCAAAGGCCGGAGAGGTTGGGCTTCCAGCTGCATCTGCCTTGCAAGCTCGTGCGGATGTCTTCCTGTCTAATTTTGTACTTTCATGTTCTCCAAATAGGGAGCGAGGGCATTTTGCATGAGTGGGAATCAGTGCAGAACACCTACTGTTCTGTCTCTCTTGCCAAGAGTATTTAGTAGACCAGTCCTGGAAAATTGCTCCTTGTACTTTCATGAAAGCAGGGCTGGAAAAGTGTTCGTCTTTGGCTGCTCAGGTGCTGAATACTTGGAAACAGCTTGGTCAGGTCAGGCCAGATGTCCCTCCTTTGTCAAAAAACAGCCCCTGAGGTGTGTGGATGATTTGCTTGCCTCTGAAGTGCTCCATTGCAATAAGTGAGAGAGATCTTGTGTGTGAGATGGTCTCTCTGTTCCAGAACAAGACCTCCAGGTATGGCATGTTCTCAGGCCACTTCCCTGATGCGCACAATCCCACTTGCGAGGAAAACAAAACCGGAGCCAAAATGGGAGGGTTCAGTTTGCTTTAAAGGTACACAAATGAGTCTCTGGGGCAGTTGTCCTTAAACAAACAGCCACTCCCTGCAGTGTTTGCTTGCCAAACATTCCTCCTGCTGGCACCTGAGAGAGTAAATGGGCAGATGGTCGTTTGTTGTAGCGGAGGAGTTTGTTGTAGCCATTAAGTATTTGCAAGGAATTTTTCTCCGAGTCCTTTCTCTGAACCACAGAGGCTACTACTGTACTTCCCTACCTCGAGTGAAATTGACTGCTGCCTAGTCAAAATGTGTAATAACAACCAAGATGGTTTGAAATGGACAAATTGGTCACAAAACATTCTGGATCTGTGTGGGATGCCTCCTTCTGAGAGATGCCTCCTCTGTCCCTTCTTATTTGTGGGTTTTTGAGAGCTGCTCTAGCCTCTCCCAACATGAGAGGCCCTGAAGCCAGGTGAGGCTGCAGGCCTCTCAGATCCAGCATTATATCCCCACAGGAGCCACCGTGATGCCATCGGAAGCCCACGAGCTGGAAATGGGAGCAACTGCACCCTTCAACTGGTGTTTCCCAGCAACTGGTGTAATGAGGCATGTTCCCCATGATGGCAGAGGTTATAGGTAGCCCTTAATAACTGGTATGCCAGGAAGTTAATCTAATCTAATCTGACAGGTAGCTGTCAGATAGGTGTACCCTCCATTAACTTAATTCAGTACTCTTCTAAAATCAGTCAAGCTGGCAATCATCCCTTGTTCCTGTGGCAGGAGGTTCCACCGTTTTAAGTACTGTATATGCTTTGTGAAGAAGTACGCTACTGCAGGTTCTCTTTATTTAGAAGAGAAAGAAGGAAACTTCTTCCTCCCCCCCCCCTTTTTTTCTCACCACACATCATTTCCTACAGCTCTGTCATGTTTTTTTTTTTCTCTCTTGCCTTCTTCCTAAACTAACACCTCAGCTGACCTACTTGAGACTTAACTGGTGAACAAGTAAAATTCTTTGCAGTTGTGGGGGGGGGGGGGGGTCTGATGCCATGCTGTTGGGATAGAACTCCTGACGCAATTCTATATTTGCATAAAACAGAGGAAGAAGCGAGGTGTCATGATTGGGGCAGGGAGTAATTTGTGTTTTGCAGTCTAGGTAGGAGGTTCCACACCCAAACACCCCTCTCTTCCCCACCCCACAGCCATACAGGGACAAAACGGGTGGTCCAAGCCCACCCTTAGCCCGTGGCTGCTATGAAGTTGACATCACCTGCCTTGCTGTGCCAGGTTTGTCCTCTCATCTGCCCATGTCTTCATCAGTCGGTTCTTTTTGTGCTCTGTTTGGCATGCCATCTGGGCCGTGCACTCAGAAGAGTCTGGCTTTGAGCTGCTCAGTGGATCTGGGGGAGCAGTCGATTCACTGGGAGCGTTTTGAGCAGTGGATCACCTTTTCCTCATACCACAGACATTCATTGTGGATGCGCCAGATGTGCTAGCTGGAATGAGAGCAGCTTAATGGATTTGCTTAGTGCTAGCGTTGGTGGTGGTCTCGAGTCTTATGGGCAGTGGTGTTCCCGGGGCATGTGTGGAAGTTGGAGGTGACCTGGGAAGGAGGCAGGAACAGCATGGCAGGTTACAGAAAGGAACATCTGGGAACCAAGACGTCTGGGTTGTATTTATGACTAGCCTGGCAGTGCGGCAACCCCTTCCTACCCCATGTGTAGCTCTCACAGTTCTTACACCAAGGGAAAAGCATCTGTCACCTGCAGAAATGAAACCGACAGACCTTTTACAGAGCTCTGTCAGTGAGCTCGGAGAATGCACCTTTACCTGGATTCATTGAAAGATTTATTCCACCACTTGTGACCTTTAATGTTTCTGCTTCACTGGGCGAGCTGTTTGAAGAAGAGATTCAGAAAGTAATAGAGATTTGGTGCTCAGCACACCTGTAGTCACGTTGATAGGATGGGCTGCTTTCTGCTCCCCAAATCTGCATGAAATCACTGTAGAAATCTCTGCTGGTCTGGTAAGAACTGTTGTAAGGTTTTCTCCTTGGAGATGCTGAGAGCGGGGCATGCCAGTCTGCTCTTTTTTTGCCTCCTCCTCTTCTTCGTGTTGTGATCTAAACTCACTAGGTTAGACCATAACTGTTAAAGCCTAGTCAAGATTAGCCACAATAAATCTCTTGTTCTTGAAGGTGTGTTCTCAACAACCTTTGACTCTTCCTGCCACAGTTTGTCATCCAGGGAAGAAAATAGCCTTGAGAAAATAGTCCTCCTGCCTTATTTAAGGTGACACAGGTCTCTTTTTATTGTTAACCTTGAGGTTACGGCAGGAATTTGAACTCCATAGTGCTGGTGCTGTGGTTACTGTTGCTCCATTTCCAAGCGCTTCTCAAGCTGCTTTCAACTTAAGACTGTGGGTTCTTGTGAATTCCACATTCTGTTCTTGGTGGAAATCTTTGCAGGCATGCTGTAGTTGTGCTTACAAGATACAGTTTTTGTTGGGAGGGGGTTGTTTTAATCTGGGAGTTCAAAACGAAGAAATGAAATTCTAGTGAATGTCCTGTTGTACTTCAAAAGAGATTTATGCTTAGCAGGCACCTACCTTCTGTCTCTTGCATTGATCCTTGCAAATTGATCTGTCTTCTTGCCCAGTTTCTCAGTCTTGTGGGTTGCTCTGTATGGCGCCCGCAAATCATTCAGGTCTCATGCTTCAAACGAGCAAAGCTTTCTCTTTCCACTACCAGCCAATTTGGTAGGTTTGGTGCTTTCAGGTCACTTACAGTTTGTTAAAAAGGCATTGATGTGGCTTTAAATAGCACGACTTTACAGTTGGTTGAGTTCTGTCAATAGTCACTGTTTGCAAAGCCCTGTGCTTTGCCAGATGCACAAGGAAGTACTGGCCTCTGAGTTTACCGGACTTCTAAAGCCATGGGCACAAGGAGCACTGTCAGTATTATATAGTGTATTTGGTGGATGGCAGGAAAACATTTTCCACATACAGTCTCTGCTGCAAGGCACCTACAGTAGATTAGGACTCTAAAAATAGAGATGAAACGCATAAGAGCTCAGCTGACCCCTGCTGAAAGCAAGCCTAGTTGGTGGGTATCACTGCCTCTTCTAGTGGCAAAGTCTGTCGTTTTTGCATGGTGTGATCCTGCCCCTTGTCCTATCTCTCTGAATCTCTCACAGTGACAGATGATCTCAGTGAGTCCCAGTGTTTTGAGAGAGGGGAGGGGGAAATACATTTTCTATTTACTATTCTCAATTTTACTCTCTCTGTTAAGCTCCCTCCCTCATTTTTTTCTTAGGTTTCCTCAACATTTTCTCTTGTCCTCATGGAATAGCTGCTTCCCCTTGGAATCGCTGCACTTTTCTCCCACCCTTTCCATGGCCAGGCTCTTCTCTAATGGCCTCTCACAGTATCGTCCTCATGGGTTTTCCTCCCCTTGGTAAAAATCACTATTGCCAGGGTGCTTGTCCTAGATTTCCATTCACTGGAATGTTGTGCGGTACAGGAGTTGAGCCGTGTTCCCCACATTTTATTCCAGGCCCTCCCAACTCAATTGTTTATGGTGGCATTTGAAGGAAGCCTGTCAGAGATATAAATAGTTGGGGACAGATGCTGACCCATCCAGAAGACACCAGGGGCTTCTTGCACCAGTGTGAAGTTAGGCTGCTTAACCTCAGAGGGGTGTTTTGCCAGTGAAGCTGACATGCCTCTAAAATCAGACTCCCTGTCATGCTTGGAGATGCGTCTTTTGTCTTGGCTACCACATTTCCATTCTAAGGCTTTGCCTTGAGGGTTGTCTTCCAGTTTGCCTGTCCAATAGACGGCTTTGTTGAGAGGCTGTCCCACAGGGGATAGGAGTGAAAGAGGCTGCATTCGGCGTGCTGAACCTGAGGCGAAGCACATCATGGAGCAGACCAGGTCACCTCTAAGGGACAGGGCCCCATTGGGATAGGAGTCTGGGAGCAATAGCCTGGTTTTCAGTGCTTCTCCGCCGAAATTGCACCGTGGATTCCCTTGCTGCTTCTTCCAGAGGGTCCCTGCGCATCTTGAGTAGAGGTGTTGCTGAATGTAGTGGGAATGGACTTGTAGCTTCATAGCTGTGCTGCTTGCCTTCTGTTGGAATTCTGCCACGAGAAAAGCACCCACAAGCTCCCATTAGCAGACGTCTCCTGTTGCCAGTCTCCTAACAGCTTAACAGGCAATATCTCTGGGGCCGAAGATGAGGAGGTCTTAATTAAATGGCAGACTGGTGGAACAAGGTTATGTAAGAGCTTCTCCTGATTCCTTTGCCAAGAGAGCCAGCCAGGAATCTCCCCCTGGTTCTTTTGCAGAAAAGTAGTATTCTTTCTACCTCTGAAAGGACACCTGCAAGTCTAGGGAAAAGCTCAGGCTCCCAAGTTCAGCTTTCTGCACCTCAAACCCTCATGTAATTTGAGAGTTCCTATCCCCAGACTGTCAAAGACACTGGAAATGACAGGCTTGTTTTAGGTTCTGTTCTCCCAGATTCCCAAAAGCTTTACCAAAAAAAAGAGGGATTTTTCATTTGTTTTCCCATTTCAGTGGCTCTCTGTGTTTTTTTAAAAAAATGTAAATAAATTAAGTGACAGCAGGGGAAGATGGCCACTGCATGAGTGTAGCAGGTGACATCTTGCAATTTCTTTCTAGTCCTGTAAATATTGAGTGTTCTTGCTTTCCAGCCCAGGTTCGAGATGGGAGCCACGCATGAGCAGCCTCAAGAGTCCCTACCATTGCACCTAGCAAGTGGGTGACCACATGGGGCTGTTCTGCCCACTCCATATGGTGGTTGAGGCGTTTGCCATCTGTTTGGAGCTTTTGAGTGGTGTAATAAGAAAATGAACAGCAGTGCAGAATCACTGCAGGTCAGTCGGAATGATTCTGTACACATCCAGTAAACCCATAAACGTGCTGTTTATTAGCCACCCTAATTATAAGACTGCTGCTTTCTCAGGTCTTTGCTTGGGCTCATCACCTGTGTCTTCTCCTGGTGTTAAATTGTTTACAACATGTAAACAGACGACAGGCAGACTAGCAGGGCTTGGCACCGTGTGGTTCTTCCGTGGTAATGCTGAACTTCTCCGGCTGTGGTGCTTTGTGGTTCATGCTGCATAACCTCCATTTGTCCAAGGGACCCCTGTGTGTAGGATGACGTTGCCAGACTTCGTGGCTAAGTGCACATTTCAATCAATTTGATTTTAAATGACAATTTAAGTTTAAGCCAGTATCTCTCAATGTTTCCATTTGTGAGGAAAACAAACAGCTTGCTGTACAGATCTGCTCTAAGGAGTCTGTGCAAAAATGCTTCCGATACTGTAAAAGCAATGTTTTCAGTGTTAAGTATTCCACACTCCCCCACCCGTTAAAATGAGTGTCCCGTCTGCTGCTGTTGTACCTGGTTCTTCTTCGTGAGTTCCTCCAACAGTAGCTACCAGTAAAATAGGACTGGATCTGGGGTCCCCAAAGCCAGAATTTCTCGTTCCTTGGCAGCCTTCATAACGGGCAGTCTGACCTTTTCATCAGTACCCAGGACAGGGCCTGCTCCCTCCTAGAATCAACCCATGGCTGTCAGCGGTAGGACCGAGAGATCTTTGCCTTGGGCAGAGAGAAGGCTGCGATTCCTAGTGGCTACCTGTGGTTTTTCTCTGCACTCTTGACAACTAGAAGCACGGGATTCACTTCTGAATAAAAGTTCAGATGTCCAGGGCCAATGTCGTGGGCTGCACCTTTCTCACCCTGTCTTTTGTCCAGGACTTTAAAGCAGTAGAATAAATACAAGCTTAAGTGTCGGTAGATAAGGCTAAGCTAGTTATCCGTCTGCGGTTCTCTTTGGGGGCCCACTGTGAAACTGACTGGCTGCCAACAAAGTTGTTCTGTTCATGAGCCCAACTGCTTTGTCTACCTTGAAAAAAGGAAACTGGACTTCCTTGCACTGCGTGGGACATAAGGAAGCCTTTTAGTGTGCCACAGCTGTCTCTTTGGTCAGAAACTGAAGTGGTTCTTGAACAGGTGTACATTTGATGGCTTTTCAAGGTGTCTTTCAGATCGGAACAGTCGATGATAGAGGAAATACTATATCATTATTTGACGGTCTTGGATGCTGGCCAGGGTCCAAAAGATGGAAATCACAGCTGGCTATGACAGCCTGATCACTTCCCCAGGTCCCCGTCACCCTGCCAAGTATGTGACATGGAACAAGACTAGGGAAGGACAGGCAAGAGCTTTGCTGTCCCTCTGCCCCTATTTTTGCAACCCTTATTTTTGGCTTTCTCGTATGGAGTGGCTGCACAGATCTGTCATGGCTGAGTAAAGGATGTGGACAAAAACTGGAAATCTGTCTGCTGTGCTACATCAGAAAAAATGACTGCCTTCATACTTGGGAATTGTGTCATTTTCCCCAGTTAAAGCATGCAGGAAAGTACTTGCAGGGAAGGCCTCCTTTGAGACAACGCAGGATCTGTGCAGCTGACTGCCTGTGGCAGCTTAAGTTCACAACCTTCTCTATCTGTCCTCTACTGCAAGCTGTGTATTGGGGAAGGGCAGTAAATGAAAGGGTGTGGATGAGGTGAGGAGGGTGGTGATTTAGGCCAGGAAATTCAAAATAGTTCTTGGTCTCATTGTGCATTTGGTATGTGGTGCAGAGAACCAAGACACCTGGAAGGGCAGGGATGAAAGGCATGCTGTTACATATTTATTTCATGGGGGTGAAATTAAAGGACTATGCTGTGTGGAGGAGTGCTAAAATGCTTTCAGCATTCTTTGACCAAGCCCACATGAAGCAGGTTGTGGGCTCACACTGCAGTGCTATATATTACCTTGTCTCTGTTTGATGGCCGACTTTCTCTGTATCTGCTCTGGACTGATGTGGCTTTTAAAAGAATTTTAAAATAGTGTGGGTCTCCTTTTTCAGACTCCAGCACATTGCAGTAAAGAGACGAATGGAATGTGCTACAGCTTGGAACATGCTGAATAATAGATTTGATTAAAAGAATGCTGTACAAACTGCACAATAAACATATTTTTATTCTTGTATTTTTTTAGGCTGCATTTTAGAACAAAGCCTCCTCAAGGCAGCTGACATGAAGCATAAAACACAGGATCATAAAATTCAGTATCATGCTGAGAAAAGAAAAAAAGCCTGAAGTAAACCCACTCTCCATATTTGCTAGCTCTCTTTCCCATCGTTGGCTGGGCTGCCATGATCTCACAGTTGTCTAGAAAAGGTATGAGGGGGTGGGAACCTGTGTAATAGTAGGAGCTAAGGGAGCGGGTGAACATTGGTGATGTTGTGACAGAACTGGAATAAAGAGCGAGGTAAGAGAGAAGGAAGGAAGGAACCTAAGCACAAAGTGGAAGAGACAAGATGTTAAGGAAATGGATTTTCCAAGCCAGAGACCCCCGAAGTTTTCTTAGGTGATTCAGAGATAAGAAACACCCACCTAATGGAAACACTTGGTGAGTCCTGTATAGAGGCAGATACTGCCTTCTCTTTAGCGTCAAAAAGGAGACCACTGACGATGCAGTGGAATAGCCGTCTTCAAATGTTCAGAGAGTTGTCCCATGGGTAATGGGGCAGGTTTGTGGCTTGGTTGTTCAAGAGAGCTGGGTCCAAATAAGCAGATTTAAATTCACACTGCAAGAAAAGGGATTTAGGTTAAATGTTAAGGATTCGCTGATGGTATAAGAAGTTTGATAGTGAGACGTCAGAAGGTGTTGGATTTTCCACCTTAAGGGGAGGCTTCCCGGCCGTTGTGCGGCTGTTCTTTTGACTCGGCTAGCCCCCACAGCTCTTTTTGGAAGCCTGCAAAGGGTCAGTCTCATCTCTCCAACTATTTTGTCTACTACTCAGAAGAACCCTTGTTTGTATCCCTTGTGCTTATATCAAAAAAGGTATTTAAAACCATTAAAAATATGTGCACTTGCCCCTGTAGGTTTTTGCACAGATGAGTCCCAACAGGGTATCACATTGTCCTCACTTTCTCTTTGCAAGCCAGAATAGGATAGGCCTCTTGACCACCTCGACAAGGTCTGTTAGGTGCCTGTGCGCAGGTGCAAAGATGTTGGAGATGAACTCTTTTTGTGGCCTCTGAGGTCCCTTCCAACTCTGTGGTTCTGTGGGTCTTGGAGCTTCTGCCAGAAAGATTCTGCAAAGCTGAAGAAGTTTTTCCCTCTGGTTTGGTTCCAGACATTGGCCTTTAAAGCATGAGCACCCAGTGTCCTGATAGACCTTGAAATAGTTGATAGAAGCCCGTCTCAGCTTTGTTTTTTAACATACCTGCTATTGATTGTCATCATGCTGCGCTGCCCCAGCCCAGCGCTAAAGCTCTTTGTTGTTGTGGCATATGTTTGCATTTGGAACAGTTGGTAGGTGGAGAAATAAGTGGGTGTACTCCAGTTATCTGACTCTTTGCTGGTTGCCAAGTTTTGAAGCCTTCCTACCCAGAAGAGCAGAAGTGTGGGTTGACTTTTTCAGGCTTGCTGAGTGACTGTTTACTTTCCTGTAGGATCTTTGGCTCTGTTAAAGAAGGAGTGGACCCAGTCCTGCTTCCCCTTTCCTTCAGAGTCAGGCCCACAGATGTACTCTGTTTCCTTTTAAATGGAAAGAAGTGGTGGGGGGGGGAAGAGAAGGGAAATGTTTTTCCCCTTTTCAGGGCGTCCCTCATTTGGTTTGCACTTGGTTTGTTTTCCACATTTCATATTAGGTGTACATTTTCACATGGATCCTTTTTGTACTTGTCCTCTTTGATATGACCAGCCCTATTGCCTGTTGGATAAGAACATTGCAGCGAGTATCCAGGAGGTTCCTTCAGGACGCCCAGCCAGCCTAGACATCTTGTGCGTATAGGTAGGCTTCCAAGGGAGGACAACGGGGTTTAATTAAAGTGCTTGACTCAGGTCACGTGCTCTGTAGAACTGGGGTATCTCAACGGATGTAGTGGAATGGATTTCCACCAATTTCTGCTTGTCTCAGAACGGAATTGCAACCCCTCCTTGAATAGAGGACTTGAAGCTCCCTTATCTCTGCCCTCTCTTTGCTTGTGGTTGAAGCTGGCTGTATTTCTGAGATGAGAAGAATGCCCCTCTACTGGGCCTTGCCCCACGTCCCTTTCCCCTGGACCTCATTGGCATGAGATGTAAATCAGATCTTGGCATAGGCAGTATTGACCTGCATCGTTCACAAATGCATCTGCTACAGTGCACTTGTTAGCCTTCCAAGATGCTGTGGTCCTTTGTATTGTGTTTATTGCAACAGATGCGATCAGGTATCCCTCTAGCTATGTTAAAGCAAACACCAGCTTGGAAGAGGACCTGTGAGAACTGTTCTGAGCTTCAGGAACTCTCATTTTGCAGACTGGCATCTTGGGCTGATGCAGCAAAACAGAAGGTGACAACAAAGAGGAGTGCCATCAGCTTTATGGGTGAGACTCAGCAGTAGCTCTTCACCCCACCCCCGGTGAACAGGAGGCGTTTGAGGACTTGACAGAGGGAGGATTTGCCCTTCTGCCGGGCACTTCAGAGTTTGGGAAGCTGGAGGGGGCAGAGAATCTACCGAAGAGCTGCCTGCTGTACCTTAGTCTCAGGTTTGGGTCCTTCTTCCTAGCTAGCAGGGCAACAGCTACTTTTTCCAGGCCCAGACATCATCTTGGTGGGTCTTGTGCAGCCCCACCTGTGAGAGATTGTAGGCAGGGTGTTTTGGAAAAACCAGGGGTGCTGTTGCTGTGCTTTTCTCCGTACACAGTCCTGTTCCATACATGGAAAGAGGGGGTGGTGGTTGGATTCTGTCAGCTGGCAATGGACTGGGGCTTAGCAGCTGTTTCTAATAAAATGTTATGAATTGCAGTCTGTTTGTACTGAACTCCATTAATTTGTCTAATTGTTTGTTTTTGCTCTTTGATACGTTACTGCCTTGGGTTTGGGCTCGTTTGGGTTTTTTAAATTATTTTATTTTGCACAAGCATATTGCTACACGGATGGGTCGAAATGTAGTTCCTTTCTAGTATTTTGTTGTTGTGAGCCGCTCTGTGTTTGATACTTTAGAGGGAAAATATTGCACAAATGTAAAATTGGGTCAATTGGTTCTCTTTAACTATACTAGAGCAGTGGAAGTAAAGAAAGATTTGTGACCGTGATGAATTGGTTGAGGGGTCTTCCCTTGCCTTTTAAAAGTAAGCTGCTTCTGGAAACTGATCCAAATAGTATACAGTGGGGATTACACTGTACAGAAGGGGCCCCCAATCGATCTTGTCTCATAAGTGTGCTTCTGGTTGGAAGTGCATGTTCAGCTTGCCTGACTGAGGGCTGACTGTGATCCATGTCTTTCAGTTCCACCCACCCCCGTAGCACAGATAAAGTGGCTACACATTTTGCAAGAGTAAAATAGATTCTCTCCCCCCCCCCCAGTAGGTCCAGGAGAAGGATGTGTAGCTTTGCAATGGTGGGAAGAAGGAGATAATATCTCTCCTGCTCTAAAGCTGGCCCTTCCCATGGCTTTTCCCTTTTGTATTGTGAGCAGTTTCCATCGCTCTTTGTGCGCCAGCCTCTGATGCTGTGGAGGGCGATGCCCTGCCAACGGTTGCTACTAGGAGGGTTCTTACACTTCTGCATTTGGATATTTCCCCTTCAAATCTCTCATGGCACTGTTTTTAAATAAGGCATTTTTATATTTAGCAGGCTGGGAGTACACTTCATGCCAGATCATCCATGCATTTCTCCCTTAAAAAAAAAAAATCAAGACGGCTTTATGGACAGTTTTAAATCGAATAATCTGATTTCAACACCCTGCTGTGGCTTGTTGCTTATTGCCATCTTCCTTTGTATTTTGACCTTCTCAATGATTGAATCTGGTGCTGATGGAACACAAGAAAGATCTTGCTTTTTTCTCCCTCTGAATCTTTGGTTCCATGTTTTTGTAGGTTTATACTATAGAATGGAAGGACTGTGTGAGGTCTTTGCAGGTGTGTCTGGAGACCCCCTTGTCCTGTGTATACATATTACCCCTGTATCTCCCTCTCTCTTTCTCTGTCTCTCGATTTGAGGCCTGCTGGTTTAATCTTCTTGCCCATTTATTTTTCTGTAATAGGAAAAATAGGTCTCAATTTAAATATCTGGAAACTATCATGTATGCATTGCCACCTAGGTCCTTTTTGAAAAGTGCACTCAGGCTTTAAGCCAGAGCTTTTGGGAAATGTTAGATAATGAGGTAGTAGATCGCCTGTCCCTTCAAAAAAGAATGTTCTGCCAATGTCATCTTCAGGGCTGCACAATGAATAGAAATGCCTCTGAAAAGACCCGCTCCCCAGTGCTTTTTAGAAAGAATATAGGAACAGTTAAAAAAAACTTGGTGGAGCTTGTTCCTTCTCTAGACCGGTTCATGGAAGTCTATTCCTATCCAGTTTATAGGCCCCAAGGGAGATGGCTCATACAGGGCTGCGTTAGCCCTCAGATTTGTAAACAGATTCGTGGTGCACAAAAAATTCTAGATGGAGAGCTTAAAATCTCTTCTAGTTGCTCTTGATTGTGGGGACTACATGGCCTCCATTGATCTCAAGGAGGTATGGTATACCACCATATTCCTATCAGGCCACGTTCCAGACATTTCCTGGAGTTTGTCTTTAGCAACTCCCATTTTCAAATTAAACCACTACCATTTGGTCTCTCTTCAGCACCTTGGGTGTTTACCAAGCTTATGAATATGACAAGGTTGCGTGCTTTGAGTGTGTTCCAGGGAGGGCCTAACACAGCTGATTGTTCCAAACAAACAAAACAAGGACTCAGATTTAATAAGTAGCCTTTCTGCAAAATTTGCTGCTTTTTAGTTTTTGGAGTCTTTTGTCTTCTGCAGAGTCTCAAAGCAAGGCAGATTTCTCTTGAATGAACTAATAATTGAAGTGGCTTCATGCTGAATTAACAATCTCATTATAAGGCTATAAGGTTCCTCCTTGACTTGAGGCTTAATGAGATTCCAGCCTTTTTGGAAGAAGAAGCCCTGCTTTTCCTGTCCTTGCCTCTATAGCTCGTGTGCTGGCAACTTGTCTGTTGTTTTTAGATTAATTAAGGTGTAGGTGTATCCCCCCCCTCCGACTTCCGCTTAGTATTCTGAAATTGCAGCTCAAGGATAGAGCAGGGCTGATTGGATCTCAACCCTCAGTGTAGCTGCAAAAATGAATGCTGCCCGCACTGCATTTAAAAGGCACACGTGAGCAGAACTCGCCAGCAGAACTACAAGATTATCCAAGAGCTGGGAAATTCAGCAGTGTCATATGGAGACAGATACTGCTAAACCCCACCATATTTCAAGAGTAATCCCATTCTGGTGGTATATATGGGGGCAGGTGTACTTAGCATAGCGGATAGTCGAGAAGAAGGTTCATGTGCCTCTTACTGTAATTGCGCAGGTAACAGGTTGAGTGAAGGGTGTCAGTCTGCGGTCGGATTGCCTTTATGTCTGCAGTGCCTCCTTCCTTCAACTGCCTTTTGCAGGCATTAGATGGTTAACACTGTCTTGTCAGGAGGTTCTGTAGATTTACCCCAAAAATGCCTTACCAATCTAAGCTCTCTCTTTGGTTTTATGCGTCAGCTGAGTCCTCTTTGGCCTGTGCTTTCTGAAAATCTGAATCTATTTTCTTCCCTCTGTTTGTGCCCGGCATGTATATGAATAGCAACTCGTTCCTGAGTCATTAAAAATTAATGCCCCTGTAAATCTTTGATGCCTCTGCTCCAGTTTGCGTTGGGGATGTTACTGGCGGTGTGCGGCTGTGTTTTCCCAGTGCGCTTCATTATCTGCTCCCGACTCAGAGCATCCCCTCCAGTCATAAATTTGTTAAATTGTTCTCCCTTCTGAACTACTTCTAGCTCTGAACAAGCACCAGTGGGAAACGTTCTGGCGGGCAGAAGCTCCTTCTCCCCCTGGAGATCAGAGTGAGATATCTGAGGCTGTGCATCGTGGGCTCTTTGATGCTCCTCTGACTGAATGGGACTTTGCAGTACTCTCGTCTCATTCAGCACAGCTGTCCGGGCCTGTTTTGATGCTGGAGGTGGTTCTAGAGGAAGGCAGCAAGATGGGCACCTTGCATGGATGGGGTCCGATGGGCAAAGCAAGGTGGGAGGTGGGTATTTGCTGAATGGCTAAATGAGAAAAGCAGGAAATAGCTTTCTGCAGACTCCTAGAACAAACTAATTATTTATTTGATTTGAACTACTAGTCTTAGAGTGACAAAAGCTCACCTCCTGCCACAGCAAGCACATCTGTGCTTCTGTAACCCTTAAGGGGACCTTGTGGCTGGGCCCCTGAACTGAGACTCACTTGGTGTTGTCGGTATCGGAGCGGCCGAGCAGTTTTGCCATCCCTGACAGTGTGCCCTGCTGTGCTGGTGACCTTCCCCTCATGTGTGTTTGCCGGGGGAGTGGCATCAGATCTAGCTGGATTCCTCCCTTTTCTCTGGGTTGCTGACATAAAGGGTTTGAGACAGGCCTTCGGGAGTGAACCACCCTGTGGCAAGTCAGTCCCCTGGAAATGGGGACAGCATGCCACACGTACTAAACACTTCACCTTGTCTGCCAAGGGTAGAACCTGATGAGGCACACCCTGCGCAGTGCCGGCTTTCTTAGTTGCACAAAGTCAGCTCCTGTCCTCTTCTCTGTCTGGGGCTCTCGGCTAACACAGGGCAAGTCCGGTCGGACTAGCGCCGGGATGTTTTTCAAGCCAACAACAAACCTTGAGAAGTGTCTTGGAAGCTGCCTTCCTCTCCCGTCATCTCCATGTTTGCTGTAGCTCAGCTTGAAAACCGCAGAGCATTATAAAGCCTTCACCCATCCTCTCCCTGCTGATCCCAGGGAGCTGAAGTCACAGAAGCAAATTCTTAAACAGGGCCTGGTTGAGAGTTCACTTGGGGGTGAATGGGGAGAGGGCTTTATTTCTGAAGTGGTTGCCTCCGGGAGATTATTGGAACCGGGAGCTTTGGGCTAATGGGACAATGCCCTGCCTTCTCTCTCTCTCCCTCTCCCTCTCTTGCACTGAGTTGGGTCAGCCTTGTTTGAGTTGGTGGGGGTTGGAGTAACAACCCAGATAGCGAGAGAGACAGGTCTCGTAGCTCAGGGGCTGCCACAGGGCCCTAGGGGACACTTTCCAGAGAGCTCTTGAAACCCATTGATGAGGAGCATAAAGTGGGACAGGGCGAAACTGGAGACCCGCTTTGTCCTCTTAGTTTACTTCCAGAGGCCAGAAATTGCCAAAGAGGCTGATAATCAGTAAGCCCCAGGCCTATTGACACTCTTGGCCATCTTGTTGTCTCTTGGGGATCAGTTGAAGCAAAGCATAGCTCTTGCCTGGTCAGCTTCCCAGGGAAAAGGCCTACATGTGGAGCAATCAAAGGACCTGTTGGTGTCCCTCCCCCTCCAGTTTCTTTCTAGCAGCGGTCCCCAACACCTCCCCACCCTGCCTGGATCTGAAATTATGTCTGCTCTCCCAGAAGTGCATGGCCACTTACCTCCTCCTGTGTCACTCTGAGGCTGCGGTAGGCAGAAAGAAGGAAAAGGTTGCCTTCAGCTTCTCACCTGCCACCGCCTCTCTCTCATCAAGCTGAGGCTAGAAACCGCAGCAGCCACTGTATTCCTCTACACTGTGGTTCTCAGGTTGCTGCAGGCCTCTGTGGGTTGACTCGACTGGCTCAGGAATGAGAGTGGCTGCCCGGAAAAGCTAAACAGAGGCCTAGCAGATGAGACAGACCGTTCTTCCTTTGGAGGAACTGCTCTGGGGCTAGCAAATGCTTGGGATCTATGGAATGGTGAAGGGGCTGCCAGGTTGATGAGTTGCCACGTCCCTCTGCCTACAAGAATGGTTTTTGGCTCAGGGCTGGGGGTGTGGGAAGGTTAGGTGTACCTGGGCTAGTGAGGTGGAAGCCTCACAGGAAGCAAACAGAAAGGCTGTCGCTATAAGCAAAAGGTTGTGATTCTTTATGTCACAATGTACTCACCTACTGGAGGTCTAGGGGCTCAGTGAATGGTTGCACGTGTCTTCTCCGAATCACCAGCAAAGGAGGCAGTTGTGGAGTGCAAAGGGCAACAGGCACACAGGCTGAAAACCCCACAGGATCCCACCTCAGGTTTACAAGACAATGGAATGGATGAAGCAAACAGAGTGGGCCCACTCTCAAGCGCCTGGCTTTGAGTGGTGTGCTAGCTGCAGGATGCCAGGGCTGCATTCCCGAAATCCCCTGCTTATATTTGTGTTCCCGAGCTTGTGCCTGTTTTGCTGTGGCTGGCTCCTGTTGGGCATGGCTTCCACTGCCCTCCTTGACGAGTTTGACCATCCTCTCCGTTTGCACCATTTGCATCGTTCCAAGGCCTGACATGGCACTGGTCAGGCGCCAGCCCATCTTTTGTCTGCCTCTTCCCAACGGCAGCTCAGCTCTGGCTTAAAGCGTGGGAATTGCAGAGCTGGATCTTTGCTAGGCCGGGTTGCTGCTGCGGCTGCTGCTGCTCAGGCACAAGGCTGGCCTGGAAGCAGCCGCAGCACCAGAAACAAAGCTGATTTGTGGCTGCTTTGGGAATTCAGGCAATGGGGTTTCTAGGCAGCAAGAGCCTCCTCAGATTCTGGAATGAATGCACACTCTTCAGTTTAACTTCCAGAAGAGCTTGCGGAGACCATCAATTGGTGTCTGACATCGGTAATAGGCTGTGGTCTAACAGAAAGACATAATCCCGATAAGACGGAAGTGAACTGATGCTGCTAAGAGTTGATCTTCTTTTTGGATGGGACACAATTGCCTGGAAGAGTCATGTTTGTTCCTTAGGAGACTTTGCTCCTGAACACTCAGAATGCTTCTGAAGATCTAAGTGTTTTGGCTGGCACAGGCTGTGTACCTGCTGTGGCTGACTCTGAAGAAGGCAGCCATGTCATACATGCCTTAGTAATCAAAACTGTGACATGCTTCTACCTCATATTTCTTAGGGGTGTCTTTGAAAAGTCTACTGGAGTTTCATCTGGTGCAGAATTCAACAGAGAAAGTTTTGTTAGGAGCATCCCCTGCGTGAACATCTGTTTTACATCCATTTCACTGGCTGCCGGTCTACTCTGAGGCTGAATTTGAAGTGCTAGCTGTGAACATTTAAGGTCTTAAAGGTTTGGAAACTAGGCTCTTTTCCGTGGAGAGGCTGAGCAAAGTGAGGCAGAGGCAGACTCCGAGTGAAGACATTTGGGAACAGTGAATTAAGCAGAAGAGTTCAGACCCAGGTAGATCAGTGGAGCAGGTCAATGTGGTGCGGAGATGCAAAAGAGAAGGAATGGGAGATCCAGATCCGTGCAGACCCTGGGATGGTGGACCCCTGCCTTCTGAGCAATCTCCAGCTATAAGGCAGGTAAGGAAAACAACACATAAGGAAGGAATCACAAATCAGATCTGTTTGCTCCAGGTTTCCCTACCATTAAATGCCAAATATGATGTTTTCTATAGGGAGAAGGTGGATTCTTCTGCATCAGAAGTCCAAACTCCTGGTACAGGAAGGGTGGACTTGATGTGGAGGTATCAGAGGACATGCCTGTTTTCTGTCGGAGCCCATGCTCTTTGCCGTGGGAGTCCTTCTCCTTTGTGGCATGGATGGGCAGGGTTGGTTATTCTGCACCACCATCCTCCTGGGTTGGCTGGCTTTTGTGCCTCCGCTGGTCCGCCCTGGCCCCTCCATGCAGTCTGTTCTCATCTTTCCTTTTCTTTAATCTCTCACGTACTGCAATCCACTCCTTGGCTGGGGAGTTAATCCGCTACCTTCAACAGCTGTCAGAAGCGCTCTTTTTCCCATTGACAGGCTGGATGGAGGGTGAGGGGGAAGCAAGATTTTTTTTTTAAAGAAATTCTTCCCTGCACTGTCTTCTGATTATGTTGTTCCTTCTCTCCTCCTGTGGCTGGCCAGCCCCAGAGTGCTGCGTTTTGGCTTCCTGGAATTACTTACAATCTTGGATTCCGCTGCATTGCCAAGATAAATGCTCCTTCTTTTCTTCCCCACCCTTGTCAGCCCCATGAATAATGTTTTAGCCAGGGTGGAGTGGGGTGCGGGGGACTTGAGCTTGGTAAGCAGACTTTAGAGAGAAAATGTGACTGCTCTTTTTTTCTTGTCCTTCCTCCTTGAGACACCACAGTGGTGGAACTTGGGCTGGAGGGGTTGATCCTTTGGGAAGGGTGCTGGTGCCTTCCTTTTGGAAAGGGTAGAGGCTCCTTTAGTGGGGATCTTCAGGGAGCCTGTAACATGCAGGAGGCCCTTGGAAGAGAGGGCCTCAGTCTGTTCACTCTTCCTTTCTCTCTACCACACACATGCACTTCATTCTGGCACATCAGGATGTGAAACACATTCCCTAGTTATGCTCTAAGGACAGCTGTTCCAGAGTTTGTGGAACTGGCCGACCTGTCTAAGCATGGAATCCACAGCTTAGTCCCCTCGAGGTCTGACCTACATGACACAATGTTTGGCTCGGCCTCCCGTGACGTCCCCTAGCGAAGGGGCTTTTTCTTCAAGTTCTCTTCCATACCTCCTGATTTATCTTTGAGTCATTGCATTGCTCATTTGACTCCTCCACTATTTCCAGTAAAGTGGCTGTGACTGCTTTTTTCTCGTAGCTAGCCTTGGTGGAAAAGGCCAAGAAGTGGGGTCTAGCATCAGAACAAAATTCACCCTCCCTGACCATCTGCACTGTCTCCAGGATTCCACTTCTTAATGCATTCCAACCATTTCTCATTTCCTGGAGGAAATGTCACAGTGGCAAGACATGAGTAATCGGGATGACATACTGTGAGCTTCCTTCCCTTTGCAAATCTTCTCCTTTGCGTGCGGGGAAAGATGTATTCAGAAGGAATGCAGAGGAAAAAGGTAACTCATGCAAAAGTCTTCTGCTGAGTGGCTTAGTCAAGAGTTTATAGCTCAGGTTTAGCCTAGGATTGAGGGAGAGGTCTGGCCTGGGGAGGGGAGCAGAGCAGACCTCCTTCAGAGTTCAGGTTCTCATTCTTGCTTGCTTTCCTACTTTGTGGGTGCTTGTGGCTGTACACATTTGTGCAGGAAAATGCAGATAGGGGTGCCTCTAGCTTCTCATGGATTTCATTTGTGGTATGGAAATGGTAGCAGACACTGGTCATTTTCCTCAGAACTCGTCCTTTTGCAGAGGCTGGGGCTGCCATTGAAGACACCTTGTCATGAATCGGGTTAAGCTTCTCTTCTGCTCCATTAAAAGAGATTGTGGTTAAAAAGTTATTTCATTGTGAGATTTGGTATGTGCAGCATCAGAGTCTTAAGAAGTCAACACCTTCAGGTATGCATGCCTGTACTATAACAGCAAGATCTGTGGCAGATGAAAAAAAAAAAACAGCAGGTAAACTTTGGGCCAGGCACATTAAGAAGAGTTGTGCTAGTATAGCACATGCCTACCGGGTCCGTTGCTGTGTTCCCACCAGGCCTAGCCAAGGGGGCCCTTGGGTGGGATACACCTTTCTGCCCATACTCCTCTTCAATGCTGTTGACAGGTGCTCCGCCCCTAATGCTGGAGGTAATATGTAGCCACTGCAGTTGGTAGCCTTATTAGCAGCCTTATTTTCCATGGATTTTGTCTCATCCTGGGTTAAAGCTGTCTAAATTGGTAGCCCATCACTATATGGTCAGCGTGTGGCAATTTTCTGGAGACCTCCTTTTTGTCTAGGGGTTTCTAGGTTGCCCTTCTGGCAGATGCCTCTGGAAAGAGTGGGCCTTGTTATCAGGCTGGAACATTTCAGATATGATGCTACATATCTTGGGGCAGTGTGTGTGCAATGAATTTCTCATGGATTTTTTTGTGAATGAATCGAATTGCTGTTTCCTCCCGGCAGCCTCTTGGAAACAAGTGAGCCTCAAAGAGTTCATTTGGCCAAGAGATTGCTGTGGTGGTGTAAGCCCCCTCAAACTGGCTAACTCCAACAGCAGTGACTCTGCTTTACGCTGTTTTCCAGTTTGAGCCTTGAAATTACCATAATTTCTGTCTGGCATGTGTATTGATCTGTGGACTGGAGGAGCCTTTGTTCATGTGTCAGGCTTATGCTGGTGATCCTGCTTGAATCCCTCCCTCTGGGGATAGCTGCTGGCTTGTGCCCCCATAAAATGTAACCCAACCCTAAGTGCACTCTTCCATGGAGAGATGAGCAATCTTCTGCCTGCCCACCACTGCCTATTTGGTTGGTTCTCCAGGTAAGCACTATCCAGCTTGCTTCTTCTCTTGCACAGCTGCTGAGCTTGCTAAGGGAGACGGGCAGTTGACTGGTAACGCTCTGGTAGCTCATCCGACGCCACAGTTGTGCCTGAATTTATGCAGATTCTTGGCCAGACCATCTGTTGCATTCTTTCTCATTGATTGGTTAAATGGCACTTGGGTGGCGTAATTATTTTGGTTTAAATGTCGTGGTTTTTTTTAATCCTGCAGACTCGGGTTGGGTGACCTCATGCTCTCCTCTTTGGTGGAAGCTCATTAGCATCTCAGCTTCACATCTTGTCCCCCTCCCCAAGGGGTAGAGACTAATTTGTGCAATGGAATTTTCCTCTCTCTCTCTCTCTCTCTCTCTCTCTCAAACCTGCCCTGGTGCAAATGGCAACAGAGGTTTTGTGTTGGTGTGGAACTGGCTCATCTCTTTACTCTGTCAGCACTCCCTGTCGCTTCTCTCTTTCCCTCATTACCACGCAGAATTCCTTGGCAGCCCTTCCTATGCCCATCATCAGTCACAGTTGCACTTTCTAAGCCCATGAATTCCTGCTTGTGGCAAGAACCGTCCTGGTGAGGGGGGAGGCGGTGTTGAGTTGTGCAAGAAAGAGACAGATGTGCACCCACACCATTTGCAGCTGGATGAAAGTTCTCTTGGGCAGTCTTTGGAACTTGGCTTTGAACCCTGGTTTGCATGCCGGTTGTTTTTTTGGCAGGCGGGGGGGGTGGGTGGCTGCTGCCACTTCTGCCATCCACAGCAGGCTTTGCCAGCTGTGGTCTGGTGTCAAATTGCAGCCGGGAGAACCAGCCCTTGACTCCCAGGGGCTGACTGAAAGAGAGAGGGGGCATTGTTGTAAAGGAAAGTGTAGCTGCCTCTGCCTTCCTAGAGAGAATAATAACCAGCTGGGGGTGGGAGGGGGAGCCTTTTTATTTCAAAGGCAGCGTTTCTCCCGCTCTGGCAGAGAAATCGCTGTCGTATCCTTTGTGAAGGAGCGAGAAGGACAGAAGGGAAAAGCTGTAGTGCTGGAGTTGGAGTCAGCAGAGCTTCATGGCTGCTGGGCGCTGGTGGTATAGTCCTGCCCTTTGCACAGTCCTCCCCATGAGCACAGCCCTGGCACCCTGGAGCAGAGCTCTGCTCCTCTCCTCCCGCCTGCTGCTGTTCCTTCGTCTCTGAGTCACAGAGCAAACAAGCTGTTCTCTCCGTGGGAGCCGGGCTCAGGCATCCAGGAACTGTTACCTAGGGGACTGCTTGCCACTGCCCTTCTAGAGGCTGGAGTTAGAAATGCCAGGAGGAGAGGCCCCAGATGGCTGGCACAGGAATCATGCTCCGTATGTTCCCTGCCCAGCAGCCCGGCCTCAGTGTGAGGTTTTCCTGAATGCGGCTGCTCTGAAGTGAAGACTTGTTATGCTCAGCCCTGCAGTGTCCACCCTGAATTGAACAAAAAAATAATACAGTAATAATAACCAAGAGACTGAAAATTTGCATTCAGGATTCAGGCTGTTTGTATGTTTCTTTGTGGCCTCTTCTAACTCCTTAGAGTCTTTCACCTCTGTTCTGCAGCCAGCACCATAGCCTGTAGGGAACCTAAAGGATTTTAAGGCCATTCGTGGACAGAAGAGAGGTCTTGGTTCCTTGCAAGATCTTCAAGGAACTTCTCTTCTTCAAACCATTGTTTGTTTGTTTTTTGAAAAAAAAAATCACAGCTGCTGCTGCTGCTGCTATTGCTTCACCCTACCACGTCTTCCTGATCCTAAAGGCAGGAGGTGCCCGATTTCAGCAGGAAGTGGATTCAAGACAAACAGAACCCATGTCTCTGGCGAGGCCATGAGAGCAGCACATAGGAGAGGTGTTCTTCCCCGTTCTGTTTTCCTAGCAGTGAGCCGAAGATGGTGCCGCTACAGGGTCTCGTGACAGCACTTCTGTGGAAACCGCAGCCCAAGGAACATTGGATTCATTTGCTTCTAGACGTTCCAGCCTGTAAGAAGGCGGAACGACTGGCATGCAGAGGGCTGGGCTATGGGTGGCTAAGAACATTCTTTTCTGAACTTTTCAGAGTGCATTTCCAGGGCCCTTCCTTAGTAACCATGAAGGGTTGCTCCCGGCTGCCAGGCTTTCTGCTGCAGAAACAGTTAACTTCCAGGAGGACGAATGGGGCCGGTCAAGGTGTCCTCTTGTGTATTCTGTGCATGACAGGTCATCGTGCTCACAGAAAAGCTCAGGAAGTCACCAGGAGGGGCGGTTTGGATTGCAGCCTTTCTGACCTGTGGCATTCTTAAAGAGGTGTTTTTACTGGCAGAGTTTGGCTTAGGGACTGAGAGGGAGCAGGGATTTGGGCTGTCTGCAGATGGCCTTCTCTGTCTGTGGTGCCCCTAAGCCGCAGGGGGTGCTGGCTGTAAGCCTGGTAGATAGGAGTCAGGGAGAGGATCAGCTTGGGGAGCCCCAGGGTTCAGCCACCTGGAGTGTGTGTCTGTGTGAACACGGCAGTGCTGCTGCTTCGTGACCCCCATGCTTCTCCCCTCCCCAGCACCACTGAGCACCTGAGGCTTCTGTTTGCTAGCCAGCTTTTAATCTCCATCTGGCTTCTTCGAGGATGGCGGTGGGGGGGCGGGAGGTGGGGAGAGCAGGCCAGTCTTACAGACACACACACAGACACACACAGACACATACACACACACCCCTCTTCCTTAGAGACTGGAATGTCCTCTTTGGTTCCTTTTCATTCCTAACCCCCCCACCCTTGCAAAGGAGAAGCAGATGCTAGTCTTCAAGAAGGACTGCTGAGGGTCAGAGGTGGGGTTCAAGGAAACATCAGACTGTTCTCCTGCAATCGTAGAGTGTCTTGTGTCGAGGCAGCAAGAAGGCCAGCACCTCAGAGGGAGCTGGGGCAGAGGCAGAGGCTGAGAGATGTGTACCCCACTGAGCAAAAGTCTGTGCTTCTCTCCCCCCTCCCCCGGTGACACTTGAATACCAACACTGGTATGGACTGAGCCTAGAACTGCAGAAGACCTGCTTTGAGGCTGCACAGTTGAACCTCCCTTTTTGCAAAATGAAATCAGGAAGTATGTGCTTTTTTTTTTTAACAGCTAGTCTGTTCTTGAGATATAGTTCTAAACAGGAAATACCTGGAAAGGTAAGCAGTGGAAGCCCGCATTCTTCATAGAGAGCTTTCCACCTAAGCAGAGAGCAGCATGGTCCTTGGCTTGACCATATCTTTGCCTGGGGCACTGGGCTGCCTTTCCTGAAGGGGGGAAACAGCTCGCCGTGTGTACGTGTGTGAATGCACACAGACTCCCTTGGTCTTAGAGGGCTAAACATTTGACTGTCCTGCTAATCCCTTGGTATTTAACATGGTCTGCATTGACAGGATGGTGGTTAGAATGACAGAAAGGGCAGGGGTGGACTGCTTTGTACAGTCCGAAACTGCCAAGAGTAGATGCAGAACCGTTCGTTATTGGTAGAGAGAGCACTTGATCAGCGTGCACGGCAGCTGGGGGAGCGGCCCACTTGACGGCTCTTGGCCTCGGAGCTTGCAAACCAGAGAGCCCCCCCCCCGAGTGTGGGGAATAAGGTGTTGTGGTGTTTCGTTGGCTTTCCAGGGTCCTCCCTCCAGCTCCCTTGAGCCAGGGTGGACGTGGGAGTTCCCTGTGATTCCCAAAGGAAACCAGACCCCGAGAGGTCCTTCCCTGGGCGGCAGCAAAAAGGATCAGCAGTGCAAGATGATTCTTCATGAAGGTTGTCGTCCCAGATTATCTGCGCAGCACGACTCCTTCCTACACTCTGGGGTTGCTCTAGTCAATATCATTTGCCAGGATGCTGCTTCTGCCGCTGCGGCCGGGGAAGGCTGCTTCTCCTGTTCTCCAGGAGACTGGCAACGAGCCTGCCTTTTGTGGACAGGAGGCTGCTCAGATGGCTTCACAGAAGACATCTCCTCCCGCCGTCGTTTGGGTGGGGGGTAAGGGGAGGTTTCATTTCAGCATGATTGAGCCTTTCCCTTGCTGGTAACCCACAAGGCTGTGCCGGGAATTTTTGGCACCAGTCCAGCTGCTTGTGTTCGGAAACTTTTCTCCCTTCCGGATGACCTTGCAGGGATCCAAAGGACAAGGAAGCAGCCCAGCGATGGCAACAATGCCACCCTCATTAGCGGCTTTTGGGAACAAGCCTTCCCCTCAGAGCTCCCCCTCAAAATAGGTCAGTCTGGGGTAAGTCACGATGCCTGTCTGCTGTTCCAAGCACGTGGGCCTCGCCAGCAGTTGGAAGCCAATCAGCGTCTCTGTTGGCAGGTGGGAGAGGGGTATTTCCCACCTGTTGGGCATTTCAGGTGCCCGGAGCCTTCCTTGATCAGGTCCTGTCCCTCTCTGGCACTGCACCCTTTCCTGCCTTGGCCAAGCAAGCAAGGCAGGAAGGCAACAGGATCCCTTCTGTTTGAGGTCCTGTAGGGTCATAGATGGCCCCTTGCCTCCTCCGAGACTGGGCGTAGCCATCGGGTAGCCATCCTGACTAGCAGCCACCGGTAGTGGCACTTAGCATGAGTTGGTACCGTCCAGGAATGGGGACTCGAGGCATGGGAGTTGCTGTCAAATTGGACTTAAGTCGCACTGGCAAATCAACTCACTCCACTCTGGTTTGTTGGCTTGTTTCCCTCATGACTTGGAGCTCACCCATCCCCTTCCCCGCTTTTTTTGGGGGGGGAGGGGGAAGCTTGTTTTTTTAATAGAGACTCGAGCTTGGGGGAACCAAAGATGCTTTGTGCCATGTCGTCTTAAGTCATCGTCGGTGCCACGCCAACACGGCATGAAGCGCTTCCGGCCCATCTCTAACTCAGACCCCAAGACTTGCTAACATCCCTGGTTAAAGCCCCCTTTCAGAGCTGTCCAGGCTGGCGGCCACCATGATGTCTTGCAAGAAGGCGTACTGTGAGGTCTGTGTTTAGAGTGACCTTATCTACTCTTCCCACCACAAGCATAATTTCCTGCCTCTCTCCCTCTCTCTCATGTCCCCTCTGGTTTGCTTTTTCTCTCTGCTTAAAAGAACTCTGTTTTGGCAATCTTTCTTTTATCAGGGAGTTAAGGTAGCCTCTTGCTTTCTTGGTTAATGCCTTTTCTCCCTTTTTTTTGACCTCTCCGTGATCCTTTTCGGAGGACCAGATTGATATACAGTATTTCAGCTGTGCAGCATAGATGTGGATAAAGCAGCAGCATTAGGATATTGGCTGGGTTTTTAAAATTCCTTTCCTAATTGTGTTGCAGCACAGGCGTTTCCTTTCTCATAGCAGGCACACATTGGGTGGCCATTCTCAGTGAGTTACATAGCACAGCCCCAAGATCCTGTCCTGGTAATTCATTATGTACTCAGACTACATGGCTTGATACGTATGTAAAACTAATGTTTTTGGCCCTTGCGCAAAGATGGACACATAATTTTCCTCAGGGATTTTTTTCAGCCTCCATAGAGCACCCTCCCCCTACTTTAACCCCCCCCCCCCCCCACACACACACATTTTTAAACAAATAGTTTGGGTGACGAAATTTTGTGGATTTTTTCCCCTCCTACTTCTATGGGCTTTCAAGTGCCACCATTTTCACGTAACATAGGTTGGGCTTCCCCCAACCTAAAATAAAATTAAAAGTGCACATCCAGCACACATTTCCATTTTTAAAATAGATATATTTGAGTTTAGTGCAGCCCCCTCCCCTCCATCACACACATGCACTGGGGATTTAAAAATATGTAAGATTTGTCAAAAGTCATTTGAAGTTTTAAGCCGACAAATATCTGTTGGATAGCCAAATACTTTTTCACATGTAGAGAACTAAAAGGTTAGTGGGAGAAGATTTGCTTTCCTAGCAGTCATGCTGGTTCTTTTTTAGCAAGATTTATCCTTCTGTATGCTGGATAATTTTAACTTTAATAACTCTTCCCACCATTTTATCCAGCACAGGCCTTCAGCTATCCAACCTGCACTTTCCTGTCTACCTTTTTGCAAAAGTGGTGTGACCTTAGCCTCAACTTCAGTCCTGTGGTACAAAAATTGAACTTAATGGTGCGGGTAATATACATATTTTTAAGAAGATTGCTGGATTCTTAACAGGGTTCTCTTAAGAACTCTCAAATTATGGATGCCATCCTAGACTTAGGTGGTTTGGTGGCTCCCATCTTGCCAACCAGGGCTAAAATCTAATCTATTTGTGCCACCATTTGCCTTGTTTCCTTAGATTCACTTCCAGAAAATACCCCTTCAGGCGGTAATGTCTGTTCTCCGAATTTAAGCCAAATGTAGATAATTCATTCCTCTTCCCAATAATGTCCACGCCTCCCTCTTTGGACACCCCCGGGATCCAGTGGTTCACTCTTTCTGATGCATTTATATCATTAAAAATAATAATAACCAGTCTCCATGTCATTGTTAGTATTTTCTTCTTTTATGTCCTTTCTTGTCTGTTTACATTTCTGTACCTTTGTGTCCGTTTCTGTTCTTGTTTGGGCAACAGCTCTGTTTCTGACAGAAACCCTTTCCCCCGTCTAAAGGCTCCTCCTTCTTGGACGCAGATAATGAACCCAACTGTTGACCTCTTAACATCTATCGGAGCTTTTCCTGACCTACGATTTACCTCCTAGCTGACCTTCAGCTTTAGCTTGATCTTAAGTAAGCGGCATCCGCTTGACCTGTTTAAAAAGCCGCCTTGCGTCCATTTGTGAAGTGAGGCAGATCACAACAAACAGGGGCTCTGTCTTGTCCAGCGGCACATCTGGATTCCAAGAAAACATCCTCGGATATTTGGGAGCCACCCTTGTGCCAAGACCCCAACGCGTAGAAGCTGGGGCTTCTGTTCGGTTTAAATTGGTAGGACTCAGTTAATCCCACACCCTCCCTTGTCAGTGATTGTCTTTCCAAAGATTTGTGTGGCATGAAAGGTAAACTATTTTTGTCCTTTGCATTGTTTACTTGACTGTCTCATCCGATCATACCAATTCATACTGCATTAAATTGGAAAAGCCTGGTATATATTTAGAAGTCTTCAGGGAAGCCACTGAACCCTCCTGGGTAACATTTGGTACTTATCTTTAAAGAGGGAGAGGGAGAGGCACAAGCTACTGTTTAAGAGAGTTTGGGTTTGACACTGGCCCAGGGACAGAGGCTGGAGGCATACCAGTTTCTGGTCTGGGGTGGGATCCAGCATGCTGCTGGTTGTGGCAGCCGCTCTTGACCACCAACGTGAACACTGCCTTGGGAACCTCCTGCTCACTTAGCTTAGCAAAGGCTCGTGCTCTTTCGATCTTGCCCCGATTCTAGCTGTATTAGAGTTTCCTGAGACTCCTGTTGGGGCCAGCTGCAGAGGCAGTCAATTCGTGTTTCTAGGATAAACTTCATTTTTAAAAAGGCAGGAGGGGGGGCGGTTGTAATTAGGCAGGAATCGTAGCTCTGTTGCACGGTGGTGCCTCTGTGACTACGTCTCCCACTGTCTGCCCACTGAGAAAACGTGGATTTGGGTAGCTGGAAGGGCACCCTGGCTTGTTCTGCAGAAACATCCAGGGTTGTCTCTCTTGGGCTGCTTGTCTCCCAGCAGTTCGGGTGCCATTGAATTTGGGAAGGACAAGTGGGGAGCAAAGCTGCCTTAGAATTGGGATGCCGGGCAGGAGATGGGAGTCGATAGAGCTGAAGGAGGCTTTTCTGCGCTGTCTGTTTTCCCACCGGGTTGGCAGCTGCCAGGCGTCTCTCTTCCCTGCACGTCCATGTCTGTGGTAAGCCAGACTCAAGGTGTCATTCATTCCCTGTGCTTTTTGTCGTAGGAGAAGCCCGGGTGGTTTCTTCCTCACTCCGCTGGAACATCTGCAGTCTTCTCTTTCTCACGGGCGGCTGAGAGAGAGAGAGAGAGGCTTTCCATCTGAAAAGACTCCCTTGAATGGAACTTGGAGAGAGAGTTCTGAGCTCCTGGCTTCATGCACGAGCCGCACGCCATTCATGCGGCTTGTGGGATTTCAACTTCAGGCAGCCTGGGATTGTTGGCGCAGATCACCAGGCCCTTGACCGATGTGTAGCTTGGGAGCCGGTCCCTTTTTCTGGAGGGAGGGAGGGAGGCAGGCAGGGTTGTCATGGAGCGAAACTGGCAGGGGAGGATTCAGATTTTATCTCTGGACAAGCCTCTGCATGGAGCACCTCCAGCCTCTCTCTTGGGCTCCTGCAGCCTCGTCAGGTTGCCTTCGGATCCCTCCTACCTCCCTGAGGGTGTCTCACTGCGAAGCAGGAAGCTGCCTCCTTGACCTGGACTTTGCCCTGGGATCTTTGCTTCGCCAAGCCCCAGGCTCAGCGGCTCTTTGGCCCAGGGATCTGTCTTCACGTCCTTCTTTCTTGGAAAGGAGGGGGTCCTTCCTAGAGTGCCCCTCCAGCCGCCTTGTCCTTCCCTGCCTGAAAGAAGCAGAAAAGCTGCATCAGGGCTGTTTGGTGTCTGCCTGGCACAGAGGTAAACATCTCTCCTAGGGGCAAGTTGGTTTAACTTCGGTATTTAACAAAGGGTGGATGTCCTTAAACACCCACGCACACAGAGAAGAGGAGATGGAAGTGTGACATGACAACAGACTTCAAAGCTCTTCCGCACTGTCCTGCAGAAAGTGAAGCAGGCTTAACTTTACTGGCTTTGGATCTCAGGTTTGGGGCCGTTTGGGGAGTCAGAGACACTCCTTGGTGAGCACGGTTCAGAAGTGGAATGGAGTGGTGGTCTTAGGCAGAGGGTAGAAGGGCAGCTGTTACAGATGTGGCAGTAGCCGCTACCCTATGCACACCCTGTATTGCAAAGCCTGCATTGAGCTCAAACCTTTGAACTGACCGAAAGGAAAACGGAAGTGGGTTTTTTAAATCAACCTTTGGTTTTGATTTCCTGTACCCTTCCCCATTTTGAAGGTCAGCACACTCTGGAGGTGGAGAATGGACCCCTGTATCTTCTAGACGAGTTCCCCATCCCAGAGGAGGGGAGATGCTTAATCAAAATCACCTCTGTGTGCAGCCTTTCGCCCATGTGTTATGGGAAACGGGCTCCAGGCTCTTGCAGCTCCTGACCTAGCAGTTGCCCAAAGGGTGCGTGCGCAAAATTTCTCATCGGCAGGTCCCCTGCCGAGTCTGCTTGGGCTTCCCAGAGCTGAGTTCTGTGGCCAGAGCGTCCCCTGTCCTCGTTGAGGGCGAAAATGCCTTTGGCTCTTCTCTTCAAGGATGCCCTGTTCCTGAAGCCCAGCCTGCAGGCACAGGGAACAAAAGGGACTTTGTGAGCCACAGCGGTTGCTGCTGCTTGCCAGCCAGCCCTGCTCTCGGGGAGAGAGAGAGAGAGAGAGAAGACGACAGCCACATACAGGCATACACGCACACGGTGTTCTCTCTGTGCGCCTGTCTTGTACTTGCTGCTCTTGGCTTGCCAGGGGAGCTCGATCTTTCCTCTGCTTCCCCTCTTCCCAGGCAAGCAGGGCCTTCTGTGTTTCACACAGGGTGGGTCTACAGTCGGACCGCAGAGCGGATCCCCGTCCTCCTGCAAGCGGAGATGCATGGAGAGTCGAGGAGGGTTCGAAGCAAGAGGAGGCCCCTTCGCCTCCTGTTTTCCGATCTTAAGACAAGATCTGCCATTCGCTCCCTTTTGCAGACCATGCCCTGGGCTGTGGATGGAAAGTGCTGTGGGCCCTAAGGCTGTGGGTTCATTCGGTGGCCCTGCTGGTACTTTAGTTTCCTGACTTGTGAATAAGCTGCCCACCAGGCAGGGGTGGTTTGCCTGTGTTCTTCCTGGGTGCCGTGACTGCCAGTCTGATTTGTCTTACTGAGCTAGATTGATGGCAGTCCAACTTGGCATGGGAGGGGCCCGGGGTCAGCAGTGAGATGGGGAGGAGGTGCGGTGCTCGGTGTTCAGGGGGAGAAGAGAGTGTTTTAAGACTTTGTGGGCCTCTCTGGTGGGTGAGGTTATGGCCCACGGCAGCCCCCCTTGGAAGATTGCCTGCACAGCCTTTGGTGCTTCCTCTGTGCTTGCTTGAGCCAGCCGTAGCTCCTTGCACTGCGTGGCCTTTCTGCAGTGGCCCCGCTCTGGGCCTGAGGTGTGATGACGACAGGATTGCAGGAGCTGGTTGCTGGAATAGCAGCCCTGTCTTTTCAGGTGCGGTTTTCTTCGTCATGCTTGCCTCCACAGTCGATGCCCCTGTGAATAAGGGCAGTGAATTGATTAGAAGTCCCACCTCCATGGGAATATGCGTTTCTGGCATGTGGGGGTGTCCGTGGTGTTTGGTGTTTTATTTTGGTTTTTTTTGCCTTGGGGGTCCCAGTGGTTGCCTTAAAAACCCACAAAAAAAGAGCAGGAGTGGCTCAAACTCCACTTCCACTTTTGAAGAACAGGCGTTTTGGGGGATATTAAATGGTATAAGGGAGATCCTTCAACCTATTTAAAAGGTGAATTGAGACACCTTAAGTCAACCAGAAGCAACAGGGGTGGGGGAGTGGCCTTGGGGTGCTGCAGGGGGTGCCCCCAGTGTCTACAGGCAGATGCCCAGGCGGCAGAAGAAGAGCGGCTGAAATGAGGTTCCCTCTTATTTTGAGGGCTCTCTGTTGTGTGCTTAGTTAAATCCCGGTTACCCAATGAATTGTTCACACAAGAGCTTGGAAAATGTGAAAATCGCTTGTGTGATCGGTCGGCTTTCAGGCGAGATGAAACCCAACAGGGTTATGGACTCCAGGTTTCCATCCTTTCTCCTTCCCACCAACAACTTAAGCACATGAATAACTATAATGACAAGAGTTTAGCTTTGTGGAATCCCAGCTCCTTTGGCAGAGTGATGGGAGAGGGGGACAGAAGACACCAGGGAGCCGAGGACCCGCCGCCTAGACTGTCCGAGGGATGGTCCTGAGTTCCTTCTGACTGAGTGGCCGCTTGACTTGGCTGTGGTCTCAAGTCTCTTTAACAGCTGCATAGGAGGAAATGGCCTCCCTGGCTAACCTGCCCTGTTTTCCCTTCTCTCCCTCAGGACGGTCCAGAATGTGTGGCTACAGTTAAAACTGTGGGGCTGGCCTGCGCCTGGCCTCCGGCTGCCTCCTCCAAATGCTGGTGCTTCGGGATTCCCACCTGCGGCCATGGCAGCACGGCATCCCTCCGCAGGGAGTTTTGAGCTACGCTCTGGCAAGCTGGGGCGCCACGACTCCCCCATGCCCAGCAACGGCTGACCCCTGCGGGTCCCGATGGAGATGAGCAGCGCTTTCCCACGGCAACTCGGAGCCCGCGCTGCCGTTAGACTATGACCTCGTATCGGCCTGTTCATGAGAGTGGCGATGTCGGGGGGCCTGGCCTGAAAAGCGGCGACTACTACTCTCCAGGATTCTGGGCCCAGAATGGCTGCTCCTCCCTGCACACGGATGGAGCGCCTCCTTCTCGACCGACGACGACGACGGCAACCCCGGCCATGCCGAAAATGGGGGTGCGGGCCAGGATTGCCGACTGGCCCCCCAAGAGGGAAGGGCTGAAGGATCCCACGGCCCCGGGCAGCACCTCCAGAGACCTGGAGACCCCGGTCTCTGGGCCCCGAGGCTTCCAGAATGGGCAGCTTTCCCAAGGGCCTCACGTCCCCTCGGGGGCCAAAGGCTTCCAGCGCCTGGCCCGGAGGAGGTCCAAAGACACGGAGTTCCCGGACGGCTGGCCGCGGTCTCCAGCCCGGGGGTTCCTGCCGCTCAGGAACAGGAGCAACAGTGAGATCACGCTCAGCGAATGCGACTTGGAGGAGGCCTTTGAGCCCCGGACCACCAAGCTGTCCAGCGGGCTGCCCCTTTTCCGGGAGTACGGGAGCACCTCCTCCATCGACGTGCAAGGCATCTCTGAACAGAGCTTCTACGACATGCTGAACGAGTTCCGCAGCGGGAAGTCGGTGGTCCAGCCGCCGCCGGTGGACCCCTTCCGAGCTTCCAGGAGCGCTAAGGCCGAAACAAGGAACGAACAGGGGCTGCTCCTCTTAGGGGACGGTTTCCCCCTTCAGCACAAGGAGAAGTCCCGCAAGAAGGGCCCCAAAGGAGACGTGGTGGGGGGAGACTCCATCTTCCGTAAGCTGCGGAGCGGCCGGGGGGAGAACGACGGTCCTGGCAAGGTCCTGGCGGCGGAGGCCGAGGACGGGGCCAGGAGCTGGCTGTGCCAGAAGAGCTTTGCTCACTACGACGTCCAGAGCATGCTCTTCGACCTCAGCGAGGTGGTGGCCCGACGGCTCTACGTGGCGCAGAGGAGGAACACCACCACGGGGGCGTCTGCCGCCTCGGCTGTCTCTGCCGCCGGCTCCCGGTCCTGCGGCGTGGGGGGCCTGGAGCCGTCCTCCTCCTCCTCCTCTTCTGCTGCCGCCGCCGCCTTCATCAGCACCGAGGACCTGAACTACAAAGAGAACCTGGAGCATGACCCCGGGGACCACAACAGCAACGACCTGCTGCTCAGCTGCCCTCACTTCCGCAACGAGACCGGCGGGGAACGGGAGCGCCATGTCAGCTTCTCCCAGGCTTCAGCTGGCTCCCCCGGGGTGGGGGGCTGTGGGGAGGGGGCCTTTGCAGAGGCCTGCCCGGCCCCGGCCTGCACCAACGCCAGCCTCTCCGTGCTGGAGGTCCCCAAGGAGCTGCAGCGCAGCGTCAGCCGGCTCAAGCATTACAGCATCGAGCATGTGGACTTGGGGGCCCGCTACTACCAAGACTACTTCTGTGGCAAAGGTGTGACTTGGGGGCTTGCTTGGGCGGAGGTGGCTCCTGTCTGCCTGTGCAGAAGAGGTGCCACTAATAGGAGAGGGAATAGTCATGTCACAGCATCGTTTCATGGGCTAGCGTAATCAAACACTCAACTGAAGCCATTTAAAAACTATGTAAAAGTGTCTCAAGCGCATGTATGACCCGCCCCACTGAAGAGTCTTGAACCCGCCCCCCCCACTGAACCACACGCCCTTTAGCAGGCTTGCAGAATTGCCTCCCCATAGAAAGAGGGCAGAGAAGGGGGCAGCCTATCCCACCTCAGAAGTGGTTTTTATAACCTGGGAGCGGCCGCCAAGGAGGTCCCGGGGTTCTCTCCCCTAACGTTTCCAGAAGGCTGGTGGAACCCAGTATCTTTCCCTTCAAGACCCCAGCAGGCTTCTTTGGGGGCGGGGGGGGATATTGTGATCAGGATCTGTCTTGGGGCTTCAGGTGCCTACGAATACGTAAACTGATTCTTTACTGTTGTTTGGTGCTGCTGCTTGCAGAGGGGGAGACACGGCACCCTCCCAGGGGTATTTGCAATATAAAAACGATAAGGGTCTCAGGGTATGGAAGAGGGTCTGTTGCTGTCTTTCGCATAAAGAAGGCACTCTCTCCTCTCTCTCCTCCCCTCTGTTTTAGAGCATTCCAACTACTTTGGAGTGGATGAGAAACTGGGGCCGGTGGCCGTGAGCATCAGGCGTGAGAAGCTGGAAGATCATCGGGAGCATGGGCCGCAGTACCAGTACAGGATCATCTTCCGCACCAGTGAGGTGTGTTCTCACCACTCTGTGGTACAGACCTGCCTCTGGTCATGGAAAGTGGTTTACAGATGCAAAATCCTAGATGGGGCTGTTCTTTAGAACTCAAAATGGTGCAGCCTCTGTGGCCTTTGTTGTGCGTGCACGGGCATGCAAACACAGGCAGTGCGGGAAGCAAAGGGATAAACCTGAAATCTTAACAGCGCAGGGTAAAATCTGTCCGTCTCTATGGAGGTCCGTGAATCTGAAAATGGTAGAAAAAAAAACATTCTTGAGAGCCATCGGATAGAGGTAGAGGGAGCGTGCACGCTAGTAAGATGGTTGCACACTGAGAACTGTTCACCCAGCAGTAATTTTCTGAGACCTCCTTCCTAGAATCAGTGACACGGTTTTAAGGGAGGCAAGCCACCAGAGGAGGTCCCCCTTGGTGCAAGGGGGTGCAGAGGAAGACAATTCTCTTGTTAACTTTGAAGCAGCTCCTTGGCACAACCACCCTGGCACTAGCAGGTTGGTTGCCCACATCTGTTTTCTTCCAAGGGGTTAGGAGCAGTGGTGTCTGCTTTCACAAGTGTACATGTCTCAGCTAAAGCCAGGGGTGTGACTTGTCATGTCTTGTGGTCTTTTTGGAAAAAAATGATTTATGCTATTTAAAAAACATTGCAAAAAACTCCACAAGTGGGTTATGAAGCAGGTGACTAGATTCTTGCCTTTGGTTATAATCTGGAATTTGTGTGTGTATCCCAGTTGGAGTGACTCTCTTCAGAGCTTCACTCCGAAGCCCTTTTGTTCCACAATTAGCCACTTTAAAATCAGGCTGGCTGAAGCTTCGCAAGAGCTGTAATCCAAATTCAGCAAGGGGGCCAGGAGTTGCTGCCCCCCTGCCCCCAAGACTGTGCCCTGACCCTTGGAAGTCAAGAGAACTTGCTTGGGAGGGGTGGGGGTGGGGCTCCTGCTCACAAGCAGTGTGTCTTGCCTTGGCTTGAGACAGGTTTGTGGCTGAGGCCAGGGCCGTTTCAGCCTTCTTGTTCCCCCCCCCAAGCTTTTTCCAAGGCACATGCTGCAGATAAGAGCCTAAGAAGAGGCCTGTGCTGGATCAGGCCAAGGGCCCATTTGGGCCAGCTTCCTGTATCTCACAGTGGCCCCCCACCCAATGCCTCTGGGAGCACAGGAGACTACGAGATCCCTGTCTCCTGATCCCCCTCTTCCATCTGGCATTTTGAAGCAGCTTCCTTTGAATCCTGGAGATTGTACATGCCCATCATGGGGACGGAGCCTTCTATGCAAAAGCAGGAAAGCTGGCGGAGGGTCGTGTTGGCAAAGAGAGCATTCTTTGCTCCCATGGGTGGCCGTGTTGCCCCAAGGGGGACCTCCTTGGCTGGCCGACACTGATTTGTCTTGCAAACTCTGCTTCTCAACAGCCCAGCAGAGGGCACTGCGGTGCAGGCAGTGTGAGAGCAAAACCTGCATGCGCGTGCGCGCACGCACACACACACACACGCACACACACACAGAGGGTTTTGGCCTGCTGGGGAGGGGGCTTGCTTGCGCTCTGCTAATGAGCCCCTTGCGGGTAGCACTTCGGAGGTATGCTGGCACTTTCCCCCACTGGCCTCGGGAGGTGATTTTTTATTTATGGATCTTGTAAGTCCCGCTCTTTGTCAATCTGACTGAGTAGAATCTTACCTGTTGGGACTACGATGGGACTCTTCCTTTCAGCTTTGGGCGGGCAGGCGCTCAGCCCCTGGTCCAGAGGAAGGGCGGTCAGGTCAGTGAAAAAAGCTGCCCCCTTGCTTTGCTTCTTGGGCCAGGAGGGAAATGGTCAAGTGCAGCAGCATCCAGGCTTTAGAAGGTCAGTGTGTGGCCTGCTGGGTCACCAGGAGGAGCTTTTGCAAATGCTGAACAGAGGCTTTGGCTTGCCAGGATGCAAGGGAAGGTTAGAGGCAGACAGAGCCTGCCAGAGAAAAATGCACCTCCCTTCCTGCCCCAAGGAGGACTTCACAGTAGGAGCCCTGTATCTGCAGGGGATCTGTTCCACGATCCACCATGGATGCCTGAGGCCACAGAAAGAAGGGAACCCTGGATACAGGAGGGGGAGGGCCAAAGGGACGGGGGGGGGCACCTTGGTATGTTGTATATCGGGCTACGGCAAAGTGGACAAGTGAAACTGTTGATGCCGATCCTGTGGAGATATGGGATACAGTGGACCCTCGACTTACAGACGGCTCGACTTACAGACTTTTCGAGTTACAGACTTCTCTGGCTGCAAAATTTAGATTCGACTTGCAGCCGGAGAATCGACCTACAGACCAGAAAAAAACCAAAATGGAACAAAAATGGAACAAAAACGGCCAGTTATGGGATTAATCGGTTTTCAATGCATTGTAGGTCAATGGAGACTCGACCTACAGACTTTTCGACTTGCAGCCACTGTTCCAATACAGATTAATTCCGTAAGTAGAGGGTCCACTGGTATTGGGGCCATAGTGCACTTCTATCACTCCCTCTTTCTCCCCTTCTGTCCTTCAGCTGACCACCCTCCGTGGATCCATTCTGGAAGATGCCACGCCCACCACCACCAAACATGGCACCGTCCGTGGGCTCCCTCTCAAGGATGCACTGGAGTACGTGATCCCCGAGCTGAACATTCACTGCCTGCGCCTGGCCCTGAATGTGCCCAAAGTGACGGAGCAGCTGCGGAAGCTGGATGAGCAAGGGGTGAGAGCCTGCTGGGCGTGGGATGGGCCCGTGGCCGGCTTTGGCCACGTGGGGCAGAGAGGGGTGGGTAGGGTCACCTTGGGGTCCCCCGCTCCTCCGGATCACACCACTTAAACACTTTGTGATCTTCTGTGTTGCCTGAAATGGTGGCCGGAGTGGGTTGAGGAGAGAAGCGAGGAATCAGGAGAGTGTGGTCAAAGTGCTGGACCTTGCCTCTTCTGCTTTTGCACCTCTTCACCCCAGACCCGGCGAGACATAAATGGGGAGGGGGTGTGGATGGAGGAGGAGTGGGTTTCATTTGGCACCTCTTAATTTTCCCTCTAACCCTCAGCTGTTTGCTCCAGAAGGAATAATTGCTAAAGTCGCTTTCACTGGTGGAGAACACCGGCTAAAACAAGGGATATTTAGCAGTCTTTTTTTGAGGGGGAGATACTTCCTAGGGATGTGGGTGCCCAGAAGTTTCTAAAACTAAGCACAAAGGGGGAGAAGATGATGGAAGTGTACATTCCACTCCTCACTGCAGAACACGGGGTCATCCCGTCAGACAGAGGGGTGTCAAAGACAGAGCGGACCAAACGAGCAGAAAGAGATATGAGATGTCTTGTATGGGTTTTTGACACGCAATGGTGTTCAAAAGCCGAGATGACTATTTAAAATAGGCTGAGGTAAGGGGAAGGTGACCCATTGCCTGTTACCTGTGAGGGATCTTCCAGGATCAGGGGCAGTCTACCGCTGAGGGTCAAACTGAGAGTGAAGGCCCTTTGCCTTCAAGCTCTGCAGGGGCCCACCTGTTGAATGTAAGATCCTAGACCTGCCTCTTAGTCTGCTCTAGCATGGTGGTTCCTCCAGCGCTAGTTTCTCTTCATTTTTTCGAAAAGCCCTGGACCCCCAGTGGTTCCCTGGTGAGGGGGGGCTATGTTTAGCCACCCTCCAGCCTTCCGGACAGACGTTCTCCCCTTTGCTCCCCCCCTCCCTTTGTCCTCCCTCCCAGCTCTGCCGAAAGCACAAGGTGGGCATCCTGTATTGCAAAGCCAACCAGAGCTCAGAGGAAGAGATGTACAACAACGAGGAGGCGGGCCCGGCCTTTGAAGAGTTCCTGGCGCTGCTGGGAGAGAAGGTGTGCCTGAGAGGCTTCAGCAAGTACGCCGCCCAGCTGGACACGAAAAGTAGGTCCCTGCTGCTCTCAGGGAGGAGGGAGGGAGGGAGCTCTGGCATGCCTGGGGTAGGCAGGCTGGAAGGGGGGGGGGGGGAGAGGCCTCTGGTTTGGTCCTGGAGCATCTCTTGCCACCCTTCCCTTGCTCCCTTGTGTTCACCCCGAGGAGGGGGAGAGCTGCGGCGGGTAGGCGCCAGCCATGGCACCTCCCTCCCTCCCTCCCTGTTTTGAGAGCTCTGCTCTTCCTGAGTGTTGCACTCTTGCTTTGCCTCGCAGCCGACTCCACAGGCACCCACTCTCTCTACACCACCTACCAGGGCTACGAGATCATGTTCCACGTGTCAACCATGCTCCCTTACACCCCAAACAACCGGCAACAGGTAACGTGAGGCTCTGCCCTCTCCCCCAAAGCAGGATACGTTTCTACTGGCTGGCCGGCCCAGTGGCTCCCCTTGACTTCAGAGAGCACCTGGCCGGTTCGGGGCTAAACTCAGGCAGGGCTCAGAGACTCAGGTTTACGTCGCCTCTTCCTCAACACTTCCTTTGTTTCACTTCATAGCACCACAAACTCTCCACCCTCTACTGAGAAAACAATCTTATCAAAGAGTTCTGTGCATACTATGGCCCCCTGGGAAAATGAAAAGGAACTGGGTGGCCAGTCAATGTCGCGTGAAGGGAAACAAGTCACTCTTTCTTTAATGGGCCACATCCTGCCTTCAGAACTGTGCCCATTCAGCAGCTGTCTTTCCTTTCTGTTCCTGCTAGTCTGTCTCAGGCAGGTGAGCTGAGAGCAAGGCCTTCTCCCCCTCTAACCTGTCCCCTTTTTTCGCTGCTTAGTTGCTCAGGAAGAGACACATTGGAAATGATATCGTCACCATCATCTTCCAGGAGCCAGGGGCCCTGCCCTTCACCCCGCAAAACATCCGCTCTCATTTCCAGCACGTCTTCATTATTGTCAGGGCCCAGAATCCCTGCACAGAGAACGTTTCCTACAGGTAAGTCCCCTTCCCGGCCTGGAGCACCATTTGATCGGAACCCAGCGTAAATGGCCTAAGTCCTGCTTTTGTGGAGGAGGTTCTTCTCTTCCAGGGTGAGAGCAATTGATCAGACAGGCCGGCCAAGCAAGCAGTCAATCACTTGATTTGTATATACAGTGGTGCCTCGCTTAGCGACGTTAATCCGTGCAGGAAAAAATGTTGCTAAGTGATTTCGTCACTAAACGGATTTAAAAAAGCCCATAGAAACACATTAAAACGCAATTAATGCATTCCTATGGGCTTAAAAACTAACCTTAAGCGAAAATCCTCCATAGGGGCAGCCATTTTCGGTGCCTCTAAAGCGAGTCAACACAGCAGGCGGCCATTTTGTTTTTCTGGCGGCCATTTTGAAACTGCCGATCAGCTGGCCGAAAATGGGGGCTTTGCGATGATCGCTTCCCTGCGATCATCGCAAAGCAAATTTTCCCCATAGGGACCATCGCTAAGTGATCGCTTTTGTGATCGCTTAAACCCCATTGCTAAGCAATTTCTTCGCTATGCGGAGCAATCGCTAAGCGAGGCACCACTGTATTGCTTTTCCATAAAAGATTATTAAAAGGGGGAAGGCTGTTGGCTCATTTCAGGGACAGAATTCCTGTCTGGGAGGGGCTCAGTGGGGGTTGTATTTCAGGAACAAGGAAACGAAGCAGCAATCCATTCTGTGCATGTCTTCTCAAAGGAAAACTTAGGGGCAGCAGCTTCTCAAGCTACACAGAATGTTTGGGGTGTGTTCTGTTGTGGTTCCCAACCTTGGGGAACCCAGGTGTTCTGGGACTGCAACTCCCAGAAGCCTTCACCACTAGCTGTGCTGACTGGGGTTTCTGGGGGATGCAGTCTAAAAACGCCTGGGTTACCTAAGGCTGGGAACCACTAGTCTTGCCCAGGGAGTTATCTTTTCATTTCTCCCCACCTTCCCCCTATCCCAAAAAGCGTGGCTGTCACCCGCTCCAAAGATGTCCCGCCCTTCGGACCAGCGATCCCAAGCAGAGCCACTTTCCACAAATCCGACATCTTCCGGGATTTCCTGCTGGCTAAGGTGATCAACGCCGAGAACGCGGCCCACAAGTCGGATAAATTCCACACCATGGCCACCCGCACGCGGCAGGAGTATCTGAAGGACCTGGCCGAGAACTCTGTCACCAGCACCCCGATTGACTCCACGGGGAAGTTCAACCTGATCTCCCTGACTTCCAAGAAGAAGGAAAAAACAAAAGCCCGGGTTGGGGCCGAGCAATACAGCACCGGGGCCATTGCGTGGAGAGTCCTGGCCCAGGATTACAGCCAGGGGGTGGAGATTGAGTGTATGCTGGCCATCTCCAATGAGTTTGTCATCCTCTTGGACCTGGGGGCCAAGGAAGTGGTGTTCAACTGCTTTTGTGCAGACGTGATCGGTTGGACGGCAGATACCTTCGGCCTCAAGGTTTTCTATGGGCGAGGGGACCACATCTTTGTTCGGGCCCTGGAGAACAACCCGGAGGACATCAAGGAGATTGTGCAACGGCTGAAGGTGAGCAGCGGTGAAATCTTTCCTTTTCCAAAATGAGATTCTCTGTTTGTCCCAGTGGGTGAGGAAGTGTAACCAGAGGTGACCTGTGTGTATGTGTGCAGTTAATTTGGAGATGTATTCAAACTGTAGGATTCGGGAATAAGATGGATGAAACTGAGTATTGGTTAGGTCTCATCTAGAGTCCCATGTCCAGTTCTGGACACCACATTTTAAGAAGGATGGCAGCTAACTGGTGCAAGTTCAGAGGAGGGCAAGAAGGGGGATCAGGGGGCTGGAAACCAAGCCCTCGGAAGAAAAAAAGACTGAAAGAACTGGGTCTGTTTAGCCTTGAGTAAAGAAGATGGAGGGGAGACAGGATAGCATTTTTCAAAGACTTGAAAGGTAATCCTACAGAGAAGAGGCAGGATTTGTTTTCTGTTATCCCAGAGTGCAGGAAACATAATCATGTGCTCAAGCTACAGGAAGCCAGATTTCAGGTGAATATCAGGGAAAGCTTCCTGTTAGAGCAGTACGACAGTGGAACTGATGATCTCAAGAGGTGATGAGCCCTCCAGTGCTGGAGACATTCAGGTGAAAACTGGACAACCCTCTGCCAGATCTACTTTGACTTGGATTCCTGCCTTGAGCAGGGGGTTGGATTCAGTGGCCTTGTAAGTCCCTTGCAACTCAACAATTCTATGAAATTGAGGTCTGGTGCAGAAAATATCAATGGAAAACCAATACATTTGAGACAAAGGCAGTCCAATAGTTAAATGAAAAGTGTGATATATAGAAAAACTGAAATAAATTTTCAGATGTCATCATATCAAGGAAATCTATAAACCACTACATTCCCCCCCCCCCCCCCGGCCTTGGTCTTTAGGAAGGCCCTTTCTCACCCGTTGAATCCTTGATTGTTTTCCCAGGTCATGACTTCTGGGTGTGAGACAGTGGAGATGACGCTGCGCCGCAATGGGCTGGGGCAGCTGGGCTTCCACGTCAAATTTGACGGCACGGTGGCGGAAGTGGAAGATTACGGCTTTGCCTGGCAGGCTGGGCTGCGGCAGGGCAGCCGGCTGGTGGAGATCTGCAAGGTGGCGGTGGTCACGCTCAGCCATGACCAGATGATCGACTGGCTGCGCACCTCCGTGACGGTGAAAGTGGTCATCATCCCCCCACACGATGACGGCACCCCCCGCAGGTGAGCCACTTCTTCCCCTCTTCCTGCTCCAAAGCACCCTGGACCATCTCGGCTGGCTGTGGTGGAAGAGAAGCCTTGCATGATGCCGACTGGTCTCCCCACCAGTTGTTTCCTGGCACCGACCAGTTGTTCCGTGCCCAGAGGATCTGGCTGTACAGATCCCTCCCTTCTGTTTTGGCCGGTCGTGATCATCGGGGGCTCCTTTCAGTATCACACAGAGGTGGATGCTGGTGCCCTGTAAGGCAGGCAGGGGCGGGATGCACCCAGGAATCCCTGTGCAATAGCAACCGGCCCAGGATCTCTCCGGACAGGAGAAATCCCCTGGAGGCGCTTCTGTGGAAACAGGCGCACTGTTAGGTCTTTGTTCTCCAAAACAGTGGTAAAGATTGAGGAAGGGGTCTGGGTGTCCTTCTTTTCAAGGAGAGCAGTGCAGGAGGTCTATTGCTAAGTCAGAATTTCATTCATTCAGTCAGTCATTTAATAGTGCAAAGCACTATTCTGGGTGGTTTACAACAATAAAATAAAATCACAAGCAGCCAGCAATAAATGAACACTATATCAGGTTCACGTTTCTGATGCTGACCTATAAAGCCCTAATTGGGTTGGGACCTTGGTCCGTGACCGAACACCTGCTACCAAGAGGGACTGCCCATCCTCCTCGTGCATCTCAGACCGGACGGCTGAGGATGCTCACCCCAAGAGAAAACCAGGAACCAAGCCGCCTTGGTGGTTGCCCCTCCTCTGCTTTCGTTTGAACTGCCACCCAGAATCAGCTTGGCCCCTTCTCTGGAGATTTTGAAGGAATCTCTTAAAAACCTTTCTATTTGGGCAGTTTTTTCAAACTGTTCCACCTTAAAGCTATGCTGAGATTGTATGTTTAATATCTGTAGCCACTTGCCTGATTTAATTTTGTATTAATTTTAATTGTTGTGTAGTGAATTATATATTTATATTGTTTCTTTGCTGGTATATACTGTTTATGTCATGCACAGCCCATAGTGACCATCGGTCAGACAGGCAATTCAGACGTTCCATAAATAAATAAATAAATAAATAGATTAGATGAACAAATAGAGAGAGAAAATTAAATCCACCATCCAGTCGGAATCGGAGAACAAGGAGGTTTGGGGGCTGTTTGCTTTGTCCGGTGCTTGGCTGGCGCCTCACGTGCTTTGAAAGTACCGTTGTGTGCTCTTCCATACTGTCTGGAACGCTTTGTTGTCGTGTGTGAGGAGGGTTCTTTCCCTCCCCCCCCCCCACGGAGATGCGAAGGGTTCCTTTTTATCCTCCCCCCCCCCCCCAGGAGGACTCTGCTTATGGCTATCCTTGGGGAAGGGTTGTCCGCCTAGTTTCGTGTTTTAATTTAGCTGCTTGTGTACTCTGAGGTGTTGGAGCATATTGTGGCTGTGGGTGTTGACGTGTCATTCGGGGGACACAAGTGGGAAGCGGCCATGGACTTAGCTGCGACCATGCCCGACGGCCCCAGCCAAGGGTGGGCCTCTCTCCACCTGGCGTGCTTTGGGGGTCCCTTCTGTGGGTTTTGCCACCGGGGCGAGTGTGTAGGGGACAGGTGTGTCCTGCTCCCTGCTCCCTCCCTAGGGCAATGCCACATGGCTCTGGAACGGAAGCCCATGGAGAGGAGTCTGGGCCGCACCCTGCCTCCGGGAAAGCCAAAAAGCCAGCTTGCAGCTGCTCCATAACGGAGGAGATGTCTTGGGAGGCAGAAGAGAGAGAGCCGTCTTCCAAGCCGTGTTCAGAACTCAGACCGGCTTCAGTGAGCAGAGCAAGAGAGGAGAGTCCCCGGAGGCTGACACCCCCACACACACACACACGCATACAGATGCTCACGGCCCTGGTGTGGTGTCTGAAGGTGTCCGTCCTGCCTCTCAGGCCCTGTGGCTTATTGGCGTGCTGGGATTCGAAAACAGGAACATGTTTTCTGGAAGGGGATCGGACTTTCTCCTCTCCTGCCTCTGACCGACCATGGTCGCTGGGGTGACAGCAAGTTTTGAAAACATGTCTCTCTCCATGCATTGAGGATCCTGGTGTTTTTTGGTTTTAAAGCCAGGGTTCCTTTCACCATGAAATGTTGAGCAAAGAACGTCAAGAGTGAATGTGCAAAGCCGGGGGGGGGGGAGATTCAGAGGTAGCCCTTTACCCTTGGGGTGTGCATCCTTACCTCTCCCATTACAGGACTGGCCATGGGTAGGTAGGTGCTGGAGTGTCAGGTCTTCATCTAGGTTTTCTAAAGCTCCTGAGGTATGAAAAACACAGCCCGAGGGGGTCATAGGAGTGCCTAAGGAGTGGCCAATGTTCTTTGAAGGCCCTTTCTAGTCTTCTCTAGTTCTTTCCTATTGTGGGATGTTCTGACTATTGTGGATTCCCTTTCTGGGTCCTGTATGAACCAGGGTTACTGGTCTCTTCTAGAGATAAGGGGTGCTGCTAAAGCACCTCTTGGCTCCCTGAAGAGTTAAGCGCCCTCCCTCCCTGCACCCCAGCCGTTCCCCTTGGCTCCCCCTACTTCCTGTCTGATCTGACAGGTGTGGTTTCAAGAGCAAGTTGAGGCAACAGGTTGGCTTGCCGGCAGCTCCCTCCCTCCCTCCCTCACAGCTATCCCTACCAAACTGTCAGGGGAGAGATCCGACACAGAGAGCCTTCCAGCTCCATGACGGAATGGACCCTTGAGTTGCAAACTGCCTTTTCTGTTCATGGATCCAAGGTGATGGGCAGCCGGTGGGCCCCCCGCCAAACCCCAGGCAGGTATTGTGAACCTTGAATGAAGGGTGGGAGGGAAGGCAGAGGCAGGCAGGCAGGCGTTAGTGGACGCTTGAAGCTGGTTCCAGCACCAGGCGTTGCCAGCCGGCTGCTGGCTGCAAAGGCTTGTGCTTACCAGGATGCACAACTGCTTCATTCTTCCCAGTGCTAGTCCTGGGTGCCCAGCTGCAAAGCTGACCGCGGGAGGAGGCGTAGCATGGCCAGGGTGTTACAAGCTGCCCTCTGTGCCTGGGAGTGTGACTCTGAGCCCGGGAACCGGGCTGCCCCTTTGTGGGTTTGAATCCTGGGGTTTCCCCCAGGCCAGTGTTGGCAGTCAGGTCGAGGCACGCAGGGAAACGGCTGTGCCCCGTGCGAGTCCTCCATGCCTCTGCCTCGAGCTAACCCCGAAGCCTCGCCTCCCCTTCCGAAACCAAGGCTCCGTCTCGGCGAGAAGTTCCGGTTTGTGGCAGAGGTGGTGGTGCCGGTCGCAAACGGCAGTGAGCACAGAGGGACTGAGGTGGCTTCTGGTGGAGTTGGAGCATCGCATGCTTTCCGGGAGAGCAGCCCGTCACCATCCGACAAGAGAGGGGGCGATTGGGGGCCTTCGGCGAAAGCAGAATAGCGCGCTGTGCCCGGATCTAGTCCAGGAGCCTTGGGAAGGTTTCACTCTTCTGACCTGACGGGCTGGTTTGTTTTTGGAACCGGAGGGGAGGACTAGTGAGGAGTTGGGAGGGAGGCCTGGAGGTGGATGGTTGGGGGGGGAACGGGAGTGGGTGTGAGAGAGTGCAGGGGGGGGGGGGCTAGCAAGGTGAGCTCCTGGGATGTCCTGTTCCCAGCTGGGTTCCAAAAGCCAGCCATTTCTGTAGCCTGGGAGAAAAGGTAGCAAAGCATGGCCTCAAAGGGGTGCTTTATCTCCTAGACTGGGCTGGAGGACTCTGGTGGATTTAGTTTTCTGCGCTCAGGGTTTATTTATTTATTTATTTATTTTATTTACAATATTTTTTAGCCGCACCATTGCCAGTGGCTTCTGTATGAACCAACAGAATGGAAGCGACTAGAAGGCCACACACTAAAAAAAAAAAAAGAAGAAGAAGAAGATTTAGGGTGTTAAACACAGGAGGGGGGGACGGGTCACCTGTTTGGAAGGTCATTGAGGCAGCTGGTCTCGGCCATGAACAGATCCTCATTTAGGGTCTTCCTCCTCCTCCTTCTCTTCCTCTCCTAGGGGCTGGGCCGAGTCCTTTAAAATGAGCACCATGGAGTCCAAGATGGAGCCGGAGAGCCTGCCTGTAGGTTACCGGCCTCCGTACCGCAGCAACTCAGCCTGGCAGTGGAGCGGTTCGGCCACCCACAGCACCTCCCAGTCCTCGAAGTGGACAGAGCAGCCGACCTCCAGCCAGTCCCAGTCTCTCACTCGGACCCCGAGGCAGAGCTCCATGGCTTCTTACCGAGAGTCACAGCCGCTGCACAGCAAAAGGTGAGGAAGCCTCTCGGTGCAACTGGAGCGCCTGCCTGCCTTCTGGGGATCCCACTGGAGTTTCCGTGGACAGGGTCTGGGCAGTGCCAGCGCCTCCTGGGTCCTCACACTTCTCCTTCCCTGCTTTCCTGGCTAAATGCGCCATTATTTCAAAGCTGCTAGAGGCTTGCATGGCTGGCCTGGTGTTTTTTTTTGGGGGGGGGGTCCTTGGCACTACGCAGCTGGTTGTCGAGACTCGCTGTGAGTAACTGCAGAAGTGGGTGGGTGGGTCAGGGTCTGTGCTTTCATCCTCCCTCCATATTGTCCATTTCTCTTTTCTCTCTCCTGTGAGCCAGGCCAGTGAGCTTTCCTGAGACTCCTCACGTGGCCTCATCCTCCCAGAGCGGAGCAGAAAGGATCCAGCCTTATCGGCAGCCTTCCAGCAGTTTCTCTGTGCCTGGCTCTTCGGGAGCAGCCTACAGCCGTTACAAGCCCTCTGCAGAAAGGTGGGGCGTGGAAGGGGACAGGCCTGAGAAGCGGGATGGTGGCAGCCACGGGGGGCGGGGGGATGGGGGAATGGCAGCTAGGCAAGCTTGGGGAGGGGGGGTCTGTGCTGCCAGGATAAGACTGGAGCCTCAGGGATGAGTTTGCTGTGGCTCTGCCTGCACAGAATCACTGTACAGCTGTACAAGCATCATGCTTTCATTTTGAATGGAATGGCTGGTTGAACCTTATACAGTGGTGCCTCGCATTGCGATGTTAATTTGTTCCGCAAAAATCGCTGTTGAACGAAAACGTCACTATGCGATATTAAAAAGGCCATAGAAACGCATTAAAACCTGATTAATGCATTCCTAGGGGCTTAAAACTCACCGTTCAGCAAAGATCCTCCATAGCGCGGCCATTTTCAGTGCCTTTTAAGTGAGGAATCTGTCCCAGAAAACAGCGGGCGGCCGTTTTGTTTACCCGGTGGCCATTTTGAAACCGTCGATCAGCTGTGTGAAAATGGTCACTTTGCGATGATCGGCTCCCGAAGGAGGGAACCAATCATCGCAAAGCGAAATTCCCCCATAGGGAACATCGCAAAGCGATCGCTTTTCCAATTGCAAAAAGTTCATCGCAAAGCGATTTTGTCGCTAAACAGAATGCTCGCTAAGCAAGGCACCACTGTACACTGCCCACCTAGTGGGCTGGATGACTGGGTGGGTTGCAACAGTTAAAGCCCCTTCCCTACCACCGTAAACAAAGCAAGCAGGTAAAGTGACAATAAGAGAAGAACCTCCAGAGGTGAGAGCAGTCAAAATAAAATTCAAACATCATGGGTCCATGAAATGGAAAGGATGTTCTTAATGGGCTGCTTGAAGAGCAGAGTTTTAATCTGTTTCCTGAAGGACAGGAGGGAAGGCAGCGGGCGTTCATCCACAGGCAGTATGAATTATTAAGAGCGCAAGCGCCTCCTGGTTAACTGGGGGGGGGGCTTTTTGGTAGGGCTGCGGTCTAGCTTCTTCATTTTCTTTGTGGGGAAAGATGGCCGGATGGTGTGGCCTCGCCGTGTGGCCATCTCAGGCCTGTGGTGCCAAATGCTGGACAGAAAGCCCAGGGACCGCCTTGGCCTTGGCCGTGAGGGGTGCTTGGAGAGCAGAGGAGGGACAGGAGGGTGGTCCGGAAGAGGGACAGAGCTCAGCGGTCCTGCTTTCAGGCTGAGGAGAGGGCTCACCCAGTCACCCACCCATCCCAGTCGCAGAAAGGCAGGACTCCTTTCTGCCCATCCCTGCTCGCTGCTCCCTGCTTCACCTTTCAGCCCCCTGGGTGACGGTGCAGAGGCCAGGCTGGCCCGAGGGCAGTCTCCTCTTCAGCTGCTTTCAGGCTGCGCTCACCTGGTGCCTCTGCTCACCTGGCAGGAAGGCGGGCAGGAAGGGAAAGAGCGAGCTGGAGCTGTTGAGCGTCCCCGGGTGCTCTCTGCAGCTCACTGGGGGTGCTCCTTGGTCGCCCAGGCTGCAGAAGCAATGCTGAGCAGGGAGCTAGGCTTCCATAGTCCCCTCCTTGTGCACCCCCCCCTCCGGGTCTGGTATTTTTAAAACCTGCTAATGAACGCAGAAAGCAGGGTGTTGTCTTTCTTTCCCCCGTCAGCTGCTTGGCTGCCGCCTTCTCTCTCACTTGCTGGCTCTCTCAGCTCCGCTCACAGGTATGCAGGCCCCCAGCGTCCTCTGGTGCCGTTTGATCCTCTCTACGCTCAGGAGGTGATCTCCAACGGGGGCGACTCTTCCTCGTCGGGAGGTCTGGCCAGTCAGGAGAGCACCATGGAGAGGCCCAAGCCTGGTAAGGAGCAGACCGGGGGGGGGGGGGGTGGCAGGAGCCATCAAGAACCCCTTTCTGCCCCAGACTGCTGAGAATGCAGACTCAGCCAGGGGTTCCTGGGTTGGTACAGGCTTCGGGTTGTTCACGGAAGTGTGTCTGGAGGCAGGAGAGGTACACACAGCTGCTGTCCTTTTCCATTTCTGCCCCAGGCATAAAGAGGACAGAGGCAGGTGGAATAGCACTTGGTGTGCCAAAAGCAGAGAGACAGAACCGTTTTTCTCCCTCCATGGAACATGAGGTTGGGGCGGGGGGGGGGGAGAGGGCAGAAGCAGACAATGGAAGTGTGAAGGATCCCCCCACACACACACCCAGAGACAAAAGAAGCGATGACTGGGTCCCTCCAGGATGGCGTTGCTGGGGGGGGGGGCAGGCCCTTTGTGCTTCTCCCAACGAGGCTTAAGCGGCCGACACTCTCAGATCACCCTGGCTCTTCTTTGTTCTTTTTCCCTCTGGAATTTGTTGTGGAATTGCTTTTTTTGCCCCTTACCTTGCTGAGAAAGAGTCAGGTTTGCCGCCGTGACCTTCCCGCTTCCCTCCCTCTTCGCAGAGCCTCTTTGGCACGTGCCGGTGCAGCCCAGAGTCTCCAGCGCCTCTGGCGGCGGCGGCGGTGGCAGCAGCAGCAGCAAGTGTCCAAGCCGGCATGAGCTGGCCGGCAAGGATTCCCCCAACCGGCACTCCAAGGTGAGCCTGGGCTCCTCTACCCTGCCTTCCCTTCCCGGAGATGGGAGTGCCCTGCCCTGCCCTGGCTGGCAGCTCTGACCCCCCCCCCACCCTCTCTCTCGTCTCCCCACCGCAGGGCGAGGGCCAATATTCCAGCAGCCACTCCAGCAGCAACACCTTGTCCAGCAACGCCTCCAGCAGCCACAGCGACGACCGCTGGTTCGACATGCCCGATCCTGCCGAGGCCGACCCGGATCCTCTGGCCAAGGGGGGCTCCAGCGACAGCGGCATCGACGCCACCAGCGCCAAGCCTTCACGGAGGGACAAGCTGCCCAAACCCTCGGCCCCCTTCGGCTTCACCCTGCACGAGGCCGGCAGCAAGAGGAGGGAGTCCTCGCCGGCGGTCGGCTCCGCGGGGCAGAGCTGGAGTTACCGCGCCAAGGCCTTTGGAGGGGGAGCCGGCGGGCCCTCCCGGGGAGGAAGCAGCCATAAGGACCAGCTCAAGCAGCCCAGGTGAGGGCAAGGGGGGGGAAGCGACATCTGTCTTGCAGAGGAACCCAGGAAGGCTGCAGCGCTGAGGAAATGTCTTACCCTCTCTCTCTCTCTCTCTCTCATTCCTCCTTTTTTCTTTCTTTCTTTGCATTTTGGCCACCGCAGCAACGCCAGGGCGCCTGGCCCTGCCCACCTCTACAAGACGCCCACCTCCGAAAACGCCCGGCCCCCCCACTTGTCTCAGTCCAGCTCCTTTCAACTCTCGGCTTCTGTGCCTAAGTCCTTCTTCTCCAAGCAGAGCGGCCGGAACAAGCACTTGCCGGCCGGCTGGAAGAAGAGCGAGGACACTCCCGCCAGGCCCATCACCTTCACCGACCCCAAGAAGTGAGTAAGGGGTGGGGTGGGGACTGGGCACCGGGAGGTGCAGGAGGCCTGTGGGCCAAGGGGCTGCCGCTCGCTTAGCTCTGCACCCATCGGCCCATTGCATGCTTCCACCCGGATGACATCTCCTGGGGAGGCAAGAGTGTCCCTGTGGTCACCTTTTTCCTCTACCAGGGTGTGTGTGTGTGTGTGTGTCTCCCACATCCCCCAAACACACACACACACGCCAATCCCAGGGAAGGGAGAAGTGCCAAAGCCCCTTCAGCTACCCTTGATTTTGAGGCAGGGCTTCAGGGTCTCAAATCTCAAAACCCCGAGTGTGGGAGGTCAAGGAAGAGGAGAGCACCTTTGACCTCGTGCAGAGCCTCCAACTCAGGGCGCACTCAGAGCAAGCCCTCACCCTTGGGATGGAAGCGTGAAGGGTCTTCCATTGGGAGGGGGAACTCCCAGCGCGGAGAGAGTGCCGTGGCCGGCCTCCCTTGGGCCTCAGCTTTGCTAGAGGCCAGCGGGCTTTTCCCAGCGTAATCGAATTGGTCGGCCTCTCTCACAGACATAAACACAGCTTTTGTCTCGCCCCACGGCTTGTCCCTTGGAAGAGCAGCCTTTGTCCCACCGGATGCTCTCCAGGCGCACTGAGTGTGGAGCTGGTCGCTCCAGCAGGGGAATCCTGGATGCCCCCCACCCACCCCCTGTGTGTCAGGGTAGAGAGGCACAGGCCCCATGCCAGGCCCCTGGCTTAAGAGTTCTTGGTCAGCTTGCTCGCTCTCTTCTTCTTCTTCTAGGCAAGTGGACTTGAGTACCAAGAACGTCTTTGGGCAGCCACGGCTGCGGGCGTCTCTGCGTGATCTCCGCTCCCCCCGCAAGACCTATAAATCCACCATCGAGGATGACCTGAAGAAGCTGATCATCATGGACAGCGCTGCTGCAGAACAGGAGAAAGAGCTGGTGGGTTGAGGGGGAGGATGGGGCTGCCGGGGGCGGGGGGGGGGAGGCTGGCTGGCTGTGCTCAGCCTCCCACTCCTCCCCCTCTCCCATTCACTGCTCGGATTAGCCTTCCTGCCGATCAGTGGCCAAGGAGGTCAGCTGGATGCGGAGGTTGAATAGCCTCTGCAGTCCAAAGAATGGCAGCCCACGGACTGCCTTTGGTCCCCGTGGCTGTTTTTGTGGCCTCCTAGTGCTCCCCCTCCAAAAAAAAAAAGTTTTAGAAGAAGAACAAAATGTGTTCATTCTGCCCCCCCCTCAGCTCCTTCAGGTTTGCAAAGGGATCAGTCAGATGCCCCCAGCTCTCCCCCTTAATCGGCTGTCCAAAGTGGATGCAGCCCATCCATCCAGATGCTGCCGCTTCTGTCTTTTGCAGCCTTCGGAAATCAGGAGAAGACACTTAGTCTCAGGATGTATAAAAATGCAAATAGTTGTTTATCAGTAATTTGTTTCTGGTTTTGTACATGTTTCTACATCCTGAGAGTTAGTCTCTCATTCTGATTTCTGATACCATTGGATGTACCAATTCCTTGTGGTTTTTGTGGGCTTTCGACATTTTGAGATGATTCCAGGCCTGGTTCTGGGGGGTGGGGGTGGGGAACGTGCCCTTCCCCAGGCTTGGGTTAAAACCCTGGCATTACTCCTGGCAAGACGGCCTCTCTGTTCGGAGGCAGAATACATCTGAGTAGTGGGGTTCTCCCCTCCGCCTTTCCCAAATTCTGGAACAGGGGCATCCACTGACAACTGCCTGCCTGCCTTTCCTGTCCAGTCCCCGCAGAAGGCGCTCCAGCGGACGCTGTCGGACGAGAGCCTGTGCAGTGGGCGGCGGGACCCCGCCTACGCCAGCGCCTACGGCTTTGAGCAGCCCCTGACCAGCGACGTCCTCTTCACCAGCACCTACCCCTCCAGCACCCTCCCCGTACGGAAGCAGCACCAGCCCCCCAGCAGCGGAAGCCTCTCCGAGAAGAAATGTGAGTCCCAAGGTAGTGTGTCCGGGGAGGGGGGGGGATGAAAGTAGAGCCAGCCCAGGCTCCTGTTGTCTTCTGCAGTGGGACAGCGGAAGGCTGGAGGCTGGCTCTTACACACAGGAGATGCCCCCGGTTCGCCCTTTCCCTGGGTTGGAGTCAGAGGAAGCCAGGCAGGCAAAGACAACAGGCACAGGAGTGTGCACGCGCACATGCAAACAGACTCTCTCTCTCTCTGACTGACTGACGGCTCTTGTTTGCCTGTCCGTCTCTCTGCAGCCACCATCTCGGCCTCCGAGCTTTCCTTGAGCGATGTGCGGGAAAAGCCCCTGCGGCGCATCGATCCGGGGCTGATGCCGCTGCCTGACACGGCCACTGGCCTGGAGTGGTCCAGCTTGGTCAACGCAGCAAAGGCCTACGAAGGTAGGGAAGCCAGACAGCAGCGCTGGTGGCCCCCGGGGGGGGGGGGGCTGACCCGGTTCTCTCTCCCTCTCTTCTGAGCCCCAGAGCGCTGTGGGGCAGGAAGGGGAAGTGTCCATGACCCTCACCCAGCCGTCTCTTCTGTCTGCCAGTTGCCTAAAATCCTTGGGTCAGGGTATGAGGACAGACCTGGGGGCACCGGCTCTGACTCCCTGCTTCCACAGAGTCTGCGAAGAAGGGTTTTATTGGCTTAGCACCTGCTTTGTGAGCTTGTCACGAGGTGCTCTCGGGTGGGGGGCTTTTCCCGAAGAGTTTTGGCTGCTCTGGACTTCCCACTCTTCCTTCTGTCCCGCTCAGTCTTGGCTCCTGACACCGGACGGGTTGGAATAGAGAGCCTGTGACTTGAGAGGCCACCCCTGCGTGCCGCCCTGACTGGGAAATCTGGCTCCCTCCCCAGCCAGAGAAGAGGGAGGCAGACTCTGTGCGGCCGCCCTCCCTCCCGCTTGGTGGCCGTCCTGGGTGGCGAAAGCATCCGGAGGGCCGAGCCAAAAAGTCATGTGAAATTGCGACTCACTTCGGACCGGCCAGGATGCTTTTCTTGCCGGCAGGAAAAAGAGGGGTGTAGAGATGGGCAGAGCAGGGGCCCTGCCTGCCTCCCCAGCGGCGCTCTGTGTCTCCGCACCTCTCCCTCTGCCTCTCTCTCTTTGTCTTTGAAGGATCAGGCTCCACACCTGAGGAGTGCCTTCAGTTTCCTTTTATTTGCAGATGCCATCCCGGTCAGGGGCTTTGGCTCTTCCCCTTGTGCCAGAAGGGATCAGTGGCCTTCTGGTGGGGTGGAGGCTTTCCCTTTTGTCTCTGTACAGAGCGTTGCAGCTGAAAAGCTTCCTTCCTTCTTTCCTTCCTCTGCCGTTCTTCCACCCCCTCCAGGCCTCACCCTTTGCTTAGCTATCCATTTGTCCCCGACCCGCCACCCACCCCTTCTCCCTGCTGGACCTCCGATGAGCCCAGCCCTTATCCTACAGCCTGTCAGGTCTCGCTGGCTCCCCTCTGCCAGGGATTGCATCCCCACGTCTGTGCCTTTGGGTCAGCATCCGGTCCGGTCCTGCCCAGGAGGTTCGGTCTGGTTCAGGCGCTGCCTGGCCTTGTTTCTCCTTCACCCTCTAGTGGGGGGTTAGAGTGGGGCTGGAGAGCTTCTGGCCCCTTTCCTGCAGAGCAGGAGCGAGGGTGGATTTTCTTCCAGGCCAGCGAGCTAACGCTGTTTCCTCCCCGAGGCATCAGCAAGCGTGACCTGGTTTCCCCGTCCAGACTCGTCCCGCCTCCCTCCATCTGGGATCCCTGCCACACTCTCGTCAGCAGGAGCTGGAGCGCCTGATGCAGCTCGTGGCTCCGAGATGAGAGAGCGGCCGCATAAAGTAGGGCAGGGAGGGGAGAAGGTGAGCCGCACGAGTCGGGGCAAGGCTGGCCCCCGGCGGGGATCTCCCTTGATGCGGATTAACCGCCTCCCTGGCAGGCAGGCAGGCAGGCAGGCCTGTCTTGGGCATCTGTTCAGGCCTGTCGCCTGCGTCACTCTTGCCCCGCCCTCACGCTGCAAGCCCTCCCCGGGTAGCAAGGAAGGGAACTGCCACTCCAGCACTGAGGAGGAGGAGGAAAGGGAGACGGGCATTCCGGCGCACTCGGTCCACCCGGCCCCGGTGTGCTCAGCCCCCCACCGGGTCGCAGGAGTCCAGCAGACAGGTAGGCAAATGCAACCCCTCGCGGGTGGCAGATCTGCTTTGGAGGGGTACAGCAGAGGCCTCCTTGCTGGCCAGCCGGCTGGCGGGCATGCTTCTGAGTGGGAGATGCTCCCTAGGGTGACTGACCAGGGAGATGATGAGGTGGTGGGTTCCTGGCCACGGGCAGTGCCTGTCCTTTCTCTCCTGGTCCACCTTCCGGGGCTCTTCCCTGCTTCCCACCCCCTGAGAAGGTAAAGCAGCCCACCCTGCCCCATGTGTGTGTTTGTGTTCACAACCGAGAGGTTCCAACAGAATAGCTGGGTTGATCTGACACCCCAGACAACACCGGGGCCTTGGCACCTTGCAAACTTGAGGAAGTAGGGAGCAGCCCACGAAAGCAGGACAGCAGACGGTTGACTGTGCAGGAGAGAGAAGCTGGCCTGGTTTGGAAAGGGCCCGGTGGGGACATCAGGCAGGCCCCTCGCCCCTCGGGGAGCCTCCGCGCCACCGCCCCCCCCATCTGCGTTGGAGCTGGGCTGCCCAGCAGCAGGATGCCCCCCAGAAGAGAAAGGCTTCCCTGCTGGAGGCGGCAGATCCCAGCTGTGCTTCCTGGGCCGGGAATTGCCTTTCGCAGGCAGTGCTTCCTTTTACCCGGGGACTGCTTTCTTTCTTGCGCATCCGGCTCTTGCCGGTTTCTCTGTGCCATGCTTGAAACTGAAACGTGTGTGTGTGTGTGTGTGTTGTCTGTGTGTGTGAGAGAGGGAGGGAGGGAGGAATATGTCTCAGCACCCATGGTTTGACTTCAGAAATAGCTGAGAATGGATGGCTAAAAACAGGGCAGGCTGGAAGGTCTGAGTGGCTCCCGGAGTGAAGCAGCAGCAGGGGAATCGGGGGGCAGGGGGGTCATGAAAAAGCTGAAGGGCTTTTTGCTGGAACAGGGGGGCTTGGGAGAAGGCCCTGGGTGCAGAGGAGACGGAGCTGCACAGAGGAGTCTGCCTGGTGGTTGTGGCGGAAGCTTTATTTTGGAGCTGGGGCAGAGCATCTCAGTCCGTGATGAAGGCTAGGGGGGCCGCCAGCCCGCCCTAGAAGAGTGGAAGAGCTGGTCTTTCTTGAGGCACGGAAGGGCTCCTCTCCTGTTTTGCCCAGTCGAAAGCCCTGAGCCCTCCACCAAAGCAGCCGTTGAAGTAGCAGGAAGCTTTCCTATCAGCGGAAACAGAAGGACGAGGGTTGGGTCTCTCTGAACCCTCCTGGCCTTGGAGGGGGGTGCCCAGGCCAGCACTGCCGCCAGGACCCTGGTGCTGCCGTGATGCCCGAGGGGTCCTGCCCCTCTTCTTGGTTCTCTGACTTCCGCGGCCCGGCCAGTCGGCCTCTCGTGGTGCCAGGGTGGGCATCTGCTGTTTTAAGTGTGGCTTCCTTCCTGCCTAGAGCAGGGGGCAGGAGAGACGATCAGGCAGGGATGCGGAATGTGGCTGGAGAACCAGCCCAGGGATTGGGGAAGGGGTTTGAGACGGCCTTTTCCTAGTCCTGCTCGTGAGCAAGTTGACGCCTTCCCTTGCTGGGGCACCTGCTCCTCCTCCCCACCCCCACCCGGGGCATCCTCTCCCAGCCTGACAAGCTTGAAGCCTGCCCTCCCTGCAGCAGGAGGGGCAGCCCCACCCGAAACCACACAGGGGCTGTGAATCACTGCTCGGCTCACCAGCGGGCCTCTGGGAGGAGCCCTCCGTGACTCACAGCCCTGCCAGCTGTGCTGGTTGGGATGGGAGGGAGGGGGACAGGCTGATGGGAGGATGTGCGGGGGGGGGAGGGCTTTTGTGTGTCGTCAATGGAACAAATGGAACAGAACCACCAGTGTGATCGCAGCCCGCCTCTCGCCTCGCTTCTCTCTAGTGCAAAGAGCCGTTTCCCTCTTCTCCCTCAACGATGCCGTCTTGAGCCCTGAGGTCCCGCCAGCCCACAGCCCCCTCCTCGGGCACCTGAGTTTGGAGAGGCCGCCGACTCCCCGCACGACGCCCACCATGAGGTGAGAGGAAAGCTGCCTGGGGAGCCCCTGAGGCCGAAGGCTGCCCTGCCGGAGGGAGCAGGGTGGCCGTCTCTCTCTCTCTCTCTCTCTCTCTCCCCCCCCCCCCAGGGCCTTTCCGTTTCACGGGTCCTTAGGGGCGAATCAGTTGGGGGCAGAGAGGCAGCCCCTTCCCCGCCTACTTCTTTGAAGGGCGCTGCGTGGGAAGGAGCAGGGCAGGCCGGGTTTCAGGGGAGGGAGGCAAGTGGATTGGGGCTCGACATCTCATCGCTGAAGCCAAGCAGGTGCTCTTTCAGATGAGTCTGGCTGAGCGAGGGTTCCCTTGCCAGGGGAGAATGGAGGGACCTGAACTGGGGGATGCCCTTTTCTGCACAGCTGTGCCGTGGGAGGAGAAAACTCCACCACCTCCAGATTTTTTTTCCCAGTTCAGAACTGCCAGCTCACTGGCTAGAGCAGTAGCCGCTCTGAGTAGGCTGGCTGGGGGGCCGAATCACAGACCACATGAAACTGGACTGCCCTGTTTTGCAAGATGATGGGGGGGTGGCAACAGGCACATTTTCTCGCCTCTTGGCGGCTGGCCTCCTTTCCCTTTTGCACGTGGAAGGATTGAGCTCACCTCCTCCTCGGCAGCTGAAGAGCCGCCGCTGCTTGGTTCACTCTGCACGCATGTCCGTGCGCCAGGAACTGCCTTGTGGTCACAAGCATCTTTCCCCTCTTCAGGTCTGGCCATGGTGGGGACCCACGTCTGCTCCAGGCCAGCTGAAGCCTTCCTTTCGAGGGTGGGTGGAGATGATTGGCTTTTCCTCTGAGGTGTGAGAATAACCGCACTCGGGTCTTCCCTCCTCCCTCTGCAGCGAGGAACCCTCTGTGGATCTGACCGGCAAAGTCTATCAGCTGGAGGCCATGCTCAAACAGCTCCATAGCGACCTACAGAAGGTAAGAGGCTGCAGCGTGGCTGGGGGGGGGGGAGAGGAGGGGGGAAGGCACGGAAGCCCCTACCAGAAGGCTTAAAGTTGGCTCCGTGGCCTGACTGAACCTCAGCCTGTGCCTCCCCTCCTGACACCTCAGGGGTAGTGAAGGGTTGAAAATGATAGCCATGCTTAACCTGGAGAAGATTCAGGGGAGACATGGAGGGCCTTCTGTCAGAGACAAATCCGTTGCACTCTGACAAGCCAGAGGGTAGACTGGATCACCTCCGAGACCCCTTCCGATCCCCTGCAGTTCAGTATTGGAAGAACATTGGGGGGGGGGGTTCTTACTGAAATGCTGCATCCCAGGAAACGTGGCATGGGAGTGTAAGGGAGCCACACACACACCTACAGACCTGGGGTTCTTTTCTCATCTGGGGACGTGAAGGCTAGCTAGACTTCAGTCTTCCCTCCCCCTCCGAGGTGGTGTCCCATTTGTGGCCCCCGCTTTCCCCTTCTGAAACCTCTGAAGCCTCTTCTTTCCCGCCCTTCCCAACTTGCAGGAAAAGCAGGACAAGGTGGTGCTGCAGGCGGAAGTGGCCAACCTCCGGCAGAACAACCAGCGGCTGCAGGAGGAGTCCCAGACGGCCAACGAACAGCTTCGCAAGTTTGCCGAGATCTTCTCCAGCGCGGTGGAGAAAAAGGAGCTCTAAGCGGGCACCCCCCACCCCACCCCTTGGGGGGGGCTGGGGTGGACTGCCACAGCTGGTGGAACAAAGGACCCGCGTGGGGGAGGCGGCTGGGCATGGGACGCCCCCCAGAAGCCACCCTGGCCTGTTCTCTCTGGAGGAACCTTCCATGACGTGGCTTGGCCTCGGGCGTCTCCTGCCCTGGGCCTGGTTCGTTTCCCCCTGGAGGGACCACAGCCTCCCGTTTTGTGCTAAAGGGAGGAGGAGGTGGACAGCCTCCGTCTTTTTTGCCAGTCGGGGGCCAGAGATGGCGCCCCAAGCCCAGCCAACCTTGCCGACAATGCCCATAGAAGATGGGCAGCCCGTGGGTGCGCCGAGAGCTCCAGAGCGGCCGCACGGCACCACCGCAGACGCCCGGGAAGCAACGACGGTGGGCCTGGCCGTTGCCCGAGCCCCTCCTTACAAGGAAACGCCAGGACCGCCACCCCTGCGCCATTCCACGGATTGGGTACCAGAGCAAGGCACCAAGCGCAGCCAGGAGTCTCAAAGAGCACTTTCTCACAACTAAATTATTTTCTAGAGAATGCAAGGTTGGGAGTGGCTCAGGAAGTTTTAAAAAAAAAGTTTAAATGTATATGTTCTTTATAAAACACTATATTTGTATAAATGGTACTGTTTGTAATTTTATTTTATTTTTTTCCTATGAGATTTCCGTGCATGCACCTGAAAGCACACCGGCTTTTGTCCCCAGCTGTGGCAGAGATGTGAACCCTATATTTTACATTTGGGTGTGCAGAGAGAGCGTTTGAGTGGCACAAACAGGGCACCTACCCTGGTGTTGGCACTGGCAGCGGAGAGCGGACAGTGGCCTCATCCAGCCACACCCTGGGCCCTCCTGGTGCTGAAGGGGGCCCACCCCAGGCATGCCTTCCTGCCCCACTCCTCTGGAGAAGGAAGGCAAAGCTGCCCGCCCGCGTGGGTGGGAGGGAGGAGAGGTGAATGGAAGCGTCTTCCCTCAGCCTGGCGCTTGGGAGGTCTCCTGCTTCTGCAGGGGGAGCTCCCCAGCAGCACCGCATGGTTGCGCCAAGCCATGTTTTACATCTCTGCCAGGCAGGCTGGGACAAAACCACCCCACCTCCAGGGCACACGCAAAAAACCAGTTTCACGCTGTGATAGAATAATGGAGTCGGAAGCAACTTTTCTGCAATAAGAAGCCGTCTGCTTCTTTTCGTCTGGTACGTCGTGGTTGTAAAACGCAGAGCCTTTGTGGGTGCTTTTTCAAGAGATTTCTGTTGTGTGTTGAAGCATGTTGTCGTGCGAACCGGCGTCACAGCGCTGGATCTGTGGGGCTTGAAGGGGCAACGGGCAGCTCTTCCACCCCATCAGGAATTGTGCTCTTTCTACTGGGGGTTGGGGTGGGTGGGTTGGGGGTTGCTGGGTTGCCCCAAAGTGCAAGAGGGAGTGGTTCGATTATTGGGAGGGGGGGGGTGACAGTGTAAGTAGCAGAAGGGAAAAGCCATCAGGAAACTGCGTATTTGAGCGGAGAGGTTTGTGAAAGGGCTCACTGCCCCAGATCCCTTCTGGATCCGAAACATTCTTGGCACAATGTTATAAAGCCAGTGCCCAAACTATGCAAACCCCAGACCGTGGGGGCTCGTTTTCTGGCTCCAGCTGTCTTCCTTCCCTGTCTGCCCATCCTGTGGGTCCCCCTCTCCTGCCCTCGTAAGGGGAAAGAGCCACTCCACCCTGTTGACAACCCAGAACCAGCCCAGAGCCCCCCACAAGCAGGTGCACCGTAGCTGTCTTAACTTCAAGGGTGCTGTGTGCTTTCTGCCCCACTCCCAGCAATCTCCCCCCTCCGGAAATGAAGGGGCTTAGGTTTCCCAGGCAGGGCCCCAACCTGCCCCCCACCCCAGCTTCTGCCGTGGCAGATAAATCTTTGTCCCTGAGTGCCTCCGTGAGTCTGCACCACGAGTGAGTTGCTCAGGGGCGTTCCTGCCTCTTTGCTTTCCTCCTCCTCCTCCTATCCAGCAGGGAGAGCTTTCAAAAAGGAGGCAGGCAGTTCTCGTTCTTCTCTGGGACCGGTCTGATATAACGCAGGAGCGTGCACGGATGTATTGGGACCAAGCAGCCCCAGCCCCGACCTAGCCCTGCGCTCTGATGTCTCTTCCACAAAATCACCGTCCGCTTGCCTGACCCTAACCCACCCCTTTTGACCCCCCCCCTCCAGGCAGCACCCTTCCCAAACGGTTTCTTAATTTTGTACTGGAATCACACAACAGTTTGTATGGCTTGTCTCCCCTTACTCTTTTTTTTTTTAAAAGTCCTTTCATGTCCTTGCTGGGATACAGGAGCACAATCAACCTCTTGCGGGATCCTTGAGGCATGGGGGGGGTGTCTCCTTTTCTTTCTTTCTTTCTTTCTTTCTTTCTTTCTTTCTTTCTTTCTTTCTTTCTTTCTTTCTTTCTTTCTTTCTTTCTTTCTGGTCTACTGTGTTGCGTGAATTGTTTCTTGTTTTTAATTTTATAAGAATCTTTGCAGATCAAATCTGTCTTATTTAATTTTTGTTCCATTTTGTTGGGGTTTTGTTTTTTGTCTTACAATTGCTGATAAGGAAGAACAACCAGCTTTTGTAAAATGACTCCCCCCCCCCCGCCCGCCCCACCCTGGTGTAATTTCCTTGGAATCCTCAACTGTAATTTTTGGCACACCTCTCAGCGAGGGAGGAGAAATTGAAATAAATGTTTCATAGAAAAAAAAATCATCACACAACTCGTCTGTGTTTCTTTTGAGTTGGAGGAGGCTGTGTTCCTTGTGTGCTCCCGGATTCCTCTTTGCATCTGAAAGGGTGGTGGTGGTGGTGGTGGTACCCAACCATCCCTCCCTCCCTTTTCCATCCTGTTGTCATGGCAACAGCCGTAGGCTACAAAAGGATGCTTCCTGCATGTGGCAGTGTGGACAACTCTCCATTTCTTTGCAGCCAGCAGGTCCTAAAGGATCCCTACCACCCTGCTCCCATCTCCCCAACCCATAAAGTGAGGACGGTGTGCGTGTGTGTGCGTGTGCTGGGGGAGATCACCCCTGGCGGAAGAAGCAGGAGTCCAGAAGCAGTGGTTGTAATTTAGACCACATTTAATGCACGGAACAGTTCAAGCACATTAAAGATGCAGGCAACAGAACAACACCATGAACACAAAGTGGGGCTCGGTGGGGAACGCTCTCCAGCTAACCTTTTTGGGGGCGGGCAGGTGGGGAGGCAGCCTTTTCCCTACCCGACACAATTTTCTTCCAAGTCACGGAAGGGCGGCGAGAGAGCCTTTGACCACCACCACCCCCCGTCCACCTCCACTTTCCCTGTTTCCCTTCCCTACATTTTAAAACCCATCAACATTGAAAAGAAAGAAAGAAAAACCCCAACCTTCTACAAAGCTGAGAGACACCCCCCCCCCCCTCTCCAACTTCCACAGGCCTAAATGACTGCAGTTCCCTTCCCGGACAGATGGGATTTGTCTTCTCCGCAGCCACCTGGCCGCCTCTCCCCCTCCTGGCTGTCACCCTTCCCTGCTCAGCTTTTCTCCTCCAACACACACACACACACACACACACACACCCCTGTCCCCCCCCCCCCAAAGCGGACTCGAAAGCTCTCTGGCAAGAAATGGAAGGGGTGGGAACCTCCTCGGTGTTGAAGCACACCTTAGGCAGAAGGCTGGGGGCGCCTCGGGTCCTGGGTCCTCCGCGGCCCCAGAAAAGAACGGGGAGAAGAACACCCATTTCACATGCATCATTCAAATGGGGGTGGGAGAGGACGCCCGGCTCCCCTTCCCACCCGAGAAGAGGGGGGCGGCCCAGGGAGGGCAGGGGGCAGAAGGGCAAATGCCCCCCTCCCTCCCTCCCTCCCTCCCGGGCTTATATGGCTTTGAGTTGAGTTTTGGCTCCTCTGGTGCCAACGTGGGTGGGTGGGAGGAAACCGGCAGGCAGCAGACCAAGGCAGGTTTTTGGCCTCCCTACCGCCATGGGGCAAAGGGAAGGGGGATATTTGGGGGTGGGTGGGTAAGATCGTTCTCCACCCCACCCCCGGCCCCCTTAAGAGAGGAAGAGGAGGAGGGAGGGAGGGTGCCTGGCAGGTCCAGCAACTTTCCCAGACCAGGGGCGCTGGCCCACACAAAACCTCCAGCCCCCTCCGTGGCCTGCCCTGGCTAAGATCACGAGGCCACCCCAGTGGAACACCGGGGGGGGGGGAGGAGAGAGGGGGGGAGTCTGAAAGCCGCAGGGCAGTTTTGTGGGAGGGGGGCAGGCGAGGGGCCCTCGAGCGCTGGTCTAGGTCAGGGTGATGTAGGCGGAAGCCTTCTCCTTCAACTGGCGCAAGCACAGGTGGCAGCTCCAGCTTCCTGCAAGGGACGGGGGGGGGGAAGAGAGAGAGAGAGAGAAAGCAGACCAGGAGGGTGAGCGGTGGGCCTTCCCTTTGGCCACAGCCCCCTCCCCCGCATCAGGAATCCCCTTTACCTTCAGGGGGCTCGGCCATGGGGGGGCTCAGGCAGTACATGTGGTAGCCTCGGTCGCAGTCATCACAGAAGAGTAGCTGGTCCTGAGAAAGTGGGGGGGGGGGAGAGAGAGAGAAGAAAGGCAGAAAAGCCACTGTGATGGAAAGGCTGGGCTTCAAATGATGAAATGAAGTGGGGGGGGGAGAAGGAGGGGGCAAGGGGGGGAGCCATGCACCCCATCCCTCTGGCTAGCAGGGCACCTGGAAAGGCCACCTGGGGTGGATCACCTCCCCTGGTTCACCGGCAGGGGAAAAGCCGCCCCCCTCGGGCTCCTTCCAGGCTTTGGAGAGCGATGAGCCCGGGAAGCCCCCCCAAGCAGGTGCGCTGCTGAGCGGTCATCTACTACGGCCGGCCGGAGGGGTGTCGAGGCTCCCGATGGCGTGGCCTGCCTCCAGACGCGCTCCCACCCCTTCCCCTCCCCTCGGGTGACAAGGGGAGGAAACCTTCAGCCCTGCCAAGGGGCCAAGAGGAGGAGAGCGGGGGGGGGGGGGGCTTCTGCCATTTGCTTGGCATGCCTGTGAGAAGGGCCTGGGGGGGGGCGAGGAACCGATCCGGGCGCAGGCTGAGTCACCTACATCATTCTCTGAGGTGCCACAGAGGCTGCAGCTCTTACACTCGATGCATTGCCACCGGTAGGTCCGGACGGCAGCCGTCATGTTCACGGTGAACTGCAGGCAGGATGGGTGCCCTGGGAGGAGGGGGATAAACAGAGGAGGCCCTGAGCCTCTCAAGAAGGGGCGGCAGCTCCCTCATGCCTGCCCCCCCCCGCGAAAGCCTCTCCTTCAAGGCCCTATTGCAGAAGGCCTCATGGGCCCCCTCACTTATTGAGTGTAACCGTTTCTGTGGTCTAGCGTCTTCCCTGCAGCTAACAGGTCTAGCTGGGATAATAACCACAAATCTGAAAGCCATAATGGGCAAGACCCAGATGGGGCAGCCCCATATACGATGCACGGTAGCAGTCCAGCACGGATGCTACCAAAGTGCAAGACAAAGCCCTGATGGGTTAATACATTGTTCGGATCCTGGCCCCAGCAGGCAAGAGGTGTGCTATGGGACCGGCCTGAGCTTCCACCAGCTCGACCGATCCAGAAGCGCCCTGGAGGCGCAGAATGGCCACTTAAGAGGCAGGCTGTTTGGCTGGCAGATGCCCAGATCATAGGTGACCCCTTGGGCTGCCCAGAAAATACAGATTTAAGTCTTCCCCTGACCAAGGTGTGATTAACCCCAGTCCTGTCTCCATTGGAATTAAAACACTGAAGAGGAGCCGACACGACGAAGCGCTGTGACCTGGCACCGGACTCTTCCTTAAGAGCCTCCTCCCCCCCCCCCGATTCCACCAGCAAGAAGCCCCCAGGGCGTCTCCAAGGTTAAGGTGAATATCGAGGCTGCTCTTCCCGGCTACTCTCAATTCTGCCTTCGTTTCCCGGCGCGCTTCAGGCCCCTCTCAAGCCCGCGTCCCCTTCTGCACCCGCCTCGCCCAGCCGGAGCCTCACCTGAGCGGCCGCAGTCTGCGCACGAGATAAGATCTTCTGGGCAGCCGGTCTTCTTGGAGCCGCCTAGACAGAAATCACAATAACCGTTTGGTATGACTGTGCCATCCGGAGCTTTCTTAGCTGTAAAACAGCAAGGAGAGGCCGAAATCAAGGGTGGGCCACGCAGGCCTCTTGAGCATTCCGCCAAACACCTCCCCTGCTAGGCGGGCCGGCCCACCCGCCACCCCTGACCACCCACCCACCCAGCCCCAAACATTTCCCCAGTCCCAAACCTGGGCTCCACAGACCCCCTGAACTGTGTTCCTCTTGCCGTCGCCGCCTCGCGGCCATTCCAGGATCCTCCCTAGAGGTCCACAGATTTATGTCTTTCGACCGTGCTGGCGTTTGCGGTCCAAAACCCTAAATCTGCGCCCTTCAAACCCTCGTCAAGAAGAACGTTTCACACACGACAGGCGTTGCTCCCTCTTCAGAGAAATGCGGACAGCCCAGGGGGACCGGGCTTGATCCTGCCACCGTCCCAGGCTTCAGCCCTACCTGTAGGGCCACCTGGCGCTCTGTGTCACCTGTTATGCACACCTTTATCACAGGGGGGCCCAGGGGCACACTCCGTGCCACCCTCCTCTCTCCATCAGGGCAACGTCCTTCTGTTTTCTTAACCCTTAAAGGGCTTTGCAGGACCTGTTTTCAGCCAAGACTCTGGTGGCCTGTTAACAGGCGAGGACAGATGCGTCCATAGACTATACCGCGGTCCTTCCGATGCAAGGGTGGTTTCTAATCATCTCTCCATCCTTCTTCTCTTTCCATCCTACCCCTGACTCCAAATCATTCCGCGAGTCAAGCCAAATTACAAAAAAAAAGGGATGTAAAGCTGAAGTTTCCTGTGCCTCCTTCTGCTCCAGAGCTTAAACCTTCCCAGGCACGGAGAGGAGAAGAATGTCCCTCAACAGGGGGAACGTATTTATCAGATCCTTCTTCTCGGCCCCACGGCTCAACGCCTCACCAAAAAAGAACCCTGAGGATTTCTCATCAGTGCAGGAAACTGTGGGCTTAGGCCAGGAAGGGGGGGTGGCTCCATGAGGACATGGGCACTAGCCAATTCCCGCTGAGGGTGGTGGGTGAGCTGCTCAAGGGGGACCCCCACTCACTGCCTCCTCTTTCTGTGCCTCCAAACTCTCTCAGGGCTGCTCTGAGGAGAATTTTTACCTGTGTGCCTGCGCTGGTTCTCTGGGGCCCAGTTCAGCTCTTTGTAAAACTCTGGAGAAAGCCAGAAATGTAAAAAAGAAAGAAAGAAAGAAAAAGGAAAGGAAAGGAAAAGGAAAAGGAAAGGGGGAAAAAAAAGAGGAAATAAGCATAGAGGGGAAAGTGGAATATATCTAGATCAATCATATGGGAAGCAAATAATGTTTTCAGGAAAGGGCTTGAGTTATAAATATCTCTGCACCTCTGAATCAACAGGCAAGCAAGCAAAGAAATGAATATATGGAGGGGAGGAAAGGAAATAATTTAGCAAAAGAAGGCAAGGATTTCTAGGAGCAGAAGGCACGGGGGTGGTTATTTAAGATCAGAGTTGGGTAGGGTGCGTGTCTGGGGGGGGGAGCCTTTAAAACAGTAACCCTCCTTGTGGGGGGGGGGGGGAGAGAGAGAGAGAGGCAGGATTGCCAAGCTGGAGAGAAACAGACCCACCTGCTGGGTCCTGCCCCAACCTCCACCTGGGAGGGACCCAGGCATCCTGCCCGACACCCACCCACCCTCCCTCCCTCCCTCCCTCCATTTCTCCAGGGATTCTGGTTCGCTGCTCGGTCCCTTCCCCCCATCTCCTTCCTTTGTGCGGATGCTACTCTATCAGCATGTGCCGGTCGCCATGGTAACTGACTAGAAAAGGGATGGGATGTGTTCGTTGGGAGAGGGGGTGATGGAGGACTCTCTTGCTTCCCCCCCCCCTCCATGCACACCCGGCTTTGTGGGGCCGGATGATCCAGGCAAGGTTGGCTTCCCATCCGTCTGCACACAGACACCCACCCACCCTGCGCAGCACCTTTCTCTTGCTAGCTTTGCCCCCTCCCTCTCAAAAACTGGGGGGGGGAATCCAGCTCCATTCAACTTGCACAGGCCCCCTCCCTCCTCCCTCTCTCTGCCAGGCCTGGCACAGGGCATTTGGCGCAACACCCCCCCCCCCCGATCGCCCCTTGGCACAACTTCATCCAGCAGACTTCTGGATTGCGACCCATATGTATTCTGGGGCTCCCCCTCCCCCCCAAAAAAAAGGACGGAGGAAGGAGGATCACACTCCCCGTGCCCATCCATAGCAGGAGGGGGTTTCATTTCCTTTTCCCACACAGGCACAGGGCAGGTGGGCTCAGACGCACAACAGCCAGCTCTGCTCTCTGGGGCTGCTCAAGAGACACACGCCAGTTCCTGGAGAGCTAGCTGTACATGGGCGCGCGTGCACACACATACTCACACACAAACACACACACAAACACACACATGTCCTCTGAGCAGAGAAGAGCTCAGATTTCCATTACACACACACACACACACACAAATATACAGAGAGAGAGAGAGAGAGAGAGAGACCCATCCTCTTCCTAATGCACCCTCTTTGTAACCCAGAATTCAAAGTGTGCCTTTTCGGGCAGGCGGGCAAGCGTGGGGGGGGGAGAGAGAATTGCACCCCCCCACCCATAGGAATGCTTCACCAGCACGGGTGGGGACACACTGCTTGGACCCCCTCCTGGCGTGAGACGTACTACACCTGCCAACTCTGCCCTCCGAGTTGCTACGGCAACCATCCCTATCCGATGGGGGGGGAGTGGGATCTTCTAACAGAAGCCCCTCACTCGGCACTGGGTGGGTATGTGGAGGGCCGAGGAGAACAGAAGGGCCACCACCTCCTTTGGAGAGAATTGGGGGGGGGGAGAGAGAGAGAGCTGGAGAAAACCGTAATTGCCTTTTGATCTGACAGTTCCTTTAAGTCTGTGCACGGAAGGCCAGGAATTCTACAAAATAAGATACAGCCGGAAAAACAAGGCTGCTACGAAGCTGGAGAGACACAGAAACGTCTTCTCGAAGGGCGTTCATTCGTGTTGGGCTTTTTGGTTTCTGAAAGGCTGCTGCTCGAGTGCCCTGGATGAGGAAGCCCCTCGTCGGTGGCTGCCTTCCATCCTGGATCCGAGCCACGGGTCCCCCCAGGCCACGGAAGAGCCACCCTGGAGACACGTCGAGGCTGCTTTTCCACCCCGTGGATCTCCGCAGGTCACTCAGGCCACCCGAAATGCCCCCCCAAAAAAAACAGATCAGAAGGGACCAGAATTTCACCTCCCATTTTGAAAATGAGAGACCCTTTGGTGTAGCAGTTACAAGGTCAGACCACGACTTGGTGATCTGGGTTCAAATCCTCAGTTGACTCTCAATCTCACTAGGTGAACTTGGGCTGCTCCCTCCCTCCCCCCCCTCACTCTTTCTATCAACCTGGCCTGCCTCACTGGGCTGTTGTCAAAGATAAAGTGATGAGAAGGAGAGCTCCATGCACTGCCTTTTCACTGGAGGAAATGCACTTAAAAAATTAAATAAAGTAACGATATTGTAGAAATGAAGAGTCATTGGGTGTGAAAAGATTCAAGGTGGTCCCAGGAAAGCAAGAATGGCACCAGTTTTGGAAGCAAAGATTCAGGCGCTGATTTTTGGCAGGAAAAGAGGTGGCTCGGGAGAGCTTGAGGGCCACATAAACTGGTCTTTTGGGCCACCGGCCACTTTGGGCCCGTATCTTGCCCACCTCTATGGGGATCGGGCAGCGATTTGCCCACCAGCACACGGGGCAGAGAACGGTCCTTCGCAGAGAGCAGGTGGTTTCCAGCCTTCGGTTTGGGAAACTCTTCTTTACTCTGATGTGCTGATGGGGGTTTCTGGGCGTTGTAGTCCAAAAACATCTGGGTACCCAAGGCGGGGAAGCGCAGCCCCAGAGGAAGACTCCGGAACCTTCTGTGTAGGAAGCAAGAGCCTCATCCACGAGCGACCTTCTCTTCCCAACCCGAGCGGAATCATCATCACCCTCCTAACCATCAGCATCATGGCATTCGTGGAATTTATATACACAGTGTTTCTGCCTGTTCACGCTCCTGCACGTACCTGGTCTTGCAGCAATACCTGCACAACAACCCGTTAGGGTAGATCCGTATCACGACACGCCTTCACAAAGAAACGCACGCCGGTTTTCTACGCAACCCGGAGGCTGGGCTTTCTGCACCGAGAACCACCTGCCGAGCGAGCGCCAACTCACGTTTGTGGTTGTTCTTGCGATGGAAGGGCAGAGTGTGCCGTTCGGGGCCTTCCTCGCCTTCTTCCTCGGCCAGGTGCGTGTGTGTGTAGTGATAGCTCAGTCCCGGGCGATTCTTGTATCGCTTTCCACAAACTGGAAGGAGAAAAAGGAAACCAGAGGTGCACCCGGAGCGCGGCATCCAGGGCGATCAACTGACTGCCCCCCAGCCCCCCAACACACACACACACACACACACACACACACACCGCCTCCCCTCTAAAAGCAGAATAAGACAGAACAAAATGGAGAGGCAGGAGAAGAATACTAGCCAGCCAACCCGCCAGCCAAGGGGCTTTTCCTCTCCTGAGCGATGGGTCAGAAAGGCTTTTCCGAGTGTGCACAAGCACTGGTTCATCTGCGGCACAAGTGTTTGTCCCGTGGGAGGATGCTAGGGAAAGAGGACGGCTGATGGGGCGGGAGGGAGGGTTGCCGACAGCTCTCAAAACATAACGGCATCCATCAAAGGGAGGAGTGGGGGGGGGGACTCTGTAAAAATAATCAGGCATCCTATTAGAATATCTGCTGAAAGCAAAACTCGGCCCCCTCATCCATGCCTACCAAAGAGGCAGATTGTAAAAATCCCAGACCCTTTGCTACAGAGACCGTAAGAGGCCGAGCCTGACAAGAAGAACTTATCATCTCTGCCAGAGAAGTGGCTTCAATTTCTGGACAATTTTTCTGCACCATGAAGGTTGGATCCCTGAGTCCGATCCCCAAATAAGACTTCAAATCAGAGCACCTCCCGTCTTCTTACACCCCGCTTCCCAAAGACTTTGGGGCAAAACGACTCTTTTCTGTAACCTCTCTCTGCCTCGGGGGCCCTTCATCGAGTGGAACTCATCCTGCCGCCCTCTTCCTTAGATTTCAGAGGCCAGATGCAGCCCAAAAGTCAACTCTTCCCACTCAAGGCCGACTCACTGTCACAGACGTAGGGCTTGTCTCGATCCTCCAGTAAAGCCGCGTCCTGCCTCTTCCGAAGCCCTCCGATCCCGTAGGCCTGGGGAGGGGGGGGAAGGGGAAGAAAAGCAGTGAGGCCGACACTCTGCCATCCTCTGCAAACGCTGCTTTTGGTTTTGAAAGAAAAGCAGTTTTCTAGACCTCGTGGGCGCAGAGGGTGGGAGGAAGGATGAGAACAGGAGCACCTTTGGGATCCTAAGCCCAAGTTCCAAAGTTCACTGGCATCCCTTTCAATGCCCTGCGTCCATTAAACCCTTTTTTGTGGAGTTTGGGTTTCTGCCTGCAACGTTTAGCTTGTTAATGCAGGGCTCAGCCCTGGCTGAAGGATGCTTTGCTCCTCCCTGCATCCCCCGGAGGCCCTATTTCCACAAAACCATCCGAGCGGGTGCTCCAACATTAACCCTTTCCCTCTCCTAAATTTCAGGACTAACGTCATTGAGGGCCTCTACCTGCCATGGTGCCCTCCGGCACCCCAAGACCGGCCTTCCCGTCTCAGCATCTCCTCTTTTTTGCTTTGGTTACCACCACGCTCTCTTTTAACTTTTTCATGAGAGGATTCATTGCTAGAATCCGACAAGTAAACTCAGGAAGAGGTTGGCTGCAAAATGAAGACCTCCACTCTTAAGATCTGAGCTTCCTTTTACACTGGGAAAGATTGGGGGGCTCAGCTTTGCAAGGCGTGAGCTAAGCTGCAGGGCGATTCGGCCGAACCTTCACAAGGTGGGTCCGATGGCAATTTTTAGACTATATATTTTTAATTGCATTTTAATTATTTTGCCTTTTTATTGTATTTTAAATGTTGTAAGCCGCCCAGAGACCTTCGAGTAGTGTGGGCGCCATATAAGTCAAATAAATAAATAAATAAATAAATAAATAAATAAATAAATAAATAAATAAATAAATAAAGAAAGAAAGAAAGAAAGAAAGAAAGAAAGAAAGAAAGAAAGAAAGAAAGAAAGAAAGAAAGAAAGAAAGAAAGAAAGAAAGAAAGAAAGACCAGAGGAGCTGCCTGAGGAAACGGGCAAAAGGGAAATTCTGACTGAGCATGCAGCACTGTGAAAATCAGTCCTCGGTGTGTGTTTTTTTTTTTTTTAACCTTCTTATCTAGAATTGAGGAATATGGTTTGAACTGCTGTCGACCCTAAATAGAGCTGATCTATTTTAAGTGCTTTGGAAGGGGATTAGGGGCAGGAAAGATGGCTGGGTGGGGACGGCAGAGAAAGCCAAGCCAGGAAGAGAGAAGAGAGGAAGGGAGACCCTCTTAGAAGGGTCAACTGGCACCCCCCCCAGCATTATTTCAGTGCCCATCAGAACATGCTCATTGACTAGAAGCTTTGAGGGTTGGAGATCTTAGCCTGTGCAGCTTTTAACACAACTGTTTCATGCCTTAATGCTATGCACCTTAAACTGTTTTAACCTGAAATTGTTTTAAAGATCGTACAGTTTTACGTTGTCTTGCCTGGCTCTGAAACCCGTCCTGAGAAACTGCAATACAAGGCAGGCTTATGAATATTTTGAATAAATAAAATAAGTAACAGAATAGTTGTCAAATGCCAGAACAACAGAGAGGCTGTATTAGACATTCAAATATCGCCGGTGTATCCTTTTTAGACTCTCCTGTCGGGCTGTTGACCTTCCGTAGAAGCCAAGACAAACCCCAAAAAAGACAGCTGTCCAGGCATTTATTTGCCTGCAGGTCCCCCCTCTCCTATACATGGTCTCTTCCCTTAATTTGAGGAGGGAGGGGTGGGCTACTTCGGAACAGCACTTTACGCATGCTCAGTGGTACTCATGTCTCAGACTATTGTCTGTATCCTCTTACCTGGCTATGAGAATACACATAAATACATCAGGCACATATTTTAGTGGGTGGAAAGAGTTTGGGGATTTTGTGTGTGTGTGCATGTGGGTCTGGTCTTTGGGTGTCTGTATGAATTTCAGTGCATGTGTATACTATGTATATACTGTACTTACAATGACAATAGATTTATTTGATTCATTTCCATTCCTTGTGTCTGAAGATGTTTAGCCATGAAAGCTCACCCTGAAATAAACCTGCCAATCTTTAAAATGCCAAAATATATTGCTTTTCTCCTTCTCATTCTTATTTTCTCTCTGCTGTGTGTTTTTCCCCCTGCTCTTTTCACCATTAATTCTGCCAGCTGCTTCTCTGGAAATTGCTATCCAGCATATAAAAGTGGGGGGTCAAAAAGAGAAAAGGGGGAGGAGAAGGGCCAGCAGGCAAATGTGTGCAAAGAAGAGGAAATTTGCATAATCTTTGTGTGTGGGGGGGAGGCAAGGTCCATCTGGACCTCACCTTATTTCCTGCCACTGTACACATCAGCTGGGACCCTCTTATCTTCTGCCCCTCCTGCGAAGAAGCTCTTTCCGCAAGGGGGAGGGAAGGAAATTGGGAATGAGAATGAGCGTCAGACTCCGGGTAAGGGGGGTTTCCTTCCTCCAGCTGACCCTTCCCCTATTTCACACTCTCCAGGGCCAGGATGGCCTTCCCATCAATGTCACTGAGCACCTTCAGAAGAGCCTTGCAAGGCAGCCTGAAGGTTGATCTGCCCAGACCTGGTTTTCAATAGAACCAGCCTCTGAGAAAGGCCAAAAGGACATCATCTGCTCTTCTTTGCAGGACCCCTAACCCTGGGGGGTATGGAGGTAGACTGTCTCCGGCCCTGGAGGCTCCATTTAAGTATCACAGGGAACATTTCTTGTTAAAGGAGTGGTATGGGAAGGATCCATCTCTGAGCAGGGGCCTGGATTTATGTATGAACATTTTTTGCTAACCAAATGCAGGAGAGAGAGAAAAATGGAAATGATTTATTGCACCATGTCAACCTTTTTTAGGATCCCTCTGAAGGATGCAGCTAATCACTAAAATATGCACACACTTGTAAGAGAAACAAACAAACAAGTGTTAAAGCAAAACATTTTGGCTTTAGACGTAAACATGTCAGTAGATACGTAAGAGAGAAAGAGAGTGTGCGCACAGGGATGTGTGCACAGGTACTGGACACACCTTGCTTTTGGCTTTGTTCTTACGTCGTGGCATATCATCCTCCAACTCATCAGTGTCCAGATCATGCAGGAATTCCCCAATTGGCGCCTTCTGCGACAGACCCAAGAGGGAAGCAGAGAGTGAGGTGCAGGCGGTGGAGTTAAGCGCAGGGAGAACCTCCTGAGGAGGAGCAGCGGCTAAGCCCGAGATCTCTTCCTCCAGCAATCTTTGCATCCTCCCTGGAGGGTAGGCTCTCCCCTCCCCCAAGCCACCAGTTTTGGACTGATAATCCGCCACCAAGAAAGAGCCACATGTGAGAATAGCTGGCCCAGTGCTGCCTTGGCAAGGCTGTGCGTTGATGAGATTTGAACCCAGGACGCTGGAGCCCTTTTAGAAGGCAGCAGCTGAATAGGAAGCTGGTAGGCGGTGAATCTGCCACACACACAACCCCGCCAAGCGACTCCAGTGCTGTGTTGGCAATGAATCCACTCCAGGTTTTTATTCTCAGCTTTGAAAGAGCTGTCCAAGGTTCTGAAGCTTTTGAGGGAATGGTGGGGGAGAGAATGGGCTTCAGCACCTTGCAGAGTCTGGACTAAAACCTGGAGCCCATTCACTGCCCCTCTGGAATCGGAATCATGAACCTCCATTGTCCTGCATTACCCCCTAATGAAGCCTGGCTTGCTTTTTTTTAAAGGAGGAGAGGGTATCTGAGAACAGTCCTGGGCAATTTCTCAGAGAAGGGGCCAGGCCTGGTGTGTGTGTGTGTCTTTTTATTCCTCTCACCGGACAGTCCAAATTCAGCTCCTCCTCCTTCAGCTCCGGCTTTTTGTCTCCGGTCTCAGCACACAGCAAGGCTTCCAGGACTGGCCCCTCGGGCAGCCCCCCTTCTTTCTTCAGGGGTGGCTCACAATCTGTGGGTTGCAGGGAGGAGATGATGATGCCGCTTACACCCTCAACAGTCCAGTTACTGATGATTGTGATGATGGTTTATTTAAAACATTGGGTATTGCCTCCTCTCCTCCCACCAAACCCCAAAGAGACCAATTGTTGTGTTGTTGCTGTTAAATTTCTAGCCACCCTCCACTGCTAGGAAGTGCTCAGGGCAGCTAACAACCAGCATAAAACCTAGGAACAAGTAAAAACACATTCGACTGTAAAATCATTAAAATCAAGTAAAACAAAACGGGGCCCTCCCCGACAAATTTATTGTAGTGGCTTAAACTGTTAAACCACCACAATAAAAATCTGCTAACGGTTAAGCCACCACAATAAATTAAACCATATTATGAGCCACTTTAAAAAGTCATACCTTGTCAACCTTCCTAAAGATCACCACTTCCTCATGTCATGTTTCTCTTCTCTACCACTCCAAGATGACAACTGCTTCGACTTTCGGGATGCACACGGCCCTCCAGACCCTAACCCTAACCCCTGATTTAGAAGGGAGAGTATTTTGCATTCCCAGCTCAAATCCTAAGACAAGACCCGAGGCCTTGAAATAGAGTTTGTGTTTGCCTCCCGGATGCTCAGCAGGAACAAGCCCTGCTCTCTAATAGAAAAGGGTTATCTCTTGGTCAGGGGCAAATAAGAAAATTATGGTCTGTCACCCTGCCGTTGCTCAGCCCCTCTGAGGTTAATTGTTTATTTTAAAAGAAAAAAGAAAAAGAGGAGGGAGCAAATGGCAGCATTCATCCTGCTGGGGTCCAGGGCACTTATGCCCTGGCCTGCCATCTCCCTAAGAGGCTCTCCCAGACGCCACGCGGTCAGCCTCTAAGACCACAATCTGCAGTAGCGTGTGTTTCACCCTTTCTTCTTTCTGACCAAACAGCCTTTCTCCCAAGATCAGGAACCAAGGAAGTTCACAACAGGATCGAAAAACGGGAAAAAAAACCCACTGGCTCAGCTCCTGGAGGCCTTCTATATTCAAAGCAAGGGCTCTCATTTGCAAATGTTACTCTCTCTCTTTTGGACTCCAGGTCCCAGAATCCCCAAGCCAGGGTGGCCAACGGGACTTGTAGTCCCCCAAGCTCTGTTTAAAGCACTGGGCCGCTTGGCTGGGCTTGCAATCTGTGACCGGAATAATGAACTCGGCTGAACTCTAGCACAGCTTCTGTAGGGTCTCCCTTCACGCCCCTGGTTGCCCTGGAACAATGGGGCCAACACCGTGCTGGGCGGTGGGTCGCCACTGAGCCACCCCAGACGCAGAACAAGGAGCCCGAGGTGGCAGCCACATGAAAAAGTCCGCAGGGCTCCTGCACCTTGAATAGTCAGGCTAAACGGTTTCAGCGGCGTGTGCTAACGGGACAGGCTCCCTCTGCTGAAATGTTCCCTTTCCATGCCCCCTTTTAAGATACCCGCTGCAGCTGCCTCCTATGAAACCCAAAGGCTGGGAGCCGTGGTGTCTTAAACCGGCTGGATTCTGCTTAAGTCATCCTGTACACACGACACCCAGCACGCCGGATCCTCTTTCCTGGGACCTTTGTCTCTGTCTTTCCCCCTGGGGGGGGGGGGAGAAATCCCTACAAGATTAGCCCAGTCTCCCTCCCACCCGCCTGCCTGCCCAGGCCCCACTCCCCCTGAACGCTTCCAGGCTTGCCCCCTTCTTACCGATTTTGAACTCGCACGGCCGAAGTCGCGGGTCCTCCAGTATGTTGAGCCGCCTCTTCTTACGCCAGCAACGCGCCGGGTAGGTGTAGATCTGGCCAGGAGCCAGCCCTGCAGGGATCACAGGGTTGTAGGGTCAACCAGCCCAGCCCAGCCCCAGGCCAAAGAAGGAACCCACCGCTCAAAGGCCTCGGACCGAGAGCCATCCCGCCGCTGTTTAAAATACCTCCCCCTGGTCAGCCAGCCACTGCCCTTCAAGGGAGCCCCTTCCACTGCCAGATAGCTCTTAGCCAGCAGGCTGTGCCTCCTCCCGCTTAATCAACATCTCCTCTGTTAGGATTCACACCCACTGCGTTGGGTCCTCCCGTTCGGAGTAGAACCAAAGGGACAAAGGGGTCTGCTTTGACTTGAATTCCTGACTTGAGCAAGGGGTTGGACTGGATGGCCTTACGGGGCCCCTTCCAACTCCATTATGCTCTGGTTTTATGATTCTAGATACATCACTATCTGATGAGAAAGAAGCCAAAGGTGTGACAACTCTCCCTCCCCGCCTGTCTCTTCTCATGTCACCTTCAAGCTCCTAGTCCTTATGAAGTCCACATTTTCTGCCTCTCCGGTTCCGTCTACTCTCTGCCCTCCATGCAGAGCTCCCACTTCCAATGCACCCCTCAACCCCCTTCTCTGGGCAGGAAGCGATGAAGTACAAGGCCTCTGGGGAACGGTCAGCTCCATGTACAGCGCCTAGCGCCAGGGGCATGCCTCATACAGCCGCCGGCACAGTAGCCCCCGCACCTGGGCCCCGGTGGGTCTTCTCCATCCAGATGTAGCAATTGTTCTGGGCCACCCCCGTCTGCGAGTCCAGGAAGGGCAGGCGCATGCTGCGTTCCGCACACAGCCGGGCGTTATAGCTCCGACAGTGCTCGATGGCTTCCCGGTAGAAATCTTCACCCAGGCTGTAAAGGAGAAAGGTGCATTTCTCAACAGGGGCTGAAAATCAACATCACCCCTAACTTTGCTTGTCTCTCCTGCCTTCCTTCATTTCAATTCCTTCCTTCCTTCCTCTAGCCTATTATTTCATTTCAAGCAATTTTCCGTCCGATGTGTTTTCTGTTTCACTCTCCTTGCTGCCTTGATCTGAATTCTTGTGTTGTGTCTCAGATTCCTCTGGATGACTTCAAGGGTTCTACTCTTGTGCCATTTTCTTTTGCACCACTTAAAAACCCCTGGCAGTACAGACACCTGCCACCCTTCCCAAAGGTTTTCAATAGGATTCAGGCCAATTTCAATAACCGCCAGGAGTCTTCAGGACCCTTAAAGGCCACCCCATTTTAGACCGCCCTAATACTTGTTAGATCTCAGGGTGTTTGCTTGAAAAAGACTGACACAGACAAATCTCAAGTCAATTTCAGCAGAACTTGTTTGCCACTGAAATGTTCTTGAATTGCTAACTGCATCAGCGGCTGTGTGTGTGTGTGTTTTATTTAGCCCAGGAGATAAGAATCATAGATGAGATACGGAGAACTCCATGCCATTAGGGAGACCAAAAATGTCATCTACAAAACTCCCAGATGTGGAATTACATCAAAATCAACCGCTTGGAAATGAGCCAGAAGCTGGTTATAATTCACCAAAGAATCAAACAATTCAGCTCTGCCACCACAGTGAGATGCTCAACACCAAAGCAGACTCTCTCTAGATAAAGCATCCTTCAACTCAGGTGCAAACAGAAGCAAGAAAGGAAGGACCCAACCAGCTTTTGCTTTCAGAAAGAAAGCCAGGAGGGAAAAGAGCGGTCCATTCAGGACGAATGTGCCTTCAGCTGTCATGCGGATCAGGGAATTTGAGGGTCTATCTGCTCACTTACAGCAGCTCTAAAGCATCAGGTGTTCAAAGAGCCGTTCAACCCATTCAACCCCCAGAGGGTTTCCGTGGCTGAGCTGGACTTTGAACCCCCTAACCCTCCCCACCCTTTGTCTGGCACTTGATCCTCTGGCAGGGCTGTCACTCTGAGGCACCCTGGCTGAAATCCCCTTGCCCACAAAACAATAAAAGATACTACGGGCATCGTGACCATCCTAGCCAGGAAACTCTCCTCATCCTCCGGGCCTTGGGAGGTGGAGAGAATCAGGCCAGCCCCCCCCCCCCCCGGCTGAACGGGTGGCAGCGAGAACCCCCAGCAGAAGAAAACCTCGGCCCCAGATCAGGACAGGGGACAGAATCAAACAAGCCTCCTGGGTTGGGGTGACCAGTGTGTGTGTGTGTGTGTGTGTGTGTGTGTGTGTGTGTGTGTGTGTGCGTGCGTGCGTGCCTGCCTGCCTGCCTGCCTGCCTGCCTGCCTGCCTGCCTGCCTGTCTGTCTGTCTGTCTGTCTGTCTCACAAAACCAAAGTGCAAAGGCCACAAGGATGAGAGAGGATAACTTTACACCTGTAGATCACCTGTATAAATGAATCATTTCCAACAGGTGAAGCGGAGACCAGCATCACCTTGTGAACTTCTTCCTGTTGGCATATCTACTAAAGAGGCAACACACACACACACACACACACACACACACACACACACACAGACTTCCCCACCAGTCCATGCCTCGTATTCAGGACTTAATTCATGGCAGGACCTTATCATCTTCCACCGGCACGCTTTAAGCACAGCCTGCCTGTAAGAAGCAGAGTGCTTCTGCCCATGAGCAGAGGGCCTCTCCCAGGGAACTAAGAACATTTCACCCCTTTGCCAACCTGACAGGCCTTAACAACCCTGATGGGGTCTTCTTCATACAGCCTGGAGCCCCTTATCTCTGCCCCCCCCATTTTTTTAATTTAAAGAGCTCCAATTTTTAAAGGCCAGGAATTATTTTTTTAAAAAAAATTCACAGGCTATGCACCTTCTCTGGTGCGTGCACTTGCACGCACACACACAAAAAATATGCACACCCACCCCACCTCTGAGGCTGAGGTTAGCTCCTTCTTGCACCCTGATAAGCATGAGAGGGAGGAAAAGATAACTGCGTCGTCCCCCCCCTCCTCTCCTAACAGCAATGTTATCTGGTGCTCCTAAAAAGTGATCTGCGCCCCACCCACGCCCCCCCTCCCCTTCCGTGGGTCAGTCTGGGTCTTTGGCACAAAGCACAAACCCCGGGCTCAGGGTAGCTACCTCTGGGGGCGTCCCTGCAGACACACACCACCTGCACATCACTACACCTGGACCTCACACACAAGTCTGGAAGCCCTGCTGCCTCTGTGCCAAGCCCCCCACCCCCCACCCCCAGGCTCCCCCCCAGGCAAAGCCACACACAGGAAGGGCAGAGGGCTGCTGGGGTCTCTCCCCAAAGGGAAGGAGGCACACAGCCATCCGGGCAAGCTGTACGTGTACACACACACACACACACACACACATAAGTGGAATCCTCAGATGTCCATCCGCCAAGTGTGTCTGGCGAGCATTCCCCCATCTGTGCTAAAAAGCCCGGGCAGGCTCTCCCACCCCCAGCCCTTCACCCCCCCACACCTTCTCTCCCACTCCCACCCACACCCCCCACACCATCATCACCGCTACCGAGCCCTCCTCCCTCCCTTTTTTCCCTCCCTAGCAAGAACCAGATGCCAGACCGGCTAAGCGGCTCATCTCTGGCCATGCATTGCAAAATTTAAAACAAAAATAATAATAATTTTTTTAAATGAAGAAAGGGGGTGAAAAAGGGGGGGGAGAGCTGGTAATGCAATAGCCCCCAGGGCATCCATGCTGGGGGGAAGGGAGGAAGAAGAGCATCCATTAATCCCCCTCCCTTCCCCTCCCCTTCTCCCATCACTGCCCCCATGCCTGCTGGGGAGGGATCATGCCACCCCCCAGAAGTGGGGCACTCACTCACCATTTGATAGGTCTGTGCACAGCTGTGGCCATTTTGACACCGTATGCAAATCCCTCAGCCTGCCTGGGCTGGTTGGAAGAGCAGAAAATTCCTTCCCCCCCTTTTTCTTTTCTTTCTTTCTTTTCTTGATTTTTTTTTTACCTCTCACATCAGAATATACTGTACAATTTTATTCATTCTCCAACAGCTTGCAGGGAGGGGGGGCCCAATCACAGGCCAGCTCCTTTGAGCCCCAGTGCACCATGGGGAATGTAGTCTCTGGGCTTTCTTTTTTTTGCACCAGCCTCTCCACACACACACACTTTTTTTTTGCATTATTATTTTTCTTCTCCCTCCGCTCGGGCTTCCTTTGCAAGCTCTTTGCAAGCGGGAGTGGATGCCGCCAGCTGCCACCAGGGAACCACAACTCCCAGAGAGAATTGCGCCTGACAGCTGTGGAGCCCACCCACCCCCGGAGGGGGGGAGAGGACAGGCAGGCGGGCGAGGGTGGCTGAATGATTATCATTTTTATTTTTATTTTTTTTAAGGGAAGGGGCAATTCATCCTGATGGCGTTTGCGTGACTGCAAAAGCCCTTCTCTTGAGCTTGCAAAAAAAAAAATTGCTTTTTGCGGGCTGCAGGGAGTCTAGGGCCCCCCCCGCCCTTTCACAAAGCAGGTGCAAGGCGGAAGGGGCAACTCCCCAGGGTTTTATTCGGGGTGGGGGGTGGGGAGAGCATCAATGGGAAAGCAAGGCGCCCCTCTGGGAGTCTCGGGGTCCAGCCCACCCCAAAGGTTCCATTAGATCGCTCTGCTTGGCCCCAAAACCCCTTCTTTCACATCAAAATCCCAGTTTTTAGGTAGCCGTCCCGAGGATGAGAGTGCCTCTGAGCATGGGCAGAGTCCGTTCTGAGCTGCCCCTCTCCCACGCACCATTGTAAAGAGGGCAACCGGGCAGGGCATTTTCTGACGGGGTCCGCCCGCCCACGCCCGCGCGGCCTGATTGGGGGTCCGTCTGGGGGAGCCCTAATGGCGTGGGGGGTGGGGGTTGGCAAAAAAAATTGTTTGTGTGTCCCGGCCTCCTTCGAACAGGGAAGCAGCCGAAGAAGGGGGCTCTGACGGTGTGATCCTCCGGAAAGGGGAGCAGGCGGGGTACCCAGAGATCATCCAGGCGTGCCCGCTGCGGACCCCGGGAGAGCTCGTCCGACTCCCGCGCCCCCACCCGGCCTGCCCTTCCTTCCAGAGTCGCTCGCTGGCGGGGGCTTTTGCTCCCGAGTCAGCTCCAGACAACCCTGCACACACACGCACACACCCGCCCTCCAAAGCGGCAGCGGCAGTCTGCACATGCTCAGCGTCAATTTGGTCTCCTTTGCCAACAGGTTTGTTTGGTCACCCTGCTGAGCCTTCTTCGGGGACGAGTCCTACCCCCCCCCCCCAGCTCCACCCCAGGCTATTCCTTATAACCCCCTCCCCCCCACACACACACAATGCGGAGAGGAGCAGTAGGAGCCCCCACCCACCCCAAGACGCGCCTGGTCTGCTCACTTCCGCCCCCCCCCCAGCCCTCGGTATTTTTCAATGGCCCCGTTCTCGGCGTGGGTTGCCCGCCTTCCTTCCTTCCTCCCCCCCCCCGGCCTGCTGGGAGGTGCCGTCTGCTCCTTGCCTCTCTCGCTGCCTCCCTCAGCATCCTCTCCATCATCCCAGTGGCCCCCACCCTCACCCGGGCAGCTTTTCTTGCTTGCAGGCCAGGAGAGCGGGGGGGGGGGGCGAGAGTGAGCCAGAGGAGGGGGTGAAAAGATCAGGGGCCAGGTGGGGTCAGGGCCAAGGGCCTCCCGGGGGGGGGGGAAAGGACCGGGGGGGCAAGAGGGGGGGGCGCTGTCCACTCTCCAAGGGTGGCCCTACCCACAGCGCATTGCAGTAGTCTGACTGGGAGGCAAGAAAAGCGGCCCAGCCTTCCTGGTGGAGAAGCAACCCCCCCCCGGAAGGAAAAATGGACAGCTGGTTCTGCTCCTCCGCGGCCCCGGCTTTGGTCCGCAGCAGCACCAGCCTATCGGAACTCATCAATTCTGGGAAAGCGTGCAGAGGGCAGCTCCGGGCACAAGCAGGAGGCTGGCTGGCCGGGCAGGAGACACGGTTTGGGGGGGGGGGAAGGTGTTTAAATCATAAATAAAAGGAGTGGGAAAGGCTTTGAAATGGAGCCGCACCAAGACCCCTCTCAGGGGTGGATTAATTATCTGTTTCATTGTGCAAAAGGGGGGGGGGAAGCAGGCTACACCACAGAGCAGAGCCGGGCCTGGGCAATAGACTTGGGGTGGCCTTGATCTTGACGGGCGGATTCTGACCCCCCCCCCCCCAGCCTTGTTTGGTTGTTCAATGTAAAAAAATAAATAAATTTAAAAAAGGCTTGTTCTGGAAATAAGTTTAAGCAGCAAAAGGTCAGCAGATTTCAGCGGCCTTTCGAAGGAGACACACGCACAAATTCAACACTGGTTATTATATTACTGGCTTTATTTGTTATTTATTTTATAATACAAATAGGCGGGATACTTTGATACAAAACATTTGGAAACAAGGTAGAAAACACCTCCCCCACCCCCGTCCCCTCCCATTTTTATATCCAGGCAGTTTTGATTGGCAAAGGAGACCTTTTCTTTCATTACCTCGTGTTCATGCAGCCATTGGGGGGACGGGATGGGGGAGGGTCGGGAGGGAGGGGGGTATGCTTGGGAGGCCCCCCAAGGAATGGTAACACCCCCACCCACCCCCCAGCCTCCCCCTTTTACTCCCTTAAGTGCTCGGGGCTTCTTCCACCCAAGACGCTCGGCTTCCCAGGAGGCAGGGGTGAGACCGGCTCCTTGAACCCAAACCTGCAGTCCAGCCGCTCCACGGGGAAGGGGCTGGCACAGCCCCCTGGCAGCCCACCTGCCCGCCCCGTGCCACAGCAAAACCACCCACAAGAGGCAGCTCCCCCCCCCGGGCGAAAAGCCTCCTCCACCGTTCTCCCCTCGTCTCCCTGCAGCTACTCTCTAAAGCTTACCTTTTGCACACCTTGGAAACCAGGTGCCACCTCGTTTTGTCACCCTCTTCCACTCCCCCCCCCCAATCCCGCCACGTCATCTCCGATATTTGATTCTGAGGCTGTTTTTCAAAAGAAGACAACGCCAATGCCGTTTACTTGCCAAATTCAGTTCTTTAGTACCTAGCAAACTATTTTCCACCACCCTGGCTGTGGTCGGTTTGTAGATGGGGTGGCAGGTTAGAGAGCCGCCACTGGACCCCCTGCCCCCCCCCCCATACCCATGCACAGAATTGGGGGTTACCCTACAGGCAGCTTCACGGCCGCCGCCACCAGACAGACAAGGAACTCCTGCGACCCCGGATTAATTCCTCCCGTTCTCCCCCCCCCCCCCCGTGCACCAGGTATGGGTCCCAGCAAAGCCTTCTGGCCGGAGGAGAGCCGAGGCCAAGCCCAAAGCCCTGGACAAACTAAGGAGTGAGAACATAGGGGAGGGACGGGTTGGCCTTGAAACACCTCCCCCCCCCAAAGATGCTCCTGGCAGTCCCCACAGGCGGGCACTTTCCCCCTGATTGGGTCATCTCCCTCCTCCCCCCCGGGGGGCTGTGAAAAAAGTTCTTCATCTTAGGAACACGCTGTACGGCTCCCCCAGGAAAAAGGTGGTGGGTTTTGCATATACAAAAAGAAATATATCTATATTTATATATATTTGACTATTTGGGAGGTTTTACTGGCCTTGCAATCGGACACAGTGGCGTTTCGGGAATGGGTTTTGTGGGAGGGGGCAGCCGGGAAGGAGTAAAGCATGAGGTTCTGTAGCCTCTTCAGAGAGGGAAAAGGAGGGAAGCCCGGAGGGGGTGGCGCTTGTGGCACCAGGCCAGCTGGGCCAGCATTAACCCCCCACGCAAGGGATTCTGGAGGAGGCAGGAGAGACCCCTCCAGCGCCCAGACCCACCCCTATCCCCTCCACCCCAAAGGGAGGGCGAAAAAGGGGAACCCACCTGTCTCCCTCAGTACCACTTGTCTGACGAGAGGAAAGGTCCACCAGAACTGTTCTGGAAGTATCCTAAAAACAACAGCTCCTGGAAGGAGCTCAGAAACCCTCACCGCCACCCGAAGCCCCTTTCCCCTCCGCCCCCACTCAGGTGGCCCAGGCGGTCCCTCACAGACTCTCTCTCTCTCACACACACACCCTCCCGCTTTGTTCCAAGCCGGGACCCCCGCTGATTGGAGGGCACGGGGACCATTCTCTTAGCTGCAGACCGCAGGATCCCGAAGGCAATCCAGATTTCAAGGTGGAGAGCGAGCGGAGAGGAGCCACAGAGCAGACCCCTTGCGGGGGAGGGCAGTGCAGGTCGGAGGTCGGAGGGGGGACAAACACACACCTATATCGTCCAGTCCCTCAAGGTGTGGCGGTCACAGTTCGATTTCAAACGTTTTCTGCCGGTCGCCAGCGAAAGGGTTCGGGGAGGTGGAAGGGGCCGTGCTCTCGAGAGCGGCCCACTGGGCTTCGAAGGGGTCGGGGGGTTCCTGGCGGGGGGGCGGCGGAGCCGGCGGGCTCTGCTCGGCAGGCCAGGCCGTCCCGTTGGCCTTGGGCCACGCCGGCCCCAGCAGGTTCTGAGGGAAGGGACTGGCCTTGGCCCCCAAGCTTGTGGAGGGCGCCTGGGTGGCCGAGCAGAAGGCGTTGGCCACCATCTGGGAGGGGGTGATGCCCACCACGGGCACACTAGGAACGGTGGCGGCGTAGGGCATGGCTGGAGGGTAAGGGGAGCCCATGGGCAGGAACGTGGGTGGCAGGTGGGGTGGAATGAATATGCCCAGGGGTGGAGGGGCTGCGTCATAGCCCAGGGGGAAAGCGGGCATCGCCACGGCCACCTGTGGCTGTTGCTGTTGTTGTTGCTGCTGTTGAGCCTTGGCAGCTTTGGCCACTTCCTCCAGCCAGCGCTCGGCCTCCGAAGGCGTCCGCTTGTGTCCCGGCTGGAACGGGGGTGTCGCGGGGGCTCCCGAGGAAGAGCTGGTTGTCCACATGGGCGGCCCTGCGGTCAGCAACACAAGGGGCACAGAAAGCCGGGCTGAATTACGGCCCGCTAAACTGGAGGCGCACGCGCCCACAACACCACTGTGTGGCAAAAAGGATCCCCCCCACCCCGCCTGCAGAGCATACCTGGGCTGCTGGTGCCCGCTTCCATGGGCACGGTGGCTGTCGGGTGGCCGAGGGCGCCCCCCAGAGGTGCAACGTTGCTTGGCTCTCCGGGCGGCTGGGCAAGGGAGGTGTCGATCTGGCTACAGAGGGCGGTGATGCCGTCTGAGTCCCCGTTGGGGGTGGGCTCAAGTTCAATCACTGGGAAAAAGCAAGGAGGCAGGGAGGGAAGAAAAAGAGGGAGGATGTGGTTCAGAAGAGGGACCCGTTGGAAAAAGGAGCCTGAGTCAGACCGTTGTGCCATTTGGCCAGGATTACCGGCTCTGGTTACCGCCTCCCACCCTCGAGGGAAAGCTGCCCGCCCTTTCCTCAAGATGGGGATTGAACTTGCAAAGTCGGATATGCAGAGCAGAGACTCGAACTCTGAGTCTGCAACTGCCTCCCGTCTCTTTTTGGCATGGCCCTCTCAGGCCTACCCTGGCCACCGGCCTCCCTCCCTCCCTCCCTCTGAGGCTCCTCACCGGCATCGTCCGTGTGCCCCTTGCGCTGCAGGGTGGACGGCAGCTCGTTCAGCCGCAGGGAGAGCTGCCTCTTGAAGGGAGAGTTCTTCTGGCTCAGGGTGGGGAACCCCCGGAAGGAGCCCTGCCGCACCAGCTGCTCCAAGGGGGCGTGGCGGCGGGGGATGGCGCGCGCGCCCCCTGCTTCGGCCTTCTCTTCTGGCGACGTGGCCCCTTGGGGTGGAGAGGCGCTGCCGGGCTGGGCGGGGGCCGGGGGAGGCGCTGAGGGCACCTTTGCCGCTTCAGCTGCAAAAAGGAGGACAGAAAACGTGGCAGGCTTGGGGGGGGGGGTTGGCACCTGCAGCCTCACATCCCTTCCTTGTTCATTTGCTTCACTTCTTTAAAGCATTTCCAAACACAGCCGATGGAGATGAACGCCGTCACAAGACGGTTCACCCAATAAAAGTCAGAACAGCACTACAAGATTTACCATCTGTTTTCATGGAGACAGGAGGATAGGCTGATGGTTACAAAAGACACAAGCAACCCATCTGATGCTTCAGGGTTGTTGTGTTTTTTTTAAAAAAAATTGGAAGCTCCAGATGGGTTGCTTTTGTCTTTCTTAATCACCAGCCTCTCCTTCTAAACTGGCCTCAGACGTCTTCTTTGCTTCTCAAAGAGAAAAAACACTACATTTTGTGGAGAGGCATCTTTGCACAAATTGCAGTCTTGTTTTGTGCCCAGAGGTCCTAAACAATGAAGAGAAGGAGCCGAGGGCCTGTTTTCCTGTCCCCGTTTCAAAGGCTGCAGGCAGTGCCCTGAGCCCAGGGAAAACAGACAGCAGCAGATGCCTACCTTTCTTCCGGTCCTGTGGGGGCCGTGCCCCTGAAGGGCGGCCAGCCGGAGGGCCTGGCAGGCGGAAGGAGCCTTCCCGAGCAAAACTGGTACGGGTGGCATCAAAAGAGGCAGTCACCCCGCACTCTTTTTCCCGCTTCTGCTTGCGCTCCAGGCAGGCGGCAAAGGCACATCCCACGGCGTGGCTCAAACGTTCACCCTGCACGGCGGGAGGGAAGTGTTAGGAGAGGGAGATTGAAGTGGGAGGGGAAGAGCAGGAGATACACAGATAAGCACACCATCAAGGCCACCTGGTGGGACTCAAAGCACCTGCCGGCGGCAACGTGAAGCAAGCTGGTGGACCCCCCCTCTTGCTTTCCTTGTGGCACCTGCCCGATGCCCCCCCCAAAAGGCTTCTTCACCCAGCATAAGATCCGATGGACAGCACGGGCAGCCCTCAGAGGGCAAGGTGGTGGAGGGCCAGCTGAGACTGGACTCAATCCAAACAGCCCAGGGATGTTTGGAGTGAGGGAGGACAGCCCCCCCCCTTTGGCTAGCTTTGGGCCCCCTGTAGTGGTTGTCTCCCTGGGTTGGAGGAGGTTTGGATCTGGCATAGCTCAATTCCTCTCTTCATCTACCCCCCCTCTTTTTTTTTAAGATCCTTCTGCTAGCAGGTCCTAGCTGGCACCCATGTTCTGTTGGCAGATCTGCTAACCAGCTGATCTGTGAGATCAGCCAGTGGAAGGGTGTGTGTGTGCGCACGTCAGTATGAAGATGTTTCTGACGGAAGGAGAGGCTTCAGCCTATTTCAAACTCCCTACAGACCACAGGGCATTGTTGAGTAACGGTGACACTGCCCAATAGAGACAAATCCATGGAGGAAAGATCAGTATCTCCTGGACTCCAGATGGACTGCAACTCCCAGAAACCTTCACCACTAACCAGGATTTCTGGGAGTTGTAGTCCAAGAACATTTGGCAACCCAAGGCTGGGAACCAACATGCAAGAATTTACAGATTTTTTTTAAAAAAAATCATACCATTGTAAAAAAAAATCCAAGGTGATTAAAAGTTAAAGATTCAGTAAAAGAGGCTTATTTTATAAAGAAGCCACTATGTTTTATTCAGGAAGGTGTAAAGCTAAAAATATATCCAAAACATGAAAATAAGTGCAAAAGATACTTCATGGGTTTGTTTTGATTCTCTTTATGATGGAGACACATGTGTAGGCGAATTAGCAAATTTTTGAAAAATATATTTGACAAACGAAGAAGCGAGCGCTGGAGATTGAGGTAAAACATTGTTCTTCATAATGACTGTGCCACGAAAAGCAAGAGCCACACCAGATGCAGCAGAATTTATAATACCACTGTTAAAGATGGGGCGTAGAAGAACAGGATCAGCAAATACTATAGTCTAAAAACCTTCCTTAAAAAGGAATTGCTATGAGATGGAGGGTAAGACAGGATTCCCTCCAGAGGGACATCTAGCGGTTCATGGTGGGAACCAGGGCGCTAGACGCAGCTCCTTGAGGATCAGGACTCTGCTTACATCCTTATTACAGTGGCGCAGTCTTACTAATCCGGAGACGAGAGAGTGCTTTTGCCCCTAAAATTATGTTCACTATAGTTTTGCCTTGAGTCCTTTTAAGGAAAAAGGCAAGGTAAAGTTATTTTAAATAAATAAACAAACTACTAACATGTTGCCTAGTTTTTTTTCTAACAATAACTGAAAGAGCAGGGCTGCATTGCAAGCTTTAAAGCTAGCCAGGTTTTCTTTTTCAACTCTACAGATGGAGCAATATGGCCTGAACTCTGTAAGAAATCCAGTGGCTCAAGGGTTCTGTTCTTGGGTACAACTTCTCAGAGGGCAGGATAGTTCAGTGAGAATTTAAGCCACTTTTAAGGATTCTTCCCAGACAGAGTGAAAGCCACCAGAGCTTTGATGATTTCAAGGAAGAGGAAGAAGCCTAAACGCACATGCACGCTTTGGCCTTGCGGATGCAGGCGGAAACCCAGCTGTGCCCCCCAAATGCCACCCACCGAGTCTTTCAGGGCCAGGAAGCAGTGGCAGATCCAGCGGCGTGTGGTGCCATCGCGGCAGATGTAGGAAAAGGCCTTGTCGAAGTTGCGATCCGGGGCGCAGAAGGAAACCTTCTCGATCGTCTGATCCACAATCAGATCCTGAGAGAGGCAAGTAGGCCAAAGAGGTCAAGAGAACAACTTTCCTCCCGGTCGAGAGAGGGCAGCTTCCAGCCCACCTCGAAGCCACGTCACCCAATATGCTCCATGAAGAGAGAACAAGCATTCTGCACATGCTCTGGGCCATCCTTCATCACGATACAGCCTTGCTCTAGCCTTGTGTGCCTTTTGGCGCATGAGGGACACTGAGGAATGGCATAAGGGCCAACCCATGCGTCTTTTGCCATCCAAACTGGAAGGTCAAAATGGACCTGAGAGACGAGCATTTCAACAGCAGCAACACATCGAGTGATTGTTTTTTCCTGTCTCTGAAGGCATCAAGATGGAGCAGGCTTTCTTCAATAGGCCTCACAAGATTACAGACCTCACCCTCCCCACACACACACACACACACACTACAAGCCCACAGTGAGGGAAACCCTCTGAATGAACAATCAACATTAGAAGAGGGAACACAGGTTCGTGTCCTCTTTCGATTGGCCCTACCTTGGTCTTATCGTCTACGACGCGCAGCCCATCAGCCGAGACCCAAAGCACAGCCTTGACAGATTTGCGACCGCTCTGTTCGGACCAAAAACAGGAACAGCACAGTTAGGGAGGAAAGGCCAGGCCAAAAAAACATCTAAAAACCAAAAACAACGCAACCCGACTATAGATTTTTTTTTCTCGACAGGAAGAAAGAATAGTCCTTTTTATGGGCAGGGAGGGGCTTCTTCCTCCATGACCATCCATCAAAGATGCCCCCACCTCATGCCACCTTCCTAGCCAGGTCATGAGGCCACAGACAATGGCCATGTCGGACTTCCTCTGGATGCATTCACACATTCCATGTATTTGGCACTTAAAAACAAAACGACAAAAATAGTAATTTCGAAACAAAATTCTACAGGGAAAAATGTACAATAGTCTCCGATACCAAGCAATCTAATGGTAAAACTTTTCATCACTCATTCTTCTTCCTTCCCTTTCTCATTTCTTTCATTAAGCACAATATTAAAAGGTTTCTCGCTGAGGAGCAAGAGGTTGGGGGTTCGATTCCCTGCTTTACCCTCCTTGACACGGGCTGGACTCCAAAATGACAAAGCTATCAAGCAGTTCTTGGAAAAGTCTGGACGGCACTCTTAGGTTCGCTTTGGAGATGAAACAAACTTCCTTTCCTGGTAGGGTGAGACAGGCCATTGTTAAGCCAGAGTCCGTCCGCTGATAATGCACAGTGGATCGCAGGGGGACTGAGCGAGAGAAGGTGAGGGGTTAACAGAGCTGGAGAAAAGAAGTTTGTTCAGAAGAGAAGGGCGAAAAAGGAGTTTTCAAAAAGACAGACCTGCTTGTTTGTCTCAGCCGGCCCTAACAAAAGCCAAACAGAACTTTAGAAAACAGAAACAAAAAGGGGAGCTCAACGAAAACATACTTCTGCAGCCTTTAGAAGAGGACGATTGTTCAGTTTAAATCTACCTACAACTTTTTCAATAAGTGGAAACGTTTGTCTCGAGGAAAAAGCAATGTATCAAGGATTCATAGGGTATGTGTGGTTTTTTAACTTTACTCTCTTGGACTGCAGGTGGCAGCAGAGTTGGCCTTCCTCACTTGAGGCCCTTCAAATGCCCCAGCTGGGGTGGAGCATGGGAGCTGTTGTCCCGCCCGGGACTGGAGGGCACCAGGTCTGAGAAAGTCGCTGGAGAAATATTCCCTCTTCACTCTCATGCAAAGCCTCCTAAGCCAATCCAGGTTTGACTTCTTCTGCTCAAAGAGGAGGAGGAAGCGGCCTTTCCAAGCATTCCTGGATAGCAAAACCCATGTGCCCCAGACGGCAGCACCAACGGCCAAGGAGCATGGGAGTGGCACACCAGCACCTCCGAAAGGGGTCACGCGTCCAACTTCCCCATCTGCGCTTTAGTGCTACAGAAATACTCGTGGATTAACAAACATAGAAAAGTGGGCTCTTAGAGTGATGTGAGCCAGGATCTTGATCAATCAAACACACACATGAAAAGAAATGCTACCTGCTCTTTAGAAATCTTGTGATGGCCTCTGAATCATATGAATAAAAAGAGATTGTTTATAAGCCTCCCTTTTGCCAGTCTGACGCATTTTAAGGATCCACCAGACAAAGCGACGGAACAGCCGCCAGGACCGATGGCGAGCACTGCCAGAGAGTGGCAGGGCTAGGAAATACTGCCTTTTCCGGCTTCATTTCCCAGAAACACCCCCCACCCCTCTGGCATGGCCCCTGGGGGATGAATCCGAACAAGCAGCCACCCTGCGATTTATCTCAGAGGCCAGCAACAGGATAAAGGCAGGACCCGGGGGGGGGGGGAGCTCACCAGGGCCTGCCTCCGTGTCCTGCAAGCGCCCGAGACTCACCGCTTTTAGCTTCTTCACAGCTTCTTCGCAAACATGCATCCCCCGGGACTCCTCCACCTCCGCGTGGCCCAGGTACTGCAGGGGGAGAAGAGTTTTAGGGACAAGGGTCTTGCCCGTCCCCCCCCCCACTGTTCCCTCCTTATCACGACTCATCAGCTGTCGAAACACTCCTTCTGGGCCCTTGCTATGGAACAGCTGCTCCCGGTTGAGCCCATCCTTTTGTTACTCAGCAGCAATTATTGGGCACCCTGCATGTGCTCAGAGGCACTCTCATTTATTGACTGACAGCGTCCTGTGCCTTTCCTCAAAGCCTAGCTTTCAAAGTGGTCCTCCAGCCCATTCAAAGCAAAGGTGTTCCCTCTTCCACCGGGAGAAAGCTGAGCTCGGGGTTTCATAGGTAAGCCGTAAAGGGCCTTGCCAGCTTCTCCCCAGGGGTTCCCCTGCTAAAAAGGTATGGAAGGGTATGAAAGGCAGTTGAAATAGCAGTTTCACATTCTAAATGTTCATTGGTTACTTGCAGTAATTCGGCCTATGTTTGTTTTAAGGTCCTGCGGTAAAAGACAGAAAACAGACAAATAGGAGGTGGCCTCTGAAGAAGAGAGGGAATCAACCCACGGCTAATCTCAGGAAATCCTGGGTGAGCAAGAGGTGGCCAGAGGCCAAAGCCGGGAAGAAGATGCCAGGCTTCCTCTTGGAAGAGAGCTTCTGAACCAAACGTACACTTCCAAAGGGCAGGACACAGCCCTAAACAGGGACCCAAAAATGCAGGCATCGGACGCCTGCGGCCACTCACCCGCACGGGGAAACTGCAGCGCCCCTTCCTCACGGCTTCCTCGTCCGCCTGCCACTGGTGGGGTCGGCTGGCCTCCGGGACATACGCCGGCTTCTTGCGTCTCAGACTCTGCCGCAGCTTGTTCATTGCTGACCCCGGTGGGCCTCCTGCGAGCGGGGAGGAAGAGGGCTGAGGGGTGGCGGTTAAGAGGCGGCGGGCCCCAAAGCCTAGGAGAAAGGAGGGCTGGGATTTCTAAAAGCAAAGGGGGAGGGGGAAGGGCAGGGCTCGGGCGGGGGGGGGCGCACCAGTAGGGCCTGTGACAGAGGACCCAGCCTGCAAAAGGACTCCCCCCCCACTCTCTGCCAGCTATGGAGCTACTACATGCCAAAATAGAAAACAAAATCCAGGAATGCCGGCTGACGGGGGCCTGGCAGAGAAAAACAAGGCTCCCCCCACCCACACCAAACCTCCCTGCCTCCAACCTTTCCTCTCCTTCCTTTCCTCTTCTGCAAACACGGAGATGAGTCTCCCGCGTACTCCCCAAGATCAAAGTGGCTCCAGACGGGCTGCCTTCTCCGTTTCTGAACATCCTCCCCACCGTTTGATCTCACCCCCTCTGATTGAACTGGGGCATCGCGAAGCCAACAGACAGAGAGAGGAGCTCCGTGGCCTTCAGCCTGCAAGGAGCCTGGCCTGAAACTGTCTGTGTGGAAGCTAAGCCTCCTTCCCCTGATGAGCAGAGAGGGGCGGCTGACGGAAAGCACTCCATGCATGCTCTGAAGCCCCCTCGCAAGGGCGAGTCCTGCCACTGAACACCCGGCTCCAGGCTGGAGTTCTAGTGTGAATTAAGCCCTCCTTTCACACTGACGAGGGAGCCCTACGAGTGTGAGTTGCAGCCCTCCCGGTGTGGCCTGAAGAGGCCTGTTTCGAGACCCCCTTCCCCTCCCATTCTGATTGCCCAGAGGTCTGCCAGTTGCCTCCGGAATCAAGCCCCCCCCCCAGCCTGCGGTCGGGGGGGGGGGGCTTCTCTTCTCTTCCAGGCAGTGCCTGCTTTTCTGTGGCCCAGCACAACCCTTGGTGTAATCTATATCCCACATTATTATCCCAGTGATAAGAATAAAGATGATGATAATGCAATAATAGGAAAGGAAATCCACTTTTTGCTACTTTTCAAAAAAAAAAAGCGCTACTTTTTGGCTACTTTTTATTTCAACTAAAAGTTTACACAACTCTGTCCTGGTTGATGGGAGGCGGCCCGGCAAAAGTGACATCCGATACTCAAACGCCCAGAGCGGCCGCCTCTCATCTCACAGATGGCCCGGGCCATTAAATCAGCCCCACAGAAAATAGCCAGTGCAGACGACAACCTGGGGGTCCCTTTTGTGCCGAGCGTGTGCCCCACACAATGGCCACAAAGCAAAGCTACCCGCCCTTGCTCCTCCTTCCAACCTCCAGTCCCCATCCCCTCCCCCCCACACACACACACACTGTGGAGATGCACAAAAGGGTTCCAGACGCCAAACAAGTCTCACCACCACCCCCACCCCCACCCCGCGCCCCGGACCAGCCCCAAATGACTCTTGTGCATTTGTGGAAGCAGGATTTGCTTAAGGGAGGAGAGAATGGAGGAACACCCCCCCTCCCAAGCAAATTTCTAAGGAGACGGAGGCCTGGCTTTTAGAAAAGTCAAACTTGCTTTTGCAACAGCTGCCTGGGAGGGAGTAGGAACAAAAGGGGCAACATGAGCAACCCCCCCCATCGGGCAGGACAGCTGCCCCTGAATGGCATGGGGGGAGCCCCCAACAGCTGTGTGTGTCCTGACCCCCATCTTCACCCCGCCTCCCACCCAGCTTAAGCACACCAGCTGTAGCGGGACCGGGCAAACACTTGGCGAATGGTGGTGGGGGGGTTGTTTCCTTAGCTGCTGCCAGAGTGAATGCCCCCCCTCTCCGGCTGGCACACAAGGCAGGCGGCTGGGGGTTTCAGAGAGTCGCTTCAGCAGATGGGAGCCATTCCCAGACAAGCAGAGAAGGGAGGGGGTGGGGAGCGGTCTCTCGTCCAAATGAAGGTTGGGGGGGCAGGAGGGAAAAGACAGCCTCGGCCAGCCTGGGGACCCCAAGGCCAGGAAGAAACTGGTGTGATGCAGCTGAATTAAAAAAAAACCTCTTTCTGATGGCTGGGAATATCTAGGAATGTTCTTGGATTGAGAGAGTGGCCGTGGAAGAGGTACCAAGGTGAACGGACAAAGTCCAAGAAGAAATATATTCATAAAACGAAAAGTATAAATTGTTATGGGGGGATAATTCAGGATAAAATGCAGGGGGAGGAAAGAGGAGAATGTGCCAGCTGATGAAACTGGGACGCTGATTTGGATGCCAGAAAATATTGCTTTGAGCTGCGGCTCCTAGAAGCAGTAAATCAGGAATGGGGGGGGGGGGAGAGAGAGAGAAACTATAAACAAAACTGGACTGACCCATCACGGCTACCACAGCGCAAGCAGCTGCAGAGATATACTTTTTATCTGGAAGACGAACCCTATACCCTGGACTAAGATCCTCTCTATTGTAAGGATGCGTCCTTGGTGATCAAGGCCAAGATGTGAAAGGTGGACAGTGAAGAAAGCGGATAGGAAAAAAAAATTGCTTCTTTTCAAATGTGTTGCTGAAAGAGAGCTTTCCGGATGCCCTGGGCTGCCAGAAGGACAAACAAGTGGGTCCCGGATCAAATCAAGCCTGAACTCTCTCTCTGGAGGCAAAAAATGCTGAAACTAAGGCTGTTCTTCTTTAGGCCCATCGTAAGAAAGCAGGATTCTCCGGAAAAGACAAGAATGCTGGGAAAGGCGGAAGGCAGCAGGAAAAGAGGAAGACCCAATGCTAGATGGACTGGCTCCCTAAAGGAAGCCAGAGGGTTGAGTTTGCAGGAGCTGAGCAAGGCTGTTGACATTCGGGAGCCCTCTCATCCATGGGGTCACCCTAGGTTGGAGTCACATAACAAGAAGACCCCCCACCTTATCTCAAAAGTTAGCAAGTTTAGGCTTTGCTAATCCTCGGAGGGGGGGAGAATCCCAGCTGAGGATCTGGAAAAGCACTGCTAGCAGTCAGTCAACCGCACTGCCTATCCAGAGTTCACAGGGCCAAGGAGGAACTCACTCACAGAAGCCAGCCTCTGATATTCTTAAGTCCCTCTTTCTATCAGGGCAGGTTCATAGGTTCAGGCACCTTCAGGTATGGTTGCTCCGCAGCTGCACCTTTTGACAGAAACGCACCTTGGCCTGCCAAACAAATTGCATACCCAAGGAGCCCATGCCTCTCTGCCGGGAGGGAGGGAGGGAGGGAAGTCACGGTGGGGCACAACTCCCCACGATCACACACACAAGGCTTTGGCATCACTCAGTAACGGGCCCCAACTCTTCCTCCCTCCCCCCATTCCGCTGGTAAAACAGAAACAGCACACCAACCGTGTGGACGCAGATCCATTGCATGGGTTAAGAACCGGCTTTTTCGTCGTCCGCTGGTGCCAAGAAACGGCTTGGCGTTTGGATCCTCTCTGCCCTGTAGCTTGACTCGCTCAGTTAAAAAAGTGGGTCACGGCTTCCCCATTCGAGAGCAGCCTTTATTCCCGCGTACCTGCTCCCCATCTGTGCTACAAGCAGGGGAGGGGAGGGGGGGCTCTGCTGAAAGCCCCCTCCCCTCCAAAGTCAGGCAGTTCATGCTTCCCTTTGCTCCACCCCACACTTTTCAAAACAGTTACTCAGAGGACCAAGACGGAAAGGGAAAAGGGGGGGGCAGCCCCTCCCTGGCCCCTCCTGCACTCAAAACCCTGCTCGAAATGGGGAAACCACCGAGGATTCTCTTCCAGGCTGCAGCTTCGGGACCCTTGCAAGCCAATCCCGCGGGGGTCATCAGAACAGTCTTCGCTTGAGCCAGACCCCCCCTCTCCCCCGCTACTCAGCCCCAGGGGGGTGCTGACACTGACCAGCAGTTCTGGCCCTCCAAGGCTGTGGGCAAGGTTCTTTCCTCGCCATCCCTGGCCTCCGTTCCCTCCTGGCCTCTCATCTAAGCACTCCTCGGGCCTGATCCGGCTCTGCTTTCTAAATCGGATGAGCTCTATTGCCTTCAGGGTAGTATGATGCTCACAAAGGATGTGGTCCTCCCTCCCTCCCTCCCTCCCTGCACATCCCCTCCAGTTTCCCCCTCCAACCTGGCCATTAGCCTAACAGCTTTTCTCTGCCTCTGTCCTCTCTTCCCGATCACTCAGCTGATTCAGAGCCAGTGTGCCAGAGTGGGGAGAGATTCACGGCCATTATCAATGCCCCTTGGAACAGGAGGGCTTCCCCAGAGAGAGCCAGGCAGCCAAAGGATGGCCCAGCTCAGTTCTATCGGCTGCTGATCTTGGCAACAGAAGAGGAGGGAGAGCAGCTGTGACCGTCCCGAGGGGGGGCAGTTCAGAGCCGAGTCCGGTGCTTTCAGGCCAGCTGGGGGTACAAGGCCACAGTAGTTGCCTCCTGCCTCGGAGGTGCTAACGGTCAGGAGTGGCTCAGAAGCCGTGAAACGCAGCAGATGCATTTAAAAGAACCGAACAGGGGTGGCTCGGAAAGACCTCTGGTCATTTCAGGCCACGCGGATCCTTCTGACCATCCCTCCCTCTGTTCAAAGGAGATACGGGGTGGTTTAGGAAGGTAAGATCCATTGCCCAGGACAGCCCGGGACCAAGGGCATCCCTACCGCTCTGGCCCAGATCCGGGATCTCCCTGTGTGCCTCCCCCCTTCGCCCGGGAGCCACCCATCCTGCAACCAGGGCAACAAATGTATTTCCCTGCTTGCTGATAAACAGCCTCTCTGTTCAGCCAAATATCAAAATCAGAGAGCAGAAGGAAGACAGAAAAGATGCTCCCACTCACGGAGGCCTGGAGAGGGGTCCATTGTTCTCGTCACCCTCTGCGCCACCCAGAAATGGCACAGGCCAAGTTGCCAGGAGCGCTGTGGGCTCTGATCTTGTGGGTCGGCAAGACCCCGGGGGGCCAAGGCCTTCTGAGAGGAAGTGGACCCCTTTCCCTGTACTGGACACCCTTCCTCAGACAGGCAAAGCAGCCGAGACAGGGAAACTGAGCCTCTACCCCGGCCTTTCCAGACAACCGGCCCCTGGCTTTTCCCCCACGTCCTCTGGCAGGCAGCAGCCCCCCACTGAAGACTTCCATCTCCGATGGACCCCCGTAAGCAATGTCAGCCCCAACCCTGCTTAGAACTTGGGGAGGTATTTAGTCTCTGGGAGTGTCCAGGTCTCAGATTCCCCACTCCTCGGGGCTGCTTCTGGGGACAGCAGCCTCAGACCCCTTGCTCGTGTGATAATCCTGTCAACAACCACAGATGGGGGGTGGGTGGAGGTGCAGCCAATAAAAGGCGGAACCAGGAACACAGAAACACACACACCCCCGGGTCCGGTAGGAAGAGCAGGGCCCTGCCTTGCAGAGATGGGGCCGGAAGTCAAACCTCCACCCTGGCCGTGACCACGCTCTTGGCCAAGAGTACAGCCGCCCTGATCCACTGGCCTCCTCCCATCCTTACCGTTACAAGCGTGCCAGGTCTACCTGTTCCAAAGGCCAACGGGCAAATACAAGAATACCCGTCTCTCCCCCACCCACCCCCAAATTGATATCCCGCCCGCCCACCCCCTGCCAAGCGTGCCAGCCTGCTCCCCATACAGCGCTGTGGACAGAAGCCAGGCATCCAGGCCGATCTTCCCTTTCCCCACAGGGGTGCCCTAAGAGGGAGCCCAGAAGTCCTTCCGCTTCTTAAGCAGTGGGAAAGTTGCAACGCAGCAGCAGGAACAGCAGCTGTGCTGCCTCTCCAGAGCTAATTGGGCCTCGTTAATGGGCAGTAATAACTGCGGCTTACGTCCCAACTTCCTGTCGGCTCTGGCAGAGTCTTGGAAGCTATGAACTTGCCTGCCCTTCGGAGTCGAGACGCCAGCGGACAACAATGGCTAAGCCCAACGCAGGGAGAGCCTCCCCTCACTCCCTCCCTGCGCTTGGATGAGTCTCGGCCCAGCCGGCAGCCCAGAGGGGGAAATCGTTCCTCTGGGCCCGTGCAGAGGGCAGTCTCCTCCTCCTGCTATCTCAGACAATCCACAGCCAGCACCCCAGCGCCTGGAGCAAGGTGGCCAGGGAGCTTGGCTCCTCAGCATGACCAAGCTCTCTCTCTCTCCCTCTCCCTCTCTCTCTCTCTCTCTCTCTCTCACACACACACACACACACACACACACACACACACACACACACACACACCCATGAAGGCTTAGAAAATTCTGGGGAGACACAAAAAGGGGATTTGGTCCTGCAACCCACATTATTCTGCTCCCTCACAAGTCCCAAGGAGCCCCTTTTCATCAGCCACCAGTGTTCATCCCTGGCCCTCCTTGGTGGCTGCTGACCCTCCACAGCCTGCCTGTTTCCAGGCCATGTGAGGTTCACTGGATTCTGCTCCTCCTGCTTGGGGGTCCCAGCCCCATGGGGTTCCGGAGCAGGGCACAAACGCCAAGGTCAGTCTCTGGCCGCTTTGCAAGGCTGGGTTGGGAAAGACCCCCAAAGCGCACAAGACGGAAGGCAGCTCCGGGTGGCTGAAAGGGCCTCTGAGACCGTCTCACCCGTCCAGAGCCACCGGGTGGGAACAAACACCGAGGAGAAAGCGCAGAAAGGCAGAGGAGTCTCCGAGCGATGTCCGATGGCTCGTGGGAAGAAGGACCCTCCACGGGATGCAGGAGGAGGGCTGCTTTGCAGTGCCAGGGAGAAGTATGGGAGCACGACAGAGGGTAAGAAAGCTACCTCTGAGTAGATGAAGGTTGTCACTTCCACTTGGGGAGAATTGGGGGCAGGGTGTGTATGCCACGGGCTAAAGTTCCCTCCAAGTTTAAACCCCCCTTTCCTGCCTCTTCCAGATTGAGTGACCCACGCCCAAAGCCCCGCTGCTAGACCATCCTGGGCGAAACAGACTCACAATTTCATCGGCCACAGGACAGCTTTAGTCTCTCTCGCACATGGCATGAAGGGACAGGTCCTCCTGCTGGGTGGACGTGCTTTCCAAGAGGCTAAAGATCCAGGATTCCTTATTCTGGGCAGGTAAGCATTTCCCAGGGGAGGCTCTCTCTGTACATCACAGAACCAGACATCAGCTGATTCTCTTCCCCCCCCCCCCCCAGGAGCCGCTGACACCCACTCTTCTTCCTCAAAGCAAAGTTTTCTCAGAAAATCAGAGGGAAGGAGGAAAGTCCGAGATGAGAGGAGGGAAGCGGGTGGCCAAGCAAGGCTCCCCAATACCCAAACAAATCCTGTGATCCTCAGGCTTGCCCCGAAACCTTTGGGCAGGGGTGCCCCTCGAGATGGCGGTGCCCCTGGCATGGGATGGGGGCCACAGTTTATCTCATGACAGCCACGGCCCCTAGGTATTCCCAAATATAGTATTTCTGGTTTCCTTCTGTGGACAGGTTGCTCCCACCCTCATCCCAAATCCTGGGAGCAACACTGACATTGAACCTTAGATGTTCCTCCCTCTTCCTAGTTTGTTCCTAAAACTCGGGAATCAACAAACATTGATGAAAATAATATGCCTGAGTACGCATACACACGCCACATCCAAGAGTCCCAGGTCTGCTAGGGCCAATGGGGACAAGAAATGCCCTCTGCACATGGTCAGAGGACATGTTTGTTAGTTCCAAAGCCTGGTGTCAAAAGGGTTTAGGGGCCGAGAGGCAAACGATCTCTCCCCCCCCCCCCAAGATGGCAGTTCATAGGCCATGATACCCGGAAGGAAAAAGGAATCTCCCCATTACTCTGTCGTGTGTGTGTGTGTGTGTGTGTGTGTGTGTGTGTTCTGATTCTCTCCCCCAGCAAAAAAAATAAAAATGCAGCATCACCAGGCTGGACTCCACAGTTTGGAGTGACCACCTGTTTGGGAGACCCCAGCAAAAACCATGGCCCTCCCCCCACCTTTGAAATCAACTTGGGGGGCCGGGATTAGGATGGAAAGTTCTTTCACTCACTCTCACTCACACACACACACACACACTCACACACAGAGGGCCTTGTGCCAGCTGGAGCTCAGTCCGAACCCACCCATTTCCCCTTCTTTGCCATCAACACTCCCCAGGGTTGGCTCCTCTCCTCCTACAGAAATAAGGGGATGCGGGGGGGGGGGTGAGGGAACCGGGGGGGGGCAAAGCCAACCCAAGGGCAGAGAGCAGGGTTTGCCTTTGTTTACCTTCAAGGATGCAGAAAAGTCGTTTCAAGAGGAAACCTCCTTTCCCTGGGGGGGGGGAGGCCCCCCAGCGTCTAATCCCTTGGCCTTTCCTCTCCCCTCCTGGCTCCCCAAACAACCTAGCAGAGATCCTGACACCCTATTTCCCACCCCCACCCCCCCAGCCCCAAATCCTTCTTTCCTAATTAGACCACCTCTGGGGATGGTCGATGCAACTCTCGGGAGAAACTCCGGCGAGGGGAGAGCCGGAGGAGCCTGCGATCTCACCTGGAAACATGCAGGGAGGATGATGGAAAAGTTTCTCGAAGAGCCCCTCCCCAAAGGAGGGCTCCACCGCCTTTCCTGCCGCTACGCTGTAGCCGACCCCAGGCCCATGGGGGGAGGCAGCACCCCCTTCTTCCACCCAGACGAGATCTGGGTGGGGCCGATGCTAGAAAAGAGGGAGGAAGGCTCCGAGGCTCCGTCCCCCCCCCCTTCTTCGTGTTGGGTGTGTGTTTGTGTGGATGATGGAGAGGGGGGGGGGATCGGGCTTGCCTTCCCCGAGAGCCACGGAGAAGGAAGGAAAGAAGGAAGCCCAGCCCAGCCCAGCCCTTCCCGGGTCCTGCCGCCGGAGCCAGCGCCCGTCCGGAGGAGAGCCGGATCGGGCGGCGGGGGCGGGGGGCGCCGAGGGGGAATGCAACTCCACCCCCCCCCCACCCGAGCACTCCCGCCCCCGCCACCCGGAAAGGGCTGATCTCCGACGAAGACCGCAAAAAGCCGTGGAAAGGCTATGGCCGGGGGGGGGAAGAGAGGGAGGGTTGCGCGGAGAGGAGGGGGCGGCCTGGGGGGCGCGTGCGGAGGGGAGGGGGAGGAGTGGGCTCTTCGGCTGCTGTCAATGGCCCGCCGAGGGAGGGGGGCCCGACGGATCCCTTGGGAGGCGAGGGGGACGAGGAGGCTTTCGCAGAAATGGGGAGGGGGGAGAGGTCCCTAAACGATGCGCCGCTCCCCGATCCATAATAGGAAGGAGGGAGGGAGGGAGAAGGATGCGCTCCCGGTACGGTCGCCTGGCTCGGCCCCGAGAGAGAGAGAGAGAGACCCCTCCCCAATAGACACATCATCATTCTCCTTCCCTCCTTCCCCCCCCCCCACCCTGGTCCGCAGTGCCTTGCATCGCCTTGCCCCCGTCCCCCTCCTTACCCGGGTGCAGCGGGGGTCCGGCTCAGGCAACACCTCCTCCCGGCTCCGCATCCACGGGGAGCGAAGGGCCCGATCCGCCTCCGCCTCGCCTCCCCCCCCCACACCCTTTTCCCTCCTCCTCCTCCTCCTCCGGACTCCCCGACTGGCTTGCAACGCCGCCGCCGCTGCACGCACGCGCTTTTTCCTCCCGGGGAAACATCCCAGCCCGCCTGGCCACGCCCCTGGCTTGTTAATATGCAAATAGGGACACACCTCCCCGGCCGATGACGCCTCGCCTTCTTCCCCCGACCGTGCATGGCAAACAGAATGCAAATGTATGCGAGCCCCGCCCCCTAGGTTTTGACCCCGCCCCTTTGGGCTCCCGGATTCTGCCTTTTGCAAAGCGGACGTCACACGCCTTGGGTCTCGTCTCCGCGGAGTTACAGTATTTACAAAATGTCTTGGCCCCGCCCCCGGCATGTCATTGGCCCTCCTCTTTCCCATATGCAAATCAACCCGGCCCTCACCGTTTACCCCCCCTTCTGGACCCTTGCCCTAATTATGCAAATCGGGCTTCCTTGACCATTATGTCTGTGCAGAATGAACTCTGTGACGTCAGCCGGGAAACCGATTGTCTGGGACTTTAGGAACCCCTTCCCAGCCTTTCCCCCCCCCCCCCCATCCTGGAAGAAAGAAAGCATGAGGTGGCACAGAAGGCACTCTGCACATGCTCGAGGCTGCCCTTTTCTCAACAACAACAACCCAAAGGAAATTGGGCCAGTCTTTCTGCAGGCTTCCGCTCGCTCCTTGCCCGCCTCTGGGGCTGAGCCCTCACGCCCTGGCCCTGTCGTCCCATCTCATGCTCGCCTGTGGGCATCGTGCTAATCGTGATGCTAATGGTGGCCCAGAGCATGGAACGGACTTCCGAGTAGCCCACTCTGGGGTAGCCACAAGCCGCCCCCGGCAACCCAGCGGTGGATGACATTTGCTCAGCCTCATTCACCTCTCCTGCTATTGCAAACAGAAGAGGCCAAGGCCCCCCCGTCCCCCGTCCCCAAAAGTGTTTCTGGGGTGGGTGGGTGAGCAGAGACATGGCCCAGAGGAGGACTTTCCCCCATCAAGACAAAGGATGGGCCGCTCCAAGCAAAGAACCCGGGGAGGGGGCTCCCCCACCAAAGCCAAGTGGTGGCAGAATCAGGAAGAGGGGTGTGTGGGGTTTTTTGTGTGTGTGCTTCCCCCCCCCGCCCGCATCAGGAGGACCGGAGAACCATCTCTGGCTGCTAAACGCAGAACTGCCAGGCAGCGCACCGAGCTGGTTCCCCTCCAAGGTGGAAGGGCGGGAACAGTTCGTGCGGCCGCTTTGGATGCGATCCCAGCAGCCAGTCCTGGGCTCCCTCGCAGCCATGGGCCCGGCCTTCCACATCCCATGCGCAAAGCATGCCCAGAACCCATGCGCCCTCACTCAGGGGTGGGACAGGAGGGAGACCTGGAACGTGGAAGAATTGGTGGCCTTTTCGTCAATTACGGAGAAATGAGGAAACTGGGAACCAAGAAGGCACATGGAGGTGCTCTCTCTCTCTCTCTCTCTCTCTCTCTTGTGACGAGAGGTCCCAAAGGTCAGGCAGTTCCCACTTCTCCCCGAAAACTCTTGAGTCTCAGCGGGCCAGGAGCCAAGAACGGGTGGCCGTCATCTGTTGTCTGCCCTCAGCAACTGCTGTGGCTTCGGCCCATGTGGCTTAATTAATGATGATGTTTGAGTCAAACAAGGCGCCTCCAGCATTCTGGGGTTGCAATCGCAACCTGGAGAAAAGCTGCCGCCACCCCCTTTAGCCTCCTGGTCGTTCAAAGCCTCGGTTTCGTCAGGCGTGCGTGCAACATGACCAAAAATGCATACAAGGACTTCCTGGCTGATGTTCTGGATAAGTAAAAGAGGGAGGAAAGGAACGCAACACTGACGTTTTCACACCATGGGGAGGGGGGGGGGGAAGTCCTCTCTTTTTGGTAGCTGCGCCTCTTATTTCTGGGGAATTCTACTTCGATTAAAACCAGCTGCTGGCCGGTTGCCAAGGGGTGGGGATGGGGTGGGAGGCAGAGCAGTACCTAGGCAGCTAAAATTGTAAGAGAGAGGAAAGGAAGCTGTAGGCGCGCAGAGACAGGATTAGCACTCCCAGAGATGTGCAGGTAGAAAACGACGTTGGAGGAAGAACCCACACACACACACCTCTCCACCCACCCGGCTCCAGAGTAAAGACTTTCAGGCTGGATGGAGCTATGGAGGAGAAGGCTGCTCTGCCAGCTTCTAGGCCTGTGGGGAGGTCCGGAAAGAACTGGGCATGTTTAGCCTCGAGAAAAAAGACCTAAGGTTAGAGAGGAGAGCACTTTCCAAAGACTTGAATGGCTGTCCTTCAGAGGATGGGCAGGATCTGTTCTCAGTCATCCCACAGTGTAAGGCAGGTAATAATAGGCTCAAGTTAAAGGAAGACAGATTTCAGTTGAATTTCAGGGAAAACCTCCTAACGGTTAGAGCAGTACAACAAGGGGACCCATGGCCTCGAGAGGTGGCGAGCGCTCCAGCGCTGGAGGCAATTCAAGAGAAAACTGGACAACCGCCTGTCAGGTCTCCTTTGCTTGGGATCCTTGCCCTGAACATGGGGTGGTTGGACTCGATGGCCTTAGAGGCCCCTCCCCACTCCATGATTCTGTGATGCTACGAAAGTTGCCTGACACCTCTCTGTTGCTTGCCCCACACTGTCCCCTTGAGATCCTATCCATGCCCAGTCTGATCTAAAGAGCAAGAACTGTAGGAAAGAGGATGATCAGGGCCTGAGCGATGCCCATCATCCACAGATCACATGAGTAACTCCCAGGCAGCATGGATATGGATTTTATGTGTGTGCATGTGTCTGGTCTCTGGGTGTCTGTGAATTTCGTTGTATGTGTATATACTTACAATGACAATAAATTATTATTATTATATGACAGATTTCAGGGTCATGCTCTTCCCCCGTTGGCCTGAGATGCGTTGTAATTCTCTTTAAATTATAAATCATTTCTATTTTTTAAAAATCTGTGCATGCAGGTTAGCATGCCTGCCATCAAATGTTATTGCAATTCTCTTTCAATTGCCTTCTTTTCTTCTCGTGTGTAAATAACCGACCCAACACCCCGAAGGGTTTTCTCCTCCACTCCCCTTTAGCAATTTCTAAACACTTGTTAGCTGCACAGGGCAAAGTGATGCCTTAGTCATGGCTATGCTTTGCAAGCCACCCTCGGGCACAATCATGTTGCTATATATATATGTGTGTGTGTGTGCATCACATTGAAAGAGCTGGCAGCCCACAGAACAGCTGGATGCTTAAATTCTAAATCCTGGGAGAAAATGTTTGCCCAGATGGGATTAGTTTGTGAATGGAGGGTCCACAGAGGATTAACACTCTAAGGAAAAACTCCAGAGGGATCAGGCACAGCTGGGGGGAAATCAGGAAGTGACCAGGCTGAGCCTGGCATCCTCCCTCCCACTTAAAGCCCAAATCTCTGTTGGCAGGGGGAAGGGATGGGCTGGGGGGGGGGAGAGACAGGGAGGCTTCTAAGGCTGGAGGGGTTTTCAGACCAAACAACCTTTCTGCAAAGTTCAGAAAACAGGACTGGGTGATGTCTTTGTTACACCACTGAACTCTCAAGAAAACAGGCTATGGCCCATCTTTGTCTTTAGGGGTTGTATTTTCAGTACACAGCTGGGGGGGGGGGAGATCCAGCGCTGGGGGGGGGAGAGAGAGAGAGCTATTCGGTGGCACTTAGTACCACCCAAGATCGCAATTGGATCTACATGCAGAAAAATGCCACATCCAACCGGCTTAAGAGGCTCCTGCATTGGCCTTCCTTTTACTTCCAAGTTAATATAAGTAGCTGGCTGGCTGGATAGCTCAGTGAGTTATGTCTCAGGCTGTGGAGCCAGAGGTTGGGAGCTGGATTCCCCAACGATGCCTCCTGCGAGGAGAGCCAGCCGGGGTGGCCTTGGGCAAAAGCTGGGCCGTCGCAGGACGCCCCCAGAAAAACGGAGCATGAAACCCTTCCTGAATAATCTCTACCTGGAAAACCCAGAAAGAGTGGCCATAAGTCAAAACCACCTTGATGGTAAATGATTCATTATTGAATAATCTTGGTTCTGTATTGTGGAAGGACCACACGGCCTTTTCTCATTGTTTTTTTTTCTGAACAGTTGGCGGTCCCAAATGACTTCCAAGAGTTACGGTGCTTTTGTCAACAGTTTAAACCAAAGGTGGTCAGTTTCTAGAGGTCTGGAGATGTCATGTCCCTCTCTTGGACTTTAGAGGGTGCAACCACTCCAATTACCCCCTTGCTGTTAATTTCTTTTTTAAAACCATTCTAAAAAGACCCATAACAGCTGTAGGGGGAAATTATTGCTCCTGGTAGCCTTGCAGAGTGTCCGTTCATCTTTTAAATAGTTTAGGAGGCACATGCTTGCACACACACACACAGAGAGAATGGGAATTCCCCCAAAATAGAAAGGTGACTTCCAGCTGCGCCCAGCTTCATTTTTAAAAAAATGGTTTTTCTGATGGTGCATTGGACGTGGAAGGTCTAGTGATAAGCAAAAAAGGAACGTCTGCAGCCACCAAAGTTGCCCCCCCTCCCAGTTTCTGAAATGTTGTTCTCCTGGCCACCCTTCAATGAGGACTTGAAGATGCTGCTGGCCAAGCTGGAGGGGGGGGGAGTTGTGGAGGGAGGAGAGGAAGCCATGCCAGAAAGGGAGGCAAAGAAGGCATCTTGGGGGGGGGGGAGGTGGGGGGGAGCATTGGCTTGGAGGAGGGGAGGCCCAGGGCTGTAGTGGGCTTTTAAAGGGGCTTAGGCATCTTAACACCTCCTGCTTTCTTTAAAGCCTCTGAAAAGCTTTGGGGCACCGTTTGGAGCAAAGTGCTTGGATTACAGCCACGTAAAGTGAGCGGGGAAAGCCCACTTAACTCGCTTAGCTCCAGATCATCACCTCTGGAGGGGCGGACAGATGGCGGAGGGGGGGCTGGCCTGGGCCTTAAGGTACCTGTCCGGGCTTCTCCCAAGGAAACAGCCTCACGTCGCCAAAGCACCCGGATCCTGGGCTTCCTCCCTCTGATCTGCCCTCTCTCCTGAAACCTGGCCGCTTGCAAGAGCCCCGTGCGCCCGCTGCCTTATCGATCACCTTGCATTAAAGACTCCTGTTCTAGATATATTACATTCCCCATTGATCCACGCTCTCCCGGTCTCCACTGCTCCTGCGCCCATGGTATTGTTTAGGGACTGGAGCAGGAGAGGGAGTGTGTGTGTATGTGTGTGTGTGTGTGTGAGAGAGATTTGTCTTGGTTGCCAACTTGCCAAGTCAAAGCCCAGGAACTTCCCCCATGGGCTACGATGAGGGGGAAAGATAGCCAGGCAGGGGTCCGGAGGCTCCATTTAATTTTTCTATACGTAGTTTGTTTTCCTCTTTAAATCCCAGCTTCCTCCTAATGCAGAACCAGAGGCAGCTTACAAAGAGATAACCAGAACAGAACAGAACAGATACATATGCTACCAGATCTAAAGCAGTTAAACAGATTGCAACATAAAAACAGCACGGACTCTGAGAGCTCTCCTGGGCACAAAGATGATAGACGAAAGCTTTAAACAAAAGAAATGACAGGATTAGGAAAGTCATCTTGAAGGATTTTCTTCTAACGGTGTGTGTGTGGGGGGCAGCTAATCCCTCAAAATCTCCTTCCTGCACAGCTCATTCCAGCTGCCAAGAGGTAAAGGTTTTTTGCCTACAGGAGAGGAACAGCCGGATGGGGGCCAACCTAGCTTACAGTGGAAGGGAGTTCCACAGACTCAGAGCAGCCACTCTTTCTCTCCTATCCGCACCAGAGATGCCTCTGAGGACGGGGAGAAGGGCCTTTCCTGTAGATTTTAAAACAGGCAGGGGGCTTACATGGGGAGATGGGATCTTTTGTCCTCTGTGAGGGTCTCTGAAGGACAGCAAGATCTGTCCACTTGGGTCGAGCAGAACATCGGATGCCCAGCCAGGTTTACCCGGCGCCAAAGTGGGCCATATCGCTGGACGTGGCACTCCTAAGGCATGCCATCCTTTTGCACAGACGTCAAGCAGATAGGGCAAAGAAACCCAAAGCAGAAGGCTGCAAGATTTACAACTTAGCAGGAAAAAGGAGAAGCCAGCCTCGGCTGAAATCGGACTGGGAGAGAAGAGTGTTTGGACTCCTCATGGCAGCTTCTCATTTTGAAGACTCGCGTGGCAGCAAAACCCTGGACTACTCGAAAGATATGCTCCTTGAAAATCTCCACCGGGATTTCAAATGCTTAAGTGCCGAATGCGTTTATTGCCATCTAAGCCTCGTGACCACAAAGAATTCTCTTCTCCCTCTTATAAAACACAGTCTCTTTGATGCTTGGCTGCAAAAGGATGACTGTGAAAAAATGGGCTAGCGGATCTGTCCGTCCCGTCTTCACAAAGTAGATGCAGATTATTTCAAGCCGGAAAAGACACGTCACACCGGCACATTTTACAGTGATGTGTTATTGCTTCTTTTAAATGTATCTTGAGATTTATAGCCACCAAATTTACAACTGTTCAGGTAGGTGGCAAGTTCAAACAGGAACAACCCATAAGATCAAACAAATGAACAGCAGAGATCAGTATCTTCTGCCAGGTCTCACCTGGAGTTAGCACTGGGTTTTTTAAAAAAAGAACTTAAAAACCTCCAACTAACCCACACATCTCTCCTGCTGTATGGGAGAAAGCATCGACCTCCTGCTGGAACCCCCCCCCCCATTGCTTACTAACTGCTGCACCCCGCTCCCGTTTTAGATAAATGTACGGGTGCTTTCGTAAGTCAATCTTTAGACTGACAGATGTCTGCCATTGGCGCCAGCTGAAGCCAAGTGTACATTTTTTCTGTTTTATTCGTGACCTTATGCAATGCACTCTCACCCTCACCTAGACCGGAGCGGGACTCTGAATACAACGAGAGCCCTTCTCACGACCAGGAGGACCCACCTCGGGCCGTCCTGGGAAGCGGCATCAGTACAGCGGCCTTCTCAGGCTGGCAGTGCGGATCCTGCAGGAAAGCCACGGGGAGGCCTCTGTCCTCCAAACTCTGGCTGAGTCATTACTGAGAGCATTCACACTCTTGCGCTTGCTTAGAAAATTTATGCTGCTAAATTCTGCACAAATTGATTCCACCCACTTTGGGTCCTGCTTAGAGTTCTCAGTGGGCCAGAATTACCTTTTAAAAAAAGTAAAGATACTTGATTTTTTTCCCTCTTTAGTATTTCTAACTCTGTTTGGTCTTTGTTGTGCCTATTGGACTGAGTCAATCTTAGTACATATTTATTTCTCTGAGATTATTTATCTTTTGTATGGTTATTTAACCTTGAGATGCAGCTGTCGCCCGTATCACCTGGAAATGCCACGCTCAAAAATTGTTAATGATGGTGCCTGTGTCTACGTGTGCTTGCACGGCGAGCTTCAAAACATCCTGCGCCCTCGTCCGCTGAGTTATTTATTTGGTCTTCAAGTTCCGACAGAAGCGCTAATGATCCCCCTCAGAACTGAAACAGGCAATAGAATATAATAACTGATCCCCTTTCCTCCCCCTTCACCCCCCAACTCGAAATATTAAAAGCTGCAAGCACACACTGAGTAGGAACACAAAAGGCTTTCTACCACAGTTGGAGATGTAGAGGTTCTTTAACAAGAATAATTCAAACACTCCTTTGTTACCGGCATCCTATGGAGACAGGGGGTCCCTAGGTTTATAAAATATGACAAACGGCACCCAAACCTTCTCCTGTTTACTTTCCCTTCCCCTGCCCCTTGGTTCTAAAACAAGCCGCCCCTTCCTCAGCACCTCCCCATATGGATGGTGATGATTTTATACACACACACACACACACACACACACACACACACACACACAAAACATAAGATCAATCACTGTAATGGAGAGAGAGAGAGAGAGTGCTGTCAGCCTTCAAATTAATTGCTGTTGTTAGAAGTGACTCTCTGCCCTAAATCTCTCTCCTCCTAGCCCCCACCCTCCTGCCCTCATAACAAGACACGCTGGATCTGGCTGTCCCTTCCAACTCTCAGTATGTCTAAAGTTTAAAAAACAATGGCTCCCAGGAGCAATGCAGGCACTATATAAAAAGCGGGTACCTGGATCCTGCTCTTCTCTCTGCTCTAAAGGCTACAGATGGAAGAAAAGTGAGAGATTTTTAACAGGAGGAGTAACCCCCCTCTCCCCCTCTGCACACAACTGGTAAGAACGGGGCCACTTGGTCCCTTTCAAGGCAACCAGCAGCCTCCCGATCAGCCGAGCTGCTGAGTTTGTTCAAGATTTTTCCTTGAGGACTAGAATCTTTGGTTTCCCAAAGGAATGGCTAGTGAGCTGCAAAATCCGTGCCCCTCTCTTTTTCATTGCCCCCCCACAACACCCCCTGCCCTCCATGGCTTATGTTAGCAGCCAGCATGTTTCCTGGGGCAACGTCTCCCCAGCAGTTGTCCTCCACAGAGAGAAAAGTGAGCGCTGGCTTTCACAAGAAAGCACGGCTAATGGGATTGCGGGAGGTGGAGGGTTAGGGCACCTGCCCGTCGCAGATCCAGGAGGATGGGCAAAGGCTAGCCCTGAGCTGGAAGCAGGCGGACGTCTTCTATGGAGTGAGTGAGTGAGAGAGAGCAGGAGGGAGAGAGCAAGAGAGGTATGGAGCCCAGTAACAGGCAAAAGCAGGCAGGAGGAAGAGGAGAGAGGCAACCCCTTCTGGCTTGGCTGGTTTCCTCACTAAAGGGAGCCGCCGCTCCCCAAACAGCTCCAAACACTGAAGGCAGGAAACAGCACCCCTCACCCCCCCACACACAAGGGGTTCAGTCCTTGTGGATAACTTGGGTGGGTCAAGTCAACAGCTGGGACTAAGATGCCGATCCACAATGGCACAGCACCTCAGAGGACCCCAGTCTGGAACCCCGGCCAGTCGAGCAGCTTCTCGCGGACGCCTCTCACGCTCAGAGCCTTCCGCTCCCTTCAAGGGCAGCCTCTCACAAACACGGCGACGCTCCCTGAAGCTTGGCTCCGTCCGCCAGCGTGGCGGCCCGCCGCTCCGCCTGGTACCGGGCGTAGGCCTCTTCGAACAGCTCCTGGCAGGGGATGGAAGCCCCCAGGCGGGAGCAGATGAGGAAGGAGCCGGCCATCTTCCGGTGCAAGGAGTAGCTCTCCTCCGGCGGGGGGCTCAGCCGGTGCTTCAGCATCACGGGGATGAGGTCCTGGATGCGCTGAGTCGTGCTCTGGGTGCTGAAGTCGAAGCATCCGGGCGTGGAGAACGGTTCCCCCAGGATCATCACGGCATCCACATGGGCTTCCTCAAAGACCTGGCGGAAACAGGGGAAGTCAAAACTGGAGCTGTCCCCAGCGGAAGCACAAAAAACACACTCACGGTGCCGCTGTTTGGTACCTGCTCCCCACGGCCTGTTTTTGTGACCTCTGAATCCGAAAGAATCTCTTGTCAGAATCTCTGGCAAAACACAGCGGAAACCCCCAAAACTGTTTCTCATGTGGGGGAGGGGGGGAGGCAGCGTTTCAAGGCAGGGCACCGATTCCATCTGCCCACAATAAGAAAGTGCTTCCTTGCCTCCCGCTGTTCCCCTGCAGGAGCTGGGGGACAGCGGGAGGCTTATACACACACCGGCCCCCATTAGTGTAAGCACTGCTCTGGGAGGCTTACAAGGTTAAAAATTGCCTGGTTCAAAACCTCACCGTAAACAAACAAACAAACAAACAAAAAACTACATTCGTCAGTAATATGGTGGATAATACATGGACAATAATTAAATCAGCAATGCAAACAGCCTGATAAAGAGCTATAAAATATAAGACCCAGATCTGTGCCTGAAAATCATATGCTGTTTTAAAAATATTATTTACCCCCAGCCCTGATGCTCCTCTCTACACAATACTGCTGCTGCTCAACCTCTCTCTCTCGCTCTCTCTCTCTTCGCCTTGAATAAAAACGAAATGTTCTGCCACCCTGCTAGCCTTCTGAGCCAGGAGCTGCTTGGCTGAGTCATTTCTTCCATGATGCCACGCACGAGAATGGCAGCTCCTGCCACTTCTGAGATTTGGGCCAAAGGGGCTGCCCGGGGCCGCCCTCTAGCTGCCCAGCCCTAAGGGCAAGGGGAACAGCAATGGGGCAAACAGCTGCGATGGCAAAACGGCCACCCCACACACCACCTCAGGGCAGCAGCAGGGTGGTGGAGGGGAGAGGAGAGGAGAGGATGGTTAGAGAAGTCAGATGTAGGCCAGCGGGATGGGAGGCCCTTGGAAGCCTGCCCCACCGCTCCATAATGTGATGGCAGAAATCGCGACAAGCACTGGTTTTGCTCTCACTGGCTGCCAGCAAGCCTCACTGTTGCCGTCTAGACCATGGAGTCGCTGCTACTGGTCTATTGCACAGGTTTCATAAAGAGAAAGCAGAGATTAAGGAAAGAATATTGTGATAGGAGGAACCAGCACGAGTGTTATTTACAAACCACTCTCTCGTCATCACAACCGTACTTGAATCTGGTCCCAGCAACGATTCCACCAGGGGGCGCTGTGCTGTACGCCTGGGCCTCTTACGGGCCAGTCAGGCAGCTGTTGAGGGTTGACCTTTCTAGCCAGAAAGCGTCCCTGCTCTTTGCCCTGTCCTTGCAGGGACCAGGAAGACAGCACGGAAAGGGATACATGTGTGCATGCGCACGCATACATAGCAGCGCATGCAAATGCCAGTAAAAGAAGCCTTGGCTGAAAAACAGCATCTCCCCCAGGACCTGCCTTTGGCAACCCCCAAGGTGGGGAGAAATTGTCACCGAGGGTGCGCTCAGTAGCTGTACAATGACCGTCAAAACAAAGAGGGCTCAGAGGGGCCTCCCAAAGACAAAGGAGAGAAGACGCAAGAAAGCAAGCGCTGTGCACCCTCGGTTCCACTGTAGAGTGGTATATACGGAAGGGTGGGCTTTATGGGGCCAGACGCAAATGGACTCACCTTGGCCTCCAAGCCCGTCAAGAATTTGAGGTCTTTCGACTTCTGAAGCACTTTGGCCCTGTCCCCTTCGGCAGCAGCTCTCACCACCTGGGAAGGCCAGGAAAAAAAGAGAAAAAAAGAAAAAGGATTTGGTGTTGTAGAGAAGGTCCTCCAGAGGGTTGGGAGCTGAGCTGCCCAGAAGCCCAAACTCTAGACCACAAGGGATGGAGGTCCCCAATGCAGCAGCCCGCACGTGTCTGAAAGGGAAGAAAAGGCTGGGCTTCGCCGAAACCACGCCAGCCACCCTTGCTGCCCCTCCTCTCCCCACCCCATAGGATATGGGGGGGCCTGCCAATCTGGACGGGACAGCACTGGGGAAGATTAATTTTGGACTACAAATCCCAGAATCCCCCAGTCAGGGACTTATCTATAAACTTCCAAACCAGACACTTCAGTGCCTCCCTCGGGCAGAAACCGGGCACTTGCCTCAATGTAATGGTCAGTGAACTCCTTGGTGAAGGGCCGACTGGCCCCAAAATCCAGCAGGGCTACCTGGAAAGAGAGAGGTGTATCAGATATGCTAGGGGCCCAAGTGGGGCCACAGTGCAGGGGAGGATCCGGCCCCCTTCGAAGCGCCTCCCTCCCCCAGGGCTCCAACCAGCAGCCTTCCTCCCCCAGCACACCTTGTGTCTCTCGGCGTCGTAGAAAAAGTTTGACCAGTTGGGATCCGTCTGCATGAAGCGGAGTTCGAAGAGCTCCCGGAGACAAAGGCGAAGGATGTTCAAGCAAATCTGGAAGGGGTGAAACGGAAGGCCTCGGGTGAGTCCCCCTCGCTCAGCGAGTAGCAGGCCTTCCAGCTACGCCGGGGCGGCTGATAAGAGCTGGGAGGGGCCTCTTTTCCCTGGGGGTGGGGGATGAAGTGTGCCTGACGGGCTGCGTGTGTCAGACAGGTACCCCCAGAGCACCTTCCCCAAGCCTCTCCCGATCCCCAGCTCTCAAAAAACAAAACCCATCATCCATTATTTCTGCCTCCCAAATGGAAACTCTGGGGGTGCCATTTCACCAGGTCACAAGCGCTGAAAGGAGAAGGAACAAAAGGGGGTCCCACTGGCGTGATCTGCTCACAGCGCCCTTGAGAAAGTCACGCTCCGTCCACGTGACCTGCCTGGCAGGGGTGCTGTGAGGAAAAAGCAGGGAGCCACACAGACACGTCCACGGCCTCAGGCTCTCCTGGAAAAATTGGGAGAGCAAAAGAGAAACTACAAAAAAAACCCCACCTCGTTGCGGATTTCCTGGTCCAGCGCCTGGCACTGGTCCAGCGGGACGCCGCCGACCAGCTCCATCGAGAGGACCCGCTTGGCAGAGAGCCCGTCGATCACCGCCGGCACCTCGAAGAACGGGTCGCCTTCCAGGAGCTGCCTGGAGAAAGGGGAGAGCCGTCCCGGAAGGCTCCGCTGGGAGGTGGAAGCCGAGGATCCTCTCCAGAGAGGAGGGCAGAACCGGCGCCTGAGCGGAAGCTGCATGGTGCCCCCCCCCGCCCACCCGGATGCATGCCAAGGAGATGGTCTTAGGGTGGAGGCCCCCGCCTGAGGCCCAGCCAGGGATTGACTCCCGCATACCTGAAACTCCTGGCGCAACCCGCTTCCCGGAGGTAGTCACACTCCCACTCCAGCTCCTTCTGCAGCACATGCAGGGAGTGGTCTGCAAAAAGGCCTGGAAGAAGGGAAGGAAGAAGGAGCAACACAAAACACGCACGCAGAGGGAGCCACGCAGATGCACGGAGGATCCGGCACCCCTGTCCAGAGCTACAGGGTGAGAAGCACACTAGACACCAACTTACGCTTGAGCAAGGGGGGCCTGAATCCCTCCTTAGCTGAACTCAATAAATGGGGAACCACTCAGGCTACGGTCTTTGCTCCAGCAGGTGGACTGAACGGGTCCCATTCTTAAGCCCCCAAGCCCACCTAGAAAGCCTTTAATACCTGGGCCCACCTGCAGTCCACCCCACTAAAAGCAAGCCACCTCCCTGCCCTGTCTCTACCTATCCAGGCATTACAGAAGGTTTTTTTTTTTTAAAGCTTTGCAAGGCTATGCGCACTTCCTGCCTTCTTGGGTCTCTTCTCTACTTTCCCAAATCTTGTTTATCCAGCTTCTCTTGGTATGCAGCCTTTACTGCCAGGCCCCCTTCCATGACTCCAACTTTTAAAATGTCCGCAATCATTCTGTAGCTGCCCAGGCAACCACCACAATGCCGTAACAGCCACCGACTCCATGTCAGGGCCCCGGAAGAAGACCGTGCCAACAGGGGCAGAGGCTTCAAGGGGGATCTCTCCAACCGCCCCCCACCCCATAATCTTTGCACCTCATCCCGATCCTAAGAGCAGCTGGAAGCTGAAGTGGCTGCAAGGTGTCTTGCACCTTCCTTGATTCCCACAGGCGTTACCTTCAGGGAGCATCACGCTCATCTTGAGGATGGAGAGAAGATTGTCCACATCGCTGCGGATGCTCTGAGCAATGCCAGGATACTGCAAGGGAGGAAAGATCTCAAGGTCTTTGGGGGGAAGGCTAGTGGGCTTGTTGGTCCGAAGGGTTACGAGCGCCACCTGCCCTGGAGCCTGTGCATCCCCCACCAACTCTTCTCATGGACCAGAGCGCCCCTCCAAGCCCCATTTTGCTCTCCCCAGCGCCACCGGGCAGCCCCCCCCCCACACACACACACTGGGCCTTGATACCTGGATCTTCATTGCCACTCCCGTGCCGTCCTTCAGCCTCGCAAAATGCACCTGGCCAATGGATGCCGCGGCAAAGGGCCTCTCCTCAAAGCACGCCACTTTCTCCCGCCAGTCAGGGCCCAGATCTTCCACCAGGACCCTCTGGAAGGTCAAAAGCAGAGAACCCCAACTTGGAATGTGTGGGGCCTCAAACAGGCCCCGAGTCCAGCTTCCACGCTCACAGCTCTGAGGCACCTCGGAGATGCCCCCAGAGTCCATTTGTGCAATACTGGCCTCAGCCATGGCACGTGACGGCTTTCGGCAGCTCCCTCTCCCCCAAGACAAACACCCCCCCTGCCAACGCACCATCATCTGAGAGGGAGGCATGAAATCTGCGCTCTGGCGGACACGCGCAAAGATCTGTTGCAGCTGAGGGCTGATGAAGCTGTTGTCTGCGGAGAGAGGGGTTACCTGGAGATGGGATGCAGGCAGCAACCTAAACACACCCCCTTGCAATGTTTCTTTTTACAGCTAGCAGTGCAAAAAACAGTCCTGATGCTTTTACGTACTGCCATGTTGGACAGGGAAGGTAACGGCAGAGAAAGACTAATCTAAGGTCTGACCTGGGATCTAAAACAGTCCTTGAACAGAGGAACCAGACCCTTGCTGGGGAAAACAGTCGGGATCAACAGTCAGCATAAAACCCAACCCATCAGGCAGAATTCCTACCGACCAGTGTGGAGAGGTTGGAGGGAGAAGAGAGGAGGAAGAGACAGCCCCCCTCATACCCTGAATGCTGAGCATCTGCCCAATCTTGAGGGCTGCCCCACGCATCTTGCAAAGGGTGTCCACGATCCGCTCCGCGTTGGCCTCTGAGAGGAAGGGGTTGGATTCCAGGAGGCTACCATCTGCAAAAAAACAAAAAAACAAAACAAAAACAAAAAAAAACCCTCAGGGGAAGAGGTGGAAAAAGAGAGAGATCTGGATGGGTGGGTGGGTGGAGCTATGCAGTGCCCATTGGCTAGGCTTATCCTGTTTTGTTTTTGTTTAGGCTTGTCGGCAGACTCATTCCCCAAAGGAGAATGCGCCAGTACAATCCCCAAAGCCGAACCCTAAATGCCAACATGGATACCCAGCTGCCTCGTCCTGGCACTCTTTGGAGCAGCCTTGCTCTCTCCTTTTAGAAGCCCTTTGCTCCTTCCTGACAAAAGCACAGCAGGAGGGAAGCGGGCAGCAGGGAGACACCCAGGCATTGCTCCTGGAATGCCAGGATGTTCTGCTCGTCCATCGTGGTCCACAGGGCAAGGAGGAGTCCCAATCCACCTCCCAAAATCTTTGCACACACACACCCTCCCTGTCTTGCCCAAGACTTCCGTAGCTGCCAAGGGCACCCGTGTGCGAAGGAAAGCGTCCTGTTCTTACTCTTTGGCTTCTGCTCCCCATTAAGCGAGTTCTTCGCCACCTCCACCAGGGCTCCAAGCCCTAGGCCCACAGCGAGACCTGGGGGGGGGGGGAAAGGATCACGTGAAGGGGGGTTCTCTGGGTGCTGCCAAATCCCCGGCTCAGGAAATCCAAGCAGGAGCAACGAGATCAAGCTACTCCATAGATTCTACCCAAACCTGCCAAGCAGACTCTGAGTCTTAATAGGACATGGCACTGGAAAACACTGAATTTTCACAGTCGGAAGGTTCACACTCAGCTACGAATTCTCAGACCACTCTGATCTCAACCTGCTTCACAAAACGGTTTCATTTCCAAACAAAGAAGGCCCTCCACTAAATATTAGATTTTTATGAGAGTAAAAACAGTCTTGCAGAAGCTGCAACCAGCCTCCAAGGTTCCTCTCTCTTGGCAGTCATCGGTATCCCTATGAACATTCCGTGACATCACACCAGCCAAGCCAATGGCTGTGAAGCTTGTCAGCAAAGAGCAACACCCAGTTTTCAGCAACAGGCCATCTCGGCATCTCTCTGCAGCCCAATGCTGCCATGAACAGTGGGCTTGTGGGCAGTGCAACAGTAAACAGCCCCCCCTCTCTCGGATGCCGTCCCTCAGTTGTGCACGTCCCTGCCTGGTGGACCTTACCTCCAAAATTTGCGAACCGTCCAACCCGTGTAACCGGCACTTTCCGCTCCCGGGCCCTCTCGCTAAGCTGCGGAAGACAGAGAAATCAAAGCAGCAACATTCCTGCTTGAATGTAACGGACCCATTCCTAAACATTTGGCAGCTGAAACCTAACTCAACGAATCATGGCCAGCTCTTCCCCCAATGTCTTGGCCAGCCAAGGCACCAACTTCTCTGCCTCAAGAGAGAGCACATACCTTCTGTCTCACTTTCACTAAGTTCTCCTGGCCTTTTTTTGGTCGAGATCCCCTCGCTTTCTCAATGTCTTCTGCTGTGAGGCCTCCGACTGATGCCGTCTGATGAAACAGGTGGGACTGCTCCAAACTGGGGCCCCTCCAAAGGCCAGCTCTTCCCCTGGTGATGGGAAACGACGAGGCTCTTGAAGGACCGTGTGGCAATCCCGAAGGGCTTGGAGCATGGTCAAGATTTCCTCCCTGTAAGGAAGAGCTTCTCAGGTGAGGCATGCCGTCTCTCTCAGGAAAGATGCTGGCTGCTCCTCAGCTTCCTGCTGGAAGGGGAGGCAACCAAACATAGCTCTTCCTCAGCACCTCAAGTATCCTGTGCCTCAGACCTCAACCATCCCCATTTTTAACATTGACTTTAGGAACTAAGAAGAAGAAGAAGAAGAAGAAGAAGAAGAGAGAGAGAACAGCCAGTACTACATGAAAAATACATCTCTTTAGAGTATCAAAAGAAGACTGGACAAACTTCTCCAGGGACTTTTGCAAAAGAGTCACTGCCACCCAGGCAAAAGAATGCATCCCTGTTTGACTTCTTGTCTTCGAAAAGGATTGCACAAGAAGGGGGAACCAACCCTGCCTGTTTCTCTAGTTTTCACAGAATTTTGCCATCAACTAAATTGACCCATGAGAAATATAAGGTATACTGTATGTGGTAGGCTACGAGGCTGGGCCTTAGATGGGTCCGCTTCTGCCAATGGAAGGGTACACATGCTAGCATTATACCAGACTCCATCCTAAACATTACTTCTCAGTGTAGCCTCTGTGAAGAGAATTCAGCTTTGTTCTCTGGGAACTGGAATGCTTCGTCGGCTGTGGACGCCTCATTTTGCTGCCTGTACAGCAAGAACAGAAACAACCTCAGGCTGATCTAGGGTAGTGGCTTTCAGCCTTGGGTCACCCAGATGATGCTGGACTACAACTCCCAGAAACCCTGGCTGGCACAGCTGATGGTAAAGGCTTCTGGGAATTGCAGTCCAAGAACATCTGGGGATCCACGGTTGAGAACCACTGCTCTAGGTGAAGGGATGTAGTGCACAAAGCAGAAGGAAGTCCTTTGCAAATGCAGTTGCCCATCTGATCAACAAACACTGGGATTTCTCTCAAGGCTACAAGTACTGTATTTACTTACTTTCCCAGTTCTTCCAAAAGAGCTGATTTTTTTTTTAATCAATGAGGCCCGGCAGTGACAGGCCATCTTGATGAACTGGGCAAGAGGTGGCCAAGAAAGGAATGTATAAAGGCTGTTGCATCTTGGCAATGAGATACTCTCCACCACAAGCTGACCAGTTCATACAGAGGAGAGTGTTGGGGTGGGTGGATTCTGGGCTCTGGATCGGCTCCAGCAGGGCTTTTCTGCCTGGTCCCCCATCCCCACCACTTAGAACGCCTACTTTTAAAACACTGCTCTTCTTTATGAGTTCCAATATGGTATGTGGTTAACACTTTTTGAATACTGCAGTCATTCGTTATTTGAGCTTTTACCTTTGCTTCTTTTAGCACCGAAGTGGCAGATATATATTTAAATAAATTAATTAATTTCTACAACTCCCTGAATCTCTCCACTTTGTGTCGCTTGGCCCTGCAGGGCTTCTCTGATGGTCCACACCCACCCAGCCCCGGAAGTGATGGAATGTAGATGATGTGTAGGCGGTCTGTAGGCATCCTTCAGTCTCGAGAGACTATGGTAATGTGCTCTGTATGGAGGTCTTGGAACACTGTCTTGTGTGGCTGAGAAGGCCAATTCGAGTGACCATCTCTTCCACACTGAAGACAAATGTAGATGATATGGCCTTTTTTTGGGGGGGGGACTACACAGCCCATGTTCCCCCAAATGGAGCTGCAATGCAACGGCTCAATCAAGAGCAGCATTTCCCTCCCCCCCCCCACTCCAAGGTCTGCCCTGCTCTCTGGCAAAGACCCACAACTCCTACACAAGAATCCCAGTACGTGGGTGCTCCCCCACCCCAAAAAAGAAGCCCCCCCGCCCCCCGCCCCCCGCCCCCCCTGCACATTCCTCCTTGCCCAGACAGGGACTCACCCTCCTGTTTCTGCTGCTGGTGGTGCTGCGGGCGGCACTTCTGGGGTGAGTGGGGGGCCAGGCTCCCCTCGCCCCTCGAGGCAAGGCCCTCCCCAACGAATTGCCCCCCCACAGTCTGACCCCCAGGGCCCAAGGCATCTCAGCCTGCTCGAGGGGGGGTCCAAGTGAGAGGGGGCGCCTGAGCCTCCCCACCGGAAAATAGAGGGGAAGCCCCTGCCCTCCCCTCAATGAAAATGGAGGGTCAAAGGTCAGCAGATCCCAGGAGAGGGTGGGGGGAAAAAGCCGGCTCGCAGTTCCCACTCTGGTCCGCAGAGCCTCCCTCCTTGCCGCCTGCCCGGCACCGACTTCCGGCTCTGCTTTAGCCCCGCCCACGTTCCTCCTCCCCCCCCCCCCAAAAGGAGCAGAACGGCTGTCCAACCAGAGGCGCCGCCGTAAGTCTCAGACTGTGGAGGCGCTTGGCCAATCAGGCGCCGGGAAAGCAACGCGCGGCCCGCCCTCCTTTCATTCATTCATTCATTCATTCGGTCCCTCACTCATTCATCCGTCCTTTCTGCCTTTCTGTCCCCAATTCCTGAAGGCTGCGGTTTGAAGGAGAGGAGCCTGGAAAAATTACTTCCCTCCCTCGCCCCCCCCCCTTTTGGACTGCAGGAGTCAAGAATTTGCCCCAACGAGCGTGGCCAGCTAGGGACCAGGAGGGTTAGGGGCTTCTGGGATTTGTAGTCCCCTTCCCACCCCCCATAAAGTTTCCAATCTCTCTGCTGGGGGCGGTAATCAAAGGTGGGGAAGGAGCTGCCGTTCGCCCGCCTTCTTTCTTTCCTTTTTGATTCTTAGAAGCCTCCCTCAGGGAAACGTGAAGGGGATGCGTCCAGGAAAGCTTAAAATGTTAAAATATAATACGTAGGCACCACATGTTTTTGTCTTGTTGTGCTTTGCTTCTTTGGATTTTATCTGATATATGATGGGTTTCTCCCCCCCCCCCCCCATCTGATTCCCAGGGGATGATTCCACACGCCTTTTACAGCCCAGAATTAAGACCGTTTCCAAAGGGGCAACCAGGTCAAAGTCTCCTGCAACGTGAAAAGGAAGAGTTGCGGGATGCCCTTGGGACATTCGCAAATGGCGAATTTGTGAGCTTTTGTGGACAAAGAGAGCCCACGTCCTCAGCGGGCACTGGGTGCAAGTCTTGGAACATCCTGTACAGGTCCTCCTCCACACCGGTTGCCGACCAGGGAGCGAAAGGCCTTCGTACGCCTCCATGGCTGAGCACTGGGACTGCACAATACAGCTGTTGTGGGTGGCGGTGATTCTGCTTTGATTAAGCCCCGTCTGTATTCCGCAGCATCTCTTCCTGTGATTTACAGCCCACGGCCCTTCTGTTTTCCGCCATGTAGTCGCTGGACCACCTTTCCGGCCAAGCTGATCCAAAACAACGTCTCTCCTTCCTCCAGGAGGAAGACATGACCCATCTTCCTGCAAGGAGAAGCACGGGCAGGCTGCCTTGAGCCATGTGGGAGTCAGAGGCCTCCAGCATGCTGGGAAATTTGTGCTGAGATGACGGGTCCAGAGCAGATGGGAAACCTCAGATGGGAAAGAGCGGCAGAATTGCAGGCTCCCAAACGTGACTCAGAGGGAAGCAGGCTGGGTTTATGCAGAACTCCAGATGTGGTCATGCCAGAGGTTTAGATGAGACTGGGGGAGTTTCCCAACCAATCCTCCTGAGTCCTGCCTATGAACTACAGGGCGCAATGCGAAGGCACAGGCCTGGGTTGCCGATGTTCACCCCGGGGTGAGTCAGGCCCTTGGATCCCAAGACTGGCTTGAATGCTCGCCGGCTTTAAGTGAGGAGTGAATGGCTGCCGTCCTTCGACTTCCAGGAAATGCAGGGAGGGAATGGCGCACAAGGCACAAGTTGCAGGCAACGAGCAGCAGCAGAGTTTAGACAGGTTATTTCCAATGGGCTTTTTTTTTAAAAAAAATGCTTAACTGCATATTTAAGCCCCGCAGGTGGTAGTGACAAGGGTACAGAGGGCAACATGATCAGCCATCTATGTTGTGCGAGGGCTCTGGGTGGAGAAGCAGGACAACAGAGAGGTCAAGGGATTAAGGGAAGAGATGGGACTGAACATCCAGGGAGCTAGGATTTTGCCTACAGCTGGGAAGTCAGGTTGGTGATGGAAGAGAGGATGGAGCTGAGATCCTGAAAGCATCTTAGCTCAGTAGGAGAGCACAGTTTTCTGGCTCAGTGGAAAGTTGGAGTAGTTGATCCTTAGGAACCCTTTCAACTCTATGACCCCACGGATCTGGATTTTGCAGGCAGCTGGAGATCCTGACCAGCTCAAGGCAAATGTTCTTCAAGAAACGGCAGGGAAAGGAAATAGGTTCTCATTGTCTTCTATCTGCAACATCTTTGGAGAGCCGAGAGAGAACAATGGAGGGCTGGCCAGGCTGGACTAATCCTACAGTACAGCGTCCTTCATATGCTTTTTCATCTGCTTTCAGTCCTGGACAGGCCTTGGATACGTGCTTGGGACCCAGACCTCTGGCGTCTGTGCCTGGTAGCACCGGGAAAGGATGGACTCTCCACGGTCTTGTCTTGTTCTCGTTCCACATTCCCTCCAGCTGGGTCTTTTCAAGGACTGCTTTACTGGAGGAGGTGAGAAGGTTCAAAGGGAGGGGCCAGGGAGGAACTGCAGCAGGATGAAGCCAGACCCTGTCTTCCTCCCCAGAATGCTAAACAGAAGGCGAAAGCCTCTTGCTCAGACCCAGGGGTGGCGGGAGAGAGAAAGCATTTCCTGCAAGCAGCTCGCACTTAATGCCCCGTGTGCTTAGGAAAGATTTAGTCAGACCAGGAGGCATGCTGATGGGGGGGAAGGAAGGGGAACGGGGGGGGGCCTTTACATCTGACGTCTTCCCTGTGCTTTGCACGGCCCTCTGGTCTCCTTGATTTGAACCTTATAAAGTCAGAAAGCCCCTCGAGGCTTTGGTTTTTAAAACAGGCCTGGATTTGCCTGAAACGATGCAGAAGGGCTTTTAGAAACTGGGCTGGTCTCTGAGCTGATGAACTACTAAACTACAAAGCACAGAGGTGGCTGAACAGACCCCAAGTGTGTCCTTTTAGGTGGGTGGCGGGAAGCAAGGTCTTTGACTGACAAGGTGCTGCTGATAGGGAGCCCCTAAAGATGGAGAGCTTGAAAAAGCACAAGAGACATCCTGGGCATGGTTATTTATCATCCCACACGCAGCTCAGAAACCAAAGAAGTTCCAACAGTACCCCCATAGGACGTGAAGATGAAGGAGAGTCTGGGACTCTGGCAGCTGCGATTTGGCTTTCGGGTTCTCCGGGAGAGTATCCAGCGCCAGGGTCCAACTGCTGGACAGCCTGTCTTCCTTTCCTGGCTCCCCCAGCTGCTGCTCCTGCTGCTCCATCTCCTCTTGCGAAGGTGGCTGGCATCTTCCCTCATCACAGAGCACATCCTGTTTCTTCCCCTTCCCCCTTGCGTCAGAATCTGTCACTTGGTACACGGAGCTTTGAAATGGCTAAAACGTGATCTTGGAGAGAGGAAACCCCTGATGTCATCATCGGTCCCCTCTTCCTTCCCCCCCCCCCTCTGCCCCCCCAGATCAATGACCCGTTCCTTCCTCATTGTGTTTTCTGGGCAGAAAATGCACATGCTAAACTTGATGGTGTGCTCAAATACCCGTCTGAAAATGTCATATGGGGAAACTGCTAAGCATGTTTGGCTCCCCAGCTGAGCCCTCTTCAAAGACAAAAGAGTGTCTGTTTCTCTTCCAAATGTCACCATGCGGTTGGGTGGGGGGGGGGGAGAGACAAAGGCAGGGTTTGCTGAAGAGGTGCCCCTGAAACCGGCAGGGCACGGAGGTCTTGGGAGGAGAAGCGCAAGATCATCCTCTCCCAGGCTGTGTGACGCACTCGGGAGTTGTTTTGATGTAGCAGGGGAAAGCACAGAGCGGCTGGGTGGGACTACATCTCCCATGTTGGCTGGGGATTTGGGGACTTGTAGCACAAAAGAGAGAGGCAAGTTTCTGAGGTTGGGAGAAGTGGCAGTGGCTGGAGAGCCTCCAAAGCTTCCAAGAGGAAAGGCTGAACGCTGGACGGAGCTTCCAGGTCAGGCAGGGGGGTTCGTGGCTGGGTGGAGCTTGAGCAGATTTGAACCCAGGTCTTGCCAGTCTGGATCAGACAGGTGCACAGGAATGTTGGAAGAGCCCTGTCACTTTAATTTGGTCAAAGGCCATGCTAGTCTGGTGGCCTGTTCTCTGGGGGGGGGGACAACAAGCACAGGCCTGAAGGAACCCTGGGGTCACAAACCAGGCTCAAAAGCAGCATTTATTTGTTTGTGATACTTGTATCCCCCTCCCCCAGCTCAAAGCAGCCTTGCAAGACTCCTTCCCCCCCCCCTTTGTCCACATGATAAAAGACCCCCGTGAAGGAGGCCAGGCTGAGAAGGCCAAAGGGTCAAGCTCTCTGACGGAGCTCCAGTGTCCGGGGAGGAGCGGAACTCACCAGACCTGGGTTCAAGTCTCTGCTTGGCCATGGACACTCACAGGAGTGTCGCACCGATAAAACCACTTCTTGAATATCTCCCCTACCTTGAAAACACGAGAAGGGGCACCGGTCAGGAGTTCGTGATGGCACAAACAAGAGGCCACAGGTCTATATCGAATGGGCCCCTCTGCTTGGTTAAGAATGACCTGAGGTCTGGATCAGGGCAAGAGGGGGGGCTCCCAAAGCTCTTTGGGGCCTCAGGCATTGCCCAGACGCTGGCAAGTCGCCCTACTTGTCCCTGGGGGGCCGCCGGCAAACCTGCTCAGGGGGCATGGCAAGGCATGGGGGGTAGGTGGATCCCGGGGGGCGGTTCCAAAGTGACCTGTTCCACTACATCTCCCAGCATCCCCCAGCCAGCGGTAGACACTGTCCCTCCAAGGAACATTCCCCAGCCCTGGCGTGGAAGAGAAGGCGCTCTAGACAAGCTCAGGGGCGCTCTTTTTCTGGAAGAAAGGAGAAGAGACGAACTTCACTTAAAAAAAAAAAGAATCTGCGACGCCAGGCGGGGAGCCGCGGCCAGCAGCCCCGGGAGGTCGGCGGCTCCGAGGCGCGTCTTTGCGCCCAGGGCGCACGGACCAAGCCGGCCCGAGGGACCCGCCCGCCCGCTCGCTTCTCCTCCCCCGGAGCCCCGGCCCCACCTCGCGGGGCGGAGCGCGCCGGGCAGGCAGAGCCGGGTGCGCGCCGCCGCCGCCGCCGCCGGGGTCGAGAGAGAGGCGATGCGCCTGGAGGCAGCGGCCGCGGGAGGGGCTCCGGCCGGCCAGGGCTCCAGCGGCGCCGGGGAGGAGGCCGCCGGCCAGGTAAGCGCCCCGGGCGCCGGGCGGGGGGGGGGGGTCGCCCCGGGGGGCGGTGGGCTAGCGCCAGGGCGCACGGGCTGAGCCGGACGCCTGCTTGGCGCGGTCTTCCTCGCGAGTAATCCTCCCTGCCCGCCCCTCCCCCCCCCCGACCGGCGGGGCCTTGGCTGGGATCGGGGCCGGCGGAGGGCAAGGGGGTTTCTCGCCGCAGCCCCGCACGCGCTCGCCCCGGCCCCGGGGGGGGGGGGGCTGGCCACCTGTCGGCCCGATCCGGGGAGAGCCTGGCAGGGGGAGGAGAGGGGGGGAAGCTCCTCCGCCCCCCCCAGGTCCCCACACCGCCCTAGACGTCTTTCTTGCATTTGGTGAAAGAAAGAAACTTTCCACGCGCGGTCCTCAACGTATCGCTCAGGAATCCGCATGGCTTACTTTAAACACCTCGAGGGGGGCAGGTTTTGCCTAAAATCCCATGTTCTCCCCCCCCACACACACAGATTTTAACACTTGAGTGGGACTCAGCTGGCTCACTTGGAGAAACACGCTTGGCCATTTCCGGGGCCCTACCCAAACAAGCCCCCCCCCAACTGTCCGAGGTTCAAGTCCTGCCACTTTATCTCGACTCCTGTTGTTTTTCTAAGCAGGCCTCCTTTCCTTCTTGGCCAGCAAAAGGCAGGCCTTCCAGTGTTATTGGACTACAGGGCCCATTGCCCCCTGGGTTTTGCTGGTCGGGGCTGATAGGGATTGTAGTCCAAAGCCACCCGGTCTGATCTACAAGGAGTTTGCTGTTCCATTTTCCTGAGGGCTGCTCAGGTCAGGTTGGGTGTCTCTCAGACAGGGAGGGGGCAGGGGGGGAACACTCCGTGTTTTGAGCTGTAATTTTGTTCCGTTGCCCTCCCAGAGTCGGATTTTTGGGCTGGCATGCGCTGTAATATGTTCCACTCAAGGTGATGCACAGAAAAGAAAATACACCTGTATGGTCATAATTTGTGGGCAGGTTTTGTTCGTTTGGCCGCCTAGAGTAGTCCACCGCGACTAGATAGGCGGGATATAAATTAAATAAAATAAAATAAAATAAATAAATAAATAAATAAGGTGCAGCACGGATAGAGCGGTAGCCCTCCGCAAGATAACCAAGTCAGCGCTCTGGCGGCCCAGGAACCGAGGGCAGGAGGTGCCTTATCCCAAAGCAGAACTTAGGCCCACCTAGACTAGCGCGGTGCGCTCCGACTGGCAGTGGTGGTGCTCCAGGGTTCGGATCTGAGGCTTTCCCAGTTCCGCTTGGCGATGCCTGGAGGCCCCGCCACCCGAAGACTCTCTTTCTTTGCTTTCCCCTGACCGGCGGTCTGGTGAGATTGTGCCTTTCCCACAGGCCTGTGATGGCCCCCCCTTTTTTTTTTTACAGAGGGGGACGAGGGAGATCCGATCTGAGCTGGGAAGCCAGCTGTTCTTGGTTGGACTTTTAGGGACGGGGCAAAGCGTTGATGGGGGGGGCAAGAGGCTCACCTCTTATCTGCCCAGACAGGCCGAGGCATCCACTGTTGGAGCCCCCCCTCCCCGCCACCCCCAGCAGGCAGGGATGGGTGCCTGTTTTCTCAGCCATGAGAGAGTTTTCCGTTTGATTTGCATTTTGTGCAAACATGGAAGAATATTTGCAGCCGTTATTTGTAAATGCCCACGGCGGGAGAGTTGAAGGAACAGTGGCCTTGTTGTGGCAGAGGGGGTGGCAGAGGAAGAGATGCGGTCCAGCAGTCTCCATTGGTGGAGCTTACGGGGAGGGGGTGTTGCTGGTCCCAGTGGATGCCAGTGGATGGGCTTTTACTGCCGTCGGCTGCCTGAGGCTGGGTAGCGGCTGGGCATCCAGATTTGTGTGATGGATTCATTGATCACCATTAAGCTTTGCCAGTCTTTGTCACAGAATGATTTGCTAATTCTGCTGCTTTCTGGAATTTATCCGTTTAGTAACTCTGGCTGCAGCCTCTCCCCATATGCTTTGGCTTTCCAGAATTCAGCTCATGTCAGTCCTAACTAAGTTGCACCCTCC